>NW_015094506.1:22208835-22229454 GCF_001431845.1 Calidris pugnax | reverse complement strand
CCCACCCCCCCACAGGCTTTCCCCATTCCAGTGCTTTTTCCTGTAAGCAATTCTCTGCTTTGTACAATACTTTCTGTTAATCACTAACCTGGAGTACGAAAGTGATATTGCAGGTGTGATCGTACAAGGGAAGAATTACTTCCTCCCCTCGTCCTTACGCTGCCTCTTGGGACACAAACCCGAATTGCAAAGGGAGCTTTGCCGTCAGAAGTCACAAGAGATTCACATCTTATTTACTGCCAGCTACCTCCACAAAGTGTCTTTTGATGGTCCTGGTTTCTATACTTCCACAGCTGATTGAATGTGCTTCGGATTATTTCTGCCCCGTAGAGTTACTCGAGTTTTTCCAACTCACTGCAGCTTATAACTTCTACATTTTCAAAATAAAAAGCAAGTTGCCTTGTAATTGTTTTCTCTCTCTATTCTCCGTGGCAAACAGTGAACTGGGAGGTAAATGAGCCTTGTATAGAAAAAACACAAGGTATGAGTATAATATACATAATGGCAGGCCTAACAGTAACTTCCTCTTTGGAGGAATATTTGGGGTTTGTCAACAGTAAACAAATCAGACAGATTCTATTAATAAAGTCATTCCAAGTGTCAAATTATACAAGTTAGTCTTCTCCATTTATGTTATGGGAAGTAGCATCTGCTGTGTCAAGAGCAAATGAAGTAGAAAGAGGAACGTCAAGAGTGTTAAGCAGAGTTAAAATACAGAGTCAGTGCTAAATAACATGTCAGTTCAAGTGGAACACGTTGCACGTGTTCACACAAGACAAACAAACAGAAGAAAACCATAAAAAAATAATTTTCTTTGTCCATTTCACAATAAAGTGTGCGGAGCTCCACAGTTCACTAGTACTATTTATAAAAGAAAGTAACACAAAGCCCGAACTGGCAAATTGAAAATAAAGAGAAATCAAGACAAAAGCTAGCCCAATAACCACGAATGGAAGGGATCATCTTGTCAATTGAGAAGAAACATGAGGAATATGAATATCATTTTTTCGCCTAGACCCTGAATGCTGATGGCTCCATCCTGCTTTAGTTTTCTACCCCTACACATGCCCTGCTCTGCAAACTTCCCACATACTTTCACTCAATTTCAAAGTGGAGTCCCTCTCTGAAATGACACTGTAAACATTTCATTGTGGGGTCCCCATGTTTGATGTCTGTCTGTGATTTTCAAATCAAAACTGCTCAGTTAACAAGTAAAAACCAGATTTCTTTTTGTTTATTTCTCAGTGTTGTAGTCTGCAGTACGAAAAGCAAACTTGGTGCTTTTCCCATTCACGCATGGCCCACAATAAAGATTGGCATTTGGGGGACAACCCCCTGATGGAGGAAGGATTAGGATCTGGCTGGGTTGTCCTCCTGCTGTGGAGTCACCAGGGGTAAAACACTGCCAGGGCAGCGCGGCCTCTGTACCACCAGCCTCCAACGGTTGCTTACAGTCCCTTTGCGTGAGGTTATCATCCACGGAGCTCTGCTGGCAAAGTGGTGGTTTCAGCACTCGCTAATCCACTTTCATGCAAAATCTACCAGGTTAGCTTAGATGGTTTAAATGGAATTAGCCCCGCTGCTGTTGCCTAAAGTAGATTAGGAGATGCTTATATCATTTCTCCAGCCGGAAAGAGCTAGCAGGGAGCACTCAGAAGAGGGAAGCCTTTTTTGGCAGGCATGGAGAGACCTAGAAATCACCCACCCTGCAGCCTTAGCCTCTGGCATGCCAGAATGCAACGCTCGGCTGGATGGCCCATTTCCACTTGCCGCCTCCTCTCTATAACATAAGAGTTATGTTCCCCTACCTGGCCAGTTCCAGAACATCAGTGAATATTCCAGACCAGAACAGATTTGGAGGAGAATCAGAAATCCCAATTCCTGGAGAAAGAAGGACATGCGGATTGTGACCACCCCATTAACAGAGCTGTGATGGTGCAGAAGGCATATCACTCAAATTAGTGATGTTTTCCATCATAACAATACCACTCTCTGGGCTGCCCAGGTCACAGCTGATTGGTATCCTGACTTTTCTCCAAGGCAAATAATTATTCTGAGTGGAGAGACGAAAGTGAGAGGAGAAATCACAGTGGGGAAAAAATGGGAGGTACTGGTACAGAAAAAAGGGGCTGAGAAAGCCCATCTGTGAGGACATCATACTGGATTTTTGCTAAAGGTGTTTGCAAGGCAAAAAGGCTCGTGTTATTCCCAGCTCCACCACTCAAGCATTTGCTCTTGTGAGCTCAATTTAAACACATACTTGTACATCTCACCGAATGAGTCCCAACCCTTCAAGTACTAGACACTATGCAAAATTAAGTGTATTCCCAAATGTTACAGGGACAGGGCCTAGGGTCGACTGTGGTTGTGCTGGACTACTTTGCCGAACCAGAAGATAATAGGACTACAATTCATAGCATTTGATAATGAGACATTGTGCAGTGTGATGCAGAAATTAAAGACAAGAAAGGAACTGAAAAGCTTACCTCTCCAATAAGGAGTTACACTACTAGTATTAAGGTAGATGCTTCCACCTAGTGACTTAGAGCAGTAGCTTATAATTTTTACTTTAGAAGGTTAGACGGCAGCTGCAGCAGAAAATAAAATTATAGGAAAATATCATTCATCATCTGTAGTCAAGAAAAGACACAGAAACGTACCTTACAAAGGGGGTCTATACATTCAGACATCAGCAATACTCGGAGTATCCTTTCCACAGACAATGCTGGCCCAGTCCATGCACTCTGATTCACCTCTGGATAAACGGCCACCCCACTATTTCTGGCTGTGCTACTGATAATCCTGCCCCCTCCAAGCCAACATATGGCAGAGCAGGAAGGATAACTCCCGGTGAGAGGAGGTGTTTCTGATATCCTAGCAGTAGGGAGGTCACCAGAACGGCGACTCCATCAAAGGTATTGCCAAACTTTTCCTTCAGTTTTAAAACGTGAGCACTGCAGGGTTTTTTGTGTTCTTTAGTAGCACAAAGGCACGTGTGCTAGGTCTGGCCTGCCAGTGCAGCAGCAGCAGCTTCAGGGCCCAGTATTGTCATCCTTCTCCACTATGCTGGAAACTCCCAAACTCCTGAGACTTTATACACACCTGCATGTGCAAAAGTTATTGACACTCACCAAAAGACATAAACTCCAGAAAAGATAAGTGCTCAATGTTAAGCTTCTGGACCACAGAGTTCAGCAGACATCCTTAGGCTTTAATGTCTAATGACTCTTTGCGATAAATTGGGAGCAGTAAGTGGCTCTGCAAAAGAGTCAGAGTCTGCTGAACATCCACTTCAAGATATATCCTGAATCTTGTCCCTCCCTGGAAGTGCCACATCTAGGACTAACAGGAGATGTCTGCTCACCTGGAATCCACAGCCTAGGAAGCTCTCTAGAGAGGGCTGGCTGCTGCTTACATCCTTCCTCCCGAAAAACTTAACAGTCTTGTCTTTTCAGATATGGCCAGAAGAGCAGCCCCATTAATGTAATAGCTTCAAGGTTAATGCAAGGCACATATTCTCCCTGCAAGGAGTCAAGCCCATCCGTCCTGTCACCTTGTGGCTTCAGCTACCAGGTTGTGGGCTGTACTGGTTGGGAAGGGAATGTGGGATGGAAAGAGAAAACTTTGGGAGAGTGACACTGAGCATCCCTATGCTAACGGTCTAATCCAAGAAACTCACTTGAGGCTTTCACTGTAGTTATTGGACAGAAGTGGGCAGAGGACAATACTTTAGTAGATGCAGAAGTAGCCAACAGAGATTAGATTAAGTATCCTCTTGAGTTGACCCTTATTTCCTCCACTGATTGAAAAGGGAACTAAGGATAACGAGCTCTGATTAAAGTATCTAATATAAAGAATCTAAAGCTTGCACAAATGAATGCTGCTCTGATTTCCCAGCTGTACATTAAGATGTGCTATCAGTCTGCAATAGTTTTGTACCTAACCAGAGACACAATTATAAGCACCAAGTGAACATGAGAACCCAACAGAGAAGAACAGAGGAAGCTTTGGGGGCAGCTAGTGGGTCTTTTTGCTTCACAGTTTTGAAGTTAGGGCTCCCATGTCTGTATGTTTCCTCCTCTGTTCCTGGTCTCCTTTTAACCTCATTTTTCTTTGGCACTGGCTTTACTCTCCGTGGTCATTAAGGACTGACCTGTAAGGCAATGAGCAATCTACCCCGAGCAGATAAGTCCCAACCTTATCTTGAAGCCCATGGTTTCTCCTTTGAAGTTAAGCAAATATCTGTGTGTTTAGCTGACTTGGGATCTAAACCAGCAAATGCATGGCATTGACAGTAGAACTCAATGACCTCGGCTTCTCTGGGAAAGAAATCAAGAGACAGTGGCAAAAAAACCCACTCAAATATTGTTTTTAAAAAAATATAATTAAAGCTCAAAGTTAGTGGTGTGCCCAAAAGTATGACAATTTTTAAGAAGAAAACAGATTTACTCATTTTCATAGATGGCATGTAATCTGTGCATAGCTTCACTTCTCATGAATTTCTGTAACAAAGCTAAGTCTCTTGTTAAAAGGCTTAGTGCACTCTCATCATTTTAATGTATTCCTATTCTCTTATTGTACAGCTGTAGTCATTGCAATATTAATGGTTTCGCTAGTGTGCTCTCTCTCATTTATGTTTTACTGAACCAATGTATATTTATCAACCTCTCACTAGTTAACGAACTCTGGTAGCTAAGACCCTGCTCTAGATCCAGCTGAGGTTGGAAAGGAGAGGAAGCACATTATCATCTGGCAACTTCTAGCCACTTTATGTAAATGAATTGTTAATTGTACTCCAATAATAGTGTCATGGCATCTCAAAATGTAAAAAACCCAAACACATCTCCATCAAGCACAGAGAACTTGGCAAAATTGTATGTAATTAAGATTCTTACTGATAATTCCAATTACAGCAGGGAGACATAGGAAAGAACCTTCCTCTATCAACCATGTAGGTAAACAAGGGCTTTGGTCATCATCTCACCATCACCTTTAATGATCACAACCCTTCAAGCTACTCACCAGTTGCAAAGCTAAGTCAAGTTGTTCATCCCATCAGAAGCACTTTGAGTCATTGAGTCAACTCCTGAGGAAAACATGAAACACTTCATCAAAGCTCTTGTTCTCCGAGATTTATACCACACTCTAATTTCATCTACAGTCACTGAAATCGCTGTATTTTATTAAAGTAAAATATTTGGATTTATAACATTTGAACATTTAAGCTAATACTACCGTGTGGATATGCACACATACATGCATTCACACATATATAGGCATACATATGCTAAGTTCTAATTTTTTATGTTATAATCTATAAAAACATCATATAATTTATTGAAGTGCAGAAGCCCTATTTTCCCTTCCCTTCTTCTGACAGTTTCTCTCTTGCCCACATGGTTTATATGAATGATATTTATAACGGAGCTGTTTTGATCTGATAGAGCCTCAGTGAATTTACTGCTGTTTCTGCCCCACTGTAACTGAACCTGACAAGAACCAGAAGAATCCTCAGTTTTATTTTGGGCTTTATAGGTTTTTCCTCACTCCCTTTTCTCATGCCTGGATGGGGTTGGCAGCTAAAGAAGACCTGTACATTCTGCACCGACAGATAGTTGTGGGACTGCAGGACTTGCAGGATGAGATGAATTGCTCCTTTGATCAAAACCAGGGTCAATTTGCCCTGCCTAATAATTGGTTTGTCAAGAAAAAAGAAATATTAAAAAAGCTGAACAACAGAATTCTTTTCTTTATGAAAGAAATGTAATATTTCCCTGCATGTAATTAATAGTTGTAGTGCTCACAAATAATATATGCTGCATACAACCGTTAGCCTTACTATTTTAAATGTACTGCTGTATTTTCCAGGAATTTATAAGATTTTGAAAATGGATGAGCATTTCCTCTTTGTCAAGACAAACACATGTTTCTGTTCATCTTAAGATTTTCTCCCTAACGCTGCATATAAAAATGAAATTATTTGCCTAAGTGCTCTGGATGGCTCAGAGGAAAGATAAATGGGATTTAGATATCGTCCCAACAAGGAGAAAAACTGTTCAGGCATTCACTTGATAATTAAAGTGGTTATTTTAGGGTAAGTACTTGGTAGCTACAATCAAATATAAAATTGCTTTTAATGATTGGTTTCGTTTTTGATCTTCGTTTTTATGTAATACTACATTTTTGCTGATCGCAAATGCAATTCCATTGCGAAAAAAATAAAAATTAACTGGAGGTTTATGTCACGTGAGCAGCACTTTCCTTTTGTCAAGTTTTAAGATACTCAAACTCAGCTGAAGTGCATAAATGCAACTTCAAGAAACTGCACTCCCAGTAATTCATACTGGAATCCAATACAAGCTCTTTTTTTCAAAACGTGTACACATTTATTAGCAATCACCAGATGGGATCCCAGGGTAACCTCAGGGAAGAAAACTAATGGCTTTCCCATCAAGTCATATTTGGATACGATCCAGTCACTGTTAACATATCCAAATTCATTAGAAGCCACTGAATCCAAACCCTGTTTAACGCAAAAAGATACTTCGGAAAGATCATTTTGGAAATTATTTAATTTCCTTCCACAGCAAATTCACATTACATCTAAAAGCAAATGAAAGCTGTGGGTCCTCTGTTTCTCATGAAACAATCTCCAAAGATATCAGGGCAGACCAAAAACTGCATTCGTTGTTTTACATTTTTCTGTTGGTGGGGTTTCTGGCAGAAATACGATCCTAAAATGTAGAGACTGTGAATGAAAGAGAATATAATAATACTTTTTTTTAAAAAAAAAAGGTTTCAATTGTACTTAGAAGCTTAATTTACATTTGGAAAAGTTTTGCAAAAACTTTTTTGCACATCTTATTTTCATTTGTTTGTTCTTTAATGAAAGCTGGAACTTCAGCTCCTCTATTTTTTTTTAAGCTTTAATCTTTGTTTCCAGGCAAATCAATAGCAAAATTTCCATTCACTGAAATTGGCAAGCTTAGACACAACATAAATTTAGTTTATTTGTATAGATTTATGCAAATTAAATCTGTCTAACTTACTATTTTTCAAGTAGGAATCTATTTCTCCAAGTTAAGCAACATTTATTTTCTTATAACTTGAAAAATATTTTTCAGATTTAAATATTATTCCAGAAATTCATTCAACTGTATCACTGTGTATTTGTTTTTTAAATTACTGTTTAGATAAATAAACCTTGTTTTCCATGTTTCTATCACAGAGTGAATCTTGTACTTTTAAAATGTTTTTTTCCTCTCTAATTTTATATTATCTTGTTTGTGTCTTATTCCTGACACACACAAAATTATTTCCTTTTTCTCAGCTTCAATGATAGTTGCAGGAATGGATGCCTTTGTTGTAACAGTGTTTGTTGGTATAAGAACAGGGATTTTTTTCTATGCATTCCTAAAAATAAAAACATTTTTTTTTTTTTGTGAATGCATAGAAAACAGTTTTTACAGTTTCACAACTAATTCTAACCTAACACAAACAGTTATCCTTTTTGGTATTCCTGAGGTTACTTTCAGAATTTTAAAAAATCCAATTCATTTTTAACCATGTGAAACTGCTGGTTTAAATTATTGCACATCATTACGTTTGGACAATGAAAACAACACAGGCATTTTTTACTTGTCTCTGGTCAACTTCACTTCTGCCTTCCCCTGACACAGTACCTTGGTTGAAATCACCACGTGGAGATTTTAAAATCCAAATAAAACAAGCAAATATAAAACAACTCTCTTCCCACCGAGTTTCTGAAATTTTCATTAAAACATTTCGGTTGATTGATAAATGAATAAAAGACTTTACAAGAACCCTCCTTTTAAAAACAAAATGTTATATATCAGAAGTAGTCAGGAATCCCATAGTATCCTTTTCTGGAAAAATGACACATTTAAGGAAAAAAAAAGAAAAATAATTAGATTGGGGAAGCGTTTGCATCAGGTAGAGCTTTTAGTATATTTTTAGAGAATTGCTGAATATCAGTAAAAATATGAAGTAATTTTGCACGTTTAAACGTCACTCTTTATTGAGGCAAAATATCTGACAATAATTCAATAAATGCAAGCGGTTTTTCTGACAGCCAGGACAATGGTGACCCTAGCAGGGCGAGAAATCCCCCCAGCAAAGCCCCTCGGTCCCCCCCAGGCTACTGCAGACCATTGCAGCGTTCTGCACCACACACAGCCCCGAGCCTTGCCCTGCAATTAACACACGCCCCGATTGGAAACTAATCATCTCTCTTAAACGAAAAAAAAATAAATAAAAAATTAAAAATAACTATTGTAGGGGGTGTTAGAGCTGTGATTTCTGACATGGTCCTTGAGCTGGGGGGCGCAGGTTCCGAGGTGTGCGCGGCTCCCCCCCGCCGCCCCCGGGACGGGACGGGGAGGGTCGGGGCTGTCTCCGGTGCCGCTGGTGCCACCTACCGGGCAGCGCCTTCCAGAGGAGACCCTGGCTGCACCGAGGCTCCCTCCTCACCTGGCATCGCTCGTTCTTCACAGCCTCTTCCCCAAAATAGCCGGCCCGCGGTGCCAGGCACACATGCGGGAGGAAACGGAGTGGAGCCACTGACTCATTTCATCTGTGCCACCGCTGGACTGGAACCGCTGGCGTAGGAGGTGACACCGTCGGGCCCGACAGCAGATCACAGAATCACAGAATCTTCTAGGTTGGAAGGGACCTTAAGGATCATCTTGTCCAACCGTCAACCTAACTGACAAAAATAGACACCCACACAACAAACGAGGAGCATCATCACTAAACCATGCCTCCCAGCACTACATCAACCCGTCTCTTGAACACCTCCAGGGATGGTGCCTCAACCACCTCCCTGGGCAGCCCATTCCAGTGTCTGATAACCCTTTCAGTGAAAAAATTTTTCCTAATATCCAGCCTGAACCTCCCCTGGCGCAACTTGAGGCCATTTCCTCTTGTCCTGTCGCCTGTGACTTGAGAAAAGAGACCGACCCCCACCTCTCTACACCCTCCTTTCAGGTAGTTGTAGAGAGCAATAAGGTCTCCCCTCAGCCTCCTCTTCTCCAGGCTGAATAACCCCAGTTCCCTCAGCCTCTCCTCATAAGACTTACTCTCCAGACCCCTCACCGTCTTTGTTGCCCTTCTCTGGACCCAGTCTCTCTTACCAGTGAATTTCGATGATGCTGTCATCGGACAGTAAAATGCTGAGATGGCGACCGGGGAAATACATTGCCCGGTGTCCTCTTTGCTTCCTCCTCCTCCTCCCTGTTACAGGGCCATCACCAGACATGGAAGCACAGATCCAGTTCCCATTGCTGGGAAGTATCTGTCAGGAACTTGGCAAGGAGTTAGGAAAAAAAAAAGCTTCTTTTCCACAGGGAAAAAAAAAGAGATTACTTCCTCAAGCTAGCCTCTCTGTCAGTAGCTGGGGATGAAATTCTGGAGATGAGCTCTGATAGCTTTGTGTTGAGGACAGGCATCAGCTGTTAGCACCATAGTGGATAGCTAAGGGAACAACTACAAATTGGGGTTTTTTTTGGTTTTCTGTAGTTTTGGGGTTCTCTTTGAGTTTTATAACATTCTAAAATACTGGACACTTAAAGGGTTTAGCAGATTAGCATTCATTTTAAACAGCAAGCAAAATAACAAATCTACATGCGATTTTCATCCTCCCTGGAGGGCAAAAAAAGAGAAGGCCTAGTGCTTGACATGCATTCAGTCCACTCTTAAAACGGGACAGATAAAACCAAAGGTGTATGTTTTTATAAGCACCATACCCTCTACGAGAGCAATGGTTCCTGAAGTTCCTGCATCAATAGACCGACCTGTAATCTTTCCCACTGATGATCTTACACCCTGGTCTTACACTCGAGGAATAAATGGGCTTTTTTCTGTCCAGCAGCGTAACAGCCAAGGCTATGATGAGCAGTCCAGGCAACTACTTGTATAAGGACCGTACTTTGGCTGTAGTTGCTCTAGAGGAAGTGTGGCTAAACTTGTGTCATTGTCATAAGAACTCAGTCAGCCTTATAAACTTTTAGGAGAGAAAAAATAACCAGTTTTTGCAGCTCCACCATGAGCTTCCCACATGACCTGGTGCACTCCTATCTCCAGCTTCTTTGCATCCTCTGACAATACCACCTTCCGGAGGGATGCAAGAAGTTTGGAAAAAGCAATGTATCGGGGCTTTCTAAATTACTTCTCACAAGCACTTTAGTTTTAAATATATTTTCGCACACGCTCTTTATATTAAGTGAAATAACTTGAATTTTGCATTTGGGGTGGGGATGTTCAGTAGCAGTGCTGATCATGATCTAAACCTGAGACTGCAAGCAAGAAGCTGTTGACACACAGACCTCCCTCTAATCCTTCATAGAAATCTTTTGTCTTCACTCATGAGACAACCTGCGGCTCTGATGGGCTCTGCAGAGAGTTCTGTCACACTGGGCAGGTGGAAGATGGACAGAAATCAATTTCAATAGATCTAAGAAGTTCTTGTTTCGCACATACGTTACAGTCCGTCAAAACCAAGTTTACAGAACATCGGTTGTTGAAGTCATTTCAAGACACAAGGCAGCACGGAATAGGTGCTGCACCTACACATTATGAAGCTCTCAGCTTTCAAAAAAGACACATTATACACATGTCACGTAACAGCTACAGGTATGGAGGGATCTGTTGAACTGAGTCAGGTGAGCAGTACTGAGACAACAAATGTGCCTTTGTTTTCTGAAATACTGTCCATAAACCAAATTTCTGGTTACAGGCAGCAGTTTAAAAATGCTATAAAATCCACATCCAGCCTTTAGAAGCCTTGCAAGAAAATTAACTACAATTACAGGGAAAAGATGCCAAATAATAGCTTACCAAACCAGAATACAACTCATAACCTTTATAGTCTCCTGAATAAGTTGATTAAGCTGAAATTGGAGAAAAACAACTCACTGATTGTTTGCTCTCCATATAGAAGCTCTTCATAAAGCAGTCCTCATGCTATCTTGTGTAGGACCCTTGTCACACAACCCTCTGCCACCATACCAGGTACTATTTCTAACATTTTTTCAGACCTTTTATATTGATGTACGTGCAGCAGAAAAATTAGAGACCAGTGAGAATGGTGTTAAAGGGATCGGGAAGAGGGAGAGGGGGCAGCACAAAAATCATCCTCTTCCCATTCTGCTTTCTCTTTCCCTTTGGATTCTGTTGATAAGGGAAAGTTGAATTCAGAACCCTGGCGTAGTGTAGGAAGAATAAAAGGACAGCGGGCACAGGGGGATTGTCAAATATTGTGCTTATTAAATGGAAGAAGATCATGAGTTCTCTCTTACCTTTAGCCTGGGAAAAAAAAAAAAAAAAAAAAAAAAAAAAAAAAAAATGGGAGGTGTCCCTGCCCAGGGCAGGGGGTTGGAAGTCAATGATCTTCAAGGTCCCTTCCAACTTTAAGCATTCTATAGCGGGAAAAAAAAAAAAAAAAAAAAAAAAAAAAGAAAAAAGAATCCGTGTATGTTTCTCCTGAAGATGTAAATCATGAATTGGGTAGCACAGCTGCAGAAGGGAGGGGAAAAAGTTGAAAAGAAGAGCCTCTTCCTGCAGCAGTGAGCTATCAGATGGCTCAGTGCCCCCCTCAGATAAGTTAAAATTGATGGCAAAACCCTGGCCTGAAGAGACCAATTCATAGCCATTGTTTCAGGCTCTAATCATCCCCACAACTGCCATAACTCAATTAAGACCATGCCACCCAGAGGAATAGATTGCTTTGCACCTCTCAGGTTTCTGCAATGCTGAGGCTGTACTCCTGTAATCTTTAATACCAGACAAATTCACACCACAAATCTGATACAGATCAGACATCCAGCTTTCATCAAATTCACTAGAACCCAAGTGACTCTTTATGCTGGAGGAGGAAAAGGAAGCATAATAGAAACAGACGTTCAGTATAAAGCCTTTGTACAGATAGAGAAGGGCCGCTTTTCTTAGAAAAAATAAATAATAAAAAAAAGTTGTGACCATGTAGCGGAGGAAGACTTTGCATCCTGTGGCCATGACATTCTTCCTCCAGTACTAGCCATCCCCAAACCAGATTTAGTCTCCTCTATAACCACAGCATCAGCTGCCAATAAAGCCAAAGATCAAGCAAACTGGAAGAACCTGTGAAATCTCAGAGCTGACTACACGCACCAGCAGAGCCCACGCTGGCTGAGTGTTACAGCAAAACTTAATGGGGACTGTAAGAAAGACCACTGACCTCAATTTTTCTAATACTACACCCGCCGTTGAATAAAAAAAACTTTCAAAACCACCATTTGCTTGACCTCATCTCCAGAACCTCTCCCCATCTTTAAAACGGTGTGCTGCGTGGTGGCTGAGTCAAAAGAGCCACAGTGCCATAGGAGAAAAGGTGGCAGAGGAGAACCCAGCTCAGCATGCAGCACAAGAGGGCAAGGACCTGGTGCAACCCTGCCCTCCCCAGCTGCATGTTCCCAGTCTTGCATCGCCTCCTGCTGACACCACCCTTTGTACAGTAAGGCTGGAAACCAACCCCGCTGAAAAATAAAAGGAGTATTTTCAGTATCTCAGCTAGATTTGTTCCCCAGCCCACTTGACTACATAATGCAGAAAAAAGGTGGCCCAGAGCAGCAATGAGTTACCAGAAAGGCCTGGGAACTGCACCACCACCGGTTATTTCAGGCACCTGAAATATCTCACTTTAAAACCAAGTCCTGCACACTGCCTCAAAAAGGGCAGACACTCTTCATCTTCTCAAGAAGCTGCCAACAATCCCCAGGACAATTTCCTAATGCAGATTTTATACTGTATACACACACACACACCCTGCATACCCATAAACATGTCAGCAATAAAATGACAGTATCATGAATCAACAAAATGACAGTATATAATTCTTTCGGTTCTGGCACTGATGCCTGTAGTTCAAAACTACCTGCACCATCTCACCTACCTTTTGTAGGTCCACAAAATCCAGCTACCACGGCAGGTGGCAGAGTTACAGTGGTAGGAATTTTCAACAAAGCAGTTTCATAGTAGCAGTTACACACAAAAAACCCCACCAATGCCAATTCAGTTATACATTTCAGTAATACAATTTCAGTTATGCCATCAGTCAGTTTCATCAACTGCAAACTTCTCTCCCCAACCACAACTTTAAAACAAAATGTTAGATAAAGATCAAAAAACTATGATATAATCAGAATATTCAGAGGCAGATAGCTTACTTCTTCGGAAATCCATCTATGGGCTTCTAAAACATGTATTTCAGCCAAAACCTAGTATGCTTAAATTCACCTTCTATGTAGAGAAACAAGAATGATTTTTTTCATCAACTGATCAAACAGAACGTGGCTCCAATTCAGCAATGTAGATCAAATATTCAATAATGACTACAAAGGTGGTACTCACGTTCAAAAATAGCTGCTCAAAGCAGATCTGGAGTGAATATCAAATGCAAAATTACAATATCCATATATAGAATATGCTGAAATCCTAGAAGGTAAAATTTCCCTGCTGCATCTGTGACTCAACCTCTGAGGTTACATCCGTGCTGCACATTTAGCCAGGTTCCTGCTGTCTGTCTCCAAACGAGCCTTCAGCCTGGACTACAGATCCCTCCCAACCAGGCTCTCAAAATCCTTCCTGGCCCAGAGAGTTTTGCTGCACCCAAGTGAGCTGTGATGTTATATGCAGAATCTGGTACTAGACTAAGAGCTGCCTTCCAGTAAAAACTGGGGTTTATTCCTTTCTTATCCTCTGTTTCAGCTCAAAAATCAAACAGGATGTCTTAAAATATCTGTAGTTTAAGTGAACCTGTTTGACTTTATCCTGGACACCACGAAGGAAATACCTCACACAGACAGTATTGTTTCAGCTGGTAAGAAGCAACTGCTAAATAAAACATCAGTGCAGTGTCTGCTGTCTCTTGTTTGAGATTCAAATCTCTAATCTGGTCACAAAAGCAGGAGACTAATAAATTTGTGCAACAAAGCTCAGGACTGGGTCATAAAACAAGGAAGAGCACTCAGTTGCACAGATCATTTTCTCTTAGAGAGGCAGGAGCAGAGGCAGAACTGGAACAACTCCAGAGAGAGGAGAGGGTGAGGCAAGCAGAGCGGTGGCAGCCTTGAAGAAGAGACACAAGAGTATGGCTGCGCACCTAAAGAAGAAAATAAACTGACTCTGAAGCCATACCCTTGAACAGGAGTACTCTGCCAGTTTGATTATCTCCCCCCAGGAAAGAGAGTCTGCTTTCCCACCAGCAGCCTGAGAGTAACCTGATTTACAAACACCTCAAAAATAGCACTGTGTTTACATAAAAACACTAAATTGTTAGCACTTAAACCCAAGAACTCCGAAAGCACACAATAACCAAAATACAGCCTACGTCATTAAAATAGTAAAGAAATACAAACCGACTGCTCACTTAATTCCATTAAACATAAATAATAATAATTATGAATCTTTTCTCCATATTAATCAATTTTAAAGTAGTACTAATCTAAATGCTAACATATTTGATACTTAAATCTAGGTCCATTATCTAATAATAATTAAAAAAAATTTGAAAGCAGCATGCTTTTTAGTGGGGGTATTACCAATTGAATTGAAATATTTTTAAATAACAAAGTTATTAATGGCACATAATTTGGTAAACTTAGATCTATACATCTTCCCAAGTCTCGTTAACTGTCAATGTATGTAAAAACAGAAGATGGATTGGTATTTCTGCCAATACTTTTGTAGTTCATCTAAGCAGAGTGCTTTTCCCTTATCAATAACAAAAAAACCCACTGTACTTTTCCAGAAAATCTGATTTTTCTATCACGTTGGGATCTTCTTGGTGGATTTTAGCACAGTATAAGCTAGTATAATTAGTTTTAAAAGAATAACTTGGCCATAGGAAATGGGATTTATCACAATAGACACAAATTAATTTGTAGGGAATTACAGAACACGGATCCCATCTTGGATGAAGTTGGACAAAGGTTACACTCTGTGTCGATGAATGGTACTTCAACAGGCAACATACTGCAGGACTGGCACGGTAATTATTTCCATCCTTGAAATGAGAGACATTTTAAAAACACAAGCTTTCGGGGCAACTAATTCTTGCATCTGTCATCACATGTTATTGCCAAGTAATAGGCAACCAACTGTAGCTAATCACATATAAATGGCATCTGTTACGCAATCATGCAATATTTTATCCTATGCCCACATTGTAAAGCATGATAGACGAGTACCGCTTTGAGAGGAATAAAAGGTTACTGAAAATACATATGGAAAAGTAAATTCTCATTTACTTTACTAAAACTTGGAAAAGGTCTTAAATAAAACTATTTTATTTCCAATCTGTGCCATTGCATTTTCTCATATTAATAATAAAAGAATCAGTTTTACTTTCGGTTATTTAGTTCCTACAATATTTCAGTTGCAGACAGCAGTGAAATACTTCTTTGTTCCAACAGCATTCTCTTTGCAAAATAAAGTCAGACTGACACTTTGTCTTTTTACTCACAGAGGTTTCATGAAGCCTTGGTGTTGATACCAGTGTATAATCTCTTACAAATTACAAGTTAAAGACCCGTTTTCCTTAATTACCAGATGTTAAAAGCAATACAGATTGGCGCAACAGAAGTAATTTTATACAATAATTTAAAGGATATGGTGAATTTACAGAATCCTTTGGTTAAATCTAGTAAAAGACAAGTTACATTGACAAAGACCACAGTACAAAAACTATTTATAGTTTCACGATTTTAAGGATTTCCTTTAGCATTTTCAGCATTCACAATATAAAAGATTAAGACATTTGCCCTCAAGAAAACAGAAAAGCACAGATACTTAGTCTATTCAAAGGCACTCAGCTTGCTTTTTGTATTGTTTTTTTAAGTTTGACAGACACCAGGTTGATATTGCTTCCATCATTTGCTGGCCTAACAGTCTCTTCAAAAATTCCTGCAACACAATAAATTACACTCGATGGCCAAGCACAAAAGTATCGTGTAATTATTTGGGATATTTATTTTGTGGGTAAAATATTCATGATTTTACAAAACTCCAATTTTACCAGGCTAGGCCTTTGGCCAATTTTGCCTTTTTTTTCCCTTTAACACGCTGTGCCTTGAGCTTCTTTCTCTGCCTGGAATTCATCCATATTGGGTACTGTCCATGCTGGTCTAGAAGAGTTTTTTTGTTTCGTTTATTATCTACGTCCATTTTGCCATCATCTGAAAAAGAAAGGTATTTATAGTGAGTAAAATACATGAATCGGCTTCATAGAAGCTATTTTGTTACTTCCCCCAAAATTATAAAAATAATCCTACACATAACAGTATTTGTAGTAGAGAGCTGAATGCTTTATACAGAAAGCCCTTTCCAAACCAATACAACTGCAACCCAGGAACTTCAACAGCTGATAGTAAATATGCAGAATTTTCCCTAAAGGCCCATGTCTGGGCAAAACACCTTATTCTTTAGTCTGCTGTCTGTTCCAATACTGTGTTTAAAAACATTGTGTGTGGTCCCCATCAAAAACTGCAACCATACAGGAAGCCATAGGCTTATTGAACATATGCACAATTAAATACTTTTCATGATGTAATATTTAAGACGCATTCTAAGAAAATAAATTAATTTGAGTGGAAGATGAAGACAGGTAAAGAGAAGAATAAAGAGAAAAGCTGACGGTGAGCCAGTGATGCTACATTTGCCTCAAGAAGAGAGCACGAGGCCCAGTCCCATATATTTCGAGACAGAAACAGAGGATTAATCTCTAGGATAAGAAGAGCCTGTGACATGGTCACTCTCAAGGGTGTCCTCACTAGCTAACACCACATGAATGTTGTATATCAGTGAGACAACAACGCTACAAGAGGAACACCTCCTTAAGTACAGATTTGAACTGTGCTTAACTCTATTAACTAGAGTTAACTAACTGTACTAACTCTATTATTAACTGAACTCTATTATTTAGTTTCAACCTTGTTTCCAGACCATCCATGTGCAACTCCAAAAGCTTTATCACTAGATTTTACAGGGAGGAAAAAAAGACTTTTTTATGTTGTGCCTGTCCGATGTTGGGAAACAAAGTTCATGAGGAAAAGGCCAAAGTGCTACTTCAATAGTTGAAGTGCACTGGCAGTCTACAGGGATCTGCACCACAGAGATGTGCTTCAGGAGCCCTAAAGTTGGGATATGAATACTTGCAGTCAGCAGAGAATCTGCACAGGAGTCTACTGCCTGCTGGCACAACCAAAGGCTGATACAGCATGGGACAGGCAGCAAAAAAAAAAAATAAAGTCACAGCTCCAGAAACCTCCTGAGACATCAGAGAAACACAATATGAAGCCTTCTTAACAGCGTCATTTTCCAAATATCATCGGAGAGATGGCGTCCAACAGCACAACACAATAAAACCCAACATCCCAAGAAAACCAACTCTACACACATAAGCTTCTTCTCTGATTCCTGTCCCATTATATGATTGACATCAACCTGTTACATCAATTTTGACTGCAAAAAAGCGCATCCATAATAAATGTCAGCAGCAACATTAACTAAATGAAGAAATACTTCTGGACAAAAAATATCTGTTGTTCACATGACACAATGTTTTCATCATACTTTGCAATCTCAAGGATGCTACAGGAATCAGTAACAGGAAGAAAGCTACTGAACAGAAGTGGTCCAAGGACATTAAGAATACCTATCAAAGGGGTTAAAAGACAGAAAAAAAGGACCAAAAAACCACCAAAGCTTTAAAAGTAGGTTATCAAAGCAGACTCAATGGACATGATTATCTTGAAAAATACGTGCATGCCCACAAAGCTTTAAAAACAGTTACAAAACCTTTTTTGACCAAAGGCTAGTCAGACCGTCCATTATTTTTTTTTCCTAATAACACAAACTGAAAATAATTATTTCACAGCACACTGTGAAAAATACCTTAAGATAACACAGGCAAATGTCCCTAATATACACTTACATACTTTCTTAGGCTGGAAAACTATTCACTTATCTATGGAAAGTGCATATTCTGGATGAAGCTTTCAACTACTTCAGTCCCTATAATATTTGGTGATGTGAACTCTCTCATGTCCACTAACAGCTAGGGCTGGAAAGTCCTCTCAAAGAAGACATCATTATTTTCAAAAAACATGCAGTTGTTCTGTGAAATATATATATTCTTCAGTATTTCTGAGCCTGCTATCTCTCTACAAAGGCCAAATGAAATTGGATACTTGTAGAAAAGTTGTCAGCAGACCTGGAAGTGGTGCAGGAATGACAAAAGACCAGGCATCTGCTTCAGAAACTAGGCTTAAGACAACGATGTTTCATCCAGCTTCAGCATCAGAAGGCTGACAATTTTCCAAAACATTTTAGAAATTCAATTCTAACAATCCCATAGAGAACGACTTTTACATCTGGTTTGTGGGACAAATCAGAACCATGGATAAAATTACAAGTTATACTCCAAACTACCCTTAATTGGGCAAGTGTTTTTATATAGCATTCTATTTCCATGTTCAATATAGCTTACAGGCTCTGCTATTCAACTTCACAACACTTCTCTGTCTTTCCTAATTTCTGAAACACTGACAAAAGCGGCTGCATGACTGACAGTGATTACTAGCATTATTTTATATCCCCACTGCGGTGCCTCAAGAGACTTCTGCACACCACATAAAAAGCTCACATCAGCAATACCATAACAGCTTAAGTGGGATAAATTGGAGAAGGTAAAAGGACTATGATTTAGCTTGGACTGCAGTTTTGGAAAGAGATGGTGTCTTTCTGACTCCTGTCCAGTATGTAGCTATTTCAAACTTTTGTCTTCACTTCCTGGGTTACTTCCTTTACAGATTACATCCTATTCAAGGAATAGTGAGGAAGATGGCAGATCTGTAGACACCTAATATCTCCCACACCCTGTACAATGCAGCATTAATTAGCATACAAAACCAGGGTCCCTAAAACCCCTAAAATACATTTACTACTCAGACAGAACATTTTAAAAGAAAAAAAAATAAAGCACTCTATTCCTGATAAAATATCTACAAAATTAGTTTAGATTTAGGTCCAACTTTTATATCCTTAGTGTCCTCCTTAAACTAGGAAGGAAATTTATATCCCATCAAATATAATGCTGTGATTGGTACAACTGCTAAGTGATGAATCCTCACTCGATGTCTTCACGACGAGATGTCTCTTCATAAGAGGCTACATACTTTAAAATCAAATGTTAATAAGCTTGTTCCACAAGTGATCAAATGCAATATAGATGCTAATGTTACGAAATGCCAGATTCAGTGATTTAATATCACCGTTGACTTTAAAAGGTAGAGATTTGGGTTTTCCACCTCACTATTCTCAACCTGTAATAATCTAAGTCTGATGATGACAGCGAAAGTCACAGGGACAATAACACACACAGGATGTCCCTGCACTTAGGTGGTTGCAACAGAATCACAGAATCATCTGGGTTGGGACCTTCAAGATCATCTACTCCAACCATCAACCTAACTCTGACAAAGTAAAAAAAATAATAAAAAAAAAAATCACTAAACTATGTCCCCCAGCACCATGTCAACCTGGCTTTTGAACACCTCCAGGGATGGTGCCTCAACCACTTCCCTGGGCAGCCTGTTCCAATGCTTGATAACCCATTCAGTGTAAAAATGTTTCCTAATATCCAATCTGAACTTCCTCTGGTGCAACTTGAGGCCATTTCCTCTTGTCCTATCACCTGTGACTTGGGAGACGAGACCGACCCCCACCTCTCTACACCCTCCCTTCAGGTAGTTATAGAGCGTGATAAGGTCTCCCCTCAGCCTCCTTTTCTCCAGGCTGAACAACCCCAGCTCCCTCAGCCGCTCCTCATAAGACTTACTCTCCAGACCCCTCACCAGCTTCGTCGCCCTTCTCTGGACCTGCTCCAGCATCTCAATGTCTTTTTTGTGTTAAGGGGCCCAAAGGTGGACACAGTACTCAAGGTGAGGCCTCACCAGTGCCGAGTACAGGGGGACGATCACCTCTCGGGCCCTACTCGCCACACTGTTCCTGATACAGGCCAGGATACCATTGGCCTTCTGGGCCACCTGGGCACACTGCTGGCTCATGAAGAACCGGTGTAGTGAAAAACAAGCTACAGACGTGACCGGCGGAGGAGGCAGGAGGAAAAGAGAAGGAGGCACGCAAAAGGCAGGTGGCGGGCCAGGCGGGGAGGCCTCACAGCCGGCCCGGGCCCCTCAGCACCGCCGGGGGCTGGTCCGGGGATGCCAGCGGGGCCCTCCCCTCCCGGTGACTCCAGCGCCGCCCGGCCCGAGCCCAACTCACCCGCCTGCTCGAGGACCGTTTTGGGGGTCACCACGGTGGCCACCTCCTTCACCTCCTCCATGAGGACGTCCGCGTTGGTGCCCAGGGTCTTTTTCAGCCTCTCCAGCTCCTTGGGCGCGTTCTTCTTCCTCTTCTCCGCCCGCATCTTCCTCCTCCATTTGCTCCTCAGGCTCTTCGCCATGGCCTGAGGGGAGGTGAGAGGCACACCGTGAGAGCCAACCAAGCGCAGGGCAGAACAGCCGTTAGAGGCGGCGCGGTCGCCATCGGCGCGGCCGCTCCCCC
>NW_015094506.1:22200498-22208825 GCF_001431845.1 Calidris pugnax | reverse complement strand
CCCGCCGCCACTCACCCCGGCCGCACACGAGGTCCGCCGTCCGCCCGCGCGCAGGGCCGCGCTCCCTCCCCGCGCACGCGCAGGGTGGGGCGGGCTGACGCGTCAGGCCCCGCCCCCGGAGAGCTTCCCCGCGGTCACGGCAGCTTCTACCGTAACTCTCCGAGCGGACGCGCAGCCCCCGCCGCCGCTCCGGCTGCGGCACCACGGACCGGCTGCGGGCACCGAGCTGCGGGCGTGAGACAACTGCGGGGGGGTGTGGTTGAGGGGCGATGGATGAAAAAATCAACACGCATTTCATCACCGGGAGAAAAAAAAAAAAAAGCCAAGTTTTATTTTTAGCTGCTTCCACACATTTCTGAAGGACAGAAGAGAGAAATGATCACACCTGCTCAAAGCAATTGCCAGCCTCGGCCAAGCTCCCGCACGGAAAGCGGGTGGTGTCACCGCTCCTGGGGAGACACAGGACGTTTCCCATGTACCTTGTCACCTTCTTGCCAGCCTCTGGCCGGCAGAGGACCGGGGGGCAGTGACAATACAATATAAACACTGGATATGCAGAAAGCAAGCCTTTCCAAACGTTTTTTACCCTCCTGCCCTTCCAGGATGTCAGCAGCCCGGGGAGCAGCCCCTGTCCCTGCCCGGCGAGGGCTGGCACCGCTCCCTCTCAGCGCCCCGACGTCCCCCAGACTCGCCGCAAGAACACATTGAAGTTTTCCCGATTTTTATTAGATAATTAACCTTAATATACACATGCTGATAAAATGCCAGAATCCCTCTCCAAATGATTTTTCAGAACACTGAAAGACAGGCAATAAATAATACTTAAATGAAGAACATTCCCTATAATTGCTTTAAGACCCTCACAGTTTACACAATAATCTGAGAGCCCGTAAGAACAGAGTATCTCTCTTAGAGACAGCGTTCCATTTTACCGAACAAAAATTAGAAACAATTTTAGCTTAGTAAAACACTGTGCAGTGATAAACTCAGGCTACCCTCATGCGGTATGCACAACTCAACAATCCCAAAGGAAACCTTTCCAGCAGCTACAGAAGAGCAGAGAGAGGCTTACTCTGGAGCAATCAGAAGTTGGCAAACAAAATTTTAATCACTGATTATGTCAAGTGCAATCAAGTGATTAAAAGAGTGACTGAAATAATGACAGTATGTTAACTACATAAAATATATATTCTAGAGAAAAACTTTAGCTACATAAAAAGCCTCTTTTTTTTTTTCCTAAGGAGGGATCAATATTCATGGAATGAAAAAAGTAATAAAGATTCAGTCTCTAGAAGACAGGACTATACAGCTGTAGATCATCCAAACACTATTTAATTACTTAATATACGCTATAGTCAAATCAGACCTCTATTGACTATTTTTTATTAAATGCTTCCAGTAAACGCAGCAGGTGTAAGAACAGATTGATGATGTCCAAGTAGAGATTGATTGCAGCCAGTATGTACTCTTCAGGGGATAATTTGTGCATCAGCAAATGAGTGTCGTAAATAATAAATCCACAGAACAGAAGGGCTCCAGCAGCAGCAAACACCAACTCTATTGTCTCACTGTAGAAGAACAGCTGGAGGCAAATGAAAGAAGAAAAAAATAATTCTTTTTCTTTTTAATATTAAAATCCCTACATAATGATATGCCATACTTAAAAAAAGGATACACACTGTCTTTTACTGTTACGTACAAGATTAGGATGACATTTCAATGTTCTTATTTTACATAGTCCCCAGTCACAGTCTCTTTGCATGAGTACCTCCACCAGAATATCAAAAACGACAGAAAAATTAGAAAAACAAAATACCCCAAATCTCCTTCCCATTCTCTCAATCAAATATTGGATCTTGATTGACAAACTTTCTCAATCAATGCAAACACCTCTTTTATATTAGCAAGAATGGTATTCAACAAAAATTTGAATTGGAAATGAATGGTTGACGATCACCGGCATGATCTACAACAGCAACAGATTTGGTAGGGAAATTTTTTTTATTAAGCTATATTGGACTATCCAAAACGTTTTTGTTATACTGGAAGTTAGTAAAGGATTGATGTTTAACAAAAGATTGATTGTTTTTAGCCTTGAACACAAGCTATCTTACCCTCAAGAAACCCGAGAAGATTAGAATCCACAGACAGGCGAAGAGGCTGAAAATGAAATTAAACTGTTAGCAAATGTATCTTTTCTTTTAAATTTTACTTAAAATCTCTTCCCTTCCTATAAAACCTCTTCACGATATATTTGGTAAGTAAATGTCCATAATTTGTAGATGCCAACTGTTCATTGGTATCAGCAGTAAAACCCGGTTTTATAAAGCTGTCAAAAGTTATGCCCTAACTTTACTTTTTTAAAAATATGTGAAGCAGCTGCCTTCTGTCTCAGTGAAAAATCCAAGTAAGCTAGTTTTCTAGTGTAATATTATGGTTTTAGGAATCATAATCACAGAAAAGAATTTCTTACTAAGACAGCAGAATTGCACAAAATTACTAATTTAAAATAAATAACACCCTTGCCATTCCCTTGAATGAATCTATTGATCTGTAGTCATTATCGTGTATGTGCAAAGCTTGATTTAAAAAAAGGAAAAACTAGCTTAACAAAAACAAAAGAAACAAACAAAAAAATCATCAATATGAAAACATACGCTGCTCCAAATTTGCTGAAGTCTCTCTTTGACTGCAAGGTATATGCGGTGAGTCCAAGAAATACAGCAGTAGTAAGGATAAAGGCTTGCAAGACGATGGACACATCATAGAGACTCACTATAAAAAGAAAGAAACTGTCACTTGAAGAACAGTACACTATGGATTTGCTAACTTATCTTTTGAGGAAACAGAAGTTTAAACTTTCACAGACAGAAAAAGAATATCTTAACTGGGAACATAAAAAGTAAATTATGCCTGAACTTGTCTTTGCACTTCAAAATCATATCACAGGACTCAGGGACCCTTGCACTAGCTAAATTTGACAGTTACAGTATAGCTGTAGCTTCTTAAATAGAGATAACAGATCTTCCCTACTCACAATAAAAATAAAAAAAAAAGAAAAGAAGTAGTATTTTTAAACCTAGATACCTGAGAGCTTAAGGAAAATGCTATCTAAATTTTTCAGGACACTGAAACAAGAAAAAAATAAATCACAAGAGAATTGGAACTCTGTAAAGGCTCATAAAAGTTTTTATTAGGCAGTAAGAAGGGAAAGATAAGAGAAATGAGTGGACATTTTTCTTCTCTCCTTCCTCCTTAATCTTTCCTTTCTCCAAACTTTTTTTTTTTTTTTTGCAGGAGACCATAAACCATAATGAAGTGAGTTCAACTTATGCTGGAAGCTCTAGTGCGAGGCGATGTCACAACTTGTTCGCACAACGCCCCATCTCAGTCTTGACAATAAAGTACAGAACTCTCCAAACTCCAAAGTACTTCCTTTGGAGGAAACCAAGGGAGAAGATAAGGTTATTTCATTTGCAGGTCAGCTCTCCTATTTTCCATATAGGAAAGAACGTTGCTAGCTGTACTGCAAGAATGGATGGCACAACTCATTTTTCACCAGGTTTATACAGTTTCAGTTCTGGATCAGAATCCAGTTTTCTCCCTTGATTTCCTGGTTTTTGCTAAACTTGTATCACTGTCATTAAAACTTTCAAACAAGGGATTTTTTTAATCACTTTAGTTGCATTTAGGAACCTCAGATGACGATTAGTACAACATACTGAATTCTTTTTCCAATTTCTTTAAGGAATCAGATACTTTACCTGTAATGGCAACTGTCAGTGCTTCCAGTAACGTCTACAAAGAAGAAAAAAAATGTCTCTGAGCTGCTATTAGAAATTAACTCTTTTCATGTTTTTGCATACTTATCAATATTTGAAATACTTTTATCCAACACTCTTAGTATCTCATTAGACAGCTAAGCGTCTGCATCAGTTTCCTTTTCCCACTTGTCCTTGTTTTGAAACAGGTAACTAAAAATCAAACATATTGATGTCTGGGCTGAAGGCTAGTATGGGCCACGAGTTTTTCTGAAAGGTAACGTCAAATTAAGTTTCATTACAGTAAAAGATGAGAAAAGCATGGCACAAAACAAGAGGTCAGAAATAAGAGAACATTTAAAACATATTTTGTTTAAACCAATTTATCACACACAGATTTGAACCCCTCTCTTCCTACACAATGTAATACTTAAACTGTCATACCACAAACTGTCAAACCACATTTGGCCAAACTATTACATCACTCCTTGTTACATCTGCACTTGCTGAAAGGTTTTAAACATCTCACTCTCCTGCAAGAGTTCCAAAGTCAGGAATCATACAACAATTTAAACGGTCTATTTACTTACACAGCAAAGCTGTCTTCTCATTGTATCACAAACACCATTTAGGCAACTCCTAAAGCATCAAATTCCAATGGTTCTGCAACTACTTTTCAGAAGACTGCTTTGCTACATAACCCAAAATATCCAAGAGCAACAGTTAGCCCATATCTACAAATTTGTAACATCAGGCAAGGAGACTGAAATTTGAGGACA
Organism: Calidris pugnax; assembly: GCF_001431845.1. Lineage (NCBI taxonomy): Eukaryota > Metazoa > Chordata > Aves > Charadriiformes > Scolopacidae > Calidris > Calidris pugnax. The sequence goes on along the minus strand of NW_015094506.1, from coordinate 22,204,285 downwards.
TCAACCTGCCTGTTTTGGAGATGTGCTCAGAATTCAGCATCAAATAGAAAACCATTAATAAAATAAACACCTATGGCTGGTTGCATTTGGGTCTCGGCTGGAAGCCGTGCATTAAACAAATAAGGTAACAGAAATGCTTCTTTCCCATGGAGCACTTTTATAGAAAAATCACTGAAATCAACAGAACACTGAGAGCAGACAGACAGATATATTTATATGCACACACACAAACAAACAAAACGTTTGCACAACTTGGTTCCAAGTTCTAACATTCTTCCTAAAAAGATGCTGGATGTAACCTGAAGCAGAGGCTATCTAGGAGCAACCTATGGATAGAACCTCCAAAAAATAACTCAGAACTTCATGAGTATATAGGCTATCTTTCAAGGAACACAAGAAAAACAAATTAGCCACCGCTAGTTTGCTTCAAGGAGTTCATCACAATGAAAGACATTCTAGGGTTTATTAAAATTGAATTTATATAAATACTTACAAATGCAAAAAGCAGGTATAAGTTAACAGGATGCTGGTGTCTGTAGATAGTCAGTGCCACTATTATTGCCAAAGATCCCAACGCAGATATCAAAAGCAACGCGGGTCTGTAAAGTTCCATACAAAAAAAGTCATCAAAATTAAGATAAAATATCTGGAAGACTAAAAATGCTGTTTATATAAAACCAAGTTTTTATGTGATCACCTAGATAAGATAGTGCTCCATATAGTCAAAGTAAATGTAAAGCAAGTTTTACAATACAATTGCTCTAAAACATACCACTACAGATAATCAGCTAAAAACAGTACAGTCACAAAGACAATTTTTTCATACTGAAGGTAAAGATTGTCCAAGAATCCATCATCTGGAGATGAACACGTATTAAGAGAAAAATCCATCAGTATTAAACTATACGTAGTATTTTGCCTATTAAGAACTCCACATTCAGGAAACTGCTTTTTACAAGTACCTGAATGCAACAAACATGGGCAAAAGAAAAACATGGTACCAAAGAAAACCAGTACTGATCAGTAAATATCACTGTAATTAAATCATTCAAGCAGCACTCCAAGTAAAAACTAGAACAAAACCACAGTACTTCTAGGAGAGCAGGATGATTTTTCAATTATCAGATTTAAGTATAAAACTGTCGTTTTATACTTTTACACTATAGCTTACAGAAACTTTCATACAGCGCTTGACGCTCCTTTTGCATTAGGGCTATGAAGTGAAAGTAAAAGCAAACTCCGAAAATGCACTTGGGGAAAACCAGAAACAGTACTCCGTGCCCTCCTCCTTTCCCCAGTTGTTCTTTTCCCCTGCCTGCGCACCACTTTCGTTTTTAAGACTTGTTTTTTTCTCATGGAAATAGGCAGAAAGAAGCAAGCCCACAGGAATTTTAGCAGACTGGTTTTCAGGAAAAAAACAAACACAACAAAACAAAACACAAAAGATGATGAGGGAGGGAGAGAAGTAAAACATGATTCAGCTTTTGGAACAAGTACCTATAAACAACAGCATTCCAAACAGATTCTAAAAGCAGATACTTAGACCGTGAAACAAGAAATGTAAATAACTGAGATGTTCTGCAACTGATGTAGAGGTTTTGATAGCTTAAATACTAAAAGAAACATTATTCATAAAGTATTGTTTAAAATAAACTTTAATGATAATAATAAAAATAAATCTTAATAATAGACCAAGTAGAAGAAATGCTATTTCCTAATCAGGTTACAAAATTTCTATTACAGAATAAAAACACGGGGTATAAACCTTATTAGGAATCCTGAAGTGTTCCAGAGCAAAATACTACATAAAGTATACTTAACACACAATAAAACAGCCCCATTTCATTTTAGTATTTACCTTTCAAGAATAAATGCCTGTACTCCAGTAGAGTACAGAAAAATTGCAGATGTGACTGTGGTCAAAAGAACTTGAATGGAAAGAATGCTGTAAACTTTCCGTAGAAAAGCTAGAATAAGGAAAATAAAAATGAAACCACTTTTGAGTTGCATTACAAAGATCAACAGTACATCAGATGCAAGTTTTCTATTTGATCAGGAAGTACTAGAAACTTAATTCAGTGAAAAAGCACAGAGTACAGTGTTAAGAAGCCATTTATTCCTAAACGTCATTATTTAAACAACAATGACAAAAGAAATACGAAAAAGTTTGCAAGGAATTTACTTCAGACTATCTTAAAAACTACATATGCCTAGTCTCACTAAGAAATTAACAGTATACCTTCCCCATCACATTACTGGTATCTAATGGACCTAAATGACAAAAGATTAACTTGGAGGTTCTGCAGAGACAGTCATAGAAGTTAAAAAAGGAAAAACTTTTACAGTAGTATCTATTTGATTAACTTTCTGACATGTTAAATATCATCTATCACCATTTGCCACTTGCATTGTACTGAATTGGAATCTAGAGCTACAGACTGCTAGAAAAAAAAATTAAAAAACCAAATTAAGCTAAAAGGCTTCATAATTCTATAATTATGAAGAGTGGAAAGTGGTTCAGGACATACAGATATATCACACAGATATTCTCTGTTCTGAATGGAAGGAGACCGAGTCCATTAGGCAAGATGCTCTGAAGGGAAGAATATGCTTACACGGAGATTCAATTCAATCGTTAACAGCACAGTCTAAACAAGGTTAAGAGAGCATACTGTGAGGAACTTGCAGCAGCCAAAGTCAAATCTATTGGTAAGCCACAAGGGACTGGGGCCTACTTTGCTGTAATAAACGGAACAAACCTAGAACTAGCCTGCTAGCTAGCATAGCCTTCTCCCCACTCTCTCCATATTATGAAATGCATTAGCAATTTTGCTAAAAGCAATACTTTCATATTTCCTAAGGCATCCTTTATTTTCCAAACATGAGAAAACTGTATTTTTATGGGAAGAGGTCTCCTGATTATCAGAAATATCTGACAAACACACAGCTGTTTTTATTCCAAGATGCATCCAGTTCAGCAAGGGTTACTGATTAAACACCTTCTACAAGAGTAGAAGACTTGCATGTTAACAGTAAAGAAATATTTCATGGCCAGTAATACGACTTTACAGCATCAAATGCTTAAGAAGACACAGTATTTTAACATCTCACAGATGAAATTCAAAACCCTCAGTCTCCTGGCTAAACTACTGTAACTATGAGTACCAATTTTAGCTTTTATACATCTTATGTATCATGTTTGGGCTTCAAAATGCATCGCCCCGAAAAAAATCAAGCCTGTTATCTATAGGGGTTTAATCCCTCTGATAAAAAGACCTGTCCCCTATACACTGAAATGATAAAACCCAGTTTTTCGCTGGCCACTGATCTTTCTCTCATCCTCGACGCTTAACCTGGACCAAGCAACGCCTTGGCTCCACACTCACGGCTTCGCCCAGAAGGTTAAAACATTGCGCTGAACCTGAGTTCCGCTAAACGCCACAGGCCACGGTGAGCTTAACAGAGGTGGAACTGGTTGGGAGCGCTGGGGTACGACACCCTTTGGGCCGGCCCAGCAAGGGGAGGCGGCACAGGCCTCCCCCGGGGGGACTAACTGGGAGGGTTCTCGGGGGAGGGGGTGTGTGGCGGCCCTACTCGTCCCCAGTCCCTACCCATGCGGATGTGGACGCTGGCCGAGGCCACGTTGGTGCCGTAGTTGAAGTCATCTTCGATGGAGTTCCGCGGGTACAGCTGCTCCGCCGCCGCCATCGCCGCCGCCTCCCCCCGCAACGGCGACAACCGCCCCGCCTCCAGGAGAGACAGTCGCGCTCCGCACCGCCGAGCAGGG
>NW_015094506.1:22157892-22200488 GCF_001431845.1 Calidris pugnax | reverse complement strand
TCGGCGCGGCAGAGGGCCGCCACCCGCCGGGACCGGCCCGCTCGGCCTCCCTGCAGGCGGGGGAGAGTCTGCGGCGGAGGGGAGGCCGGGCCCGACCTGCTCGACCTCCCTGCAGGCTGGGCCGAGGGCAGCGGCGGCGGCCGCGGGTGGCGCTGGCAAGGATTGCGGCCTAGCGGCTGCCAAGGGATAAGCGGGTGTGGGACTCGGCGTGGGGTGCGCCCGCGGGAGGGAAGAGGCACCCGCGACCTTTAGCTCTTACACGCGGGATTTGTGTGACTGGAGTCGACGTGGGTTTCCCACCCAAACCATTCTGTGATTCTGTAATTTCAGCGTTACCGACAGTTTTCCACCCAGGCCTATCCTGCGCTTGAGTCGTGATGGCTTGGGGAGGCCTTGTGGTTGTGTTTGTCTTAAACGCCATTTAACTGTGTCTATTTTAGGCCTTAAAGGTCTGGAGAGGCAGTTTCAGTGACTGAAAATTCAGCCCTTTTCCTGGTTTTCACCTTTGATTCGACCTCAAGCTGCCATGCGGAAAGCGTTCTCCAGCAGACTGGGGCTGGCCACAGCTACCAACACGTCCCTGCCTTCAGCAATAACTGATAAGGGAGGATGAAACATCCTGTGAGGACAGACTGAGGGAGGTGGGGTCATTCAGCCTGGAGAGGAGAAGGCTCTGTGGAGACCTTATTGCAGCCTTTCAGTACTTAAAGGGGGCCTACAGGAAAGATAGGGACAGGCTTTTTAGCAGGGCCTGTTGGAATAGGACAAGGGGTAATGGCTTTAAACTAAAAGAGGGGAGATTCAGACTAGATATAAGGAAGAAACTTCTTACAATGAGGGTAGCAAAACACTGGAATGGGTTACCCAGAGAGGTGGTAGATGCCCCATCCCTGGAAACATTCAAGGTCAGGTTGGATGGGACTCTGAGCAACCTGATCTAGTTGAAGGTGTCCCTGCTCATTGCAGGGGAGGTTGAATTAGATGACCTTTAGAGGTCCCTTCCAACCCAAACTCTTCTATCATTAAAGAGGCTAGTGCTCACTAGTACTATCGATGTATGTGACACTAGAGACAAGTTTCACTTCTATAAACCTTTAATGCAAAGTAGAATTTTATTCAGCCTTTCTTCTAGTTTTGTGTTATAACCTTCAAAGTAAACTCAGTTTAATTCAATAGAATTTAGCTCAATAGCCTCCCAAAAGTTACTCAAGGTAGTAGCTAACATTTAGGAATCCACAAAAGCTAAGATTTTGGGATGTGGGATGGGGGAGCACAGTATGTTATTTTTTAACTTGTGAATATTATCTAAAGCTTGTCAAGAAACTGAAGTGATAGGTGGTTTAGAAATGTATGTAATAGATTAGACTAAAAGTGCTTTTAAAAATTGGAAAATAGTGGCCTCTACTGTATTCAGATTCTCAAGGGAAAAGTAAATAAATTATATGATTCTGTGATGAAATAGTTTTGAGCTATGGAGTTCTATGGAGTTGACTTAAGATATTACATTTCAGTTGCAGATACAAAAGTTATGAACATGACTTTATATTCTGGGAAGTATTTATGGTTTTCCTAATGTCATTTTGTGTTTTTAGTTGCTGCAGAGCAGATCTTTCAGCTTTAATCTTGAATTTAGAGATTTATGCCTGGTTTGCATTGCTGAATTGCAACTGTTTTGAAATAAGTACGCTGTCTGCTTTCTTGCACGTGCCTTTGCAGAAGAACAGCCCTGATGTTCTCCCAGAAGAAGCATTTAGAGTTCTGGACAAGCATCTGTTGTTGCCTTCTCCTAATCGTGCAGTGCAATTTGCTTTAAAATGCCTCTTAGAGACGACCTCATTTCTGTGTGAGAAAATTTCAGAGCATTGCCGCAGAGTCAACTCCTGCAAATTGTTTGAGCCTAGAGAAGACTGAAGGAGAGACATAATAGTAGCCTTCTTTTTAGAAAAGGCTGTTGCAGTGGAGAAAGTATCTCATAAGAGGTAGTGTGGCTTAAACTGTAGTAAGGAAGATTCAGGGTAAAAAGTTGAGGACTTTTTCAGAGTAATCAGGGTAATGCTGTGGAAAAATTAGCCTAGGGTTTAGGCCCAGGCTGGGAGATAGGAGGTTGCAGGAAACAGGCGTGTGGACCTTTGCACTTTCACACACCCACTTCCTGCGTGGAAGATGGTAGTGTGATGTAAGCCACCAAGAAGCTTGTTAATGGGCTTATTAGGAAAGGCAGGAGACAAAGCAGCAAATGATTCAATGGTGCTGCTCAGGAGCACAATCTGCCAGGGTGGCCTGCAAAGGGGAGTGGGAAAATTATTTACATCTGCAATACTGATAAAGCCTGCAATTTTCATGCAGAAAAACATAATTCTTGTCTTAAGATCTTTTTCTGTTGCTTGCAGGCACACACGAAGTGCACTGTGCGGTGAGCAGTGCTTCAGAGTGACCGTACTGAACCAAGGTTTAATAACACCGAGCCTGGCCCAGTGCTCTCAGCGTCTGTCCAATTTTCCATTCCTCGCTTGGGAAAGTATACCTTATAAAATGCTAAATATGCCTTATAAGGAGCGAAGTATGTTTTACATTGCCTTTCTTTTTTTTGTATTTGATGTTTCCATAAACATACCTCCGTTACACTATTTTTATTTGAAACCGCTGGGGTCCCACAGTGACTTGCTTGGGACCGGCTAGACGCTTCCCCTCTGCGGGCATGCCTGCGGGGTGAAAGAGCTTTCTGTTCTCGGGGTCCTGGTTTGGACTCCGGTATGGGGAAAGGAAGCTCGTACTCACTAGAGCCCCGGTTAAGGACCACGGACTCCTCTGTGCCTTTTGTCTGCGTTAGACATAGTCGGTGGCTTTGCTGGAAAAAGTCCAGCTGGCGCTCGGAGGTACTCGGGAAAGGTACTTGGAGCACTGCCAGAATTCTGCTTCTTTCCCAAAGTTTGTTTTTAAATAATTGTGCCAGAGCCCCTTCATTTGCTGCTGCTTTGAGCCGTGTTCCCGGAGTGACCCCTCTCAGCATCCCTTTGATATACATCTGTGTATCTTCATGTCGTCAGGGCTATTGTTGAGGCAGGACTAACCCCTCTTCCCCAGATTGCAAAGCCCGTGCCCTCTGCCTGGCTCCCTACAAACATGTGAGACATGGCTGCTGCCAAAATACTGCTGGAGCACAGGGTGTGCGTGACTCCAGGAGTACATAGTCACTCATGGGGCCCCGTGGCCACCTGCCAGCCTTTCAATGAGGTGGTAACATCCAGGCAATTTGTGTTTGGAACAGCACAGCACACACAGTTCAGGTGCGAAGCAAAGTGGGAAGACAGAGGAGAGAAGTTTGATTATGTAGGTGCATCCACATGGCCATTAACCACTAATTTATCCCCAGGTGAACTTTGTTCTCTTAATTTCAAGATAGGTGGCTTGTTAAGTTAGAGGGATCATTTTATTGTGTGACCCTGAGGAATCTTAATTTGAAGAAATGTAAGTTACTGTGAAATGATCCTCACACTCAAAATACAAAGTTCTCCATGAGAAGCGGAGGCAATCTTGTAATTGCAAACTTCTTCCAAATTGTATTTAAAAACGTACAGTACGTAGCTGCAAAACTGGCATGATGTTCTTACGGGACAGGAAAATAACAAAGAAATTCAGGGACAGATGTGCCATCTGTTGCTCTAAAATCCCTGATGGTGAATTTTCAAAACCACTGATCAAGAGAAGAGAGTTTTTCTTCTTTAGTACTTACTGTTCCATGAGAAAGGCTCTGCCCTTTGTCAAGCAGGTCATCAAGCCGACCTTTCATTATTCTAGGATGAAGAACTTCTCTTAATGTTCCTTCAGTTTCCTAGAGCCCTCATCTTTGCCTAATGATATGGATATTCCTTTTCCTATTAAATCCCATCTGTAATATATATTTTTTCATTATACCTCACCATATTGTAACTTAATTAGCTCCTTCCTCCCCACCTCCCCCCCAACCCCAACCTGTGCATTGCTGATAAGACATGCCTGGTTAGCTTTGGGTCTTGGACTCACAGGAGGTCTCATATGCAATCAGGAGTGGGTTGTGGCTGGGAACTGAGCTATCTGGTGGCACTAGTCCATCAGTGTGGGGGGTACGAGCTTACCTGCCAGGGAGCGCGGTGTGTGAGTTAACTGCCTGCACCTTTATTTTAAGGATTTTGAGCCAACATGTTGGTTTGACTGATGTGATTTGGTGAGACATTTCGAATAGGATTGGGGTGGGCATGTTTCCTTTTGAAAACAGGGCTTCAGGATCAGTGTATCTCAGCAGTTAATAGAGTAGTGCTGGTAGTTAATTAATTAATCCCAACATTAAAAGTCTTCTCCTGAGGTGTTTGTCCATTTCTGCAAGTCTCATATCTTTCAAGGGTGCATTATTTTGACAAACTGAAGTATTTTATATTTTAAGTTCATGATCAAGCTGAAAGCTGTCTTTGCTTATAATCCCACCTTTGTTATTTTAGCAACTGCTGGAGTTGAAAAAAAGAGCATTACTGTTTTATTGCATGTGTAAGACTGAATCCTGGGGAAATCTAGAATGCAACACTGACAGCCCAGTTAAAGGTAATTTTCCCCTTTTTATGGAAAAAGGTCTTTTTGCCTTTTTTTTTTTCCTTTTTTCTTTTTTTTTTCTTTTTTCCCTTCTTTTTTTTTTTTAAATGGAGGTATGTTACAAACTAAGCCAATTTAATTGCTGTACTGCCTTGTGAGATAGAGGGGGAAGCATTCTTGAATTTGTTTCTCTGAATGAAACATCAAAACATACCAAGGTGTGAGCTTGATATTATTTTGTTCAGTTTCAATTTAGCAGCAAGGGCTGCTTGAATTTTGGGAGTGCCATATGGAGTCTGTTTATAAAACACTTAACTCCTCTTTCTATACAAATTCCAATGTGCTTTAACTGTCTTCACCGGACAGCCTACATCACCTGTAATGGCTAGTCATTCTGTCATCTAAAACCTGGGTGTACTCATGTAAATTAGTTTATCTAAACCTTTGAGCTAATTTTGTCGTGAATGCTTTTAATTCTGGACCTTTTCTTCCCCTTGCATTTTGAAAAGTTGAGGTCAGATTTGCTTATTTCTGTTTGAGAGTCGAGTGCAATCAGATCCTGATTAGAACTCCCACGTGTAACAACAGTAATAGACTGTGTGTTGTTAGAGGGGAAAAAAAATCCTGCATTTAAAATAGCAATGGTTTTGCAGCTGTTGGTAAGGTCTACTCTGCAGGGACTGAAGAGCAGGTTTCAGCTCCAGATGAAGACAGCTACATGTAGGTATCTAGAAATAGCTATCCATATATGTATCAAGAGCCTAAAAACCTATTACTGTGAATGGAATTAAGGATGGTATTCAGATGCCTGAACATAATTGGCACCATTTGATGGCCTTCGGTTATCAATCTCAATACCATTTTTTCCTCCAGAAAGGCACTGAGCTTCTGTAAATCCTCTGTTCTATCTGCAAAGCCATGCCAATGCCTTGGGTACTCTGGAGCATACTAAAATGCATTGGATGCCAATGCACCAGCAATGGCACCCTCCATATATGGAAAATAAATCATAGCTGGGAGGGGGACACAGCAAAAAAACACAGAGTTGGTTATTTTTGTGAAAAAGCAGGCCTGTTGTTGTAGGTGCACCCATAAAACCAAGTCAGCAAACCTCCTTTGATGGAGATGCAGTCCCTGTCTCTGCTAGGACAGTCTTTTTAGTGCAGAAGTGCCCACACAGTGTATGGTCCCCTCTATTCTGGGTACGTATTGGTGCTAGGAGAGCCGGGAGGAGGGGAGGACACAGCTTGCCCTTGGGCACCAGGGTTTTGCCTGAAGTGGCTGTGTAAAGCATAAGGCATCCCTGAAGCTACCTCATCTCCTTGCTCTGCCATCATATGGTGGTGGATCCCAATGTGCAGAGGCAACTCCTGCAATGCCCTGAACAGGGTATGGGAAAAGAAACATGAGGTGCTCAGTGTCTTTCAGCATCTTCAGGCAAAAATGCCAAGGGCACCATGAGGGGGATTTGCCCATCGAGCAGCCTCCCTCATCCTTCTTCTCCTCCTTCTCCTTTTCCTCTTCCATGGTTCGGCATAGAGGGAAAGGAGGGTGTGGGTGAAGAAGTGGTGGGCTGAGGATGAGTGGTCCCAGGGAGAAATGTATGTTATGTAGTTGCAGAGCAGAAGGACAGCTGTACATAGTTTCCTGCCACTTCAGACGTGTGGCCATTTGAGACCTGCAGGTTGGGTGGGGAGCTCCAGGACCTCTGTGCTGCATTAATTAGTCAGAATTGGATAGAAACTGTGTCACTTCAATTGAAAAAAAAAAATAAATCCAACTGCTAATGTGCATTCTATTTACAGTGGAATACATGGCTTCCAGTCATGGAAGGTGTGGCTTTGCTCTTGCTGAAGGGATGGTCCTGTCTTGTCCTTTGCCCAAGGACACTCTTGCACCCTTAGTTTTCACATTTATTTTTTTCCTACAGCTGAGCAGCTCTCAAGACACTTGCTGGAGCATTGAAAAATATGGAGGGAAGGACAAAAGTGGTGTGAGAGGTTTGTTCTGGTGCTGGGGGAACAAGACTCTTGGCAGCCTCACACGGGCTCTTCGGGAAGTGGGTCAGTGGCAAATCCTGTGCTTACTTATGAAGTTAATTATTTAGTTGTATGAAGCAGACCAGTGTTAAGTCTCAGGATACGTGTGCCAGATACATAGTTACTGCTCATTTTGCATGAGGCAGAAACAAAGCTCATGGGTCCAGACATAGCAAAGTACTTCCACATCACTTCAAGGCACCTTTCCAGAACAGGAGTCAGAAAAGAATACTAGAGATCCCTAAATACCATGCTTAGTCCAGCAAAGGATAAAGACTTGAAGACAGGTCCTCACCTGAGTGTTTCTTAGTGTTAATTAATATTTAAATACCATTTTTAAAACATTAATGAATCTCGTGTAATCTTGACATCCTCAGATACTAGGCAGGAAGAACAGTGGTTTATTAGTCAGCCAGAGGTTTGGATAATCACTACTGAATTTTTAGCTAGATGTTCCTCTTAAAACTTGCTTTTGAATGATGTGCCTGAGAAATACTATTCATTGGTGTGTGGTTACTTGGTAGAGATTATGGGCTGGACAATTGTCTTTGTTGAATCCAGCATTTTTTCAACACTCTTGTCTGCATCACCTGCATTTGTCCTCCTGAACACGTTGTTTGGACAAACCCTGCCTCCAGCAAAAAAATGCTCCATTTTTTTGGAAGCGGCATTAAGGTGAGGTTTTTCCAATGCTTTTATGATTGAGATGTATTAATGCCAAGTGTTAATGCTGTGACTTAAAAGCAGAAGCATCACTTCTGCAGCCCCAAAGCAGCTCAGCAGCCCTGTTCATTAAAAAAGAATGAATTCTGTATTTCACTCCATATCCAACTCTGCAGGCTTTGCCTACAAGGACTGCTGTTAGTGGCGTTATCTCTACAAAACATTTGTTGTCCAGTTCAGTGAAAAATCCATGGTGCTGTCTTCTCCAGAAGGATGTCTCCCTTTAGAGGCGGACAGGCTGGAGGGTGGATTTAAGCTCACCAGATCTGTAATCTCTGTGGTTACTGTCAGCCCGCTACCACTTGAGCTCAAGATGTCCAGGCTGTGGTTGATAACAGCTAGCTTGAGGGTATCTGCTGGTCGAGTGGGCTGCAGCGTGTAGGTCCCGTCTTGGTCTTGCAGAGAGGTCCTCTGCTGTGCTTGAGCTCTGTCCCTCCTAAAAGGGAGGCATCTAGGGTACGTAAACAAGGGGAAGGGGCAAGTCCATGTTGAGACATACCCTACATGTCTTTTCAGGAAAGCACAGCCATGTCAAATTGGTAGGTCATGTACACTTATTTCATTTAAGGGAAGGTATTTTTGACAGCAGTGTTTCATTTTAAGCCAATTTCAGAAACGGTTGATGCTGAATGTGCAGAAAAGCAGCAGTAGTTATGCTAAGAAATTGAGCGATCCAGGTAAATTTCCACTGTAAATCCCTAAACTTGGCCTACTGTCATCTGTGTGAGATCTTAGTGACCATTCTGTAAGCGTGCATCATTTGGAGCATATCTGCATTGTGTTACATCCTAATCCAGTTATCCAATACTGCTTTGGGGTTTTAGAGATCCTTGCCTGAGAATAATGGATTTTTAAATGATTTTAGAAGAAGGTTGTCTCTGTATCTTAATGAGTCAGCCATTAAACTGATTGATTCATTAAATCTAATACTCGGTGTTAGACATCTCATCTAATTAGAAATTTAATATCTCTGCTAAAATATTAAACACAGCCATTTATACCTGCCAACAAAATGATTGTAATTGCAAGTGAACCTTCTTAGTGGTGCTTTTTTGATTCCTGGCCAGAAGAAATAATTGTTCACAACTGTTGTGCAGTTACTTTAAAGCACTAAAGTTAGCAACTGCGTTTTGGGTGCTACCTACCACTTTTCCTTTAACTGAAAATTAATGCAGGAATCTGCCTAATCATCTCTGTAACAAGGAGAGAGTGATCTGTCAGCTGCCTTCCAAAGCGTCACTTCCAAGGTATTTTCTAAGAACTGGATCTCAGTCTCAAGACTCCTGTGCTCTAGTATGTAGCAGGACTGAAAAACGTCTGATTTTACATGGCTGTTAATGCAAGTCATTCCATGCAAAAATGCCAAAAAATGCCACAAACCCAGCGATAAGCTCCTCTGGCAAATTAAAAATAATAAAAAAACCAACAAACTTTTATAAAAAAATTAAATATGTTCCCAAAAAATCAGACTCTACTATGCCTCTGGGTTCTTTCCTTAAATACTAGCAGACTCTCCGCAAACAAATCACACAGTTTGTGACTTGAACTCCCAGGGCTGCCGAGGCAGGCTCTGAATTTCCCAGGCTGGGGGAGAGTTTCTGTGTGGAAGGGTTCCTTGCCTAGTGTGTGCCTTCCTGCCTCCCCTGCGTTACAGCAGGGGAATTGCACCTCCCTTGGTAGGTCTGGGACTGCCTCATAGTGAAATTACTGATTTTTCTGAAGTGCTTTGCAATGCACGTGCCTGCACAGATTATTATGGAGATCTGTGTACTTTTTTGAGGTTGCTTGAGCCAGAAGTTCATCCTGGAAAGGTGGGGTTTACAGTCCCACTTGAAAAAGCCTTTGATCACCAACATTAAGTAGTAATTTTAGCAGAGTTTGCATGGACTTGGGACTGGCTTATGGCTTTGCTCTCTCCAAAAATAGTTCGCTTGTTTGATTTTTATACAATGATTTGTTTACAACTGAATGTTAGCCTAGGTTAGAATGAATGTGGATGAAAAGTGCACCAGCTCATCCTGAAGAACTTCAGCAGCAGACATTTCCAAAGCTAAATTTTAACAGGCAACCATATTTTGGTAGAATTCCCTACTAATTCACTTGATGTGTAGATCATAATCGGTATGAGCTGATCTGCATGGAGGCTGTTGTTTGGGCCTACAGGAGAAAGGTGATGGGCACACAGGGGTTGTTGGCCAGTAGAAGGTATTGCCTGTTTGGGTGGCAACCTGTGTCCCAGCAGCTAAAACTGTTTATAAAGTCACAGGTTACTTAATACTTGGCCCAACTATTTCCTTTGTGGATATCACATTAAAATGTTATTCAGAATGAAAAATTAGTCCTTCAGTAGTATTTAAGCTTGGGACAGCATCAGAGAAAATAACTTTTTTTGTGCAGCAGGACTGGAGCTCTGGTACATGCCAGGTACCAGTGTAAAAGTGCGTGGCTCAAGGTACATGGGAAGACCAGCTGGTTCCCAGCCATGCTGTGGTGCCAACAGTTTGCATAGTTCTTTGCCAGTCTCAGAAATACAGGTTGTGGCTGGTATTTCATGTTGGGCTTCTTAGGTTTTTTGCCTAGTGATGTAAATGCACGGGCAATCTCAAAATACTTTGAAAATTGCCGTGTCCATATCTGTGTCCTGTGTGGAATTGTTGACAGAGGTTAGGTGTTACCTGGATAGTGAATTCTCCCTTAAAGCCTTCTCCAAAATCGTGTTGCTTTACTCTTTGCATTCTTGTGACATTTGCACGTGGCTGAGAGGTTGCACAGCCTTAGGAGGCAGCTCAAGGTGTCAGTCCTGTCAGACATGGTTTTAGGGGGAAGAAATCCCAAGCAGAGTTCCTCCTCCATCTAAAATATGCATCTAGAACATTGTCAAATGGATATTAATTTATTGAAGAGCTAAAGGGAACAAAAGGTCTGACCTCATGATGTTTTTGTCTTCAGAATGCAAAAAAAAAAAAAGTAAATTTTGCATTGCTGGAAAATGTTACCTAAACATTCTTTGCATCCTATGCTCCAGGAAGTAGAGGGTATAATTCATCTAATTTAAGTTTGTGTTAATGGCATTTTAAGGCAGTATTAGGGAAGATTGTTGTGTCTACTAGGCACTCGAGAAATATAGTACCTGCATAAACCACCCGAAATATTTTGTACTTTTTTTTGGAGAGATGTGTGGGAGCAGAGCTTTGGGCAGGTATGCATTCTGTTTGGGGGACCAGGCGTAGCAGTGGTTATGATGAGCTGGCTGCTTGTAGACAAGAACTTTCCAGAGGCCAATTTGCAACATGTGCAGTTTTTTAAATAATGTTTTTAATTGGCTGTGCTGTGCTGAATTTTGTAGAGAAATTAATACACTAAGGTAAGCTATAAAATTCTAACAATGCACTGATAACAATATATAGAACTCAGTCGTTCCTTTCTCTTTTTCTTTTAGGAAACAATTAGTGTAGCATGCATCTCTGAATCTCATCATTAAGGTAAAAAAATGCTTAAATATGTGTTGACTGACAGTTTCTAGCAGCACCAATGTGGGAAAAGATGCTTTTCATCAGCCCCACATATAATTATGATTCTCATTGAAATTCTTTCTGTAAATAGGTTGATGCTGGGAATATAGTTTGAGAAGCTCACATGCTTTCCTGAAATTTATGCTTCCCATGATGGCAATAAATTACAAAACTCATGTTAAGTGCCTTCTAGTTCTCAGAATACAAATGTAGATTTTTCTTTCAGAGGCTTGCTGTCATTCTGTATCTGTGAAGTTTGTTACTTCTACATAGAATAGAAAACAAATATAAAACTGCTGCATTTTTGTAATTTTATAGATGTTTTAATTCATCAACAATCTAGCAGTATTTAGATACCATTTATGGTATATCTAAATACAGGCTAACTATTTTGAAACTATACTAACTATGAAACCATAGCTTCATCTCTCAGGTTACATCAGCTTAAGCACTAGATGTGTACCACTATGTCCCATCCCACTGATACCACTATCCTGAAATAACAGAGAATAAAGCTTCTACTTTAATTAGTCAAAATGGATACCGGGACTGTGTTTTTTCTGTGACAGAAGTGTCTTTTATGTGAAAAGCTCTTGATTAACAAAACCTCAATCAGGTTTCTGACAACAGAGAAAGTATATGATGCATACGAAATATGTATTGCTTTCAAACATCAACTGTTTTAAAATTAGTATTTTAAAAATTACAGAAATTTTAAATAGATTAAAAAAAGAAAATATTTTACTTTCCTGATAAGTCCATTACCAACTCAGGAAGATCACTTGCTTGACACAGGTGAAAAAATAGGCTAATATAAGTGTGAAATATAATGGATCCACACCCAAAGACAGGACAGAAAATCATCCACTGGCATATAAAAAAATGAACAGCAATAATGCTATTTTATTTGCATTGCTTTATTACTTAGCATTTGCTTCTTTCTGAAAATGCATTACCACTTCATTATCATTATCTACTTTTAGCATAAACCTTGTTTTGGTCTTTGAAGAGACTGAAGAAGTACAGAGATTGGAAAACTCCAAAATGCGAAGAATTTTGGGTTAAAGTTTCCCATGTGTCTCCAGCTGTGTTCCTGCCTTCAGCACAGGTCTAGGAGGTGAGTCCCCAGTGCCTGCCAGCAGTGCTGCTTCTGGGTCACGGCATCCTCTGCTCTGAACTGAGGTATCCGGAGAGAGGGAAAATCCCCTGCAAGAGACTCGCGCTTTTCTCTCTGTCTCATGGTCCCAGAGACTGGCTTCAGCATCCTTGTGCCACTCTCTTTTCAATTATTAGCTTTAATTCTGTGGGCACAGCAGTGAAAAGCGTGTAATAGCGGTTACAGAAGTGGGGGAAAGAACCATAAAGATCTTTTAATTCTATAAATGGTTGATAAATAATGCTCAGTTTGTATGTAAAACCTTGCACCCCCATATCAACATAAAAACATCAGAGATAAAACAGAAAATTTCAGTGAAGAGTTGCTGGCTGGAAAGGAAAACTTCCTTGAAGTCCGCAAAGCAGATACATACAGATACAAACATATGCTTTTATTTTTTAAAACAGGTGTAGGCTAAAAATAATGCTGCTGCATGAAAATGAGATTAGTGCCTTACTAAGATCTGCCCAATATTTCTTTGTCTTCTCAGCTGAAACAGTCTTAACTTTCTCAGTCATTGTAGGCTGCATGTGAGTAAATTAGGGCTTCCAACGAATGGTTTGCTGCTGAAAATATTGATGAGATATTCTATTATTTCTAGCAAGGGTTTTGATCTGTACTAGCTCTAAGACTTGTGCAATTTTCAAAGATTTTACGTGGAAATGTTGGTCTGGATCTAACAGTGGGTTATGGCAAAGTTGTCCAGAGTGTGTGAAAAATGGAAATATAATTAAGAAATTACTTTAAGGCTGAATTTTGGTTTAATATTGATAGTTGCATGTTTTAATAATGGGTACTCCTCCTTGATGTCAAAAACATTCATTTTTTTTGCATAATTCCATTCAGGAAATTTAGGGGAGGGGGATTCTAGTTTTCTTTATTTGCCGGTGCTTAAGAGTATGGAAGCCTAGAGGCTGACCTTGCTTATAATTCAAAGTATGTTAAGGAACAGCTTGAACATCTTGGAAACAGTGCATGTTTCAGCTCTGTTGTTTCAAACTTCCTGGTCATGTTGATGTTTGATTTCGGTATGCTTTAAAAAATAATAGTTTTCCTGCAGGTCTGGCTGAAAAGAAATATTGTGAGCAGTACAAGATTAAGTATAGGTTTTCTGAAATTAGGGGTGAATGTCTTTGGGGATAAATATGAATCAGTAAAGGGTCTTTGAGTAGTATAAGGGGTAAGGGGTACTCTGTACTGAGGGGGGCTGAGATAATGAAGCAGGAATCAGGAGATATGTCCTTATATTAACTAAATGCCTTGAAATTCTGCTCCCTGGGATAAATGTTTACAATAGAACAAAAGAAGAAGGGAAAATTAATTCACCTTTTGCTGGCAATGATATTACAAATAACTCTTTGGCTAATGGGATGGAGACATCAGAGGTGATAGAAAGTAGCTACATATGTGTTTATTTAGTTTACTGTAATGATTTTCTTCAGTTTTGTCATTCAGCCTGTCTGATGGCACAGACTTTTTGTATACTTGTTTTTGGGAGGACTTGTTATCAGTCTGATTTCTGTTAAAGATTGTTGAATTATATATTGTTGCAATTATAATTGCAGAAGAAATGGTATTAATTAGCATATATGTGCTCCCGTGAAGTGTAGCTTGTTCCCATTCCTTATGGACAAGACTGTGACCTGGATCTCTTACAGCCGTCCTGGAAACAGTCCCAGGGCAAGAGAGCTCCTGGGACCTGTGCCTGTCTGCAAGCAAAGAAGAAGGAAAAGTCTTTGGTATCTTCCCTGGCATGTTTATTCCTACCTTTTATTCCAGCAAACACATCACTTCTTGCGTGTTCCCCTGTGACCCAAGTATTGGATGGAACTGAGGTAAATGACTTTGCATTTTCCCTTTATGATAGAAGAGTTGCATCCCACATTAACAAGTCTTAAGAACATCTGTGCACTGTAACTCACATATTGATTATATGTGTTTCCTGGCTAATATATGGACAACAAGAAACAGTGGAAACTCTTTCATTCAGAAATTAAAGCTTTGCAGTTGTGAGTTGATTTTATGTTTTAGCTTTTCCTTTTCACATTAACTTCTTGCCAAGCTGCATGTAAACCTCCTTTGTCTAGAAAAAGCAACTTTTTCAAGAGTAAAATATTCCAGGGGTTAGCTGAAACCGGTCTTAACAGTGCTATTCTCCTGGCTTCGTGCCTATGGAAGTGGTTAATGGTTGGAATTTATGTCACAGAACACATAATAATTTGTTAGAAGAAACTGGATTCAGTCACAGCACAGGCATTTTTCTCTTCCTGTCATTATATTTTGTGAGGACTTACTTATTTCCTGCAATCTCAGCCCATGTGAAGAAAAGAATGATAAAATTTCTGCATAATTTTTCTGAGAATACATTTATACTCCAGATGACCTTTGGAGCAAATTTGAACTATTAGATTTTCCCACATATTTATAGCTCTGGCCGTGCATCTTTGCCAGCAAATCTTACAGGCTTTATCCATTGAACATTTATTTATGGTAAAAAACAATTTGCACTTGGAACACTATAGAAAAAGTTCAAAGCCATTACATTTGAAGTTAAGCTTTCATTTATAATCTTATTTTTTCTGTATTGTCAGCAGCCAATGTTACATTCAAGTTTATAGCACATTCACCGAAGATGACTGTTTACTTGATTTAATGGCTTTCTGTGCTGATAACTATTGTCTCTGAAAGTGATTTTCCTGAGGCCACACTGGCATATATAAAATACTGGTCCTTTTCTTTCTACAGAGTGATCTAGGATTCCAAATCTACCTTATGCCTAGGTTTCTTCATTCAAGCTTACTTGGACTAGGTGGATATTTCTCAGAGAATGGGCCATTCTCCTTTATACTAGGAAAAAATAATATGGAGGTTGTAAATTACAAATAAATACTGACAATTCCATTTTGTGTTACACTTTATCAACATATTTGTTTATACTACATGAGGTATCCTGTTGTTGAGTTAAATAATATATTTTTAAAATATATTCCCAAAGAAAAATGTTTGCTGGAGAGTACTTTTGGTGTGAGAATTTTATCTAGATTTGTGGCTGGGATTTTCTGTTGGCATGTGAGGCTCCACAGTGCTGTATACGTCTTGCCACACTGTGGGACACCGGGGCTGGTCCATTACTTCCCCCCTGGACAATATCCATGTAAGCTGGTTGTTCTGGGCAGATATCACTAACTGATGCTCCTGAAGAAACCTGGCACGTGGAAAAAGGAGGAACACTGGCGTGTGATTGAGCAAAGGCCCCTGCAGGTGTGAAGTGTCCAGGGCCAGACCGTGCTGGGCGATACAGCTGTATAACTGGTGCAAGGTGTGGAAGAAGTGCTGCTCTCCAAAGATCTGCATTAGCTCATGGTTTCCTTGAGCACTGACCGTGAAAGTCTGTTAAGGCCCCAATTCACCAGTGCCATTAAGAACCGTTTCTTTTTAAACATACCTTTAAGTCCGGTCTCAAAATATACATTTAAGTGCTTTGCTGAACTGGGGATTAAGTGTAGCACCTGTGTTATTTTATATGCTGGGCTTATGCACCGCAGGCATTGAAGAGTGTCAAATGGGAGATCATTTATCCTAATTACAGTGGTGTAAGAGGAGCAGCATGGGGTAGAGAGGCAAAAAAATCTTTAATCCTGCCATGTACAGAACAAAAGCATTTTCAGCACCCTCTCAAGGCATGTGATGGCGCGTAATCTCCCATGTCTCCGTCAATCCTTTTATAACTGCACAGGAAACAGATTTGTCCTGTCAACATTAGTTGAGAAACCCTTGTTGCTGATAATTAATCTTTCCTAAGATTAAATGGGCTTTGAAAGCCTCCAGTACAACTCAATGTCAAACACTCTCCATTACCCACTGGTGTTCATACCAACCCAATTGCTTCACTGTCTGTTTTAAGCATTTGTCTTTTGCAAAGGTAAGAAAAGAAGGTGTTGAGAGTATTGGTATTGCAAATACAGTTAGTACTTCTCCAGCAGTAGTGTCCTTATTTTGTACTGAAAAGGAGTAATATGAACTTCAACCCCTCTGAAAATGCTGCAAGGTTATTTCCTGATTTTGATGGCAAAACTCTATTGTGTGGCATTTAATGAAGAAAAATAAACCAGAACATTTAGGTGGGGCTAATGTAGACTTACATCAAAGTCCTTCCATGAATATCCAGTCTATATTCAAAACCAGAAAGGTAGCAATTATAATATGGCCTTTTTTTTTGAGATCGTTGTCTACTGTTGTGCTTTTTGAAGTGGAATTTTTGTATTATACAGGATACCTACATAGTTAGTGTCTTTGGTTTTATAGTGATGGTCTTTCTCTATCCTAGCAAATGTCTGAATGTATAAATAGGAATAGCCAAAGCTTTTCAGTATTTGCGTACTCTCCAGCACTGCCCTTCTGTATGTGGCAGAATAGCAAGGTCTGTCATAGAAATGACATTTTCATACATGCTGTATAGTATGCATAGATGGATAGAGCAGTAGAAACCAGCATGGCATGCATATATTTAGAAAGCAAACACTGTAGAATAGAACTGTTTCATTCTGTTAAAAAACTTTGGTTTTTCAAATGTTTGGGTAGTAAATAATTTACTTAGTGTTGCAGATGGACTAGGCTTGGCCTCAGACCTGTTGTGTCACCACCAATGTGTCTGGCAATGGGGCTGGGGGATGCCCCTGTCTGCCCCCCAAGCCTGCCCTGCTCCCTTGCTGGGTTGGTGGCATGGGCCCTGGCCTGCTTATCCTCATGGGCATTTCCTGGGGGGTTCCCCCCAGCCCCTGGTCCCTTGCAGTGACTGTGGGTGCTAAGTCCTTCCCTAAACATTGGACAGATGATACCTTGATCCTCCTCAAATTTTTGCTGAGCTCAGTGAGCCCATAAATGGGTATCATGGTGCACTTGCAAAAGACTCGCTGTAAAACAAGAGGCTGAATTTTGCAATTTCAACCATGGTTGCAACTTCACAGCTATTCTTAGTTATATGAGCTAGAGTTCATGGTAATCACTTCTTTCTTCTCCACGTAATGTGAATTCAGATGGATGGATTCTACAGGAACTAGTACACAAAGATGGTCTTTTTGCATGAGGCAAACTATTTGGAATTTGAAGTCAAAAAGGAATTTGGGTTTGGAAGGTAAGAACAGTTGGAAAGATAATTTAGAATGGAAACAACTATTACATTAGCCATGCGATACTACTAAATCCCAAGCAGTGCAATTAGGCACTGACCCAGTGTACGCTTATTTTAAACGTCTGCTCAACTTGAAAAAATTTAAGGAATCTCACTGAAAGTGATAGAATTCTTCAGCTTCTTCTTCCAGCATGTACATAAATGGGATTGCTTCACTGGAGCTATAATGCACAATAAAATACTTGTCTAACAAACAGGAAGAATTTGATGCATTAGGAAACTGTAAGCATTGAATTTACTTTCCCTGATTTTTCACCTTTCCTCCCTTCTTTATCCCTCCCCGCCTTTTCTCATAGGTAAGCTATGTATAGACATCGATATAGAATTCCAGTACAAACATACTTTGGGATGATTATAATCAACCAAAATTACGGGGTTTTGCTGTGTCATGTCTGAGAGCCCATCTGGTACTTCAGAATTGCACTGAAAGTACAGATACCAGTAAGTTCTGGAGATATATACCGGAGGAGTTATTAAAATGGGGCAATCCCTCTGTAAAATTATGACTACAGCTATGGAATAGTAAATATCAATTTCAGTAAACCAAGAAACAAGTATTTTTTTCTAAATTATCAGATTGGGAGAGGGGATGATCTTAATCTTTTACCATTATTTGATTTAATGTTAAATACTGTGCAATGATTTTACTGTTATAAGGAAGGTAAGCAATAAAGTCATTAGCTAAAAAGGATAACTATTAAAATATATTTAATAACTATGGTTTGTTATTCATAGTTTATTAATATTTTATGATCTCAAAAAATAGCCGAACTTTATTTTGAACTATTTTAGGCTATAATGGAAGTTTTGACAGGCTTTGAAGTTTCTTTCAACTTAATGCTCCTTGTCTCTTGTCCTTTCAGTGTACACTGCAGGGAAAAGCCAGCCTGTCTTCCTGATAACCTCCTTGTCGGTACCAGAAAACTGCTATAAGGTCCCCCTGAAGCCATGTCTTTCCCAGGCTGAAGAAGCTTTGGTCCATCAGCCTGTTCTCACAGGGTAAGTGCTCCAGGCCTGACCCTGTGCTAAACTTACTGCAGTTTGTTGATACCTTCTTCTTATATTGGTGGGACCCAAATCTGGGCATGGGATTCTAAATCCAGCCTAAAAACCATTTGATTTCAGTTGGATCACTTTTCTGATTTCTGGGTTGGAAAAGATGACGGCTTGGAACTGCCCATGATGTCAGTCTCTTCTTCGTGCATTGTTGAGGGTTCTTTTGGCACTAACGAGCCTCGGGTTCCCTTTTCCATCTACACCCCCATTTTTGAGTAACTCCTTCCACACAAGAGTTGTATTTCCAGAAGAAAACCTCAGGTGGCAGCAACATCATAGCTTTTGTAGCCAGTCCTGGTCTTAGTGCAATTCTTCCTTGTGCCACCAGTCATTAGAATTTGTTAACGAGGAGCCCTGGTACTTAACGACATTATTAAGAGATCATCAGCCTATTGAAGAGTGAAAGTGTTCTTTTCTGGCTGATTTAATAATGTGCATATCTCCTTTCGAAGCCCTTCTGTATCCATATTTCAAATATTCATGCAAACAATACATATTTTTATATATTCACGTATGATGAATGCATATAACTTTACTAGCTCTTGATGGGAGTTTGAGATGATGGTAGCTACTTATTTTGGGTTAATAATGTGTTTGGGTTGCGTGAAACTTCTTAGAGCACACTCTGAATGATTTTGTGTCTCATTTCAGCTTCATTGTTGTCCACTTTCTGATTTCTTGTATGTGACCAAAAAGAAGGGAGGAAGGTATTCAAAGGATGGCTAAAAGGGCAGTGGGAAATCCAGAAGGGAGGAATTTGGGAGCAGAACAAGAAACAAAAAGTTAGAAGAGAACATGGTGAGAGATGTAGGAAATCAGAGGGAGAATGCACAAGGGAGGAAAAAGCTCAAGCCTGGTTTGGAATATGAGTTTTTTCTCACAGCTCCGTTTTTGGGGCTCTTGAACACCTGCAGTTCGCCTGCACTGTTTCAAGACAGTGTTGCAGAGATCAGCTTTGGGATTTCCTGCTATTTTCACTTGCAGTGGCTCTGTCTCTCCATCTTGTTAGGTTTTTTAGGCACTGGACCCTAGAAAAATCTCTCTACACTTTGAGTTTTTCTACCGGTCAGCCAAGATCTTTGAAGTCTTCCACAAAGTTTCCTCTTTCAGTCTGCTGCCATTGAAGTGTATCTGTAGAAAAGATAGCACCAAAGGTAGCACCAGAACTTTCTGTTCTCCTACCAGAACAGATGCGTGAGCAAAGAACATTCCTTCTGAGCGTGGTGGTTTTGAAGTCGCATTCCTGTGACTGGACAGAAGAAAACAGTTTAAGGATTAGCAGAAAAATTGCCGTTGCTGCTCCTTTAACTATGCCTCGGTGCAGCACTGGAGGGTGGAGTGGAGAACTACAGCCCTAGATGTATCCTCTTCACCCAGGACTGGGATGAGAAACAGGGGAGGAGTTTGCAGCCACCTGCACCATGTCAGTGGTGAGAC
This sequence comes from Calidris pugnax, assembly GCF_001431845.1. Classification (NCBI taxonomy): domain Eukaryota; kingdom Metazoa; phylum Chordata; class Aves; order Charadriiformes; family Scolopacidae; genus Calidris; species Calidris pugnax. The sequence goes on along the minus strand of NW_015094506.1, from coordinate 22,180,811 downwards.
ACTGAAACAGGGAAGTTGTGGCTGCCCCATCCCTGAAGGTGTTCGAGCCCAGGCTGGATGGGGCTTTGAGCACCCTGGTCTAGTGGGAGGTGTCCCTGCCCGTGGCAGGAGGGTTGGAACTAGATGATCTTTAATGACCTTCCAACTCTAACCATTCTGTGATTCTCTGAATGCCACTGCTCAGCATAGTTTGCAGAATACATCCAGGAAGTGGAGAAATTAGGATGGAGTGATGCTGCGTAGATGACATCTCAAAGCTGGTGCTTTTTTCAGGGTGGTGGATGATCTCAGTAGGCTGGTCTCCCAGGTCTGCATCCTACAAACATCGCATCTGGTCATGCAGCAGGTGGGTAGACGAGCAAGGCTCAATGTCTCAGCACCATGAGATGCAAGGGATGCCCATGGAGCAAACCAGTCTAAACACTGCGTTGGGTGTTTTTCCTTACTCGGCAGAAGTACAGGCACGTTCTCACACTCTGTCCAGAATGATGTCCTGCCTGACCAGATCCTCCTTGAGTCCTTGGTGCCCAGATTGGTCAGGCTGTGACCTGTGAGAGGTCCCACAGGGACCAGCAGGGATGCTCAGCCTGTAGCAGAGCCAAGCACAGCCACAGCATCAGTTGGGTCTCCTGGACCAGCGCTGTTGCATCTCAGTGCGGAGCAGAACAGGGGTCTAACTCCAGTGCTTTCTGCTGAGCCCATCCTCCCCTAGCACCTCTGCACTCAGTCCAGGTCCTTCTCGCCTGAACCACCAGTGGTGGTGTATAATAAACACTTTATTTGGGCAAGACAGTGGGCAATTTTGCATTGCAGGTCAAGTATGTGAGGCTCCAGTTGTTTCAATACTGGAGAGGAAGGGACGAAAAATAAAAGAACCTCACAGTATCATTTCCTCCCATAGTAACAGTCTTCTAAAACTTCAGAGTTATTTCTAAGTAATATACATATAAATAGCCCTTTTAAAATTAATTATTCACTGGAGAAGATTTTATGTCATTTTATAAATTCACAACCTAATTAAAATACAATTGCTGGTCTATTAAATACCCGATTTCCCCATACTTCTTCATGTTTTATTATTACAAAGCACAGTATTTTAAATTGTCAGTTGACTTCAGCACGGGGTTTATATTAAAGTGTAATTGTTGTTTTTACTTATATCCGTGAGGAGAATTATGAGATTTCCCTGGGCAGCCTAACAGATATTTTGCATAAACTGATGGTCTGCTGTTTTAAGCTCACATAACTTTTTCCACTTTTGGAAGAAATAATTGCAAAGCTTCCAGAATTGCATGCATTCATTACATCTGAATTGGCATTTTTATTTAATCTGGGTCGCTTACAAGGTGGTCTGTGCTCCCACACACTGTATCTTGTTCTTGCATATTTTGAGGGAAAGTTTCTCGGAAGCATCGATTAAGTCATTGTAAAATATGAGGCAGTCTGCACAGGTTTGGGGATTCGGGGGGTGGGGAGAGGACTTAACTCCTAATAAGAAAGCTAAACTCGTTAGAAAATAGAATGGAGAAATAGTTGAATGAATGTAGAGTGTACAAAGTGACTACAATTGCATTCTGGCAGGGTTTTTTTCTGTTGCAGTGGGAGGACTGCAGAGTCATAAATGAATGTGAAAATTGGATCTCCAGGCAAAGGTTGTTTCCTTGCAATGCCTGATGGAGAAGACGGGTGAGGAAGCCCAACGTCTCTGGCCTTCTCTGCAGTGGGAAGTTTTAGAGCTGTTTTAGCAATGTGGAAATGGCGTTTGTGCTTAAAATGGAGCAAACACTGCTGCAGACAGACTTCAGGTGCTTTTACAAGGTGTAAGAGAAATCTGTCCAGATCAGGTCCCCACGTCTCAGCAATCAAACTCCGCCTGCTCTGCTGTGGGACTCCGCTGGCAGGCTGCAGTGGTGAGAACTTCAAATGGAAAAAAATCAGAACAAATTCATGCTGTCTGCCACGGAGAGCATGGGCCTTTGAGACACCGGAGGAACTGCCAGGAGTTTTGTATATGACCAGCATATGTTTAAAACAACAGCCAGGGTGGAAGTGCACCTTCAGGCCAGCATGGCCCAAGGAGACAGTTAAATGGTTTCAGATACATAATTGCTCTCTCCAACTTCAGCAAGACTTCTCAAATGCTTGGTATTTCAAACATGTTTTAAGTGTGGGTCGATGTCACAAAACCGTGACAGCTTGACATCTCACGCATGACTGATTTATGACAGAGGTGGCAGAATGGCCAAGTGCTTTAATAGGCTCTGTTTTTTCATCCCCTCTTCCCTGGAGGAAGAGGGAGCATCTTTCTCCAGAGAGACATGGGTTTATAGTCCACATTTTACTAATTATTCAGTGATAATCAGTGCACACACATATACATGCACTTTTTTTCTTTTTTTCTATGTCAATTTTACTTAATTTTTATACACATACAATCAGCAAAGTCACAGAAATTCAACACAGAAAATAAATGTCAATCAAAAGGGACAAATGTTACAGAAGATGATATTCCAGAGCAAGGAAGAGCTGAAAAAAAAAACCACACAAAGGCTGAGATTAGAAATTGTATGATGTCAAAAAGAGTCAATAAAAAATAAAGTATATCTTGATAAAGCGTAAAAGATAATTAAATTTCAAAATTCAGAAGAAGCTTCAAATTATTTGTGTTACATTTAATTTTGCATGAGAGAATAGATCCAGATTCAGAAGATGACCTGACAATTCTGGATATGCCTAAACCATGCAACTGAATGGTGCAATGCTTTGTGAACTGTCTTTCAAACTGAGAAATCCAGCCTGGATTCAATCAATGGCAGCTCCAATCTATTCATCTAGCAGGGGGACTCAATAGGAAATTCATAGAGACTTTTTGTGTGCCCCAATGTCTGTCTTGTAATGCAATGGAGGTTAAGAGGACACTATCATACGAAGTAAGACTATTATAAATTATTTATCATGAAGATAATACTAACAAGATGAGAAGATTTAATTGCTCTATTGCTGGGAAACAGGAAAAACAGCCATTAGTGTCAAGGACCCTGTAGTTTTCTGCTATTTGTTCTTTTCAGCCAAAGTTACCACATGCTTAACTCTGCAAGTTTGGAACAGTCAACAAAATCCTCTCTGAGAGCTGTGTAGGTGCATGGACACACAACAACTGCCTTCCCCTGGAGCAGGTAATCTGAACAAGAAATAGGTTGGGTGAGTCTGAGAGAGGCTGTGATCACACACTGTCCATGCATGGCCAAGGGCTTCGCTCATGTGTGCCCTTGAGCCTAATATTGAGGCAAAATGGCCCAGCTTTCCCAGCTCATCATGCACCACCACACTCTGGATATATACCTACACCAGCACTCACAGGACACCCTTGTTCTCCCTGTCTTCCGCATGTCAGTCATGGTGCATCTCAGCAGCTCATCTTCTCAAGGAACTGCTGTAAGTCTGTGATGAAGGTATCAGGAGTTCAGCACAGTTTCCTTGTTTTCATTTTGAACTAAATACCAGACCCTTACATTACCGTATTAGCCACAGAGTCAGCTAATAGCTGTCTAGTGCAACTGAATATCTACTCGCAATACTATTGTGCAAGTGTAAGATCTCTGTAGAAATGTTAATTTATACCCTTTTTCCCTAAAACAGTAGCTACTGTATTGAAAGAAGGAGACTTCCACAATTGCAGTTATTTTCCCTTTGCATTTCCTGTGGTGCATATCTGAATTTAAACCCCACCTTTTATCCAGCTATATATAAATTACCTTTACTTTGCCATCACTTTGGTCAAAATGAAGTCAATTTACATGTTAATTTTTTTTCTCATAGATATATTACCTTTTTTTTTTGCTGAAGTGTTTTATCACAGATTAATATCTTGTCATTACCTTGAAATGTCTACAGCATCCTCTGTAGACAGGTAGTATCCAGCTTGCCCTGGGAACACCAGACCTATCATGGGAAATGGGCACGCAGAAGGCTCTGCCCAAGGGATCCAAATTTCTACCAAGACTGTCCTGTATGATGTGTTGCTGACACGTTGGCTAGTGATGAAGACTAGTCCTGTTCTGGTCACAGTTGGTGAGCATAGCACCCAACTGTCACATGGTACTGGCTCTCATGTTTGTTGTAAGTTTCTAGACTATGTTGGAAGGAAGTTAACAATGCACTTAATTGTTACTTTTCATTGTAAAGTGTGTGGCATGCAAGTGCAGTGAGTCTCGTTACAAGATGAGACATTGCAGGCATCATAGAATCATAGAATGGTTCGGGTTGGAAGGGACCTTAAAGATCAAGTCCCAACCCCTCTGCCATGGGCAGGGACACCTCCCACTAGACCAGGCTGCTCAAAGCCCCATCCCGCGTGGCCTTGAACACTTCTAGGGATGGTACCTCCACAACTTCCCTGGGCAATCTGTTCCAGTGTCTCACCACCTTGATAGTGAAAAATTTCTTCCTGCTTAGTAAAACACAATGGAAATAAAGCATCACTTCGAAATGGATTTGACAACAGGGAATTGTAAGAATTCATGCACCTTTTCCCAGAGTTATCTGTGGCAGCATCATTTCATTGTACCATGCCCTATGTCACTAACCCCTTTGGTCTCCAAGCAAGGAAAGGACAAGTGACTGGAGAGGTCCACACTACCGGGTTGCTGCAAGCTGCCACCATCCAGGAGGGCCCTTCGAGGCAGTCCTCTGCTTTTCTGCAGCGCAGAGCTTTGGCTTTTCTGTGCAGCATCTGTTGGCCACCAGATCCAGGTAGTTGGCTATGCTAGCATCTTGGGTCTGGAAGTGAGCAAAGGCTTTTCAGGCAAAAAAGCCTTTTCTGTTGCATGTGAGAAAGTTATGGTGCTCATTGCAGATGCTTCCCAGATCCAGGGACACAAGAATATTCATATGTAAAAGGCAAAGGATTTGGAGGAAAATGGTGAAGTGGCAGGAAGCCTGAAGCTGATGGGGTCTTGGGCTCTAGTTTTGAGTGCAACTTGTATGATAGAGAGGGCAAAGGCAAACAACAGAGTGTGGGGTACAAGAGATGGGAAACTTGTGGAGGATAAAACAGGTGGGAGATCCCTCTTCAGTCCAGAGGTCTGGCTTCCTTGTGGGTTGTTTTTGGCAAAGGTTTCTAGTGGCATTGAAACAAGAGTTGACTTGAAGTTTCTGCAAAGGAAATGATGAAGGATGGGGGATCCCATGTGAAGCACTGGCAGTACAGGAATGAGACTAAGGAATTGATAACACCTTCAGGACCATAAATCAGAGCTCTGTGAATATACATTCCATATAAGAGTAATCCTATAAACAGGATTCCGAGCTGGGATGTCAACACTGAACAGAGTGTTACTGCAGTGGGTAGCAGTGAGGGCTGTAGAGGTTCGGTAGATGCCAAGAACTACGGTGCTGTGAGATGCAGACCTTGCCCATGCAACAGAATCTTCCCTCCAACAAAACCCCTCCATGAACATGATGGTTGGCATCCATCCATCCTGACAGCCCCAAGGAAGGAGCCGGAGCCAGCTTCTTCCTTGTGGCATCTTACACAGAGCAAGACAAACATGCGTATGTATTATTAAGAGACTGGAAGGCAGATGTAGTGTTTGCCACGTGCCAGGCAACTGATAAATGCTTTGCCCAGTTGAGAGGGATTTCTGGGCCTTTGCTCCTTGCCCAGAGCGGTGATTGTGCTGGGAGGGATGGAAGGGGATAATTTCTAGTAACACTGTTCCTGTGTGTATATAAATATTCCCTGGTTGCGGGTGGCTCATCACATGAGATGGCAGCCCGTGCTTCCCTTCCCCCCGCCTTCCCCTCCCTCCTCACATCTCTCCCAGCACAGCAGATTCCAATAATAAACCCATCACTGTGAAAGCCAGGTGTCATCCAAATTCATTTGCTGCAGCGTTTCATCTATCCCCTGCTTCAAGATACAGGTTGCAGAGTATTTTATGAGATGCACTTCACAGCTTTGTATCATACAAGACATTCTGCAGCATTTTATGAGCTGCATTTTATAAAATTTTATCAAATATTATGTAGAATATTTTAGCAATAAGCTATTTTTTAGGGGATCAGTTCCAGTACAAGCTTGCATACATACGAAAGTGCACAGAGAAAATGTGAACATCCTCAAAACGCTGTTAACACTTCACCTTCCAGAAGATCTTTGCTGGGTTATTTATTTTGTGATGGAGCTCGTGCAGTCCACAGGGAAAGTAAAATGGTATATAAGGCACCATGATTGCTTTGCTATGGCTATTTAGCTTTCCAAAGCAGAGATGCCTCAGTTCGTCCAGTGTCCTCTGCACTGCAGAGTAGCCCAGGAGGGATCATGAGCTGAATAACATCACCTTATTCCTCACTTGGGTCCCCTCAGCTTTCTTGAACCAGTATCATCTCTGTTTCCAGGTGTCATCAGCCACTGTCACATCTTCCATCTGGCAGACTGACTGTACAGTTGCGTCTGCAGCTCCGACTCTTCTTGTTGCAATTATTTCTCTTCCCCAGTGCTAGGCAGAGCACACCACGTGCTGCCAGGCCCCACGCACCTGCAATCCACCCCTCCACCTTTCAGACACCATGGAGTACTATAAGAGTAAATTACACCAGGAATCTGGGAATAAAACAGTTAATCATAGAGTTACAGAATCATAGAATCATCTAGGTTGGAAGGAAACTTTAAGATCATCTAGTCCAACCATCAACCTAACTCTCATAAAAACCATCACTAAACCATGGCACTAAGCACTATGACAACCCATCTTTTAAATCCCTCCAGGGATGGTGCCTCAACCACTTCCCTGGGCAGCCCATTCCAATGTTCAATAACCCTTTCAGTGTAAAAATTTTTCCTAATATCCAGTCTGAACCTCCTTTGGTGCAACTTGAGGCCATTTCCTCTCATCCTATCGCCTGTGACTTGGGAGATGAGACCAACCCCCCACCTCTCTACACCCCTCCTTCAGGTAGCTGTAGAGTGCAATAACGTCTCCTCTCAGCCTCCTTTTCTCCAGCCTGAACAACCCCAGCTCCCTTAGCTGCTCCTCATAAGACTTACTCTCCAGACCCCTCACCAGCTTCGTTGCCCTTCTCTGGACCTGCTCCAGCACCTCAATGTCTTTTTGTGGTAAGAGGCCCAAAATGGTCCCCCAATGGTGGGAAGAAATTAAGAAGTGGCACCTGAAATATATGGGAATCTTTTTTGTCAAGGAAATGGAACAAGCCTCCCAGTCATTATTTGTTTATTTTCTCAGTGTATCTAAACCCATGCACAGGTAAGATCCATCCCAGCTTCTTAGGGTCTAGGGAGGGAAGAGAAGGATATCCAAAGATCTCCTTGCAGTCGCACAAAAACAAGGCCAGGTGCTGAGGAACAGTAGCACTTCTCCAGTCTTTTTATGATGCTGGTCCTTTCTGGCTCCTGACCCTGCTGGTCAGGGTTTCAGATCTCCAGGGCTGCATTCCCGTGGCTTGGGAAGCTCAGAAAAGCCTTGCGAGAAATACTGCAGTGTGGGAGTCCCTGCACATGTGCAGAAGGACATCTTGGACACAGTACATCTCCTCATGCCACGAGGGGTCACTTTCTGTACAGCTCTCTGGAAGAAACAGACCAGTCCCATTTAGCAAAGTCACTATGAAATATTCAACTTTGTCTTTAATTTTTAAAGTCTTTTCCCATTTATTTAATGGAAGCTGAAACACTGCCATCACTGTCAAGCCCAGGAGCAGTGTTGACTTGCCAGATCTTTTTGGGTTTACAGAAAATGGCAATTTTCATACTTGCATTACAGAAGCAGAAAATAAAATTGAACACGGCATTTACATTTGCAGCATGAAAATTCAGCTCACAGAACACCACATGAAAGTTACTTAAGGCCCTAATAATCTATACTTGCATGCTACTGGTGTTGTGTAATGCCCGTTGTTTTGAAGGATGAACTCTCTTTACAGTTCCTGCAAAGGAAAGGAAAATGCTGAAAAATAAAATCAATACACTCCAAAAGAAATCCAAGCAAAAAGAAAGCTGAATAAGAAGAAATATAAGATATAATTTCATCCATTAACCAAGGAAAAAAACAAACTGCCAAACTTCAGGGCTAGTTTTGGATAACTTATTCCTAAATTGCTTTCTGTCTGTTATTTATAAAATTCCTGCATTAGTATCTTTCTTCACAGGCATCAATTGCTAGTTATTACTTGGTTATGTCAATGAAAACAAGAAAAACCTCGGGTAATAAATTCTTCTGTTGGAAGACACTAACAAACCAGACCTTCTTCTCTAATAATACTATAGCAGAGGATCATGAAATATATAAGAAACATCTCAAAATAAAAATTGCACTGCATTAAATGTATGGTTTAGGTGGTCATCATGTTTCAAGCAGAGATCTGCTATGCTTACAGAGAATTGAGTGACTGTGAGCTTTGTTCATCTTCACAACCCCTGTAAATTTTGGGACAAATTGTCTCTGCCTTAGCAGAAGTCTGAGGAAAGCGTTTTGAAGAAAACTTTCTCTCATTTATTAATATAACAAAGTGAGTCTGATGGCTTAAATAAAAGAACAACCCTAGCGGCTGCCGAGCTCTTACAACTGCTGTTTTAAATCAAAGAAGGAGGAAAAACCCTATATATAAACTCAGTGACAAGGAGGAATCTGTAAAGTCAAGGATGAGAATGGAGTAAAAGAGGTAGAGGCAGGTATTGCGAAGGCAGGCAAGCAGGAACCTGTCACTGTTATGGATGAGGATGAGGAAGTGATACCCTGGTTTTGCACAGTGCACTAATGAAGAAGTAATGCGGGTTAGGTAACACAGCCATTCCAGCACATTTAGGCTTCTGTTGTTTACACTGTTCTCTATTTTATATGAATATTTAATCACAATTACGCTTTTTGATTCTGCGCCAGTAGTCACCGATGTAAAGTGCAAGTATAGTATATTTCAGGAGCATGCCCTTGTAGTTGATGAGCTAAGGGTCTTTGAAGAAACATGAGGGATAGTCATCAAAAATGTCGACCCCACAAATTAACAAGGTAATGAATCCTGGCCTGAGACTGGGAAATATTTCAAAGATAGGGGAGGTTAAAAATGTAGCTCTCATTCAGCAATTCTAAGATGAAAAATACATCTTAATCTTTCAAAAAGATTACATAAAATAATTGCTTTAGACAGCTTTGAAGAGTCCTCTTGGCACACTACTACTGCAGTTTCTGGCTTGCCAGACTTTTCTTCAACTCGGGAGAAACTCAGTCACAGCTGTGAGACTCTATAAGCCCCAGACCCTCTCCCACTCCAGAGACTGGACCACTGAGAGCTAAAGGTGGACTTAGGCTCCGGCACCCCATATTTTGGGCACTGAAACCAACCCTGGAGCCCCCACCCTTGTTTCAAGGCAGATGCTGCCACTGGGAATCGCAGGTGGGAGATGTGTGAGGCCAAGAGCTCGAGGAGGCGGCCAAGGAGCACCCAGCAAGTCACTTCAAGGTCCACACGTGGTCTGAAACCCTGCCCATCTTTGGAGATGGGCACACACATCAGCTTGGAGCCTGTGGCTTGGGAGGGAGGTTTGAGGAGCTCATCTGGCATGAAAGAGCCATCAGGACGAGCCATGTCCACTGAGACCCCAGGACTTCACTGCCCGGGACCAACCCACATCAGGCTTTGATCTTGCTCCTTCCACCTAGGAATCTTTAATCTCGCTAGGAATTAGGCATCTAGGAGGGCTGCTGAAGCAGACCCCACAAGGAAATTAGGAGGAAAAAAATACCATCTCTGGATCCTCACTGGGCTTTGGGCTGCTCAGATCAGGCCTATGTGCAGAGACATGGGAAGCTTTGAAGTAAATAAGCTAGGTGCCCAGGGTGTTTCAATAATTCAACAATGAGGGAATTACAGAGGGGACTTGAGTTGTAATTTTGGTTTTATGTGCCTAATCTCTGCTTAAATTCAGTTGCCTTCGAAGATTTTAAATCTGGCTCTAATTTGAAACGTACTGCTACAAGCTCTTTCCTTGCTGTCAGCTGAAAAGCAAGGGCTCTGGGAAGTTGTCTGGGGAAAGGTAAATCTTTTCTATCACACTGAGCTACTGTGGATGCCAAAAAGAATGAGGTAGCTTTAAAGGATTTTCCCAAGTCAGCTCAGAAAAAGTGATTATATAGGATTTATGAACCAGCTTCTCATAAATTTAATAATGATTCACCATTTTCTCCACTTGCTAGATTGCTTAGCACTGATTTGGATGCTCTGATAGAGCAGCGTTAATAAGAAGCTGCGTGATTTACTGTGAGGTGGTATTTCATTCTCTGAAGAAAGTTCCCATCTCTGATACCAGAATGAAGGAAAATAAAGCTTGCATAACAGAAGGTATAAATATAGTATATTCAAGAAATATTTTTAAACTGCTGTTCTCAGAGCTGTTTCAAGTGAATCTGGATTTCTCCCCTAAACTCTGTGACAAGTCAGGAAGAGAGCCAAAGTGCATGAAGCATAGGGAACTGATCAGAGAGTCTCTTTAAAGTGAAAGAATTTAGGGACGTATCACCCCCAAACTGTTCTGTCTGCTCGTCTCATCGTATTTAGCATGAACACCCTTCATTTGTGTTATTGGGAAAATAGGCCATTTAGCTTAAACTCAGCTGAAAGCTGCTGAACTAAACTGACTGTGCAGGAGTGGACGAGTGCTGGGACAGCTGGGTGTCTGCCTTCGCCTTGGTGGAGACAGACAGGGCAGGAGAGACAGATGGGCTGTGGTAACGTCTGGTCCATCCGACCACAGTCTAAAGTCTCAGTTCCAACCTCTACTGCCACAGCAGCTGGATAAAAGTGGTGTTCATCGAGAGGTAGAAAAGCAATATAAGCAACATATCGACACATCCAGGTCTTAGTGGAAATAACTGAGAAAGGAATCATTACTAGGAAAGAAGAAAAAAACTGTTCTGTTCCTGACCAGTACTATGTTGGAAGGTAAACATCCTGAATCCCATGAGGCTGATCTTACAACCACTGTAAAATCCTTTTTCATAAACATCTTCTTTCAAACTTAGTAGCAGTGGAGTATGTTGGCACCGTTCAAAATACACACATGAAATTAGAGTTCTACAGTAAAAAGTATTGTGGAAGAATAACCTGGTACATTTTAATGTGTATTGTTTTATTAATTCAATATCAGATTCAATACATGACAAATTCAAAGATTTATTCCATTTGACAGTCTTGAAATCCTGCCTGGGTTCTGAAATTACTGACTGTACCTTCATTAGTAATAAAACCCCAGTCTGAATCAAAGTGGTTTGTGTTGAAGAAGCCAGGGCCTCTCCTGTAGGCACTCTCACCTCTGAACAAAACAAGTCAGAATGTAGCAAACTCCATTCTTCATTAGAACCAAAAATACAAGTATGTTATCAAGCAAGTATGCCTCATGGGAACAGCTCTCTTAAATTAAAAGTAAATAGGTGAGAAGAGTTTAAAATTTTAAAATCATTCACTACATTCATACAAACAAATTTGTGTTATTCTCTGAGTAGGTGTTACCTGATCAGACACACACAAAGGAGCAGGAAAGTATAAAATAATTTATTTATTTGTTAGAAAACCTTTGCCACATCATGCCGATAAATAACTTTCTGGTTTACATCTTAAAACAAGCTTTTCTGGGACCATCTCACTATTAAATAATTCTGGATGCAAAGATCTCACTGTATAGAATGTGTGCATCATGACTGTTTGGGGCATTGTGTGAGTTGTAGTAATACAATAAAAGAGAAATCATGATTCATTACTAACTTCCTAAGGTGTGGGATTTACCAGTGGACTCTGTCAGTGTTTTGCCTTTCTCCCTGGAAAGCTGTAGGTGAAAGAAAACTTGCTCATAATTACTAATGAAAACTCCAGCCAGGAGCTGGTGTCTTAATGAGCTTAGGTGGAGTAGTGTTGCTTATTAGAGTTGAGATTTCAAGTGTTGTTCTTTTTTTTTTACTTGAAAAAAATGCTGTGGACAGTCTGCCTTCCTTTGCTTTGCTTTAGATTAATTTTCTACTTCTCCCTTCTGCATCCTCAGAAAGAGAGGACCTCTTTTTCTTTTCGATGCTCACATCTTTCCCCCATTCCTCCATAATTTGGCATCATCTAAAATTCTTAATCTTACAGTTCAAGGTAGCTCCCAGCTTTGCCTGTGTTGGCTCTCATCCCTCGCGTTGTGTGACTGGAGATGCTGGGAGGAGACCCCTACACACCGCGGCCACCAGTGCAAACTCTCACTTACGAGGTAAGTCACAGCTAAGTTGCAAATGTTAGAACTCCACATCAGGCTTGCCCTTCTACTTTATCTCAGACTATTTGCCATACGTCATGTCAAATTTTATGCTTCAGAAGAAATAAAAAGTTCATTGCAAAAAACTACACCAACCAAAATGTGAGGAAACAGCCCTTAGAAAAACCAGAGCACAGAACTCACTGCCTGTTAGGATTGTTGCGTATCAAGGAAAGGGGAGCACACATGTCAGTAAAGAAAACAGATTCTGGTTTCAGGGTCACAAAGGAATTGCTACATGCAACTGAGAGTCAAAAATCTTGTAAGCTTTGAAAAATCATCCTATGATTTTACTTCTCAGATGTGACAAAGTCCTGGCCTGCAGTGATCGCTAAAGGTCTAACACATTTCCAAAGGAAAAGGATATTAGCTGCAGCACTGTATCAAACCCTAAACACAGTGCATTTCTGCCAGTCCCTAATGTCTCTGGCATTTTGGTCTGGAAAACTTAATTTTCACTCTGTGCGAGCACCCCAAAGGGAGCTTTATTCTTTATTTCACTCTCTCTCCTATGCTAAGAAAAAACAACCTGGTTTGAGCAATTTGGCTGTCGTTGTGCATTCATTTTCCATGAGTATCTTCTGATCCACACTACATGTGTGATCCAGCACAGTGTTATGTGAGCATTTTAACTTTTTATTAAGTTCAGAGCTGCCTTATCCCTCTTGTCAGAACCACTTCCATCTCCAGGTGCTTGATTTAGGATGGAAGCTGGTCACAGAGAAAATTCCATAGTGTAATTACATCCCCGTGGATTTAAAATCCTCCTGACCTATATATACCCATTGCTGCCTGGCAGTATCAATCAACAAGAACTCACTACTCTTCTCATCTTCCCAGTTTTTCTATTATTCAAAAGCCCTTTGTATCAGAGTGCCCTACACAAAAACAAAAGGCAGGGTTTACAGTCTGTTGTTATCTACCCAGACCTGGAAGCAGTTGGGATGAACAGGAGGACTGCAAGGTTCCTTCCTGTAATGCTAGGCTCTATTAGTGCCTCTCATCTGCTCCTGCCACATCCCTTCTCCTCTGTAAATCCTCCTTGAAACCCTTTGCTTTTCCAGTGGAATACCTATTGGGAATGGCTCTTGGAGGGAAAAGAGAAGAATGAAAATTAGTGAGGAGTTAATCTTTGTATTCATTAATTTTGTTGTTACAAAAGAAGATGAACAGTTGCATTAAGCTGTTTTTAGCTGTAATCCTAGCACTTCCAGCTGCTCATTATGCTTGTAAGACCACATGAAGAATATTGCATTAAATTCATTACCAGGAAAGTATAGAAAAACTGGAGGAACAGTAACAAAAAAGGGTTAGTGCACAACAGTGATTTATTTATGAAGAAAGATTAATAGCTAAACTCAGGAGCCTAGCTGAAGGGAAATAATTGGAAAGGCTCTCAAAGGACCCTCTGGAAATAAGCTCAAACCCCAGACTGTGAAAGTCCTTACTCATTTTTATTTAGTCCTTGTTCAAGAAAAAGCTCCAGTTAAAAATTAAACAGGGGGAAAGTGGCTACACATATTTTCCAGATCTGAGTATCAAGCAAGGCTTTATGTAGCTAATGTGAGCAGTGGCTTTTGGTGGCAAACAGCTGGAAAGCAGAACCATACACAGGTAAATGACTTCTCTTTGGAAGCTTTAGTGGCTACCTCTGGACCAGAAAAGAAAACAGCCAGGATCTGTTCTTTGGTCCTGGAGCTGAACTGTGAGAAGGGCGAGAAATGCACTCAGGGCCTGAGCATCTTCTGGGATGGTGCTTGTTGGCCCAGGACAACTTGTGCCAGGATGCCCACAGCTGCTACAGTGTGGATGATGGCACACATCTGCTTCAGCTCTTGTTCCAGCAAATATAGATTTTGCAAATATAGACTGGGTACAGAACCACGGCCCACCAGTCACACAGTATCATAATGCTGGCAGTAGAGTGACCTTCTGCTTAGGAAAATAAAAAACCGTACCATTAAGCACAGAACCCACTAAAGTCTTCAGCCAAATCCTGAGGGAAACACCCTTCATTTATTCCTCCCTGTTATCAGACACATAATCTTGAAAAGCAAAGATGAGCAAGTACAAAATAGTATTTAAAACATATTTACTAACATCCTTTTGTTTGACGATCTCAGAAGACAGAGAATTTTCCTCTTCTGAGGCCCCTTTCTTGTTAATTTTGAGCTCATTAACTAGATCTTTGCTGTTTGGTTCATCAGGAGTGCAGAGATCACACCATTACAGAACATAGCTTTGTAAGTTATAAACATAAATGGACAGTCTTAGATTCTCTTGTGAAAATGCCGACTTGTGCAATTCACCAACTATTTCTCCTCCAAACCATTAACTGTGACAGGATACTGGAGAAAAAAAAAAAAAGGCAAACTAAAATATTATCACATGGTCATTATAGTTACCCAAACTTTAATTACAAATAGCACTGAGGTATTTCAGAAATTTCATAGGAAGGTGGTCTTTGATTTTCTAGTTGTTTTCTTTTTCTTTTTTTTTCTGTTTTCCTTAGCCTTTTCATTAATGGAACACATTGGGATAATGTAGTCTTTTTTTTTTTTTTTATGCCACCAAGATACAGACTGTTTTAGAAACAGCACTGCAAAATATTATCCACTGCAAAACTCTGTTAAAGGAGGTTTTATCTGTTCCTGGAGAATTATAAAACAGTTCTGGATTTCTCTCCTGAGAGATACAAACCTGTAAGCATGACATGGAGCCTGGTTAATGAATGCAATATATTCAAGCAGAGCTCTTTGTACACATATATTTAATTACAAAAATAGTTATATCTTTTAAAGTCTGTAGCAGCAGTCATTCTATCCAGAAAGTTTTCTTTGTTGGGATTGCTTTTTCCTCCCTCAGACAGAAAAGAAACTCGCAACACCATTTATTTTAATACTCTGCAACCACGTTAAGTTAAAGCGACCCTGATCCTACAGATAAGGTCACCATTCTGTAAGGGGAACGTCCCAGATGCTGCAAACATTTTGTGTTCTTGGGAAGAAAGAAGAATGAGACCTCACTTCCTGCTATATTTTTGTGGGGAAGTTAGCCTTGCAACACCAAAGAAAGTATGCTTGAATTTACTTTTAAAAATTAATCTATTATGTGTTTGAATAGCAAATATACGGCCATAAAGAACAATGCCTATAAGAAAGGCAGGTAAGGGCTTGTCACAGCATATTTAGTATCCATTTTCTTGAAAACTTTGAGACTAGAAACTTACTGATTTTTAAAAGTAAGCCTAACACTCCCATAATAAAAAGTTTCCAAGAAGAAAAAGACTTCCAAAAGAAATTTCCAAGAAGAAATTTCCAAAAGTTTCCTAGAAGAAAAAAGTTACCAAAAGAAAATAATTCTCAGCAATGTACCTAATCTCAGCATGCTCGCCAAAAGAAACACACTGATTAACAACTCCTAGGAATACCAGTCCTACTTAATGTTCATAGGCTCTTCAATCAAGTTGGTCTCTTGTGTCTGATCAAGAAAGAATGCTATTGTTTGTCAAGCACACTGTATTTGGCATTTTGATGCAGCACAAGCTGACATCACTGTGACACACTGGCAAAGCCTTTTTTGATAGCTTGAGGAAATTTAGGATGGCTGCATTAATACCAAGGAACAAGATAGGTGGCCTGTGGTGGTGCAGCCCCCAACCTGGGCCACCATATGATGTCAGGGCAAGCCAACATTGTGTTCTTGTCTTGGCTACAAGTGCAGTGAGTTGGGACAATCTGGCACTCCCTAACCACACCTGAAACTCCTGCTGCCTGGATCATAGCCTGATCTGGAAGGTACCAGAATTATCTGACAAGAATTGTCACTAACATAGAAAAACAAAGAATCATAGAATCACAGATTAGTAGGGGTTGGAAGGGACCTTTGGAGACCATCTAGTCCAACCCCCCTGCCAAAGCAGGGTCACCAAGAGCAGATTGCACAGGAATGTGTGGGTGGGTTTTGAATGTCTCCACAGACGAAGACTCCACCACCTCTGTGGACAGCCTGTTCCAGTGCTCTGCCACCCTCAAAGTAAAAAAGTTCCTCTTTATGTTTAGATGGAACTTCTTATGTTCAAGTTTGTGCCCATTTCCTCTTGTGCTGTCACTGGGCACCACTGAAAAAAGACCAGCCCCTTCCTCTTGACACCCGCCCTTTAAGTATTTATAGGTGTTAACCAGATCCCCCCTCAGTCTTCTCCAGACTAAAAAGACCCAAGTCCCTCAGCCTTTCCTTATAAGAGAGATGTTCTAGTCCCGTAATCATCTTTGTGGCCCTTTGCTGTACCCTCTCCAGCAGTTCCCTGTCCTTCTTGAACTGGGGAGACCAGTACCAGACACAGTACTCCAGACGGGGACTCACCAGGGCAGAGTACAGGGGAGGGATGACCTCCCTTGGCCTGCTGGCCATACTCTTCTTAATGCACCCCAGGATGCCATTGACTTTCTTGGCCACAGGGGCACATTGCTGGCTCATGGTCATCCTGTTGTCCACCAGGACTCCCAGGTCTTCTTCCTCAGAGCTGCTCTCCAGCAGGTTAGTCAGTCATCTTATAATCCTATAAATAGTGAACCTGTGAGAGCCTTTCAGCTCCCCAGGATCTCAGCAGGCTGTGACCCTGTATCTCCCCCTGAGCTTGGACTCCTCTCAGGGCAGATTTTGGGAGGTTCAAAGATCGTCTGCTGACAAATGCTCATGAAGGGTGAGTAGTACAATTAAATTTTGTGAGGTTCAAAGATCATTTGGTACTAATAATTTACTACAATTTGCAAAAAGAGAAAAATCTTGATGATAGGCTGATCTCTACAGCTGTGTTTGTGTCTGTGATTTGATTGTTGTAAGTCTGGAGTGAACCCTGCCATTTTCAAAACTCTAAGTCGCTGTGTTGATTATAGCAAATTTTGCTAAATCACTGTTGATTGACTAATGATTGTTAGTATTAAGTATTGTTAAGTGTCATACAATCTAATCCTGTGATTTAACGTAACAGTGTTAATAAATCTTAAATTGCTGCTGCCTCAAAGTTGTGTAAAATCAAGATTGGTGACAAATTGGTGAAGTTGGCAGGATACAAAATCAACTGATTGGCAACAGTGGCCTTATACTACGCATCGCATTAGGTTCTTAAAAGTGTTACTACCCTGAGCACATGAAAAGCGAAAATGCACACATTAAGGGTTTGATTATATCCAATAATAGTCAAGCATTTGCTTTTTGACACTGTGGCTTCTGGGTTAAATACCATGTGCCCTAAGGGAACGCTGAAACAACTTCTGTCTTATGTTTCTTACAGACAAAAGAATGAGAGGGTGCTGAGACACTACAGTTGATGGTTGGACTAGATGATTTTAAAGGTCCCTTTCAACCTAGACAATTCTATGATTCTACACAAAGCCATGAAACAGGAACTAGAAGCCAAGGCACAAAAAAAGTAATTGCTGAATATTTTTTTGATGGGATTTCAGTGTAGAGGGCTACGACTACATGGGTTAGAGGACTATAAGACTTGTGACATTACCAGTTTTGCTTCTCCTCTGCCTTCTAGAAATGGGAAGTAAGGTTTTTTCATATCTATTTTAAAGCATTTGCTCTGCACACTGCATCAAGGCTTCATCAGGGTTTTGGGGATAATGAAAAGGTTGTGTTGTCTTTTAGATTCTTCTGAAGCCGTTAATAGGGAGCAGTCCTGTGTCAGCACTTTGAATTAAATGCAAAGAACTTGTCTTGCTTCCTAAAGCTCTGATAATGCTAAACATGTTTTCCAAGCACAGTCCAACACTGCTGCTAATGCTACAGTTTACGTTGGCAGAGCCAAATCACTGTATCTGTCCTGGCCAGGTGGATCTTATCCTACAACCCTCAAGTTTTCAGAAAGCGCATCTTCTAGACAATGATTTAAGTATGCTGTAAGATGATGTTCCCACAACAACTCTCCTTATCCCCCCACCCCCCCAAGTTTATATACATCTCGAGCTCTCCTAGTTCAATAGCTAATAAAGCCTGGGAGACATATATATCTCATTCATGGCATGTTTGACTTCTGAAATTCATTGTCTGGGGAAAAAACAATGTCTGTGGAATTATCACTTTCTGCCTCATCTATAGAAATCTCATCCAGCTGTGAAGAGATTTCATATAAGAAACTCTGGTAAGCAATTTTCATTTATCTGCAGTTAATTTACAGAACCTTTTCACTAGCCACGACCTCCTAAAAGCTTCCCTGTTTGGCATCTGTTTATGGGATCCTGGACCTCTAAAATCACCATCCTCTAGTACTAGGTCATGCTGGTGGTAAATGACAACTCCTGGGCCTCGTGTCATCTTCCAGGAAGCTCTTTGCTCTCAGTAAGGATAGCCCACTGTCGTTCGGCTCCAGTGCTTGAATTTAGTATCTCAGGAGGCAGCTAGGCTAGGCTGCTGTTGTCTGTAATTTCCCTTCCTCAAAAGTATTGCTGTGGAGATGTTTCCTCTTTGGCAGCCTGAAAAATCATAGGGAAAAGCAGAACCCTTCCATCACAAGAGGAATGAAATTTTAAACCTCTCTCTGCTACTTCTGCCTCCTGATATGCTATACACATCCCCTACTTTCATGCTCTGAGGGCTTCCACTTGACACTTCTGCATGGCAAAACCAAACTTACTTTTGGAGTTCAGCAGACAGGAATTTCTTGAATCCCAGCAGAGCATTGGGGAACAATTAATATCCAAACAAATTTGAGAAAGGGGGATTCTTCCCCCCTCCCCGATCCTAGTCAGATTCACAGATGAGCTGCCACTCATCCCTTTAAAGGGGATGTCTGTCACGGGACAACACTAAGAAAGGTAGCAAGTCTTGTTTAACTCTGGAGGCTGGGATTAATACAACCTGTCAGTGTATAAGTGGTACCTGCCAGAACATTCTGAATACCGCTTTCAGAGTAGGATTTCAAATACTCATTTGAAAGATGAAGATTTGTATGTGCATACTTTCTATTAAGTGAAAACTTGCTACTGTGTGTCAAGATATGAATCAGAAAGAGACAGCGCAAATGATCTCTTCTTGTTCATTGTGACTATTTGCTTTTTAGGGCTTTGTATTTATTTCCCAATGAACGCAGCAATATTGAGTTCAAATTTATAAATAGATTTCCCCCCATGGACAGAAGAGTAATAACTTCTTTAGTGTCATGTCAGATTATACTCTAAGAGTCACGAATTATCATGGCAGTGATATTACAGTGCATTAGGAGGCAAAATCATAGGGTTGTCAAAGCATGTTTTTCTTTTACTGTATATTCTTGGCTTTTGGGGTGAAATTTAAAGTGAGACAGGATGGAGAAAAAGCCAGTCTCCAAAGCTGAATTAAGATTTCAAAGTATTTTTCAAGCTATGATTTAAAACCTTCATGACAGAGTAATTTTTGACTGAATCTCCTGGCCTTGTGTTCATCTGTTTTTTAAAGCCGAACAATCTTTTCTTGCATGTGTGTTGTAAATTTCTAAATCTATACAATTTCTTATTTATTTTTATTTTTTTCACTCTTATAACATGACTTTCATGGGTGAAATCCTTCTTGTATTAGGGTTAACAATTTTACCATTGACTTAATAAATTTGAAGATGTACTTCAGCTTCTATTCTCTAACTGCATGGGTAGCAGAATCAAGTACAGGGAATAAAGAGAAGCAAGGGGATGAGAACCTTAGACTTGGCTACACTGTGGAGAAGAGCAAATCATACAGTCCCACATTTTCAAATGGATCCTCTTATTTTCAGTGCTTGACCGCCTAGCTCTAGAAAACCGGTATTACTTCACCTGAGTAGCAAATAGTCACATTTCTGAAAATCAAGGCTTCCCTATTTAAAGCTGGGCAGACAGAAGGCTGTTCATAATCAAGATGTATTGAACTCTTGGTATCTGTTCCTCAGTCTTTACAAAATAGAGTATTTCCTTGACGAAATGACAAAGAGGAATGGAAATGTAAGACACGGTACAGGAATTCAGTATGCATAGTACGTACTGTGGAAGGACAAGGAAATTCCAGAGTCAGGCTTGCTGAATACGGTATTAAGTTTGTATTTTCAGAATAGACCGGGGCATTCAGACATCCAATTTCACTTACACAAATACACAGTTAAATGTGAAGTGATGTTTCATAAGAAAAAAGTATCTTAAAGCACTGATTCAAATGTATCACTGCATAACACCACTAAGCACTTCAGTAAGCTAATGCTTTAAATTTTTTAAATTAACATGAATGTCTCTTTCCCCTCTCCTGTCTCCCGTTTATAGGCCATGTGTTTTCAGCCTGCCACGGAAAGGAGTTATTTCATTATCTGTGAATTAGGCTGGAGAAAGGATAGCATTATTTGAAGTTAACTCACACAAGAACTGAAAACAATTTTTTCGAGACTCTGTTTGCATGAGACTTGCAGCTGGTTTCAAAAATCATAGAAATTGTATTTACATGTCTCTCTCTTTTTATAGATATTACTTGACACAGTAAGGTAGGTATTTCCAGAAATGGAGGGGTGGCAGAAAACCACTCCAGGACATGGAGAGAGTTGTGCTCCTGTGCCTGATTGAGCTGAAGGCCCCTCAGTTTATAGGGAGGAGGGTGGCAAAGAGAGTGTTGTTCTTTGTAGGGTAGTCCTGTGGGCAGAGAGGTGTGTTATAAAGGATCAGGTCTCTTTTAGCTTCGACCAAAAGGAAATGTTATATATTGATGTAATTTATTACATATCACTTTTTCTAAACATATGCACAACCAACCTTTGCTACTGTTTTGAATATAGGGATACCGATGCTGCTGACAGCTTCTCAGCAGCTGGGCAAGCTATCTGCTGCTCTGTCTACACTGGCACATTATTTCGTGTAAGATCAGGCATTTCTACGTGGAGCGCAAACCCACCAGCCTTTGCACCAGCAGCTACTGCTTTTGCCTCTCCTTTAGCTTCTGTGCCAGTGATCTGGAGTGGCAGTGAGACATCCGCAGCGGCCTGCAGTTTAGTTAGTGTCACATCAGTCCAAAGAAAAACAAAGGAGATGCTGGAAGGAAATACAGTTAAAAAGATTAAAGAGGGGGCAAATGAAAACACAAGAGTCAGTAAAATGGAGAAAACAAACCTTCTCAAACACACTTGATTTAATTCTTTGATGTAAACATTTACTAGCTGATAGGAGTGAACATGCAGAAATACAATAATGTGACATTTTGTCAAAAACATAGAGATAGATAGTAACGTGGCAAATATGAATCTGTTAACTACTAACCAGTAGAAAACAGTTTAAAACAGATCCTAGAAATATTTGCTTTCATCACTGAATAGCAGGATTTCTGGTGGACGACAGGAGAGATCAATACCGAATATGGTACAGCTTGGTATTTTCATCCATGAGCTGCAAGAAAACATGAAAACTACTGTTTGATACAGTTTCAGAAAAGGCAAAGGTCTGCAGCGTTGCACAAAAGTGAAGACTAAGCAGCTATGGGAACTGTCGGGGTTACAGTCTGCACAAGTATGGGTGGTGGGACCTCCTGGAAAATGATCTGAGGGGAGACCTTATCTCTCTCTACAACTTCCTGAAGTGGGGGTATAGAGAGCTGGGTGTCGGTCTCTTCTCTCAAGTCACAGGTGATAGGACAAGAGGAAATGGCCTCAAGTTGCGCCAGGGGAAGTTCAGATTGGATATTAGGAAACATTTTTACACTGAAAAGGGTTATTAAGCACTGGAATGGGCTGCCCAGGGAAGTGGTTGAGGCACCATCCCTGGAGGGATTTAAAAAATGGGTCGACATGGTGCTTGGTGCCATGGTTTAGTGATGGTTTTTATGAGAGTTAGGTTGATGGTTGGACTAGATGATCTTAAAGTTTCCTTCCAACCTAGATGATTCTATGATTCTATGATGGTTGTGTGACTGGGGTCACGTAAAGCCACCAAATTATCACCTGACTGATCAAAACCGTTTCTGCAGCAGGGCACCAATGTACAAGCGGCGGCAGGGCGAGAGCCCTCCCCATGCCCAGTGTGTTTTTTCCACCCCCGAGCCATCACCCGCAATGCCGCACTCTGACGGCCGCTGCCCGGCCGCCATTGCCCTCACCGCACCGCAGCCGCCAGCAGGGCCCGCACCTCCAGGGGCGGCACGGTGCCCTCCGGCTGTCACCGCCGGGAGAAGAGGGGCCGTGGCCACCTCCGGCAGCCGACGGTGGCCCAGAGGGCCACACGACACAACACCACACTCATGTCCCCTCAGTAGCGCCAGCTTCGCGGATTCATTTCGCACCGTCCCGCTCGACGTCTCCCTCCGCGCCGGGCGCGGGAAACTGGCAGGGCCGGGCGCGGCGGGGCGGGGACGGCCGCTGCCCGGCCGCCATTGCCCTCACCGCACCGCAGCCGCCAGCAGGGCCCGCACCTCCAGGGGCGGCACGGTGCCCTCCGGCTGTCACCGCCGGGAGAAGAGGGGCCGTGGCCACCTCCGGCAGCCGACGGTGGCCCAGAGGGCCACACGACACAACACCACACTCATGTCCCCTCAGTAGCGCCAGCTTCGCGGATTCATTTCGCACCGTCCCGCTCGACGTCTCCCTCCGCGCCGGGCGCGGGAAACTGGCAGGGCCGGGCGCGGCGGGGCGGGC
>NW_015094506.1:22149718-22156685 GCF_001431845.1 Calidris pugnax | reverse complement strand
AGCCGGTGAGGGGCGGCTGGGGGCCGGGCGGCGGGCGGGCGGCCCTCGGTGCCCTCCTCTGCCCGCGGCCTCCCTCGGAGGCGGGCTCGGGCTCGGCCCGGGGCGCTGCGTTTGGAACGAGTGGGCTGGACCCGGCGTCTGCGGTGGGCTCGGCCCTCGGGCGGCTGTGGAGAGGTGGCTGGGCCGAGGGCCTGGGGTTCGGCCCGGTGCCGGGCAGCCTGCTCCTCCCCGGGACCGGCAGGGGCGTGTCTGCGGGTGCAAACGACAGTCAAATCGAAACTGGCTCCTTCCCCGGTTACTGAACCGGTAACGAGTGAAGGGGAAGCGATGCGAAGCAGGGGATAAATCCTGCACAGGTGGTAGAAGTACGGCCATGTGTGCAACAGCGAGAAAACAAAGTTTTTCCAGCCAAGTTAACTTTACACAAAAAATACATTCATTTTTCTCCTTTATGACATGCAAGAGCATTGATACTTGATATTAGTGATTCCCTACATTCTGTTCAGTGCTTAGAAGAGCAGGTGACGTTGGAGCAAAATACTCTGCCTAGCAATAGTATTTGATCCAAAACTTGTTTTAAAAATGGCTACATTGAGGTGGGTAACAAGGGGTAAATAAATACACAAGTTGCTGTAGACCTAAGAGCTGCTGGTACTCTGGTTTGGTGAGAAAGAAGTCCTGCTACACATGGGTGCTCCTTTGTTCTGGTCATGTAATTTAGTCCCCAATTATGGATTATGGAGCAGTGTATTCATTTTTGTGAGGGAATGAGGATGGAAAGGGGAGGCAAACCAGGTCATACAAAACGTTAAGAGTTTCTTATATTAATTGGTTATAAATTTGGTGGTTTCAGTTAGCATACAAATGTATCTGAGGAGGATGCAGGCACCATCATGCAATATTTTGTGGTAAAACTGTTTAAAATTGAACTGTAAACTTGACTTGGCATAAAGGGTGTAATACTAAGCCATATGCCAATGTGTTTAATTGGCTTAATAAATATACGTATGTAAGTTTAATTTTGTAGTTCTGACACTTAGAGAAGCAGCTTTAGTGCTTGTTTCTGGGGCTGGCTTTTGCTTTCGTTTTTAAATACTCCTGGAAAGACTGACATCAGGAAGTTAATGAAAACCCCTGCTTTACTTTTGCTACTGAAACAAGACAAAAGACAAAAATAAGCTTTGTACAGATAAAACGTTTTTAATCACACCAAACTTTTAATCTTTATGACTATTGATTAACAATGGTTTTATTTTTCTTTTTAATGATTCAGTTGTTATACAAGAAGAACACTCCAAAAAGGAGTATGAAGTAGTTGGACGTTTTCCATTAGTTGACCCTTGGTGGAGAGTTAATGTTAAAGCTAAAAAAATGGGGTCGAAGTACTTTGTGCAAGGATACCCATCGTATTTTCTGCGGACTGATATAGAAGAAAACAACCGACAAGTCTTTTCACTCTTTCTTAAGGAATGTGCTGTTCCTGAGGATTTTAAAGAAAAGTTTTTTACTTGGCTTCCTATGGACTTTATGCTGAGTTTTAGAAATCTTGAAGAAAAACTAAACCAGTTCCAAGTTGCACACTTACGGACAAGGAAGAAACAAAGAGACACCAAGGATTATGACATCTTCTACTATGTTTCAAAATCATGTAGGTATATCTTGTGCTATTTTGATTGTTTTATAAGCTAATGAGTTCTGTCTCGGATACTGTTCAAGCTAGTGTGTCTTCATATAAAGTGTATATTCAAATTAATTTTGAGCATACAATTTAAAAGATTTTTTTTTTTTAAATTTGAGGACAGGGGGACAATTGACCATTTAAAGATAGGCATAGAGTTAGAAATACGTAAGGACTTCTCTGAATTCTGCAGGCTGACTAAGTGGAATTGTCTGTGCTAGGGATGCAAAGACTCTGGTGCTGCCTTCCTATAGTTTATTCAGATGCAACAAGGCTTATTAAAAAATGGGTTCAGCGCTGCTTAAACGTGGTGGTATGGCTTTTTAAGATAAATACGTGTTCAGAAATAGTTCAGCTGCTGCTTTGTAGCCAGGGGAACAGGGAATGAGCTCAGGGTGGTCTGTGTCAGCTGCACTACATAGGCTATCTTAGTGTATTTGTGTCCTGCCCATCAGCAGGTTGGCACGGCTGGGGCGGAAACACTGGCCTGTCCCTGTGTGGAGATAGTGCAGGACTGCTGAGGGTCCTGTTGTGGGCTGTGTTGGTGTGACTACATGAGTGTTGGAGACTGGATCAAGAGTGTGCTTTGGAAGCCAACATCCCTCTTGTCCCCGTTGTGTTGCAGTCTCCAAGACTATTGACTGTATCCCTGCTGGATGAAACCCAAAAGATGTGTTCCAGTTGCACACCTAAGGTACTCCAGCCCTTAATGGGCATTGACTGTGGCACCAAACTATAGCTGGGCTGAAGCAGAATGCTGAAATGCAGAAAGTCAAGACATCTGAGACGTGTCTTCAGCATTAGCTGTCTTGTTTCACTCCAATGACCCGGTTCTGTTATATGATGTTCCTGGTGTGGACGTAGGCAGTCTGGGGTTGGTGCTGTACAGAGCCACTTGGGTGTCAGTGCCATGAGACTCAGTACTCTGAATTGGAGGAGGTCTTTTAAATTCAGCCACAGCTGTGCATAAATCTCTACAGGCAGGTTGGCTCTACCTACTGTTACATGCAAGCAAATGAAGTCTTCCAGTATGTGGGTTACTGGGCAGTGTCAGGTCAAAACATGGAGGTGACTGTTCTGGAGGTCAGATCGTTTCTAACAGGAGAAGTCAAAGCTTCTGCTGTGTTTGAGCTGACTTTACTCCAAATCACATGTGTAAAGAGGAAAATTTTCACAGTCCTATGGACTTTCAGGCTTTTCGTTCTGTTTTTGTAATGGTAGAAAAGTGTTTAGCCCCTGTTTATGGACTTCAGGTCATTTTGTGACCACAAAGGGGTGGGTATCGATAGTGGTAGAAACGCAGCTCTAGTCTGCTGTGTGAGTTTTGATGGGATATATGGATCACTTTTGATTGAGGCGTGTCCAGTATGTTCAGGAATCTTCAGGGGTGAAGATTGCACAGTGTGCTTAGGCGTCCTGGTCACTGTTCTGGTAGTTCGTGGATTTTCCCTAATTCATAATTTAGCTTAATTTGCTACAAATTAAGCTTTCTTCTTTCTCTATCATGGGGCAATAGAAAACACTCCCCCCAACCCGTATGTCATGCTGCTGTTACTACTATTGTAATTTGTTTCTGGTTGTCATTAATTGTTATGGACTTGAGCAGTTTGTTCTTCAAGCCTCCATGATGTGGAAGTACCATGTGTGGAAATGTCATGTGTTGATTTTCTACGTGTAAATTAAGTATTTGCTGTAAAGTTTTAGACTTGCCTTTAAAGTTGGTTTTTTAAAAGTACTTCCTTTAAAGGTTTTATCTTTGCCTTTCTGTAGGTAAGACAGCGATCAGAAAAACGCTTACCTGCGAAAAATTGGTGGTTTAAATTTGGAATTAAGAAACTTCCTTAACACTTAATTCAAAATTGCATTGTTGTTGGTTTTTTTTTTTCTTGCCAAGAGATAAAAATTTGAGAAGTTTCACTTTCTTCTGAAATTTGTTTTTTAAAGCAAGCTGAAGAGAAAATCAGTTTTATTATACCCCTTTTGCAGGATTCCCAAGACTGATCCAAATGAGGAAAGGCATAGCTTAATTTTGGCTTCATTGAGAAAGCCAGTGGAGAACACTGTTCCTAAGTTTGTTCACTGATCTGATACAAATTTAGAAGCCTCTTTTCTTATTTTGGATTTTAAACATTCTTCTGTACATCTGGAAATTATCTTTAAAGAGCCAGGTGTGGTGAGGTCTGAGCTGACTTTCTACAATATGCTACTGAGTATGCAGTTTAAACCAAGTGTCTAATGCATATTTTCCATATGAGTACATTTAGTTGCAGTTTTTATGTCATCTGTTTACATTATTTTTTCCCAAGACAGTTCAGGGAAAACAGACTTTAAGAAAATTTGAAAAGGATTACAAAGAATAAGAAACTGAAAGAAATTTGGGATGCTTTGGGTGTAGGGGAGGCAGAAAGATAAAAGCCAGAGTCAGTTTAAATTGCCTTTACAAATATCTTTGTATATTACTTAAAATGTTCTTGGTTTATGGTGCATACAGTGGCAGGCAAGGCGGTGTTGGTAGCTCTGACTTTTCCGTTGCTGCTGGAATTCTTGCCGGTTCTTCTGCCGCGCCATTTTTGCTCTCTGTTGGATTTGGTGCATTGGCACAGAAAGACTGAAGAAAACAATGATGCAGATGGTGAGGAAGTACACTTTCAAGACAAGATGCTAACTAAATTGGATGAGATACTAAAGAATGAGCCATGGAAACTTGGATTCAGCAGGGTAAGTAATGTTAAGCAGGGTAAAAAATGTGGTGGTTTTTTTACGTTTGAGCTTTGTTAGAACACAGTGCTGTTTCAGTTATGTTCAGTTCATTAAGTGGGCATTTGTAAGAAGTAAGCTTAGTTCATTTGGAAATGGATGATGTACCGGACTCAGTTTTAGCAAAGGGTTTTTCTCCCACTTGGTCTATAATAAATTAATCTCAGAAGATTTTAAAGGTGGTTTTGGTACAGCTGTTTGTTTAGTCTTTTCTACAAGGAGCAGAAAATTAAGTACTTGAGGTAGTGGGGCCAAAAGTAAGAAAGCTAATTTAACACCCTCAATTGTCCTATTCAGTTTTATACTGGCAAATGAGATCTGTTCTTGACATGTGGAACAGTATCTAAGCTGTCATAGTAGGGTAGGTAAGTTACTCTGTAGGAGGCCATCTGGCGTAGTGGTTCTCCTGTTTTATAGTGGGATTTGTGGTTGCTGCTTCCTTCCCTTCCTGTTTTTCTTCGCTAGGCTGCTGCTGCCCCTCACCTGAGCACTCCTCTACCTCAGCTGTGAGCTGTAGCTTAATCATTCAGGAGTGTAAGTAGTTAATCCCTCTGCTCCAGCCCCTCACTGCTTTTACTGACAGTTCTGACTTTTCTTGGAGACCTCCAGGTTCGGAGATTCAGCAGTCTAGCCAATATATTCCAGTATTTTGCATCCTTTTCTTTAAGAAGCTTTTCCTGATGTGCAATTTGACTATTCCTTGATGCAGTATAGACTTGCTGCTCTCTTGTTGCTTGTACCAAGGATCTGCATTCTACTGCAGTTTTTTTATTGCTTGAAGACTGTCTTGAGCTTTTTCTCTTAAGGCTCATCAGGTCCAATTAATTTTTCATTTCCTCAATAATTTGTCTTTTTTTGCACATCTCAGTCTTTCACTATTCTGCAGTAGGTTGTGTGTTTCTTGAAGTAGCATGTTCAGAATTGGGTACAGTATTTTGGGTACAATG
The DNA here is from genome assembly GCF_001431845.1 of Calidris pugnax. NCBI lineage: Eukaryota > Metazoa > Chordata > Aves > Charadriiformes > Scolopacidae > Calidris > Calidris pugnax. The sequence continues at coordinate 22,151,303 of NW_015094506.1, read as the reverse complement.
TTCTGGCTAATGGCTTTCCTATGCTCTGTTTTGACAGGGGTTTTTTGTGCCTTTACTTGAAATTGTGCTAATTAGGTGAGCGCAAGTTCTTCCTAATGCCCAATTTTTCTGCAAGGTTTTTGATTTTTAAACTTTTCATTTTATATGAAGGGGTGGCTGGGAGGAATTATCATTCCATCTTACTTTTAAATATCTTGCTTTCGTACAGCTTGAAAACCATTATAACTTTCTACATTATGAAAAAAAAAAATTTTTTTTTGTAGACTTCCACCCTCTGAATTGCAGTTTGTATTTGCTAGGAGGAGTGTTATCCAGCAAGAGACTAACATCTTCTGAAATAAATATATGTTTGATTTTATTCTTTTTGGGGAGAAGATCACCTATAGGGAACTGAACCTTTCTTACTGTGAGGCAACGTGGGCCGCCTTCTGTCAGTGTGAACATCTCCTCCGGAAGATTCCTGAATTGCAGAAGAATGCATTAATTCTGTATGATCAACTCAAGAAAAAGTGTAGAGAAATGGGACACACGTACGAAGATCAAGATGAATTAGCTCGTTTTGTATCTAAAGATATGTCCATTGAGCATGCTTGGCAATCTCTTGAATTTTTGAAAGATCAGAACATAGTGATTAGGGAGAAAAAACTGGTGTTTCTGCCTCATCTTTACAAATCTGAAAAAGACATTGCAATGTATATAGGTAACCTTCTGTCAAACCATTCGTGGCAACTGGATGTTGATGTGAGAAAGGTACTTAATGTTTCTGAGACATCAAGAGAAGTAGTAGATAACAAAACGAGTATTACCCAGGATCATGAAATAGAACATCTGAAGGAAAATAGCCTGGACAATCATAATGGTGAAAATCACTTTCTTGAAAACGAAGTGGGGTCTGTGTCTGGTACCCAAAGTGAACCAGAGGTAGACTTAGAGCAAGTGATTGCTGTGGAAAAGATTTGTTCTAATCCTGTCACAATCATCAGTGGTAAAGGAGGCTGTGGAAAGAGCACAATAGTTAGCTGCCTTTTTCGTCACTTAAAGCAGATGGAAAAAGAAGTGGAAGCTGCTTCTAAGGACTTTGAAGAAGACTTGGATGCATCTGAGGAATGGAATACTTTTGATCATCATTTGGAGTCAGAGAATATGTACGCAAAAAAAATGTTGAATGTACTATTTACTGCACCTACAGGGAGGGCGGCAAGCCTTTTGAGTGAAAAAACTAAGCTTCCCGCATATACACTGCATCAAGTAAGGATAATTTTTTTTTTTTCCCCTTTAAAAATTGTGTTCTGAAAGACCTTTTGGCACTGTGCATATGTGTTTTGGAAAAAAAGCTTGTTATCAAACTTTCGTATTGTAGCTATTAATGCTTAGGTATAGCTTGCCAGCGTTTGAAAGTCAGTGTTACATTTGGGGGGATAATAAGCCAGTTATTTGAAATACATCATTTGCTATAACTTTGGGGGTTTTTTCATACTTATACACATATCAAATTTATGCCTTTCCAGGACATTTGGCCTTTTTAGCTTCTCAGTTTCTGGTGGTGGTTTTTTTGGTTTCTTTTTTTTTTTTTTTTATTGAAGAG
>NW_015094506.1:21941395-22149675 GCF_001431845.1 Calidris pugnax | reverse complement strand
CCTGTCTGAGTAGACTCTTATGTTTGAGGAGATAGGAATCATTCTCATCCATTATCCCTTTGACTGGATTTCTGTTCATTTCAGAAGCCAATTCAAAATTTCTCTCCCGGTTCAAAACAATGAATTTACTACACCTCCCTCAGTTTTTTTTTTTTTTTTTGTTTCTTTTTTTTTTTTTTTTATTGAAGAGTGGAAATACTTTCTAGATGGCCAAGCGATTTTCTAATGTCCTGTTGCCTAGCAGTTATACTGACACCTGCATAGATAGAAAAAGATCAGTGGCCTGGGGTTGAACAATGAGATAAATTTCATTCACAGTATTTTCTTAATTGCTGTTAAATATGGTGCAATTTTTTTCTAGAAAAAAGTGGAAAACAAATTCTTTGTTAAGAAACTTAGATCAGGTCTCTGTCCTAGGTAGCGGAAGGTGCCAAGATAATGTTGTAGTTGTGGAATAACCTGTTTAAATCAAAATAACATAAAAAGTTCTGTGGGCTTATTTTATTTGTGGGGAGTGGGTAGTTGCCTGTTCCCCTTCCCCATGCAATGTTGGGGATTTATTAATGTCAGCAAGTTGTAGTAGGAGGTGTTCTGGTACTGAGCAACCTGATGGCTGACCTTATATCCTTTAGGGTCCCTGCAGGAAAAAAAAGGATGTATTTCTGTGCTTTTATGTAAGTAAGTGTTGATAATCACAGCTAGAAATGTATTCATGAAGGAGAAAAATAAGACTGAACAGTTGAGTCTTATGAGCCTTTACAGGTCCAAGTTTGGATTTTCAGATAATAGCTCTAAATACAAAATTAGAAGATAATACACTGCAGATACCTTTTTAAGAAAATTGATTAGTGTCAGAGCCTGATTTATTTTGATTTGTTTCTAGATCATCTATAGTTTTAAATCGTGGAGGCAGAGTGAACAAGTGCAGCCGTGGAAGTTTTCTACTGTGACGGTTCTGATTGTGGATGAAGGAAGTTTGGTGTCTGTACACGTTCTTAGTTTAGTTTTAAAAATCATGTGTGAGCACGCTCAGCTTGCCAAACTTATTATTCTAGGTAAGTGGAACAAAAAAAATTAGTATTGTATGATATTTAATAATACACAATATACAGTGTAAGAACTGCCGCTGGTCTCACTGAGTCTCTTAAAAACCCCAGAATGTTACATTGTTCTGTACTTGGTTATTTCTGCTTATTCGTAAGGTTACATGAGGTAGACTGTGCTCTTCAAGAGTTTTCCATCTCAACTGTCAGTATGAAAGTACCAGTATCTCTGTTCACTGTTTAGCAGTGTTTTGTCTGATTCTGAAAGTATGATGACTTCCGTGTAGCAGCTCATTACATCTTGCAACTGGAAAACTTTTCCGATTTCCTTAAAGAAGCTAGAGTTAGCCTATTGATTGATTGTTAGAAGGGAGGTTTCATGTTTTAATGTTTAAGATCATCCTTTCATTCAGGAAGGAAAACAAAGCAGTGTAAAATCAGAATTTTCTGCTTGCTCAGAGGTTTGCTTTCTGGCATGCCATTTATGGCATTCATTTTTAAATGTGTAACTTTCAAAATGCATTTGACTAAGATGTGATCACTGTCAGTGTTTAGCATAGAGTGATTTGTACCTGCTAGTAAAGCATTACCGAGTGAGGGATATGAAAAATTTAAACTGCATTACATTCTGATTCCCCAAAGTTTCTTAGATAATTGACAGTTTCATTTCAGGTGAATTGTATTGAGGAAGCATGTTACTGTGTGGAGGGTTGAGTATTTATTAGTTTCAGTGTTTTTTTCCCAAGACAGTTTTTAACAGATATTCTGTTATTGATTCTCACAGATACTGCTTTGTGTTCTGTTCAGGTGATACTAGGCAGCTACCGAGCATAGAGCCCGGAAACATGTTAGCTGATATCTTTGAGGGTCTGAAATCAAGAGGCTTTTCTGTGGAGCTGCGAACTAATCACAGAGCTGAATCGCAACTAATTGTAGATAATGCATCAAGGTAGGATTCTGTTTTGTATGTCAGAAGCGTTCTGGTAGTAGACCTGGTCCTTTACTGGCAAAACAGTTGTGCTTCCAGATCTGACTCTGTGGTGCTGCTTCTGGTACAGTTTCTTATTCAAAATCAGTAACACTGGTTTTAAAAACCACCCCACCCCCTCAAAAAAACCCACCCCACCCCCAGTTTTTCCTCGGGTGTATATTGGACAAAAAATTGTGTGTGCTGGAATACTCTTGAATCTTAATGGGACATATTTCACTATCAAGTACCCTCTGTTGTTTTCAAATGACTTGCGCATGCACAAATCATTTTATGCCTTGTGGAATGACTTAGAATTCCTTCTCCAAAAAGGAAGTTTTAAAGACCTTGCTGGTAAGTGTGACAGCAGTTAAACCAGGCTGATTTACATTGAGAGTTTAGATGTCAAGGGCTGTTAAATCATAGTTTCTTTATTTTTTTTACTGTATTAATACCTAGAACCTCTAAATGTTTCCAGCATTTTCATTTTGTTTGGTCACTGGCAGCGAATTATTTATTTATTTAAACCTCAGACAACAAAATCTAGGTCTGAGTATCCAAAACCTTTTGATGGTTGGAATTTGATAATATTCTGAGTATTTGCAAGATGTCCAGAACTACAAAGTGTTTTACACTTTCTCATTTTTTGAGGGGGTAACACTTCTTTATTAGTCCAGTCTTCTCCTATGAGAAGAACTCTATGACTAATACTAAGTATCTATGCGGTGCTGAAGGGTTTAGAGAATAAATTACCAGATCTTAAATGTGAAATTAAGTTATGCTCAGAAGAAAGAGTTTTTGGTGTATGTAGTGTAGATTACCAAAGATTTATATATGGTGAACTTCAAGCTGATACAGACAGTACACTGGAATCCTTTAACTGGAAATAATTTTTCTTTCCTGTTTTCCTTCCACTGCTCTGGTCAAGAATCTCTCACCGGATGCTTCCTGAATTTGATGAGGTGCTGAAAGTTTCTGATTGGAATGAGGAAACGACAATGCCAAGCCCGGAGAAGAAATTCATTCTTATTGCTTTGCCTGCTGGTGGGGGTTGTGACAGTACGTGTGTGATCTTAACTTTCCCTTTGGTAAAGCAGAGACTACTCAGCTGGAACTAAAGTTTGGGGAAGATTTTAGTCTGGTTTTGTTTGTGGTATAAATTTCAATGCTAGATTCATAGTTTACTTTTTGTCTTCTGTAAGTGCATGCCACAAGACCCATCAGTGCAAAGGATATGTTGTAGGGCTCCAGCTCACCACTTAGTTTTTGAAATCGGGACAATACAGCTTCCACCACTGTAATCAAATGTTACTGTCTTTTTATGTTGTAGCAGGAACTATTAAACCTTGAAAGATTAAAATTTCCAGAGGTGAATCAGTTGAGTAAACAGCAACTGTAACAGGATGGTGCGTTGGGGCTGGAATGTGCCCCAAAAACTCTAGAATCAAGTTAGGAAAGTGAAAGCAGAGGGGACACCAGAATTTCTTTCAGAATGTTTTAGGGTCAGGGTTGGGCCATTGTTTCTGATTATTTTTTTTTTCTGACCTTTGTTGGCTATTGCTTTATATGCATCAAAAAGCTTCAAGGGGGATGTGGGGGAAAAAAAATAGTGCTAACGTTATCACCTTGTCTTACTATAGTCACTTACTCAGCAAACGGAACACTAAAAACAGATTTCTTCTGTGAAATCTAAATATATAGGTCTGTGGCTTAAAAATGTTCTCTCCATACCTCTTTAATGTGTTGTATCAAAACCATATTTTGCATGAAATATGCTGTGTGCACAGAAATAAGAATTTGTCTCCTTCCACATTGCTCTTTTTTGTCAGATTTTAACAGTGGGATAACTGCATGATACTTTTTTTGAGGAGTATGTGTTTTTGTGGAGGGGTGGGGGAGAAGTGCATTTTGGTGGTTTTTTTTGTTTTGTTTTGGTGGTTGAAATGTTATTGAAGCAAGAAATGAGCAAAGGCAATTTCATATTGAATTATGTTTTTCTTTCTTAAATAGTTTGTTCTGCATATTTTTATGCCTTACCTTCTATGTCTTCTAAATCAGATTTGCAGACTGCTATAAGGACTTTACTCAAAAGAGGACCAGGACTGCAGGATGCCAAACAGTCGCAGTTCATTGCTTTCCGAAGGTAATGAAGCACGTAGGCAGGCATTGAAAAAATCCTTGCCAGCAGCCACAATCTAAAAATAGCTGAATGTGTTGAGTTGGAGACACTAGTGGCAGTACCGTAAATTACTAGAGAGAGCAAGCCAGGCGTCTTTTCCTCTGCCTTCTCATTGCCTTCAGCCTGTCGCCAGAGTTGCTTCGTTTGTCTGTAAGCTTAATGTTAATTTGCACCGTGATTTCTGCCTTTGTGTTCATGTTCATCTGTACTGTTCATGGTAAAGAAACAAAAGATGGACATAATGGGGGGTAATGGCTTTAAATTGAAAAAGGGGAGATTTAGATTAGATGCTAGAAAGAAATTATTTACTGTGAGGGTGGTGAGACACTGGAACAGGTTGCCCAGAGAAGTTGTGGATGCCCCATCCCTGGAGGTGTTCAAGGCCAGGCTGGATGGGGCTTTGAGCAACCTGGTCCAGGGGGTTGGAACTCCATGATCTTTAATGTCCCTTCCAACCCAAACTGTTCTATGATTCTGTGATAAGTGGCCAGTTTTTGTAGTAGATTCTCTGAGAGCCTGCGCTCTGGTGTTTGCTGACAGTGTAGTGTCCTTCAGAAAGGAAAGTGAGGGCTTGACTGCAAGGGGAACCTGCAAAATACAGAGTAATGTCTCTGTTCCAGCATCGTGGCAGAGGTGAGTTCTAGGGTATGGGATGGAACACCTGACCTACTGTCTCTGCATGCTTCTGTCACAGGTGGACAGGGACCAAATGACAGAAGATACTTGCATTTTGACGCATAATCTGATGTGCATTAGTGCTCCTGCTGGGCAGTGGCAAGGGCCTGCAGTGTGGATACTTGGAAGCACAATACATTTAGGAAGGGGTGGGATGTAGGGCTCTAACATGCATTCAAGGAAGATCATGAAGCTTAGTAATCACTGATAATGTGAACTGTCACAGGGGTGTAAGTAGTGTGGATGGCCTCACAGAAACAGTGAAGGGATAAATGTAAGGTCCACTAGGACCAATAGTTCATAAACTTGCACTTCTGCTCAAAAGGATACTTAAGGAAAACCTCTTCTACTTTTATTTGTGAAGAACCTTTTCTCAGCAATTAAAGAACATTCACTGTTTAGAGGTTACTAGTATGCAAATAGCATTTATAAATTTTAGCTAGTGCACCTGTTTGTTGTGGCTGCTGAGTAACTCTGAAATAAATTTTTTTTCTTCAGTCTGCATTCAGGTACAATACAGTTATTAATGATTTCCATATAAGATTCTTCTAGGATATATTTATAGGTACTTAATCTGCATTTAAAAGTTAAATTCCAGGTCTTCAGGAAGTAAATAAATCTTCTATTTTTAATATATCCACAGACAGGAAATAATATATCCAGGATTTAGTTTTTCTTTAGTTCTGTTCTTAAAATCAAATCCAGATATGCATCGCAACCATCCTTGCCTCACTTGCTATGTTATTTGGACAAAACTGTTCCTTTAATGCTGTATCCTCTAAACTCAGCATCAGCGATTGCTTTTAATTGCTGGTGGAAGGTCATCATAGCTAAGATAGGCTTTTTCCATTGCTTTTTTAATTAAATGTTAACGTGACATAGCATGTCATTGATGTATCCTTCGTATTCATTAAGCACATCAGGATTTTGTTCATGTTCTTGTTTTGTATGTTTTAGGCAAGATTGTGATCTAATAAATGAGCTTTGTTGCCAACACTATTCAAATCACGTAACCAGGTAAGCCTGTCTTTTGCAGTTTTTCCTGCAAACAATCTCACTTGGCTTTTGAAAATGTTACAGCCAGGCCAACAACCTAAAATAAAAATTTTAAAGCTTAGTATTTCATCTAGATCTGATTATTTAGGTCAGAAGTAATTTATACAATAATCTTTCTTTGATGGGTTCTTTAATCTCATCCTGGATTGTGAACAGAGATAATATAAAATAAGTGTTTGCCTTTCATTTAAATTGTCATGTGAATTCCAAGGTTTTGAGTTACTGCTGAAGATACAAAATTAACATAAAAGCAGCTTGGAAAAAAACTCAAGGTTAATTTTTTTTGCCACTGTATGATTTCCAAATAGATTCTGAAATGTTTTTGGAAGCAGGATTTTGGTGCTACTCCATATTACTGTTTTTTATCAAAATGTTTTACAAAAGTTCCAGAAATACCTTTGAAATGTGAGTGTTCTTAACTGGTTTGAATATTATTAAGGCTTTTAATCTGGAAAAAGAGAAGAAATACTGAGAGATGGTGAATGTGGACTTTGTAAATACATTTCTCCCTTTTTTTTTCTTTGACCTAGAGACCACAAAAACCGTCTTTTATTCCAAATTGACGACAAGATCTCCTGCACGCGGAACACGTATCTGAAGGATCTCTTGCCAGACCGTGGTTTGGGAGAGGGTCTGAACTCCCACCAATGCAGAAGTGGACAAACCTCCCTCACCACCGAGACCGCTGAGGACAAACGACTGTGCAACGGAGATATATTTTTCATAACAGATGTAAGTTCTTGCTGCAGAAACTTGCCCAGACACACAGTGGTAACTGATTTCAGTCCTTGTTGAATCCCCAGAACAAAACAACGCACACTTTTAAAATTTTAGTCCAAAATACATATTTGGTTCTTCTGCTGCACCATCACGTGAAAAGCAAGAAAGATGCAGACTCACAATAGAGAATTAAAAAAAAAGAATCTCTTGGTATTTTTATAAAATGTGTTTCAGTTGCTCCTGTCCAGTGTAAATACATTCTGTAAATACTCACATGTATTGTAATTGAAATGCATAATGGTTTAGTTAGAGGTAGAAACAGTTTTAAGTAGAGAGCAAAGCTGATGTTACAGCTGGAGTTCTCCCTTGCAGAAAACTAAGCTGAACAAAAAATACAGCAACAAACCCCCTGTATTTTTCTGCTGGATTCAGTGCGTTGAGGTCACTCAGTGGGGGGTCCAGTGGAAGTGTCAGTATTTGTGCTTGGGAAAGGGGGATGGTGAGGGTTGGTGGCAGAGCGTAGGCTCTTCTCCTTGTGTGGCAACAAATTGTTAAAGGGCCTCACTGGTACATTTCACTCTACCTTATGATAATTGAAGTTTTCTGGGAGTTATAACTGCCTCCCTCAGCATTTTTCTTAGGGAACAGAAGGAGTTGGGGTAGCCCTGTACACTGAAACTAGTTTCCTTGAAGGTGGTCAGTGAAAGATGATAACCTTCTTGTGGACTTAGTGTCTTCTGAAACCATTTCACTGGGTTGACACTGCAGCTGTTGTAACTGCAGGGAATGCTGGAATATGGGCACACATACAGATGTATAGACCTTGATCAAAGTGCTGATACGAGCTTATGGCTGAGTGTTCTCTTTCTGTAGGATGTGGAAATTGATAAACGGCGCTTATTGACCATCAGCGGCACAGACGGCTCCACTTTCACTGTGAGGTACAGGGCACTGAAGAAGCTGTGTCAGATAAAGCACGCGTGGGCCAGAACTATCCACACGTTTCAGGTACAAAAACCACCACCAACAGAAGGAGCTCTGAGCTGATAAAACTCTCCTGGCTTTATCTTGCTCATGCACTGTATTTTCACGTGAAAGAGTCAGAAGCTCTCTTGGAACTAAAATTCCTTGAATGCAGGATAGAAGCTCCTGCAGACTTGAGAGTGTCCCTGGTTGTCTCCTTGTTCTTATAAGCTGTCTTTTTTTTCAAAAACTACTTACTGGAGATCTTAGTTTAACAAGGTGTTCTTAAACCTGTTCCAGGGGTCTGAGGAAAAAACTGTTGTCTACGTGGTTGGCAACCCCGGCCGTCAGCACTGGCAGCACGTGTACACAGCCGTGACCAGGGGACGCTGCCGTGTCTATGTCGTAGCCGAAGAGGTGCACCTCAGGAGAGCAGTCACCAACAAGAAGGTGCCCAGAAAAACCCGCTTACAGAGATTTTTGAGAGAGGCCATCGCAGAAACGAGCAACTGTCCCACACAGGCTTCCCCTCCCCCGACGAAGAGCTGGCAAAGACAAGAGGCTGAGACTCCCTCCGTTTCCGTAACTCAAGGTGCTCCTGACCTGCCTCAGCCTCTCACTGGCGTCTTTAAACAGGAGAGCTCAGCAGCTCCCAGTAAAGGGCAGACAGGCCATTTTCAGCAAAGTCCATCTAAAAGACAACAGAGTCCTGCAGAGAATTCCGAAGATCCTCTGAAAGTACCCCCCGTAAGTATCTCCTTACTGAGAAAATACAACACAATCTTCCTGCACCCTCTTTCACCACCACAAGTGGCCTGGATAGTTAGGATTGTTTTATTATTACTTATTTAATAATTTTCAAGATGACCAGTACTTGGTGAAGCAGTCAAGCTGTTTTGCCAGAGTAAGGTATGACTAGTAGGGAAAAGTAAGTTATAATGTCAGTAGTAGTAAATGTAACCATCTTGTTACATGTGGCAGTGGGCTGTTGGCTAATTTCGCCTATATTAACTTATGCTTTGTGCACAGAACACAAATTTTAGGAGCTGGAACTGCTGTGAACACTTACATTTAATTTTATCATCAAAGTAGTTACATTTTTATATAGTCAAAGATGCTTAACAGATGATTTTTTCATTATATCTAATTTCTGAGCTCCTATCATAGGGCAAAAGCTTTTATTGATGCAGTTACTGTATTTTTGTTCTGGTTTAACCTCTGGTAATGTTTTCCATTTCATTTTGACAGACAACAGTAGAAGATTCCCCGCTTGGGTCTTCTAGACTTAAGAGTCTAACTTTGGGACAACCAACTCCTAGGAAGCTTTTCAAAAGCTAACAAACAATCAACTCTCCCTTGAACCTGTTTCATTCAAGATTTTTGGATGGGAGAAGCTGGCTACGCAGCTGATATTCAAAGGTATTCCTGCATTTGCATCTTCTATGAAGAACAGCTTGTTTTAAAGGGAGCCTTCTATATTTTCAGGGATCTGGTTTTAGTGGGAGATTTCTTGGTGTGTTGGTCATCAAAAATTACATTGTTCTTTTGTTTTGGTGAAGAATGAACTTACAGGTCTTAAAAGATCCAGATGTTCCCTTAAACCTATACATGGGCTTTCTTGATGTAAAGGTTCTAGCTATCCATACTGAGAGGTACCCATCTCCTAATGCTACAGCATCGATGAGAAGCTGTTACTGATGTGCCAAAATTGCAGTTTCCTCGAGTCACAAAACAGCTTACAAAGGGGGCTTCGGATTTTTCCACTGGGTCAGAGTTACAGGCGTGAAGCTTTGATGGATTATGGATTTTAATCTTGTTATAAATAGAACAAGAAAGTTGCAATCAGAGCTGTAGGAAATTTCTCCTACTTTGTACCTGGAAGGGATGTAAGGCCTTCCCGTTGCTGCTCTGCATCATGGTAAGAAAAGCAAAATTCAAATAACATTCCACTTCCTACCTTTGTGTACTGTGGGATTTGCCGCATTCTAATTTTTGAGATTAAGAAGATGAATGTATATTCAAACTTCAGACAAATTGTACTACAATTTGGGCAGCTTCTTTGCTTTCAACTTTGTTTTTCCTGTCATATGTGTGAAAAAAACCAAAAGTACCACGGATCCACAAATCAAAACATTGTAGTTTTTTGCTAAGACTGTGGAAGAAATGTGCTACCTCATTTTAATGTCTTTAAATCACTGTTTATTTCAATTTATACAGTTTTCCATACAAATATTTGCAACAGTTTGAATTTCAAAAAACATAACATAGACGATAAATATCATGCTATTAAAGTATTAAATTTGTACAAAAATACTTTACAGTTTAATACTTATTTGTTACAAATAAAAATACATATTTAAGTGACTCATGAACATTTTCTTTTTTTTTTTTTTATACATGATTCAGCATTTGAATGTCATTCTGACCTTTTCTGGCAGTGCTGAAATAGAAATCAGAGCTACTCATGTGTGGGGGGCAAGGTGAGCTTGTTCATGTATCAGAAATAGCAAGAGGGATACAGTGAAACAGTTTCAATTGACCAGAAACAACTCTGTTAAGGTGATTTGCTTAGATATGGAGACTCTACAAATGTACAAATCCAGTATCTTTATATTCACCAATAACAATAATTACCAATAACAACTTGAATACCGGAATAAACCAAAGCAGCTGCTGGTGAGCGTATAAAGCAACTGGCAGTATTTTATTGCTTGAGGGGAGAGGAGAGAATTTGTGATGTGTTCGTAAAATATATTTACAGTTTTAAATTCTAAAAATCTGTTGCAGGGGGTAATGTTGTTTTTGTAATGTTTTATTGTAAAGAAGGCTGAAAACAAAGTATATTAAATAGGACTTCTGTCCCTTCAAGAAATTGTTTAACTTAAAAAGCTCATGTGTGACAGTACAGGTTTATGGATCATTGAAGAGCTTTTGTATCAATCTTCTACTGACATAGTTTATAAAAAGCCATTTTCTTTTAAAATGTTTCTAATTTGTCTGCAGTCATTTCAGTTTTACTCTTGTCAGTAATCCTCCTTCAGAGGTTTTTATCCCATTCAAAAAGTCTCTGCTTAAAAATCCCCACAGGATGCAAGAGAGAGGGGCAGATATTTCGTTGCATAGGGAGTAACAGATGTTCTAACAAAACTTACCAAAGAGGGGGAGTGATGTTCACCGCCTGCTGCAGCTTCCAACGACCATTTGGTTAAACCATCCTTTGTCTGAAGAGCCCACCCTTCTTGCCAGCAGAACAAAGGTCCCCAAAATCACAGATCTAGCCATTTCACAAGAAAACCCGGTGCAACGTTCCACTCGTCCATCAGACAACACCTTTTGGATAAAATGTTTTTAAAAGTGTGTAACCATGTAACCTGGACACCACTGTTAGCAGAGGTTAATTCCATGCTTTTCCCTCAAATAGCAGCTGCTGAGGAAAAGAGAGGAACATTTAAATCATATTTAAAACATCTCCCCAGTTTCTTTTTTTCTGGGGGAAAAAAGGCCCTTAGGATTTTTTTCTACCGTTGCTAATGCTAGATTGTTTAGAATGGAACAACTTGACTTAATGAAGAATTAAAGTTTTTCCAAAGTAACCATGAATTACTATAAGCCTTGAGACAGAAAGACTGACCTCCTGTGCTTTTTAGTGCTATAATAGTGTCTGAGCCTCAATCTCAGAGAAATCTTAAAGGGGTTTAGCACCATAATTGTCTTTTCGTTACCGAATGTCCCACTGGAAGGATGTTCTGCTATAAGGTGTTGGTGGGATCCCGTGTCTCCACGCTAACGTTGGCGTGTCCGCTCTGCTGCAGGAAGGCGTGACTCGGGTCGCTCCACTCCCCGCTCCCTGAGCTCTGCTGCTCTGAGCTTCCCTTCTGAGACGCCAGCGGGTTCCTGCTGATCACCAGCTCCAGCTTATTGCCAGACTCCGCAATGAGGGGCACAACCAGGCAGCAGTCAAAGTCTCTGGTGCGAACGTGGTTTACCTGAACAATTGGAAGATAGAGTTTTGTTACCATTTTAGGAAAAAAGAATCATAGAATCATAGAACTGTCTAGGTTGGGAGGGACCTTTAAGATCATCTAGTCCAACCATCAACCTAAACTGATGAAAACCATCACTAAACCATGGCACTAAGCACTACATCAACCCATCTTTTGAACACCTCCAGGGATGGTACCTCAACCACTTCCCTGGGCAGCCCATTCCAATGTTCAATAACCCTTTCCGTGTAAAAATTTTCCCGAATATCCAATCTGAACCTCCCCTGGTACAACTTGAGGCCATTTCCTCTTGTCCTATCTCCTGTGACTTGGGAGATGAGACCGACCCCCACCTCTCTACACCCCCCCTTCAGGTAGTTATAGAGCGTGATAAGGTCCCCCCTCAGCCTCCTCCAGACTGAACACCCCCAGCTCCCTCAGCCTCTCCTCATAAGACTTACTCTCCAGACCCCTCACCAGCTTCATTGCCCTTCTCTGGACCCGCTCCAGCACCTCAATGTCTTTTTGTGGTAAGGGGCCCAAAACTGGACCCAGCACTCAAGGTGGGGCCTCACCAGCGCCCAGTACAGCATGAGATCACAAGAGAAACAGATTAATCCTTAAGGCTATGGAACCTGATTTAGATATTCCAGGTGGAGAATCACCCAATACAAGACTGTCCAACCGTGGTGTCTGGTCTGCAGACACCAGTAACTTTTCTACTCAGCCTTTAACAGAGCGGAGCGGAAGCATCGTATTTACACTAGTGATAGCTGTTGGCAGCTGTCACAATGCCTACTCCAGAAGTGACATTTAAGAGCACATCGTTATTCTGTCTTTCATGGTGTTCATTAATTTAAATGCAATAGATCGCATCTAAAATGTCAGTTCAGGTCTTCTCTGGTTTTTATTAATATCTGAAGTATGTTACTAGGCTGGTTGACTAAATATGAGTTTTTCCATCATGCTCCAAGTTGGCACTGTGGTGCTCAGTGGGAATCACATTATTCCAACTGTGCCAATCAACAACGCGGATTGAGCACAGAAACAATACTCAAGTCTGTATCAAGAACAGCAAAAATTACAAATCTCTCGGGAAACGCCTCAGCACATTCCAGCTTTCCAGTGAGCACTTGTAGTGTCTCCTTTGGAGTTCTGAAATATCTAACATTCTGAAATAATCCGTTTCTTTAAATACGATTTTACAGAAAAATCCAGCCTTAGTGCCACTGTGTAAAAAGCCCAAGTCACCTTGAAGCGCTGCCTTTTCTTACTGAGGGGTCTCAGTGTCTTACACGGCCTGTGGCACAGAGCAATGACCCTCATTTGTCCTTCTTCCCCTCCCCCTGCACACATCCTTTCCCAGCAGAAACAGAACAGTACTGCTCATCATTTAAAATATAATAAGCCATGTAGATAATAACTTGTTCCAAATAAGTGATGTAAACACTTTACACAGTTCTACCATCAGGCCTGTGTACACAGCTGCAGTGTCATCACAACACCCTGCAGCGTCATCACAAACCTTTTTACAAAGTGAAATGAAGTATGTCACAGCCCTTCACGCTAAACCTGCACGGGGCCACAAACCTACCTGTAAAAGCCTGTCGTAGGGTTTTAACCCTCCCAGATCGCCAGGGCCAGCTGGGCGAATGTTTTTAACATAGACGCCTTTCTCCAGTAAACCATCCGAGACACTGAACCCAAAGTCTTCTCCATCAGAGTCCTTGTACAAAGTTACCTGTGGAGGTGACGTGACATGATGAGGAGGAGAAAAAAAGTAAAAGTTTGTTCACATTTCTACAAGCACTGGCAGGCTTTCTTCCTAGCGTGGTTTGGTTTGTTTTTTCCCCTTTAGCAAGCTCACTTACCTACTATTTGGTACTTACAGTATTACGTGAGAGTTGTCTCCATTTTGATATTCTAGTAATATTCTCAGAAGCTGCCTTATTCTTCTGTAATAAGCAGCCCTTTTCACTTCTGCTTGCCAGCTGGGAAATTGGGGGTTTCATCCCACCTTTTGTGGTGTCATTATTTTTTTGGAGTCTTAGTTGTTTTTTTTTTTTTCTACCCTGTTCTCTAGTTGCCAGCATCTGAGTACAAGCAGCCAGCTGGTCATCTGGTTAAGTTTAGGTTTGCTTCAGGGATGACGACCTGGCCTTAACCACTGAGTATCGTGTCTTCCAAAACTTCCCTAGGGCATAAATGCCACCAGCATCATACACCCTCACCCGGTTTTGGCCAGGCAATGGTCCACCGTGGAAAAGGCCTAATCTCACAAGTGCTCAGTATGAGAGTTACAATGCAATCTTTTAAGAGAGTATGAATGAAGGCTCCTTCAGCAAGAGCTTGCAGGCAGCGTTCTTACAGTCACATAGCCAAGAGACAGTCACAGAGTCATAGGGGTCTCATAGACAGGCATTCAAAAGCAGGACACAGGAGTTAATAAAACTGTTAGCAGAAGGTTTTTCAGGTGTTCAGAGAACAAGTCCTCGCAGATAGTTTTGTGAATTCAGTTATTTGAGGGAAAAGGATTCAGCCTGCGTTGTAGGTATGTGGTATGCCTACGTCAACAAAGAGCACAGATAGTTGGCTGTGGGTTTTTCCCCCCTGCTCTCTGCAGTTTTCTTGAATCTACTTGGCTTTAACTAGAATGAAACCAGACTCGCTGCTCAGTTTGGTAGCTCTCCTGGGCCACAGCTGAGGTAAGTGAGATGTCACACTTCCTCCACCTCACATGAATTTTAGGAGTCAATGGGCATTTCAGCTACTGAAAAACCTATTTGCAAATTCAAAATAATTCATCATAGATTGATTTTAATTTGTATCAACAGCTGCTGTACCAGCAGGACTTCGGGAAACTTGTAATAATTTGTTATCAACAGAGGCTTTTGTTTGTGATATCATAGCATGTCTAACATGGCTTTGATCTGAAGTATGTTTGAAGCTGCTATGAAAGTGCCACAATTCTACAAGACTGAAACAATAAATAAAGGAGGGAGATCAATTTTATTCACAGATTTTTCTACCTTTCCTGACAAGAATGAAAAATAATTAGCACTGGCCCAAGACACAAATTCTCCTCAAATGAGATCGTAACTTTTTTTCCACACTGTCACAAAGGATAGGAGAGCATCATGTTAACTGCTTCTTAATGAAGCCTTGAAAAGTAAATGTAAAAATGTGATATGGTGCCTAAGAGAAGACTTACTTAAAATACTATGTGCTATTCCAGCATAGATGGCACAATTTTTAAAGGGAACTCCCCCTTTCCACTTAAGCTTTTTCTTTTCCCCTTCCTCTTCCTTCAGGCACTGGACTTAAGTGGAACTGGATCCAACCTCAGATGAACTACAAAACCATATGAAACGGGGCTCTCTGAAGTCACCTAGACTGTATTCTTGCCCCGAGGCAGGATCAACTGCATCTAACCCATTTCTGAGAGACATTTATCTGTCCTGCTTTTTAAAATTTCCAGTGATGGAGACTCCACAGTCTATTAAAGCAATCCCTTCCAGTGCTTCAGATGTTTTCTGCATGTCTAAACTAAATCGCCCTGGTGGAGAGTTAACCCTGCTGCCATCCACAGCGAACAGATCGCTTCATCCTCCCCTTCTCTGCAGCCATGTCACACAAGGATTGCTTTTCTCTGGGCTCTCCTCGGGAGGTTAACATCCTTCTTTAATTTTCAGACCCCAAACTGGACACTCTATTACAGTCTAGATCTTATCCAAGCCACACTAGAGTGGAGGATAGTTCTGCCTGTACTACAGATGGTGGTCCCACTGGACACTGGTCTAGGACAGTGTTGCTTTTTTCCTATTTTTAGCGAGTGACCTATTAGCAAACAAAATACATACAAATTCTGTTCTACAGACCTAAGGAAGTGCCGTTCCACATCAGCTCACCTTATCTTTTGTCTTGTCTATAATCACGCCCAGGGAATCCACACGCTACTTCATGCCCAGCTTGTGAGTCAAAAAAATGGAGCATTGCAAATGGTAAGGGACATGAAAGAGGAGTTTTGCCGTGGAAGTGAGAGCCTGTGTTCACAGGACAGTGGGCAGTACTGCAACAGTGGGGCACGGGGGGAAGCAGAACTTAAGAATAATCATCTAATGTCTTTTATTGCCCCTCCCCCCACCCTGTTGCTCGGGTTGGACTTCCCTGATTTACACGGACTGAGCACTCCAGAAGGGAATTACTCACTACCCTGCAATCAGAACTTTTGAAGTATAAAAATATTTTCTCATTTCTCTGGTTTTTCAGATCTGCAGATCATAAAAGATTTAAAAAAACTGTTTTCTTTATGGCTGTTTTCTCTTGACTTTTGGTTTATTTAACAGGAGCTTGGAAATTAAAGAAACTCATTCTTTTAAGAGATGAGGTTGTGATTTAACTTTGTTGCATATTTGACAGATGTCCCATTTTTTAGGTGCAAGTCATCTGCACAGAACTTTCTTCTGTATTTGTACAATTATAGGTTGGAATTTTGGGGTTACTTCTTTTTCAGGCAGCATATATTCTTAAAAGGAAATCGCAGAAGTAAACCCCCTGCTATCTGAAGTACTCAGATTTTTATTTAATTTATATTTAAATTATTTTTATTTAAATTTATATTTAAGAATGGGTATGGGCAAAGCACACAGGTTTCGCATCTCCACTTGCCAGTAAGGCAGCCCTGTCTGAGGGGTCCCAGACTGCAGGCCATTCCTGCAACACCTATATCATGCTGTTTTATCTGTACTTCTGATCACAACACTTTGGCAGGTTTGATCTCAATAGCAAAACCTCCATTATGGGCAATTTGTTAGACTTTTAAATTTACAGCAGGAGCCTAAGGGAAAAAGAAAGCTGAACTGGAAATTTAATTCATATTTCATAAGCAATTAAATAGTTACAAATTTTAAACAGAGGCTCACAAGTTTTGAGTCTGTTTCTATGCCTCTCCTCCCTCTCAAATCTATGGGAAAATGCTTAATTTAAATTCATACATCTTGCACAGATCAGCTATTGAGGTATTTTAACCAACTGTAATTTTAGGTTAATGACTACTTGCGATAATAATATTGAAAAATTATCTGATGTCTAGTGCATATTTTTGCTCTCAGAGGAATGTGTGCTCTATGAAACTTTAAAAAATGGTCCGCTATGATTTTTAGAAAAATATTAATCTATGTGCTTACCTAGGTAGATAAAATCAATTAAAGGCATTAATTAAATTTGGGCACTGATATAGCAATAAGCTATCCGGTTGAAGTGAATGTTATTTATTAAACCATCTAGAACAAATGTTTGAAGAGATTTGTATGACAGTTACCTCAATTGCAGCTTCCTCAGGACAAGGGCAGTTCAAGTACACGCCTGGCGAGTGTAATGCAGGGAAATAAGAAAGAGCCCTGAAGAATTCAGGTTAACTTGCTGCAAAATTTGCAGCATTCAGCAAGATAATCCTCAGGGCTGCATTGCCTTTCTGACAGGTGTATATCTGAGAAGGACAAGCCACTAATGTCATCTGCACACCATCCTGTTCCGTCAGACTAACTTGTGTTTGTAGCCTCAGCAGTTTTTATCCAGTCTCATTCTCTCCTACCCTATACAGTCGGCCTGGCTATTGATGCATTTCATTCTTACATGTGGCTTTTTCTTTGGTAGAACCACAAATCCTCGCTCTCACAGTCAGATTATGAAAAACCAGTGGAACGTCATCCTTAGGTGGCCCATTTTCTGCAATCAAACTTAAGGTATGAACTCTGATGTGTAGGGCACATAGGCCCTGCCTCAACAGGCACGCAGGGCCATGGCATCGTGGCCATAAATAGGCACCTTGACCCGTCCTGCTGAAGAAACTGGGAAAGCTCAGCAGCACACAGTCAAACACATCATCTTGCTATGCCTTAGCTTGTATTTCAACAACCATTTATACCATCACAGTTAGCCAAAACAGTGTTCAACACACATCACTGCTTGTCCCATCAGTGGCCCAGCTGATTAAGACACTTGCCTGCAGAGGACAGACCACATTTGCCAGCAAGTTCTGTTACGAAAAATCCCCAAATCAAGGCATTTCTCTGATAGTGAAGCTAAGTAATTCCTGTGGCACTGCAGCTCTTTTGGATAACTATCATTGGATAAGTTGTCCATGAGAAATAGCAACTGTAGAGGTTATTGGTGTTAAACTAGAGGCCTAATACAAAAATGAAGGAGGAGAGAGAAAGTAACAGGCCCATTACTGCACAAGAACCAGTAAGAAAACTGACAAGTAAGAACTTGCTAAGATGGGCATGAATACGAAAGCAGCCCATGATGCTTGGGTTAAGCTGCATGTGAGATCATAGGGGTACAAGCCCACTTTGGTCAATCAGACTGTAAGATCTAGTCAATGCTTTCCATTTTTCTTAAATGACTATAAGGATTTGGAAAATCCTTGGTGCAGGTTCAACTTCTAGATTTTTAGAAAGGAAATGAGTCTTTTTCTGGATGACAGAAGAGACAGTATTAGCAAACTCAACATCACTTCAGCAGACAGGAGAAAAAAGGGTATATTATCTGAACAAGAACTGGAAATTTCTAAAACAGAAGGTCACAGCAATCTAAAAAAAAAGGCAACTGAAGAAAGAGAACCTCAAGGACAGGGTATTTTTTTACTGCCCAGGACTCTAAGAGCTAACAGCTAGCATAGAATACTGACTCATTAATAGAAATCTGACTCCTCCTTTCCAGGAAAGGATTTTTTTTATCAATCATGAAAGGCTGCTTTTATAATCCACAGGAGAAAAGCATGCCTTTGCTCAGTGTGAGCACGCCATGAAACACCTACTGGCGTAGCTTTGTTTTGTATCTCACATTTACTTGCCACACAGGAAAACTGAGCACAGTAACTAACTCCATTAATCACTTCACATCAAGCTGGAAATATGAACAGCTTAAAACTAGCACAATCTATTCTATTGATTGTTTACATTGGCAATGGATTAACTTCCCATATATAAGATCCACTCTGTACTACCTTCTGCAAACATTCCTTTAGCCCACACTCAGCAAGTCCTCACCTCACTGAACTAAACTGCATGAACTACAAATGAAACTGAGTCAAATCCACAGGGACTAGAAACTAAACCAACTCTCTTGAGACTGACATGTGACCTCTTAATGAAACTTCTCTGTGCTTCTGCCTCCTCTCTGGGAGGATCTCAGGCCTTTAAGAGGAATACGGGTGGAGATGGGATGCTCATTCCCATCAAGGAGAACAGCATTATAACGTCCCCCAGACTTCTGGAAACTGGTTGCTGTTATGGCCTCGCTGCAGGGTGTTTGCTGTGCTGTGTATCTAGAGATACTTTATCCAGGACTTCCTTGGGGTGCAGAACCACCTTCATATCACCAGGTGATTTCTACAGTCTTCAGCAGTGAAAAGTTGCACAGACTGAAGTTTATTTATCCTCTTTAGAGCAAAGGAATTACAAAGAGAAGAGAAGCAACAGCTAATTTGAAATAACATTCCATATTATGTACATAGAGCTTCACGTATTTGATTCAAAATGAGTGGTAATTTGAAAAAGGACCAATGGGAGCCCCAAACCCTCCTGAGTAATTTCCTAAAGAAATGTATTTTCTAGAAATTAAACTTTGCTTTCTTAATGAACACATTTTGCAGAGATGAGTTATTGGTGTTGTCAATTCAAATTACCATTGGATGCTCCTTGCAAAAGAGCAGTCCCTTTTGAGGATTTATTGTAATATAAAATAGCAGACAAGGATGCATCTTATTTGTTTGTTTCCCCCACAAGGATATATCATTAATGTGTTTGTAAGAACTAATATGCATGGCCTCCAAATTACATCTGTGGAGTCATTATAAAAAGTGCTTACTGTATTGCCATATAATTAGATTCCCTATACTGAATATATTATTTCAAAGCTGTCAGAAGAAAAATTACAGACCTTGTGTAACTCCACAGGAGTTGGTGACATGATTTCTTTCATTTCTTGCTTAATTTTTCTCAGAACCATGGATTTTCTCCCCACATCTGACGGCAATGTGTTGCTACGAGTAGCTTGACTGTAATGTGGCCTTACAGAACTTCTCTCCTGGAAGCTGGCTTGTCTTCCCAGCTGGCTACGAGGCTGTGGGTTTTCATGGTTCAAACTCATTGTACTTCCTGACATAATTGTGGCCTAGAGCATTAATGAACAGGTTAATTTTTAACACAGAATGCGGGTTAAGTAAGCGGTTAATTCATAGCAGTTGGAAAAACATCTCTATTCTTTGTTAAAACACACAATCACTCAGGGCACAGCAAAAGGCAAGAGGACAGATGTTCAATCTGCTTGCAAGTCACTATAAAATAAAGGACCACAACAAAACACAACAACAATAACAGAACCCTACAGGCAAAAGTTTTCAGATGGCATTTCAAACTAAAATACTGAGCACTAGAATGGCTATGCTTGTAAGCTTGTCCCCTGGCAGGCAGACTGAAGAGTGCGTAGTATAATTGCTTACTTTAAAAATATTTTACATGTAAATAAAACAACATTTAATTTGCGGCATAATTGCATTTGTTGGAATTGGAGCTACAAGAAGGCGTTTATAATGCAGACTCTGTGCGCAAGGTGAAAAAAACGTGAGTCAGCAGAACATGTAGGCAGGTGTAGAGTCAGCACTGGCAGAGAGTGTGCCTGGACACCCTCCCAGGCCGGGTACAGCTCAGTGCAGGTAAGCTCCCTGCCTGGAAAGACATTTGGCATAATGTACATATTGCAAGGAGGGTGAATTCTTGACAGACGACGATGGGAGTCATCGCACCCACTGGGGGGAAGGGACTGCCATGAAAAGCACCTTTTTTTTTTTGTTTCTTTTTTTTTTTTTTTTATTGAAGAGTGGAAATACTTTCTAGATGGCCAAGCGATTTTCTAATGTCCTGTTGCCTAGCAGTTATACTGACACCTGCATAGATAGAAAAAGATCAGTGGCCTGGGGTTGAACAATGAGATAAATTTCATTCACAGTATTTTCTTAATTGCTGTTAAATATGGTGCAATTTTTTTCTAGAAAAAAGTGGAAAACAAATTCTTTGTTAAGAAACTTAGATCAGGTCTCTGTCCTAGGTAGCGGAAGGTGCCAAGATAATGTTGTAGTTGTGGAATAACCTGTTTAAATCAAAATAACATAAAAAGTTCTGTGGGCTTATTTTATTTGTGGGGAGTGGGTAGTTGCCTGTTCCCCTTCCCCATGCAATGTTGGGGATTTATTAATGTCAGCAAGTTGTAGTAGGAGGTGTTCTGGTACTGAGCAACCTGATGGCTGACCTTATATCCTTTAGGGTCCCTGCAGGAAAAAAAAGGATGTATTTCTGTGCTTTTATGTAAGTAAGTGTTGATAATCACAGCTAGAAATGTATTCATGAAGGAGAAAAATAAGACTGAACAGTTGAGTCTTATGAGCCTTTACAGGTCCAAGTTTGGATTTTCAGATAATAGCTCTAAATACAAAATTAGAAGATAATACACTGCAGATACCTTTTTAAGAAAATTGATTAGTGTCAGAGCCTGATTTATTTTGATTTGTTTCTAGATCATCTATAGTTTTAAATCGTGGAGGCAGAGTGAACAAGTGCAGCCGTGGAAGTTTTCTACTGTGACGGTTCTGATTGTGGATGAAGGAAGTTTGGTGTCTGTACACGTTCTTAGTTTAGTTTTAAAAATCATGTGTGAGCACGCTCAGCTTGCCAAACTTATTATTCTAGGTAAGTGGAACAAAAAAAATTAGTATTGTATGATATTTAATAATACACAATATACAGTGTAAGAACTGCCGCTGGTCTCACTGAGTCTCTTAAAAACCCCAGAATGTTACATTGTTCTGTACTTGGTTATTTCTGCTTATTCGTAAGGTTACATGAGGTAGACTGTGCTCTTCAAGAGTTTTCCATCTCAACTGTCAGTATGAAAGTACCAGTATCTCTGTTCACTGTTTAGCAGTGTTTTGTCTGATTCTGAAAGTATGATGACTTCCGTGTAGCAGCTCATTACATCTTGCAACTGGAAAACTTTTCCGATTTCCTTAAAGAAGCTAGAGTTAGCCTATTGATTGATTGTTAGAAGGGAGGTTTCATGTTTTAATGTTTAAGATCATCCTTTCATTCAGGAAGGAAAACAAAGCAGTGTAAAATCAGAATTTTCTGCTTGCTCAGAGGTTTGCTTTCTGGCATGCCATTTATGGCATTCATTTTTAAATGTGTAACTTTCAAAATGCATTTGACTAAGATGTGATCACTGTCAGTGTTTAGCATAGAGTGATTTGTACCTGCTAGTAAAGCATTACCGAGTGAGGGATATGAAAAATTTAAACTGCATTACATTCTGATTCCCCAAAGTTTCTTAGATAATTGACAGTTTACATTTCAGGTGAATTGTATTGAGGAAGCATGTTACTGTGTGGAGGGTTGAGTATTTATTAGTTTCAGTGTTTTTTTCCCAAGACAGTTTTTAACAGATATTCTGTTATTGATTCTCACAGATACTGCTTTGTGTTCTGTTCAGGTGATACTAGGCAGCTACCGAGCATAGAGCCCGGAAACATGTTAGCTGATATCTTTGAGGGTCTGAAATCAAGAGGCTTTTCTGTGGAGCTGCGAACTAATCACAGAGCTGAATCGCAACTAATTGTAGATAATGCATCAAGGTAGGATTCTGTTTTGTATGTCAGAAGCGTTCTGGTAGTAGACCTGGTCCTTTACTGGCAAAACAGTTGTGCTTCCAGATCTGACTCTGTGGTGCTGCTTCTGGTACAGTTTCTTATTCAAAATCAGTAACACTGGTTTTAAAAACCACCCCACCCCCTCAAAAAAACCCACCCCACCCCCAGTTTCTCCTCGGGTGTATATTGGACAAAAAATTGTGTGTGCTGGAATACTCTTGAATCTTAATGGGACATATTTCACTATCAAGTACCCTCTGTTGTTTTCAAATGACTTGCGCATGCACAAATCATTTTATGCCTTGTGGAATGACTTAGAATTCCTTCTCCAAAAAGGAAGTTTTAAAGACCTTGCTGGTAAGTGTGACAGCAGTTAAACCAGGCTGATTTACATTGAGAGTTTAGATGTCAAGGGCTGTTAAATCATAGTTTCTTTATTTTTTTTACTGTATTAATACCTAGAACCTCTAAATGTTTCCAGCATTTTCATTTTGTTTGGTCACTGGCAGCGAATTATTTATTTATTTAAACCTCAGACAACAAAATCTAGGTCTGAGTATCCAAAACCTTTTGATGGTTGGAATTTGATAATATTCTGAGTATTTGCAAGATGTCCAGAACTACAAAGTGTTTTACACTTTCTCATTTTTTGAGGGGGTAACACTTCTTTATTAGTCCAGTCTTCTCCTATGAGAAGAACTCTATGACTAATACTAAGTATCTATGCGGTGCTGAAGGGTTTAGAGAATAAATTACCAGATCTTAAATGTGAAATTAAGTTATGCTCAGAAGAAAGAGTTTTTGGTGTATGTAGTGTAGATTACCAAAGATTTATATATGGTGAACTTCAAGCTGATACAGACAGTACACTGGAATCCTTTAACTGGAAATAATTTTTCTTTCCTGTTTTCCTTCCACTGCTCTGGTCAAGAATCTCTCACCGGATGCTTCCTGAATTTGATGAGGTGCTGAAAGTTTCTGATTGGAATGAGGAAACGACAATGCCAAGCCCGGAGAAGAAATTCATTCTTATTGCTTTGCCTGCTGGTGGGGGTTGTGACAGTACGTGTGTGATCTTAACTTTCCCTTTGGTAAAGCAGAGACTACTCAGCTGGAACTAAAGTTTGGGGAAGATTTTAGTCTGGTTTTGTTTGTGGTATAAATTTCAATGCTAGATTCATAGTTTACTTTTTGTCTTCTGTAAGTGCATGCCACAAGACCCATCAGTGCAAAGGATATGTTGTAGGGCTCCAGCTCACCACTTAGTTTTTGAAATCGGGACAATACAGCTTCCACCACTGTAATCAAATGTTACTGTCTTTTTATGTTGTAGCAGGAACTATTAAACCTTGAAAGATTAAAATTTCCAGAGGTGAATCAGTTGAGTAAACAGCAACTGTAACAGGATGGTGCGTTGGGGCTGGAATGTGCCCCAAAAACTCTAGAATCAAGTTAGGAAAGTGAAAGCAGAGGGGACACCAGAATTTCTTTCAGAATGTTTTAGGGTCAGGGTTGGGCCATTGTTTCTGATTATTTTTTTTTTCTGACCTTTGTTGGCTATTGCTTTATATGCATCAAAAAGCTTCAAGGGGGATGTGGGGGAAAAAAAATAGTGCTAACGTTATCACCTTGTCTTACTATAGTCACTTACTCAGCAAACGGAACACTAAAAACAGATTTCTTCTGTGAAATCTAAATATATAGGTCTGTGGCTTAAAAATGTTCTCTCCATACCTCTTTAATGTGTTGTATCAAAACCATATTTTGCATGAAATATGCTGTGTGCACAGAAATAAGAATTTGTCTCCTTCCACATTGCTCTTTTTTGTCAGATTTTAACAGTGGGATAACTGCATGATACTTTTTTTGAGGAGTATGTGTTTTTGTGGAGGGGTGGGGGAGAAGTGCATTTTGGTGGTTTTTTTTGTTTTGTTTTGGTGGTTGAAATGTTATTGAAGCAAGAAATGAGCAAAGGCAATTTCATATTGAATTATGTTTTTCTTTCTTAAATAGTTTGTTCTGCATATTTTTATGCCTTACCTTCTATGTCTTCTAAATCAGATTTGCAGACTGCTATAAGGACTTTACTCAAAAGAGGACCAGGACTGCAGGATGCCAAACAGTCGCAGTTCATTGCTTTCCGAAGGTAATGAAGCACGTAGGCAGGCATTGAAAAAATCCTTGCCAGCAGCCACAATCTAAAAATAGCTGAATGTGTTGAGTTGGAGACACTAGTGGCAGTACCGTAAATTACTAGAGAGAGCAAGCCAGGCGTCTTTTCCTCTGCCTTCTCATTGCCTTCAGCCTGTCGCCAGAGTTGCTTCGTTTGTCTGTAAGCTTAATGTTAATTTGCACCGTGATTTCTGCCTTTGTGTTCATGTTCATCTGTACTGTTCATGGTAAAGAAACAAAAGATGGACATAATGGGGGGTAATGGCTTTAAATTGAAAAAGGGGAGATTTAGATTAGATGCTAGAAAGAAATTATTTACTGTGAGGGTGGTGAGACACTGGAACAGGTTGCCCAGAGAAGTTGTGGATGCCCCATCCCTGGAGGTGTTCAAGGCCAGGCTGGATGGGGCTTTGAGCAACCTGGTCCAGGGGGTTGGAACTCCATG
The DNA here is from genome assembly GCF_001431845.1 of Calidris pugnax. Lineage (NCBI taxonomy): Eukaryota > Metazoa > Chordata > Aves > Charadriiformes > Scolopacidae > Calidris > Calidris pugnax. The sequence continues at coordinate 22,124,770 of NW_015094506.1, read as the reverse complement.
ATCTTTAATGTCCCTTCCAACCCAAACTGTTCTATGATTCTGTGATAAGTGGCCAGTTTTTGTAGTAGATTCTCTGAGAGCCTGCGCTCTGGTGTTTGCTGACAGTGTAGTGTCCTTCAGAAAGGAAAGTGAGGGCTTGACTGCAAGGGGAACCTGCAAAATACAGAGTAATGTCTCTGTTCCAGCATCGTGGCAGAGGTGAGTTCTAGGGTATGGGATGGAACACCTGACCTACTGTCTCTGCATGCTTCTGTCACAGGTGGACAGGGACCAAATGACAGAAGATACTTGCATTTTGACGCATAATCTGATGTGCATTAGTGCTCCTGCTGGGCAGTGGCAAGGGCCTGCAGTGTGGATACTTGGAAGCACAATACATTTAGGAAGGGGTGGGATGTAGGAAGATCATGAAGCTTAGTAATCACTGATAATGTGAACTGTCACAGGGGTGTAAGTAGTGTGGATGGCCTCACAGAAACAGTGAAGGGATAAATGTAAGGTCCACTAGGACCAATAGTTCATAAACTTGCACTTCTGCTCAAAAGGATACTTAAGGAAAACCTCTTCTACTTTTATTTGTGAAGAACCTTTTCTCAGCAATTAAAGAACATTCACTGTTTAGAGGTTACTAGTATGCAAATAGCATTTATAAATTTTAGCTAGTGCACCTGTTTGTTGTGGCTGCTGAGTAACTCTGAAATAAATTTTTTTTCTTCAGTCTGCATTCAGGTACAATACAGTTATTAATGATTTCCATATAAGATTCTTCTAGGATATATTTATAGGTACTTAATCTGCATTTAAAAGTTAAATTCCAGGTCTTCAGGAAGTAAATAAATCTTCTATTTTTAATATATCCACAGACAGGAAATAATATATCCAGGATTTAGTTTTTCTTTAGTTCTGTTCTTAAAATCAAATCCAGATATGCATCGCAACCATCCTTGCCTCACTTGCTATGTTATTTGGACAAAACTGTTCCTTTAATGCTGTATCCTCTAAACTCAGCATCAGCGATTGCTTTTAATTGCTGGTGGAAGGTCATCATAGCTAAGATAGGCTTTTTCCATTGCTTTTTTAATTAAATGTTAACGTGACATAGCATGTCATTGATGTATCCTTCGTATTCATTAAGCACATCAGGATTTTGTTCATGTTCTTGTTTTGTATGTTTTAGGCAAGATTGTGATCTAATAAATGAGCTTTGTTGCCAACACTATTCAAATCACGTAACCAGGTAAGCCTGTCTTTTGCAGTTTTTCCTGCAAACAATCTCACTTGGCTTTTGAAAATGTTACAGCCAGGCCAACAACCTAAAATAAAAATTTTAAAGCTTAGTATTTCATCTAGATCTGATTATTTAGGTCAGAAGTAATTTATACAATAATCTTTCTTTGATGGGTTCTTTAATCTCATCCTGGATTGTGAACAGAGATAATATAAAATAAGTGTTTGCCTTTCATTTAAATTGTCATGTGAATTCCAAGGTTTTGAGTTACTGCTGAAGATACAAAATTAACATAAAAGCAGCTTGGAAAAAAACTCAAGGTTAATTTTTTTTGCCACTGTATGATTTCCAAATAGATTCTGAAATGTTTTTGGAAGCAGGATTTTGGTGCTACTCCATATTACTGTTTTTTATCAAAATGTTTTACAAAAGTTCCAGAAATACCTTTGAAATGTGAGTGTTCTTAACTGGTTTGAATATTATTAAGGCTTTTAATCTGGAAAAAGAGAAGAAATACTGAGAGATGGTGAATGTGGACTTTGTAAATACATTTCTCCCTTTTTTTTTCTTTGACCTAGAGACCACAAAAACCGTCTTTTATTCCAAATTGACGACAAGATCTCCTGCACGCGGAACACGTATCTGAAGGATCTCTTGCCAGACCGTGGTTTGGGAGAGGGTCTGAACTCCCACCAATGCAGAAGTGGACAAACCTCCCTCACCACCGAGACCGCTGAGGACAAACGACTGTGCAACGGAGATATATTTTTCATAACAGATGTAAGTTCTTGCTGCAGAAACTTGCCCAGACACACAGTGGTAACTGATTTCAGTCCTTGTTGAATCCCCAGAACAAAACAACGCACACTTTTAAAATTTTAGTCCAAAATACATATTTGGTTCTTCTGCTGCACCATCACGTGAAAAGCAAGAAAGATGCAGACTCACAATAGAGAATTAAAAAAAAAGAATCTCTTGGTATTTTTATAAAATGTGTTTCAGTTGCTCCTGTCCAGTGTAAATACATTCTGTAAATACTCACATGTATTGTAATTGAAATGCATAATGGTTTAGTTAGAGGTAGAAACAGTTTTAAGTAGAGAGCAAAGCTGATGTTACAGCTGGAGTTCTCCCTTGCAGAAAACTAAGCTGAACAAAAAATACAGCAACAAACCCCCTGTATTTTTCTGCTGGATTCAGTGCGTTGAGGTCACTCAGTGGGGGGTCCAGTGGAAGTGTCAGTATTTGTGCTTGGGAAAGGGGGATGGTGAGGGTTGGTGGCAGAGCGTAGGCTCTTCTCCTTGTGTGGCAACAAATTGTTAAAGGGCCTCACTGGTACATTTCACTCTACCTTATGATAATTGAAGTTTTCTGGGAGTTATAACTGCCTCCCTCAGCATTTTTCTTAGGGAACAGAAGGAGTTGGGGTAGCCCTGTACACTGAAACTAGTTTCCTTGAAGGTGGTCAGTGAAAGATGATAACCTTCTTGTGGACTTAGTGTCTTCTGAAACCATTTCACTGGGTTGACACTGCAGCTGTTGTAACTGCAGGGAATGCTGGAATATGGGCACACATACAGATGTATAGACCTTGATCAAAGTGCTGATACGAGCTTATGGCTGAGTGTTCTCTTTCTGTAGGATGTGGAAATTGATAAACGGCGCTTATTGACCATCAGCGGCACAGACGGCTCCACTTTCACTGTGAGGTACAGGGCACTGAAGAAGCTGTGTCAGATAAAGCACGCGTGGGCCAGAACTATCCACACGTTTCAGGTACAAAAACCACCACCAACAGAAGGAGCTCTGAGCTGATAAAACTCTCCTGGCTTTATCTTGCTCATGCACTGTATTTTCACGTGAAAGAGTCAGAAGCTCTCTTGGAACTAAAATTCCTTGAATGCAGGATAGAAGCTCCTGCAGACTTGAGAGTGTCCCTGGTTGTCTCCTTGTTCTTATAAGCTGTCTTTTTTTTCAAAAACTACTTACTGGAGATCTTAGTTTAACAAGGTGTTCTTAAACCTGTTCCAGGGGTCTGAGGAAAAAACTGTTGTCTACGTGGTTGGCAACCCCGGCCGTCAGCACTGGCAGCACGTGTACACAGCCGTGACCAGGGGACGCTGCCGTGTCTATGTCGTAGCCGAAGAGGTGCACCTCAGGAGAGCAGTCACCAACAAGAAGGTGCCCAGAAAAACCCGCTTACAGAGATTTTTGAGAGAGGCCATCGCAGAAACGAGCAACTGTCCCACACAGGCTTCCCCTCCCCCGACGAAGAGCTGGCAAAGACAAGAGGCTGAGACTCCCTCCGTTTCCGTAACTCAAGGTGCTCCTGACCTGCCTCAGCCTCTCACTGGCGTCTTTAAACAGGAGAGCTCAGCAGCTCCCAGTAAAGGGCAGACAGGCCATTTTCAGCAAAGTCCATCTAAAAGACAACAGAGTCCTGCAGAGAATTCCGAAGATCCTCTGAAAGTACCCCCCGTAAGTATCTCCTTACTGAGAAAATACAACACAATCTTCCTGCACCCTCTTTCACCACCACAAGTGGCCTGGATAGTTAGGATTGTTTTATTATTACTTATTTAATAATTTTCAAGATGACCAGTACTTGGTGAAGCAGTCAAGCTGTTTTGCCAGAGTAAGGTATGACTAGTAGGGAAAAGTAAGTTATAATGTCAGTAGTAGTAAATGTAACCATCTTGTTACATGTGGCAGTGGGCTGTTGGCTAATTTCGCCTATATTAACTTATGCTTTGTGCACAGAACACAAATTTTAGGAGCTGGAACTGCTGTGAACACTTACATTTAATTTTATCATCAAAGTAGTTACATTTTTATATAGTCAAAGATGCTTAACAGATGATTTTTTCATTATATCTAATTTCTGAGCTCCTATCATAGGGCAAAAGCTTTTATTGATGCAGTTACTGTATTTTTGTTCTGGTTTAACCTCTGGTAATGTTTTCCATTTCATTTTGACAGACAACAGTAGAAGATTCCCCGCTTGGGTCTTCTAGACTTAAGAGTCTAACTTTGGGACAACCAACTCCTAGGAAGCTTTTCAAAAGCTAACAAACAATCAACTCTCCCTTGAACCTGTTTCATTCAAGATTTTTGGATGGGAGAAGCTGGCTACGCAGCTGATATTCAAAGGTATTCCTGCATTTGCATCTTCTATGAAGAACAGCTTGTTTTAAAGGGAGCCTTCTATATTTTCAGGGATCTGGTTTTAGTGGGAGATTTCTTGGTGTGTTGGTCATCAAAAATTACATTGTTCTTTTGTTTTGGTGAAGAATGAACTTACAGGTCTTAAAAGATCCAGATGTTCCCTTAAACCTATACATGGGCTTTCTTGATGTAAAGGTTCTAGCTATCCATACTGAGAGGTACCCATCTCCTAATGCTACAGCATCGATGAGAAGCTGTTACTGATGTGCCAAAATTGCAGTTTCCTCGAGTCACAAAACAGCTTACAAAGGGGGCTTCGGATTTTTCCACTGGGTCAGAGTTACAGGCGTGAAGCTTTGATGGATTATGGATTTTAATCTTGTTATAAATAGAACAAGAAAGTTGCAATCAGAGCTGTAGGAAATTTCTCCTACTTTGTACCTGGAAGGGATGTAAGGCCTTCCCGTTGCTGCTCTGCATCATGGTAAGAAAAGCAAAATTCAAATAACATTCCACTTCCTACCTTTGTGTACTGTGGGATTTGCCGCATTCTAATTTTTGAGATTAAGAAGATGAATGTATATTCAAACTTCAGACAAATTGTACTACAATTTGGGCAGCTTCTTTGCTTTCAACTTTGTTTTTCCTGTCATATGTGTGAAAAAAACCAAAAGTACCACGGATCCACAAATCAAAACATTGTAGTTTTTTGCTAAGACTGTGGAAGAAATGTGCTACCTCATTTTAATGTCTTTAAATCACTGTTTATTTCAATTTATACAGTTTTCCATACAAATATTTGCAACAGTTTGAATTTCAAAAAACATAACATAGACGATAAATATCATGCTATTAAAGTATTAAATTTGTACAAAAATACTTTACAGTTTAATACTTATTTGTTACAAATAAAAATACATATTTAAGTGACTCATGAACATTTTCTTTTTTTTTTTTTTATACATGATTCAGCATTTGAATGTCATTCTGACCTTTTCTGGCAGTGCTGAAATAGAAATCAGAGCTACTCATGTGTGGGGGGCAAGGTGAGCTTGTTCATGTATCAGAAATAGCAAGAGGGATACAGTGAAACAGTTTCAATTGACCAGAAACAACTCTGTTAAGGTGATTTGCTTAGATATGGAGACTCTACAAATGTACAAATCCAGTATCTTTATATTCACCAATAACAATAATTACCAATAACAACTTGAATACCGGAATAAACCAAAGCAGCTGCTGGTGAGCGTATAAAGCAACTGGCAGTATTTTATTGCTTGAGGGGAGAGGAGAGAATTTGTGATGTGTTCGTAAAATATATTTACAGTTTTAAATTCTAAAAATCTGTTGCAGGGGGTAATGTTGTTTTTGTAATGTTTTATTGTAAAGAAGGCTGAAAACAAAGTATATTAAATAGGACTTCTGTCCCTTCAAGAAATTGTTTAACTTAAAAAGCTCATGTGTGACAGTACAGGTTTATGGATCATTGAAGAGCTTTTGTATCAATCTTCTACTGACATAGTTTATAAAAAGCCATTTTCTTTTAAAATGTTTCTAATTTGTCTGCAGTCATTTCAGTTTTACTCTTGTCAGTAATCCTCCTTCAGAGGTTTTTATCCCATTCAAAAAGTCTCTGCTTAAAAATCCCCACAGGATGCAAGAGAGAGGGGCAGATATTTCGTTGCATAGGGAGTAACAGATGTTCTAACAAAACTTACCAAAGAGGGGGAGTGATGTTCACCGCCTGCTGCAGCTTCCAACGACCATTTGGTTAAACCATCCTTTGTCTGAAGAGCCCACCCTTCTTGCCAGCAGAACAAAGGTCCCCAAAATCACAGATCTAGCCATTTCACAAGAAAACCCGGTGCAACGTTCCACTCGTCCATCAGACAACACCTTTTGGATAAAATGTTTTTAAAAGTGTGTAACCATGTAACCTGGACACCACTGTTAGCAGAGGTTAATTCCATGCTTTTCCCTCAAATAGCAGCTGCTGAGGAAAAGAGAGGAACATTTAAATCATATTTAAAACATCTCCCCAGTTTCTTTTTTTCTGGGGGAAAAAAGGCCCTTAGGATTTTTTTCTACCGTTGCTAATGCTAGATTGTTTAGAATGGAACAACTTGACTTAATGAAGAATTAAAGTTTTTCCAAAGTAACCATGAATTACTATAAGCCTTGAGACAGAAAGACTGACCTCCTGTGCTTTTTAGTGCTATAATAGTGTCTGAGCCTCAATCTCAGAGAAATCTTAAAGGGGTTTAGCACCATAATTGTCTTTTCGTTACCGAATGTCCCACTGGAAGGATGTTCTGCTATAAGGTGTTGGTGGGATCCCGTGTCTCCACGCTAACGTTGGCGTGTCCGCTCTGCTGCAGGAAGGCGTGACTCGGGTCGCTCCACTCCCCGCTCCCTGAGCTCTGCTGCTCTGAGCTTCCCTTCTGAGACGCCAGCGGGTTCCTGCTGATCACCAGCTCCAGCTTATTGCCAGACTCCGCAATGAGGGGCACAACCAGGCAGCAGTCAAAGTCTCTGGTGCGAACGTGGTTTACCTGAACAATTGGAAGATAGAGTTTTGTTACCATTTTAGGAAAAAAGAATCATAGAATCATAGAACTGTCTAGGTTGGGAGGGACCTTTAAGATCATCTAGTCCAACCATCAACCTAAACTGATGAAAACCATCACTAAACCATGGCACTAAGCACTACATCAACCCATCTTTTGAACACCTCCAGGGATGGTACCTCAACCACTTCCCTGGGCAGCCCATTCCAATGTTCAATAACCCTTTCCGTGTAAAAATTTTCCCGAATATCCAATCTGAACCTCCCCTGGTACAACTTGAGGCCATTTCCTCTTGTCCTATCTCCTGTGACTTGGGAGATGAGACCGACCCCCACCTCTCTACACCCCCCCTTCAGGTAGTTATAGAGCGTGATAAGGTCCCCCCTCAGCCTCCTCCAGACTGAACACCCCCAGCTCCCTCAGCCTCTCCTCATAAGACTTACTCTCCAGACCCCTCACCAGCTTCATTGCCCTTCTCTGGACCCGCTCCAGCACCTCAATGTCTTTTTGTGGTAAGGGGCCCAAAACTGGACCCAGCACTCAAGGTGGGGCCTCACCAGCGCCCAGTACAGCATGAGATCACAAGAGAAACAGATTAATCCTTAAGGCTATGGAACCTGATTTAGATATTCCAGGTGGAGAATCACCCAATACAAGACTGTCCAACCGTGGTGTCTGGTCTGCAGACACCAGTAACTTTTCTACTCAGCCTTTAACAGAGCGGAGCGGAAGCATCGTATTTACACTAGTGATAGCTGTTGGCAGCTGTCACAATGCCTACTCCAGAAGTGACATTTAAGAGCACATCGTTATTCTGTCTTTCATGGTGTTCATTAATTTAAATGCAATAGATCGCATCTAAAATGTCAGTTCAGGTCTTCTCTGGTTTTTATTAATATCTGAAGTATGTTACTAGGCTGGTTGACTAAATATGAGTTTTTCCATCATGCTCCAAGTTGGCACTGTGGTGCTCAGTGGGAATCACATTATTCCAACTGTGCCAATCAACAACGCGGATTGAGCACAGAAACAATACTCAAGTCTGTATCAAGAACAGCAAAAATTACAAATCTCTCGGGAAACGCCTCAGCACATTCCAGCTTTCCAGTGAGCACTTGTAGTGTCTCCTTTGGAGTTCTGAAATATCTAACATTCTGAAATAATCCGTTTCTTTAAATACGATTTTACAGAAAAATCCAGCCTTAGTGCCACTGTGTAAAAAGCCCAAGTCACCTTGAAGCGCTGCCTTTTCTTACTGAGGGGTCTCAGTGTCTTACACGGCCTGTGGCACAGAGCAATGACCCTCATTTGTCCTTCTTCCCCTCCCCCTGCACACATCCTTTCCCAGCAGAAACAGAACAGTACTGCTCATCATTTAAAATATAATAAGCCATGTAGATAATAACTTGTTCCAAATAAGTGATGTAAACACTTTACACAGTTCTACCATCAGGCCTGTGTACACAGCTGCAGTGTCATCACAACACCCTGCAGCGTCATCACAAACCTTTTTACAAAGTGAAATGAAGTATGTCACAGCCCTTCACGCTAAACCTGCATGGGGCCACAAACCTACCTGTAAAAGCCTGTCGTAGGGTTTTAACCCTCCCAGATCGCCAGGGCCAGCTGGGCGAATGTTTTTAACATAGACGCCTTTCTCCAGTAAACCATCCGAGACACTGAACCCAAAGTCTTCTCCATCAGAGTCCTTGTACAAAGTTACCTGTGGAGGTGACGTGACATGATGAGGAGGAGAAAAAAAGTAAAAGTTTGTTCACATTTCTACAAGCACTGGCAGGCTTTCTTCCTAGCGTGGTTTGGTTTGTTTTTTCCCCTTTAGCAAGCTCACTTACCTACTATTTGGTACTTACAGTATTACGTGAGAGTTGTCTCCATTTTGATATTCTAGTAATATTCTCAGAAGCTGCCTTATTCTTCTGTAATAAGCAGCCCTTTTCACTTCTGCTTGCCAGCTGGGAAATTGGGGGTTTCATCCCACCTTTTGTGGTGTCATTATTTTTTTGGAGTCTTAGTTGTTTTTTTTTTTTTCTACCCTGTTCTCTAGTTGCCAGCATCTGAGTACAAGCAGCCAGCTGGTCATCTGGTTAAGTTTAGGTTTGCTTCAGGGATGACGACCTGGCCTTAACCACTGAGTATCGTGTCTTCCAAAACTTCCCTAGGGCATAAATGCCACCAGCATCATACACCCTCACCCGGTTTTGGCCAGGCAATGGTCCACCGTGGAAAAGGCCTAATCTCACAAGTGCTCAGTATGAGAGTTACAATGCAATCTTTTAAGAGAGTATGAATGAAGGCTCCTTCAGCAAGAGCTTGCAGGCAGCGTTCTTACAGTCACATAGCCAAGAGACAGTCACAGAGTCATAGGGGTCTCATAGACAGGCATTCAAAAGCAGGACACAGGAGTTAATAAAACTGTTAGCAGAAGGTTTTTCAGGTGTTCAGAGAACAAGTCCTCGCAGATAGTTTTGTGAATTCAGTTATTTGAGGGAAAAGGATTCAGCCTGCGTTGTAGGTATGTGGTATGCCTACGTCAACAAAGAGCACAGATAGTTGGCTGTGGGTTTTTCCCCCCTGCTCTCTGCAGTTTTCTTGAATCTACTTGGCTTTAACTAGAATGAAACCAGACTCGCTGCTCAGTTTGGTAGCTCTCCTGGGCCACAGCTGAGGTAAGTGAGATGTCACACTTCCTCCACCTCACATGAATTTTAGGAGTCAATGGGCATTTCAGCTACTGAAAAACCTATTTGCAAATTCAAAATAATTCATCATAGATTGATTTTAATTTGTATCAACAGCTGCTGTACCAGCAGGACTTCGGGAAACTTGTAATAATTTGTTATCAACAGAGGCTTTTGTTTGTGATATCATAGCATGTCTAACATGGCTTTGATCTGAAGTATGTTTGAAGCTGCTATGAAAGTGCCACAATTCTACAAGACTGAAACAATAAATAAAGGAGGGAGATCAATTTTATTCACAGATTTTTCTACCTTTCCTGACAAGAATGAAAAATAATTAGCACTGGCCCAAGACACAAATTCTCCTCAAATGAGATCGTAACTTTTTTTCCACACTGTCACAAAGGATAGGAGAGCATCATGTTAACTGCTTCTTAATGAAGCCTTGAAAAGTAAATGTAAAAATGTGATATGGTGCCTAAGAGAAGACTTACTTAAAATACTATGTGCTATTCCAGCATAGATGGCACAATTTTTAAAGGGAACTCCCCCTTTCCACTTAAGCTTTTTCTTTTCCCCTTCCTCTTCCTTCAGGCACTGGACTTAAGTGGAACTGGATCCAACCTCAGATGAACTACAAAACCATATGAAACGGGGCTCTCTGAAGTCACCTAGACTGTATTCTTGCCCCGAGGCAGGATCAACTGCATCTAACCCATTTCTGAGAGACATTTATCTGTCCTGCTTTTTAAAATTTCCAGTGATGGAGACTCCACAGTCTATTAAAGCAATCCCTTCCAGTGCTTCAGATGTTTTCTGCATGTCTAAACTAAATCGCCCTGGTGGAGAGTTAACCCTGCTGCCATCCACAGAGAACAGATCGCTTCATCCTCCCCTTCTCTGCAGCCATGTCACACAAGGATTGCTTTTCTCTGGGCTCTCCTCGGGAGGTTAACATCCTTCTTTAATTTTCAGACCCCAAACTGGACACTCTATTACAGTCTAGATCTTATCCAAGCCACACTAGAGTGGAGGATAGTTCTGCCTGTACTACAGATGGTGGTCCCACTGGACACTGGTCTAGGACAGTGTTGCTTTTTTCCTATTTTTAGCGAGTGACCTATTAGCAAACAAAATACATACAAATTCTGTTCTACAGACCTAAGGAAGTGCCGTTCCACATCAGCTCACCTTATCTTTTGTCTTGTCTATAATCACGCCCAGGGAATCCACACGCTACTTCATGCCCAGCTTGTGAGTCAAAAAAATGGAGCATTGCAAATGGTAAGGGACATGAAAGAGGAGTTTTGCCGTGGAAGTGAGAGCCTGTGTTCACAGGACAGTGGGCAGTACTGCAACAGTGGGGCACGGGGGGAAGCAGAACTTAAGAATAATCATCTAATGTCTTTTATTGCCCCTCCCCCCACCCTGTTGCTCGGGTTGGACTTCCCTGATTTACACGGACTGAGCACTCCAGAAGGGAATTACTCACTACCCTGCAATCAGAACTTTTGAAGTATAAAAATATTTTCTCATTTCTCTGGTTTTTCAGATCTGCAGATCATAAAAGATTTAAAAAAACTGTTTTCTTTATGGCTGTTTTCTCTTGACTTTTGGTTTATTTAACAGGAGCTTGGAAATTAAAGAAACTCATTCTTTTAAGAGATGAGGTTGTGATTTAACTTTGTTGCATATTTGACAGATGTCCCATTTTTTAGGTGCAAGTCATCTGCACAGAACTTTCTTCTGTATTTGTACAATTATAGGTTGGAATTTTGGGGTTACTTCTTTTTCAGGCAGCATATATTCTTAAAAGGAAATCGCAGAAGTAAACCCCCTGCTATCTGAAGTACTCAGATTTTTATTTAATTTATATTTAAATTATTTTTATTTAAATTTATATTTAAGAATGGGTATGGGCAAAGCACACAGGTTTCGCATCTCCACTTGCCAGTAAGGCAGCCCTGTCTGAGGGGTCCCAGACTGCAGGCCATTCCTGCAACACCTATATCATGCTGTTTTATCTGTACTTCTGATCACAACACTTTGGCAGGTTTGATCTCAATAGCAAAACCTCCATTATGGGCAATTTGTTAGACTTTTAAATTTACAGCAGGAGCCTAAGGGAAAAAGAAAGCTGAACTGGAAATTTAATTCATATTTCATAAGCAATTAAATAGTTACAAATTTTAAACAGAGGCTCACAAGTTTTGAGTCTGTTTCTATGCCTCTCCTCCCTCTCAAATCTATGGGAAAATGCTTAATTTAAATTCATACATCTTGCACAGATCAGCTATTGAGGTATTTTAACCAACTGTAATTTTAGGTTAATGACTACTTGCGATAATAATATTGAAAAATTATCTGATGTCTAGTGCATATTTTTGCTCTCAGAGGAATGTGTGCTCTATGAAACTTTAAAAAATGGTCCGCTATGATTTTTAGAAAAATATTAATCTATGTGCTTACCTAGGTAGATAAAATCAATTAAAGGCATTAATTAAATTTGGGCACTGATATAGCAATAAGCTATCCGGTTGAAGTGAATGTTATTTATTAAACCATCTAGAACAAATGTTTGAAGAGATTTGTATGACAGTTACCTCAATTGCAGCTTCCTCAGGACAAGGGCAGTTCAAGTACACGCCTGGCGAGTGTAATGCAGGGAAATAAGAAAGAGCCCTGAAGAATTCAGGTTAACTTGCTGCAAAATTTGCAGCATTCAGCAAGATAATCCTCAGGGCTGCATTGCCTTTCTGACAGGTGTATATCTGAGAAGGACAAGCCACTAATGTCATCTGCACACCATCCTGTTCCGTCAGACTAACTTGTGTTTGTAGCCTCAGCAGTTTTTATCCAGTCTCATTCTCTCCTACCCTATACAGTCGGCCTGGCTATTGATGCATTTCATTCTTACATGTGGCTTTTTCTTTGGTAGAACCACAAATCCTCGCTCTCACAGTCAGATTATGAAAAACCAGTGGAACGTCATCCTTAGGTGGCCCATTTTCTGCAATCAAACTTAAGGTATGAACTCTGATGTGTAGGGCACATAGGCCCTGCCTCAACAGGCACGCAGGGCCATGGCATCGTGGCCATAAATAGGCACCTTGACCCGTCCTGCTGAAGAAACTGGGAAAGCTCAGCAGCACACAGTCAAACACATCATCTTGCTATGCCTTAGCTTGTATTTCAACAACCATTTATACCATCACAGTTAGCCAAAACAGTGTTCAACACACATCACTGCTTGTCCCATCAGTGGCCCAGCTGATTAAGACACTTGCCTGCAGAGGACAGACCACATTTGCCAGCAAGTTCTGTTACGAAAAATCCCCAAATCAAGGCATTTCTCTGATAGTGAAGCTAAGTAATTCCTGTGGCACTGCAGCTCTTTTGGATAACTATCATTGGATAAGTTGTCCATGAGAAATAGCAACTGTAGAGGTTATTGGTGTTAAACTAGAGGCCTAATACAAAAATGAAGGAGGAGAGAGAAAGTAACAGGCCCATTACTGCACAAGAACCAGTAAGAAAACTGACAAGTAAGAACTTGCTAAGATGGGCATGAATACGAAAGCAGCCCATGATGCTTGGGTTAAGCTGCATGTGAGATCATAGGGGTACAAGCCCACTTTGGTCAATCAGACTGTAAGATCTAGTCAATGCTTTCCATTTTTCTTAAATGACTATAAGGATTTGGAAAATCCTTGGTGCAGGTTCAACTTCTAGATTTTTAGAAAGGAAATGAGTCTTTTTCTGGATGACAGAAGAGACAGTATTAGCAAACTCAACATCACTTCAGCAGACAGGAGAAAAAAGGGTATATTATCTGAACAAGAACTGGAAATTTCTAAAACAGAAGGTCACAGCAATCTAAAAAAAAAGGCAACTGAAGAAAGAGAACCTCAAGGACAGGGTATTTTTTTACTGCCCAGGACTCTAAGAGCTAACAGCTAGCATAGAATACTGACTCATTAATAGAAATCTGACTCCTCCTTTCCAGGAAAGGATTTTTTTTATCAATCATGAAAGGCTGCTTTTATAATCCACAGGAGAAAAGCATGCCTTTGCTCAGTGTGAGCACGCCATGAAACACCTACTGGCGTAGCTTTGTTTTGTATCTCACATTTACTTGCCACACAGGAAAACTGAGCACAGTAACTAACTCCATTAATCACTTCACATCAAGCTGGAAATATGAACAGCTTAAAACTAGCACAATCTATTCTATTGATTGTTTACATTGGCAATGGATTAACTTCCCATATATAAGATCCACTCTGTACTACCTTCTGCAAACATTCCTTTAGCCCACACTCAGCAAGTCCTCACCTCACTGAACTAAACTGCATGAACTACAAATGAAACTGAGTCAAATCCACAGGGACTAGAAACTAAACCAACTCTCTTGAGACTGACATGTGACCTCTTAATGAAACTTCTCTGTGCTTCTGCCTCCTCTCTGGGAGGATCTCAGGCCTTTAAGAGGAATACGGGTGGAGATGGGATGCTCATTCCCATCAAGGAGAACAGCATTATAACGTCCCCCAGACTTCTGGAAACTGGTTGCTGTTATGGCCTCGCTGCAGGGTGTTTGCTGTGCTGTGTATCTAGAGATACTTTATCCAGGACTTCCTTGGGGTGCAGAACCACCTTCATATCACCAGGTGATTTCTACAGTCTTCAGCAGTGAAAAGTTGCACAGACTGAAGTTTATTTATCCTCTTTAGAGCAAAGGAATTACAAAGAGAAGAGAAGCAACAGCTAATTTGAAATAACATTCCATATTATGTACATAGAGCTTCACGTATTTGATTCAAAATGAGTGGTAATTTGAAAAAGGACCAATGGGAGCCCCAAACCCTCCTGAGTAATTTCCTAAAGAAATGTATTTTCTAGAAATTAAACTTTGCTTTCTTAATGAACACATTTTGCAGAGATGAGTTATTGGTGTTGTCAATTCAAATTACCATTGGATGCTCCTTGCAAAAGAGCAGTCCCTTTTGAGGATTTATTGTAATATAAAATAGCAGACAAGGATGCATCTTATTTGTTTGTTTCCCCCACAAGGATATATCATTAATGTGTTTGTAAGAACTAATATGCATGGCCTCCAAATTACATCTGTGGAGTCATTATAAAAAGTGCTTACTGTATTGCCATATAATTAGATTCCCTATACTGAATATATTATTTCAAAGCTGTCAGAAGAAAAATTACAGACCTTGTGTAACTCCACAGGAGTTGGTGACATGATTTCTTTCATTTCTTGCTTAATTTTTCTCAGAACCATGGATTTTCTCCCCACATCTGACGGCAATGTGTTGCTACGAGTAGCTTGACTGTAATGTGGCCTTACAGAACTTCTCTCCTGGAAGCTGGCTTGTCTTCCCAGCTGGCTACGAGGCTGTGGGTTTTCATGGTTCAAACTCATTGTACTTCCTGACATAATTGTGGCCTAGAGCATTAATGAACAGGTTAATTTTTAACACAGAATGCGGGTTAAGTAAGCGGTTAATTCATAGCAGTTGGAAAAACATCTCTATTCTTTGTTAAAACACACAATCACTCAGGGCACAGCAAAAGGCAAGAGGACAGATGTTCAATCTGCTTGCAAGTCACTATAAAATAAAGGACCACAACAAAACACAACAACAATAACAGAACCCTACAGGCAAAAGTTTTCAGATGGCATTTCAAACTAAAATACTGAGCACTAGAATGGCTATGCTTGTAAGCTTGTCCCCTGGCAGGCAGACTGAAGAGTGCGTAGTATAATTGCTTACTTTAAAAATATTTTACATGTAAATAAAACAACATTTAATTTGCGGCATAATTGCATTTGTTGGAATTGGAGCTACAAGAAGGCGTTTATAATGCAGACTCTGTGCGCAAGGTGAAAAAAACGTGAGTCAGCAGAACATGTAGGCAGGTGTAGAGTCAGCACTGGCAGAGAGTGTGCCTGGACACCCTCCCAGGCCGGGTACAGCTCAGTGCAGGTAAGCTCCCTGCCTGGAAAGACATTTGGCATAATGTACATATTGCAAGGAGGGTGAATTCTTGACAGACGACGATGGGAGTCATCGCACCCACTGGGGGGAAGGGACTGCCATGAAAAGCACCCGTGCACGAGCCTCCTCCCTTAGGCAAGGCTTTCTGCTCTGGGGAATGGAGGCAAACACACCCTGGCATGGCCACTGCGCAGAGGTGCCGCCGTTGGGATAGGCTACGCTGAATCCTGGTTATTATTTCCTAGTTATTGCCGATGGACAAGCGAAAAGGGAAATTAAAAGGCCACAACCTGAATTCTGACTCGGACAGGATGCAGGCAGCCTTCTTGAATATGTGTAGTAAAAATAAAGGGGGGGGAGAAAAAGGGGAAAACAGGCAAATAACCTGACTCTGGTGAGCATGTCTCTTGCCCTTCCTTCTCCCAGCTCCAGCCCTACTTTCACTCTGTGATAATATATTGTAGCCTCAACAGTCTGTCTTGTGCTCAGAGATGACTGATATTACTGCCTGATGGAGCAAAACCATCCAGAGGACTTGGCAAACAACAGTTTTCTTTGCTCTTTGGCTGAGGACCTTGAAATGAAAAACGATAAGGAGTCCTTGACTACGCAATGGCACTTCATAAAATAGAGGCATCGCCGTTCTCAGCATCCTGTCATACTGAATGAGTCTTGCTTTCATTTTCAGAGCTGTGGGATGTGCAACAAGACGATGCTATAAATGATACAGCATCTACAGTTCTGAATTTAACTTTTGTGAAAGGCTGAGAAAAATTCAATGTGTTGAAGTAAGTGAATTCTGGTCAGCATGAATGATCTATTTCCATTTCAAAATGATCTATTTCCATATCCTTTTATTGTGCTCTGAATATTGAAAACTGCAAGAGAAGCCTGCGGTACTGAACCATATCTAACTATGGAATTAAACCAGTATAACATTTTCTCCTACATTTCTCTGGTTTGCAATAACAAATACATGAGAATCACTTTTGCTACCCGTACATGCAATACAAAAACCATAAATCTGAGGAAGTAAATTAATCTAAACTGAAAAACTTTCACCCAGTTATGCCATTCACATTCCTCCTGACTGCTAAAGGACTTTATATAACATAAAAATGAAAATGAGATTCTGCCAGTTTTGCAGCTCCAGGAATTTAAAAGAACATAAAAGAAAATATTTTAGGACCTTTCATTCTGTAGCTTTAAGTGGCAGTATAATCTTAATTGTTCTGATTAGACAACTTAGAGAAAAGGTGATTAGAAAAATAAAGACTCAGAGTTACTCTGTCTCTGTTCCCTTCTCCCTCTGTTCCCCCCAACCTAACACAAAGCATGGTTAGATTTGCAATTAACTTTGGGATGAAATGTGAAAATTTGTTGCATAGTGAAGAAATCGCTATATAATGAACATTTCTCCCATTGGCAGCTTTTTTTTTTGCAGGGTGGTAAGACTGCAGGTAAACATTTTGAAAAGCCAATTTTCTTTTATGTTCATCTTAATCAAATTAAGTTTCAATTTAAAAGGCAACCTACAACATGCTAAGGAAAGCTGCACAAAGCGTCTGTCAGAGAATGGGATGCATTGCTGCAGGAGGGTTTATGCCCACTCCAGAAGTTCTGCGCCATTTGCTGCCTGTGCAGAGGCAGCACCGAGGATTACGCACAGCAGAAGCTGCAAGTCAAAGCTCTGAGGTGAACATGTTTATAGAATTTGGGTTGCATTGTACAAAAGAAAACAGCTCTGGTTAGGGGCAGGGGAGGCAGCTGCACAAGCACAAATATAAAGGTAAAGGGTAGGTACCAAGAGAGTCATGTTTCTCAAACACAGACGCCTGTCAGCCTTGTCCTGTGGAGAGGGGTTAAAGCTTTTAAATGAATTGGTGTGATTAGTGCAACTTAAAAGAAAAGAAAAAGGAGAAAATAAAACGAAAGTAAACCAAACCAAACCAAAACCATTATATTTCTCTATAATTGGAAAGAAAGGTTAAGATTGTTCTACCTCTAGTTCCCTCAGAATTCCTGACTGGCCACAGGTCTCTAAATCCTCCAGAGCCTGAGACCAGAAATTTTCCTCCTGGTCAGCCTCGGTGTTATCATGGGTACCTGCGAAGCTAGATTTACAATGAGAGGTTAAGAAAATGTGGACTTTTTTTTCCCTCAAAAAATATATTTTACACACGTGCGTTGCCACAGATTGCACCTTGAATGACAGAAGGTTACAGTAGGTAGGCTGGAGAGTGGGGAAGAGTCGCCCATCAGGAGAGGCTGGATGAGCATGCAGAGCACACGACAGACAAGTCTTCTCATAACCTGGCAGTCACTAGCAGCTGGCAGGATCTGAGCAGCTAGTTATTCGGTAAGGAGATAAATGGATTCCAGGAACAATTCAATACACATTTTTACTGGGTTGAAACGGGGACCTCCCTATGAAAATTAATGAATCAACCAGTAGCTGTGTGCAGAGCTGCTCCATGCCATGAATATTTGCAATAAAACCTTTCAACCTCGTGGACTTCTCCCGGGGAATAGGAAAAGAGCCCTCATTTTTGCAAACAGCATTTTGCAAAAGAGGGATGGTGGTGCTTTTTACCCGATTCCTTCAGCCTAAGCTGCATTTATCATTATCAATTTAAGCCCACCTGGCTGCCATCATATAAACTGCTCCAGTCATTTCATACACAAACACAGGGAAACTCTTGGGGATGCAACTGTCTTGCGTGGAGACTTAGGTCTCTGGTGTTTTATGAACGCACTGAAGCCTTACTTCTAGCGCTCCTGAGCGGGATGCTGGTGACAGCGATGATCAGGGAAATTGCCCAGCAAGAGAGGTCTGATAAAAAATGCCAACTCTGGACTGCAGCAACACCGCCCAAAGCAACACCATCACAGTGTATGTGTATAGGGGGAGGAAGCAGCAGTTTTTGGCTGTCTTAGCAAGGGGAATTGGCTCAATGAGAGTTCACACAAGCACCAGAGCTGCTGCGCGGGAGGGGGCTGATTATGTGAAAGGCAGAGGGGAAAGATGAGGAAGGAAAGAATGAGAATTCGCCCTTTTGGTGGCAGCAAGCTGTTACTTTGCAGCAGCTGCCCATGGACTGCAGCTAGTGGTGCTTAACAGCACATAAACAGAGCAAACACTATTATGGAAGCATCTGAGGCCTTGCTCGACAAACAATGTATTACCAAGAATAGCATGGATGTAACACTGTTAACAGAATAGCTTTTAAATAGGAGAATTGCCCAGCACAACGGATGACAGCTCCAATGCCTCAAACACATGATACTCTGCCTCAGAGATGCTTTCTCACAGTTACGATCAGTCAAGCAGACAATGGTCAGCCATTTCCATCTCTTATTGCAATGATTCTCCATCTAGCACCAGTGTCTCTTCTAAGATATTGCAATAGATACAGCAACAGTGAGAATACCTACTCAGATCACAGCTGCAATTCCTCCCAGGCAAGATAAGAAAGTATTTAAAACACGATTTTAGAAAGATGCTTGACTTCTGAAATTAGCTCTTTCAATAAACCTAAGTAGTTGTCTCAACAGCCAATGTTGAACACAGACTAATTTATCCATTACAATACTTTTCTTTATATTGCATACTAATATTATAATATGAAATGGAACTTGAGTTCATTAACAGGATTATTTGAGGCAATTATCTGTGACAACAAAGACTGGTTTTCCTAGAACTGGAGGTCCATTTATTCTCTGACTTCCGTGAAATCTGAAATCATGATGCCTATAAGCCTAGACTTCCTTTTAGCTGAAGCAATCCCTTCTTCTGCCCTCACCTCCTCTTTTGCCTTTTCTCCTAGTCTTGTCTCCTGGTGTGTGAAATGCTCAACTTTTCCATCTCCATTACAGCCACATGAATAAGCTGATTTGTAGCTGAGTTACTGCACCAGAAAAAACAGAGGTACGAAAATAGTTTTGCATCTAGATGGCTTTTTTTTCTGAAGCCTGAGAGATTGATTTTATGTCATGTGAAATATTGTTTGACCTATAACGAATATATTTGGTTTTCTGATGCTTATTCAAAGAGCCATCAGAAATTTAGATGCATAAAAATGCTGAAGGAGAGGTAGTGGGACAGATATGAAGACACAGGTACCTGTGATTTGGTTCTTATTGCCATATGAGAGACAAAATCTTTTTTTCTTTGTTTTTTTTTTTTTTTTAATTCAGGAGGTGATAGGACGTTCTATGATCTGGCAGGCTCATTCCTGTAAGTAGTGTTTTAATGTGCAAAAATTCTCCCTGGAGCAGGACTTATAACAGACTTGTCCTACCTGCCAGCCATACACATACACACCAGGCTACAGAGCAGTTTAAGCTCTCTGGTTTCATTTGCTTGCTAAGTGAACTTTCATTGTCACTCAATGGCATGTTAATGATGTATTTTCTGCTTTTACCCTGTTTTTCTCCTTTTTCTCCTTTCAACTGTTTTTCCTTTCTTCACCCTTCCCCTGGCCTGCCCTGAGCCCAGCTGGATCTCACTCCTGTCCACTCCTTCTTCACCTACCTGGATGTATTCCACTCTTCCAGCTGTCCCCCACCTTTCCTTTGCCCACCAGAGGCACCTCTCCACATCTTGCTCTCTTTCTTCATGCTCCTGATGCTCTCTGCCCCCGATCTTTCTACAGAAGTTTGCTTTAAATGGTTTTCTTGATTCTCTCCCAATGTCTCAGTCTCCTTCTGTTGCCACATATTCTTGGAAGCTGTGCTACACAAAATAAAGGTAAGAAAAAATTACTTTTTTGTGTTATAGAAGGAGACAAGTTGCTTAGCTAGAGGCAGAGAAAAGGGGGTTTTCTGGGGATCCCTGTAACAGGCTGGAAGAACAGATATGCCCTTCACAAATACTCCAGCACTTCGTATAGGAACACCATCAGGTGTGGCATAATCCATTTTACAGATAAGGGTTAAAATAATCATTATTTTAATTCGTGCCATATATCTCAGGTGTAAGTCACATTGACAAGTAGAACAAGACTCTTTAATATGCATACTTTCTGTTGAACCGTGCTTGAAAATGGTAGTGGAATACAAGCTTTTCATTTAGAAGATGCTGTGTTTTACGATCCAGCTTTCCGGTTCATTGCTCATCAACTTTTTCAGCCTATGACTTATGTAACTGCAAAACAGGAGGCATTCTGGAATCTATGGCTGAATCTCATCTGAGAAACAAAATATGGGCTTTAACTGTGGAGAAAGGTGCTGCTATTAAATTAAAGATATTAACTTACCAAGAATGTGAAGAAAACTATGGTCATATCCTTTATTAAATATTGTCCACTACTAGGCTATGAAAACTATGTTTCTGGCCAGTAGGGACCAAAGGAGCTGGATATGGACTGAGAACTCACACTTGTCCAGATCTTTGCTATCATCTTGCCAGGCTTGCCTCCAGGCAAAATGCCACTGGGCAATCTGCTGTATCAGAGGGTTTGTTATTCAGATTCTGAAAAGCAGCAGGGGTGTACAAGCTTTGCCTTGATTTGTATTTCAAAGGCTGGACCTTATGGATTTACTTATTCAGTATGTTTATTCAGGCACCAGAAAGGGTTTTTTCTAGTACAAAACCTGAACTTCTCACAGATGGGATTTCAGGCTCATTGTGCTGCTGCACCAAGACACTGTATATCTAATGAAGGACATACATGTCTGCAAGTCCAGCATGGGTACAACGAACACAGAGATCTTTCTGTGTTGTCCGTCTGTCTTTGTCAAAGGAAGAACAGTTCTTTGGTAGGAATTACCCAAGTCTCTGCAGTGGAACAGATCATACTTAGAACAGAGAATAAGAGACTTTTGGGTCTTTCACTATCTCCAAGCATTGTCAACTAAGCATTTGTCCTCCATGAAGTTCTTTTGCCTGCAGAGAAACTAACTGAAAAGGAGATTTACTTCGCAGAAGAAGAGGAATGAATGCAAGGAAGACTACATTAGCTTTCAACAAGACATTTCTACCTGGATCACTTAGCTCTACTGAATCACTGCAGATGTCTCAAGCATTTATGGAAGAAGCCTGTAATTTCTGCTTCTTTGCCCAAACCAAAATGAAGAGTTTTCATGGAAGAGAAAAGATCAACATGCCAGTTGTCTTTAGACACTTTATTTGTAGGTTTATTTTTGTGGAGTGGAAAACAGCAGTTTTTTTCTGAAGCTTACCCAAGGGAATGCACTAATTTTTTTGTTTGTTTATTCTTAAGAGGTAAATACTGGGGGTGTTTTTTGTCTGAAGTAACTCACAATAAACATATGTCTTGGATTTGGCATCATAATCTTCCATAAATATCACTAATCTCCCCTAGTAAGTTTCAGGAAGTATAAATACTATATCCCATATTTAAAGGAAGAGCTGTTACAGCTGCATTAGAAAACCAGAATTCCATTGCAGACAGGAAGTGTTCATTTTTGAGGCACTGCTGCAGCTGCAGATCAGAAAACAGAAAAGCATATGGGAACTTACCTGCTTGCTGTAGGTCGGTCCCATTCGTCATCACTCAGCCCTGTATCATGAAATGGGTGGTTTCGTGGTTTGCTTGGAGGGGACAAACTAGTCTGTTTAGGAGTCCTCCATTCATAGGCATTGAAGTTGTATCCTGAAGCCTGATAGCTGTGTCCTAACAAGATGAATTGTATATTTAGTGCACTGTATGCTTTGTAATGACAGAAAAGCACATCTCTGGAGCTGGGTTCTCTAGAATTTGGATGTGGACTCACAATTGCTACCTTTTTTTGCAGTAGTAATCAGGTCATTTATGACCTAAATTATGCCCGGAATTAGGTGTGCTCTACAGCTTCTGCTGTGAAAGACCATTGAAAGCAAAATCTGAAATATATCTAACACTGTTGTCTTAGTGCTTATGTCTTGGCTGCTTCTGAAGTTTAGTTCTAGACACCTTCACAACTTATCAGTTTCCAATTTGACATCAAACATTAAATACTAGTGAATAAATAATGTGTGTTATGGATGTGTGAAATATGTGTTTACGTGGTCATGTGCAATGTGCCCAAAATGAAACCTAAGCTACTAAGAAAACCGTGCTTCAGACCTATTGAAAAAAGAGTTTGCAAGGATGCATGAAAAAACCTCATCAACTTGACTTTTCAGATGACAAGCAAGAAAGTTTTTTCTTCCTCCTGGTAATTTTCTCAAATTTGAAAGCAATGCAGCCAAGAATTAGTGACATATTAGTGTTAATTACACTACCCATCTGTAGAATGGCTACCTAGATGCAGAAGTTGGCATGGTGCAGAGGCTCTCGAGTGACCAGTAACTGGAGTAATGCCAGAAGAGGAAGGAGAGCAGCTGCCTCGGCACTGCTGAGGCAAGGCCTCGTTAATACACCTGCAGGACTGTGCGGTCACAGCCCTGGACAAGGCCAACATGGGAATCTCTGCACCCTTTGTGGAAGGGGGACTTGCACTTAGCACAGACACTGCTTTTTGCTAGGGCTCCCAGAGCTGAGAAAAGAGCTGTCTCACGATGGGCACACATGCCCAGAATCAATATATACCCTTGGAAAGCTCATCTTGCAGAAAGTGATTTATCTGTCAGCCATTTCCAAATATCTCAAAGGTGCGTAAATGGCATCAGACGGCCTTTATGATGACCTTTATATCTGAAGAGTTTATTTCTGGGTGCTTTCATCATACAAGCAATGTTAGCATTAATTCAATAGTATTTCTTTAACTGAATTAAGTGTAATTTTAATTCCAAGTAGGAACCAGACAGTCTGGCTTCCAGGTGATGCATCAAGAAGAACACGTGAATTAACTTGTCACAAGCTGATGCTGATCTGTTAAGCAAAATCCATTACGGTAGAGCTGCTATATACACATATATTTCATCTTGACATATTCTTTTTCTAACTCTGTAGTTGGTGTTTTCTGATGTGCATATTGGATTAGGATGTTCTATTTTGTTGATGACTAACAAATATCACTGCTGTCACCTCTCTAAAGAGGACAATTTGCTTCCATAAATCAGTCTAGACCTGTCTACCTCAAATCTCATGTAACTAGAGAGTTGACACTGAAGTGCTGGAGCGTGTCCAGAGGACAGCCACGAAGCTAGTGAGGGGTCCAGAGAACAAGTCATATGAGGAGAGGCTGAGAGAACTGGGCATGTTTAGTTTGGAGAAGAGGAGGCTGAGGGGAGACCTTATTGCCCTCTACAACTACCTGAAAGGAGGTTGTAGAGAGGTGGATGTTGGCCTCTTCTCCAGAGGTGGTCTAGAGTTGCAGCAGGGGAGGTTTAGATTAGATATTAGGAAGAATTACTTTACTGAGAGAGTGGTCAGGCACTGGAACAGCCTGCCCAGGGAGGTGGTGGAGTCACCATCCCTGGAGGTATTTAAGAAACATGTAGACATGGGTCTTCAGGGCATGCTCTAGTGCCCAAGATTATTGGTTTGTGGGGGGGTGTGATGTGGTGGGGTGTTGTGTTTTTTGTTTTGTGGGGTTTTCTTTGGGTTTTTTGTTGTTGTTGTTGGTTTTTTTTTTTGAGGTTGGACTCGATGATCTCAGAGGTCCCTTCCAACCATGGTGATTCTGTGATTTTCCAGCTAATTGGCAGACATTAACATACCCCTAGATTCTAGGAAGGGTTTTGGTTGCAAAAATGTGACTGCTGTGTGGGGAAGGGTCTGGATTAGTAAGGCAGACACATTAGACAAAGGTACAAAATGGTGTATTAATTCGAGGAGAGAAAAGACTGCTCACCAGCATTAAATTAGTAACTAATAGGATAAAGCATTATCTGGTGCTCCAGAAACATTCCCCAAACTCCTCAATTTGCTTAGCCTGTGCTTATGCCAAGAAAGGTCTGGAAAGAAGCCAAAGTCAACTTGACAGGTTCAAGACAGAATGAGCTTTCATAGAAATGTGGGTCACATTAGTACCACAGCAAGGGATAAGGCACAAATCTGATTACACTCGGGCTGTTTAGCAGAAGTGCCATGTATCCAGACAAGTCTGGGCTGATTCTTTCAAGGGAGTTAGAAAAAAATCTGCTTTGAGATACTGGTTTAATTTTGACATCGCATCCAAATCATCAGGACATTGGAAAGCAGTCTGGGCCTCAAACCTTTGCACAGTTGAACAATTTGCTCCAAATATAATCAATTCACCCAGGAAATGAGAACTATCATTTGGTCACTTTTTCAGCAACACTTCTCCTTAGAATGTAAAAGTATCAGAAGAAGATCTAATGTGATTTATTTTGATAAACTGACCAAACCAGTTAAAAACAGAAAAGTGGACAAATTCGTCCCAACTCTTAACTCCAGTTAGATACAAACTATACAAGGGGAATATAGCCCAATGCATTGAGTACTAAATAAAGCATTGTATGTAACAATAAATTAAAAGAAAAATGTAGAAAACTGGAGTTATAATTAAATATATTGAGACTGTCTTGTTTAAAGCAAGTTGATGCCAAACATATGCAGTAAGGCTACAAAATACCTAAAAATTAAAGAATGGAAAAAGCAAGGCCACTAGTACTGACATCAGCTACTTCCTGATCTCAAGCAGCTCAGCAGTTTTCAAAGGAAATGTTCTGCTTTCCAGAAGCAACTGTCAGTGTTATCACTGAGCAGCCACATTAGAGAATAGCAATGAAAGTAATCAGCACAGAACTTCAGTCTATATGAGAAATCTGTTGGGCAGAGCTCAGTTTCAGTCCTCTGTGTGAGGGTACAAAAGAGAGCTATTGTCCACGAGCTACTACCCATGCTCCTGGAAAGCAACAGAAAGAAACAGAGAAATAAAACTGAAAGAATGTGTAAAACCAGAGAGAGAGAGAAAGTAATATTTGAAGTAAGGATCTACCTGTCCAGATACCTGCCAGGTAGTGGGAATGTACTGCTGTACTATGGAAATAGAATTAAATAGAACACTGAAGCTACGTGGAAGTTATTTTTCTCATTATCTAGACAAGACATTTGCATCCCTTACTACCTAAATAAATGTGTTTTACAAATTAAAATGAGATTATTTGAAAATCCTATATAAAACAAAAGTCAAATAGAAGTAGAAAATTTAGTGTAAGGAAAATCATGTTCTTCAAATAGAATGCTTGTTTTTGAGAGCTGAAAGTTAGATGTTAATGCTGCAGGAATGAGGAAGAAGCGTAAGATTTACAAATCACAAGCGATGTCTAACATTCCCCCTTCAGTAGTTTGTAATAAATCTGTTGTCAGTTAAAAATTACCGTGTATGGGCATCAAATTCATGAACATCTTCAGTGTTTTCTATGCCTTGCATTGATCTGTATTTGAAGGATAAACTCATTTAGTTGTGGATGAGCTATGGACTGGGCTATTCAGATGTCAGTAAAGCTAACAAAAGTCCATTAATGTATTGATAAATGCTTCATAACACATCACGTTGTCATGAACGAATGAATCTGGGGCCAGCCAAGTGTAAGAAATCATGCTGCCTGGCGAGGTGTGTGGTCAAAATGAGACACTGGCACATTACAAAGTACAAGGTTTAAGGTGGGTACAGATAAAGTTCCCTTTAAGGCAAAGGAAGGTCAACCACGAAGGCGATAATTTCTACTTTAAATGTCGATTGCATTCTTAATAGTACCTTGATTTCCAAAGCTGGTGTCAATACCAGAGCCATCCCACGACTCCACTGCGCTGTCAACACTTGGGACTGTAGTGGAATAGATGTCCGAGAGTTTGCCAGATTTCTGTGCAGCAGAGGTTTCATCTTCAGCATCACTCAGTTCACTTATGTGACCCACAGGGACAGAAAATTTCTTGGGACTGGTAGCTGAAAAGAATTAAAAAAAAAAAAAATTAAAAAGGAGGTGGTGAACATTTCTTTCCTGCAGTTCTAAGCAGTAAGTTCTCTGCTTTTTAATACTGACACAACATTTTTCCAGGGATGGCCTAAATGCTTGTTAATCTGTAACAGCACACGCATTAAAGACCACTGATGCTACCCTTGGCCACTCACCATCTGTCTGCTTCTTGATTTTCAAGGTGACAGTTTCTCCTGCCATCTGTAACAAATGAATGGCTTCACTCAAAGGTTTTCCTTTCAGACTGCTACTATTTATTGCCAGGATTCTGTCTCCTATGTGAATCGCCCCAGTCCTACAATTAGAGAGAGAAGTAAAACATTGAGAAGTGAGCATAAAAAGCAACAAAGGCAATTTCTTTGCATATTTGGAGCATGAAAGTCTCATCTTCCTTTCTTTCATTTTGCTTCTATAGCTGTGTTACAGAGTAATTCTTTTGTTTGAAACGCCTAAAGCAAGTCACCTTTGTTGTAGTGACAATAGCAGAGCTAAGGGATGGAGATGTGGATTTCTGTGTTACTGCAGTAGTTGAGTTAATCACCTATGGATGATATTCCTTGCAGCCCACGTTTCAGAGCAATCTCAGGCAGCTCAGTAAGTTCTAAAATGAGTCAAATTTCTAGAAGTCTCACAACATAACAGATAATGGCAGTGTGAGCCAGCAACCAGCTATTTCAAGAACATGGCTTTCAGGATGGATCGTATCAAGAGAAGAAAATAAATTTTCTTTGTGAATTCACTGTTTGTTCTGGCTGTGCACAGTATCATGTTTTCTGTGCTGTAAGTTCTCTCTGAAAGGTACCAATTGCAATGACTGCCTGTCTTAGAAATAATAGGTAATAGACAACCTTAGCATTTTCATCATTCTCTATTCATCACTTACCATGAGGAACATTTCTGCTCCTTGGATAATGCTTGCTATGGTGTATGTAAGTGCACACACAGATGCAGTACGTGCACAAACTTAGACACATGGAGTGCTTTCCTTACCTATTGTCGTATACAGGGCTATTGCTTTTAAAAGGATGCTAAAATGTTCCTGTGATTGAGCAGTTTGATTGACTAGTCTTTGCTATAATAAAGACCACAATCCTCTGCTCTGTCTTGTACAGTATGTGCAAGAACATCCTGTTAAGATATTGCTCATGCTCCTGAACTCGGCAATGATCAAAAAAGCAACAGCAAACAGATTATAGACTCAGATCTGTAGAGTTATAAAAAAATTAATTCCTGAACCATGAAAATTAGCATCTTCAGGTAAACAAAGCAGGTCTTTATCTTGACAAAAAGAATGTTTAAAAATAATTTGCTTTCCAATTTACCTTTCAGCTAATCCTCCTTTTGTAAGGCTGGAAATGATTATGGGATCAAAGGGCTCTTCAGTACCAGAGATTGTAATTCCAAGAGGCCCACCATAGCGCTTGAGCTCAACGGTATAAATAATTGCTCCAGAGCTCTCCTGTTCATCTGCAATAAATGCCAAGGGGATGCAATTGGTTTCTTATGAAAGAGGGAATGAAAAAAATAGCACATTCAGTCTAGTGACTGGTAATCAAACAACATTTTCAAAGGATTAGATTTCAAATACACTTCTTAATCATATTCGACTGGATTATTTTGAAAAAAAAACACAAAAACCCCCACCACCATACAACCAAAACCAAAAACTTCTCTTGTGCAGTTTCTTTTTTATTGCCAAAACCTGATTACATTGAAGTCAACAGAAAATCTCCCATCATTCTATTAAGACTAAACTTTAGTCCATTTAAAATCCTTCTATCTTTCCTGTTAAAATATAACTTCAGGCTATTTTGTTACACAGTCACAGAATGCCTGAGGTTGGAAGGGACCTCTGGAAGTCTTTTTGTCCAACTCCCCACCCAAGCAGGGCCACCAGGATCAGGTTGCCCAGGACTGTGTCCAAATGGCTTCTGAATATCTCCAAGGATGGAGACTCCACAACCTC
This sequence comes from Calidris pugnax, assembly GCF_001431845.1. Taxonomy (NCBI): domain Eukaryota; kingdom Metazoa; phylum Chordata; class Aves; order Charadriiformes; family Scolopacidae; genus Calidris; species Calidris pugnax. The sequence continues at coordinate 22,096,297 of NW_015094506.1, read as the reverse complement.
TCTGGGCAACCTGTGCTAGTGCTCAGCCACCTTTACAGTAAAAAATTTTTTCCTGATGTTCAGGAACAACCTCCTGTGTTTCAGTTGGTGTCCATTGCCTCTTGTCTTGTCAGAGAGCCTGGCTCCACCTGCTTTATAGTTTTCCTTCAGATATTTATGTATATTGATAAAAGCCTTCTCTTCTCCAGGGTAAATGGTCCCAACTCCCTCAGCCTTTCCTCATAAGAGAGATGCTCTAGCCCTTTCACTATCTTTGTGGCCCTTCCATTGTGCCCGTGTCTCTCTTGCACTGGAGAGCCCAGGACTGGATGCAGCACTCCAGAAATCTCTCACCTGTAGTGAGCAGAAGGGAAGGATCACTTCCCTCAACCTAAAGCAGCCCAAGGGGCTGCTGATCTTCTTTGACACAAGGGTACATTATTAGAGAAAAGACAAGTTACTACTATTGTATAAACACTGGTACTCATCTGTTTCTTGAACTGAATGGAAGGTATTTAGAATCAAAGATAATTCAAAAATTTTAACACCAAACTTCCTGAAAAGAATTGTGGGAAAATCAAAAGTTATGATAAGATGAGCAGGTGTCTTACTAAGAGAACCTGAAATACATGTTTTTGATGGACAAGTTTTAAGCTTTTGTAACAGAATCAAAAATAGCTTCTGAATTCTGAATTATCAACTAAACTGAATAATAACTTCACTAAATTTGATTTTGTTATATTGCATCAAGTCATTTGCATTATTTTGAAATTTTAGTCTCATCAGTCAGTCATCAGAAATGGAGAAGAATTCATCAATGAGTTTAAATACAATGTATTTTCCTTAAACAATACCCAGCAGGTGTTGCAGCAACAAGAAAGGCTCCTGTATATATACACTGCATGCTCTTTACATATTATCAAAAAAAAAAATCACAGTGGGAGAGCAATCAACTGCAGCATCTTCGAGTTGTGATAAGATATTTTAAAATTTAAAATGCTAGATTTCTTCTCAGATCAAAATAACAAATGCTCCCTTGCCCATCTTACGATATTGGTATTCAGCCATGACGTCTGGCCTGGCGGGCAACTCTTCCTAGATCTGTGGGTAATGACATTTTGAATGGCTCAGTGAGTGTGGAAAATGTCTAGGATGCACATTCTGTAAATGTTACTAGAACTAACGTGAGACAAGCTAGAAAATTCAAATGTTCCCAGTTCTATTTTTTAGATAGAAAAACTTTAAAAGGAAAAAAAAACGACACCTGCATTGCTAGTAAAGGTTCAAAGAGTTGCTTTCTTCTAATGCTGAACGTGGTATTTAAGCAGAGCTGGAGAAATACTAGTATTTTTGGAGCAACTTTGTTTCTTCCCATTTTGCAGAAAATTTAGGCCTTTAGCTTCCCCCCATCCCAACTCCCTCCTATTTCTGCCTTGCTATCCACATAAAGAAAATGGTAAACATATAGAATCAAAGGAAAGAAGAATGAGTGGTGTTTATTCAGCAAAGAATACTGGGATTTTTCATGCTTAGCGTTGGCCTTGCATTCCTACTTTGGGCATTCTCATCGGTGTTTTGGCACAGTTCACATGACCTAGACTTTACCTTTACATGCTTTTTCCAGAAGCACCCAACTCCCTAAACCCCACTGGAAGCCCCTGGCCAGCTGACGGTGGGCTGGCACATAAGCTCCCACTGCACAGCAGAAGAGTGGCAGCACTTCCTTGCTTGCCTGAGTATTTTTGGAACAACAACAAATCCCTTGGGATCTAATGCCAACAACGTTTACACAGGTGTGGCACTGACCCAGTATGAGACTTCAACTGAAGGATGAAAAGTAATCCACCAAGCTAATTGAAAATGTAACACCCAGTATTTGCTAAGGGTTGACACAATACTGACGTTTCTCTGCTATCAACTGTGAGTAAGAAGTTATTAATCACACAGTGGCCCTGCCACATGAGTTGGAAGTTTATAGATCTTAGTGAATGACTGGAAAGGAGACTGGTACATTATGTCTGTCTTCCGATTAGCCCTAGTTAAGAAAATTAATGGCAGAGTGCAACAAATGTCAAATTGCTACACTGATCTCTTCAATGCTCTTTCCAGGCAGCAGAAATGTGAGCTATCCAAGAACATAGCATGCATGTGGCCTTAATTCACAATGAAGGCCAGTTTTGCCATGAAAGCAAAGAATGATATTCAAAAAAGCATGGTAGCTGTTAGGTTAATCAGGAGATAAAATTGTCCTCAGCTTGGGAAGCTGGCAGGAAAAACAGAAAAGAGAAAAAATGCTGAAAACAACCTTATATGGCTGCACCCGAGGGGAACTGAAGATGTTGTTTTGCAATGTAGCTCCTGTAGGTAATATAGCCACTGAGAAAATTCAAAACTGTATATACTATTACAATTCTTTTTAGTGTGATGTTTTCTGATTGGCATTAGCATAAGACAGCCATGCTTAGAAAAAACATTTCACTGAAATTTAAATGCAAAAGAATAACCCTCTGTCCTAAAAATCCTGAAAATACATGAGAATCTGCAATAGGCTCATTGCTAATACCGGAATTATCTTCATCTTTGCGGATCTTTAACTTTACAAGGTCTTCACAGTGCTGAAGGATCTGGACAGCATCTTCCATTGAACAATTGTCAAGCCGAATATTATCTATTGCAAGCAACTTATCACCCAGTTCGAGCGTCCCAGTTCTGTGAACAAGCAAACAAGCTTATATGAAATTCTAGTAGCATTAAAGTATCTTAGAAGATAAGAACATTGTTATAGAAACAAGACGGATTTTCAAAAAGCAATTATTTCTTAATATGCTGGACTTCTCATTTGTAACCGTTTTTTTTTTTTTTTTTTTTTTTTTTAAAGCAGTGTCTCTTACAGGCTCCCTCTGTTTAACTTGAGTCTGGGTGGCTACACAATGGAACTCAATTTTTACTGGAAGACTGAATGTCTTACCTGTGAGCAACGCTTCCTTTCTTTATATCAGAAATAACCAGAGGGTCCCCTGGTTTTCTACTGGATGGAGCTGTAATAAAGAATACATACAAGTATTTATTTGGTTTTTTTCTAGATATGCAGATGGGCCAATTCTGTTCACTTTATTTACCTACATTGTATTTCCTCCCTTCCCCTAAATTACATGAATACAAACAATTGTCATCAGCATATTAGTAAGACTGCATATTCCTCAAAAATTAGAAAATGCCAGGATTAAGGTGGCTAGTGCAAAGTGAATTTCACCTCGTGTGTCTGTATTCTGGGTTAGGCCAGGACTGAACAGTAGAGCTCCAGTGATCTATCATAAAATGCTGTGTAGTTACAACATGTAAGGAAGACTTTCTGTTAGTAGAACTTTCAGCACAACTACTAATGCTGATCTTTTGCCACAATATTTCTGCCAGTCACAAATCATGTTTTATAATATCCCCGACCAACAGAGTTGCTGTGGCAAAACATCTATAGCGAGCTACCTCATGTTTTTTACATCCACTATTTTCTCATTCAGTGCTTAAGGCAGAGGTATGAAGATGGTGCTTCCTGGGTGAGAAGGAGGAATCTACTTTACAATAAATGAGATGCTGCGGATATTGGCCACGCATACCACTAGGTACCTGATACACAGTTATCACAGATGTACCCTACACCACACGGATGCTTGCTTCACTATGACTCTGCTTCCTTTGAAGTAAACGTGCCTCTTTTGATGAGCAACCTTGCTCCTCTGTACTGCTGCTGAGCCTTTAGCATTGTAGACTTCTCCCCACTTTGGACTGTGGATACCTACTAGAAGCCCTGCAATTCCAGCAATGGTCAAATTAGTAAAACCCCCAGCAGTCCTCTCCTGCACACCTAACATCTCTTCTTGGGGCTATCTGACATAACTGTCAATTTTCTACCTGTCCATCATGGTTAACAGGATGCTCTGCTCTGCAAAGCCAGTCATTGCACTGACTTGCGCAGAAATATTTGATAACTTTCCCTTGACCAGGAAATTTGCTCAGAAATTTTGCTTGACTTTGGTTGCACAGGAAGCAAAACTTCCCCAGAGAAAGATGATGATGATTTCAGAGGACTGTTTCTTGGAGCAGCTTCACAGAATGCATTGTTTTGGAGGGTTCATCCATTTGCTGGCAGAAGACTGCACTGAAGATCTGATATGGTAAGCAGTGAGCTCAGACGATACATTTTTAGATAATGGTGTGGCACCTTCTCTCTGCCATTGGGAAGTACACCAGCTACAGCTGCTCTGGCCAGCAGGTAGTCCATGCGGTGCAGGCAGACTGACTTTTGGGACTGTTCTTAACAAAGAGGGTGCTAATATTAAAATATTGCCATGTGGTATAAGGCACTCAGTTCTCCTGAAAGTGCTAATGGTTTTTGCACATGTAGGGCTCTTCAACCGCCCCGAGCCATGTCTGCTCTGTATACTGAGGCCTCTCCGTTCATTCACAGAAGGTGCTTCTCCATTAGGCTCCAATGCCTAACTGACAATCGCCTAAAAAGCTACCCAATATTGGAGGATCACCTACAAAATTCTGATGTCAGTTACGTTAGCAGCTCATGGCTCTTCTCTTTGATGGAAAATGACAAATCTTCACCTACAGCAACCACAAGGTGTATTAAAAATGACATTTCTAACACAATATTCTAACAGATCTTCTTAACCTTGGCTGCCCTAACCGAGAAAGCCCTTTAATGTCCAAAGGAACTGACTAAGAACTGCTAAATAGTCATATTGCAAATGCAGTGTCTTGAAAATCCAGAAGACAGATGCACAAGAACTTTCAAGAATTTTTAGAAACTTGTCTAAAACAGCACGCTTTCAGAAAATGCCTATGTTGTAATTTAGAGAACAGCAATTAACTTTTTGCAAGATGTGTAATTTTCATAGCTGTTTTCTCATATGCCACGGCTCAAATATATCTTATATGACAGTTTGATGATTTACTTAAATTTGGGTTTGTTTCACCAATTAGTATCTTGTTAAAATTTGAAAGTATCACTTTGGTGATATATTTTTTTTTAATTCTATGTTTTTACCCTCTAGGTTGCCTTATAAATCTTTGAGGTTATATGCCATCCACTGTACAACGGCTGCAGTTTGAGATTTGAGTATTAAGATAGTCTTTATGAAATTGCTTTATAAAAATTACCACTACTAAAGAAAACAGTCCATTACTGTTCCAAAAAGAAGAGAGAAAGAACCAAAAAGGGGAAAAGAGCACAGCTCAAAGAGGGAAACCACAGAGTAGAAGTGGACACAAAGGGTATGATATTGCACGCAAAGTTATTACAGTTTCACACTGAGTAAGTGTGAAGCAGCAGTATTTTGTCAGTTATCCCAGGCTATTAATTGTGTCTGGTGGATGAAAGCCTTTTTGTAGGCAGCAAACACAGCTCAGTGTGAAATGAATCCCCCCATGCTGACAAGCCCTTAATAAGCAGCTACACCACACTTTGTTTTATTCGTGTTCAATGCTCGTGACATACTTGCTACAAACTATTCAAGTTGTGTTGCAGAGATAAAATCATTAATTTCCTCCCGAGCTTTTGTACTGCACATCACCGCAGCCTAAGACTGCCTCCCAAACACTAGCGAACAGATGCTGTCCCCAGCAAGAAGATCAAGTATTATTATCCTGATTTTACAGATGAGGAAAGGAAACACAGGAATGTTTAGGTCCAGAGTATGACAATTTCCAGTGAGCAATTTGAGATATCCATGCCTTCATTTCTCACAACAGTTTGTAGTATATTACAGCTTCTATGTCCAAAGTACAAGTACTGGCATTTTCAGCAACAGCTGCAGATGCTCAGCATTTCTGTAAATGTGATGCCAGGACCTCAATGGTTTCCACAGAAAATCAAGCAGCCACCTGTGGAAAATCTCTCTCTCCCTCTCTCTCTTTCTCACTCTCACCCTCCCACCCTCTTCCTCCCTCAGCCCCCTCCCAGCCCCATGAAGTGATCCATCTTAGCACAACTCCGTTGCAAAGAAAAGGAAAAAAACCCTGATTTCTCCAGGGTAGCCTTAAATCATCTTGACCATGAGATCACCTCCTTTTACTTTTCTGCCATTCTCCACCTCATTCATTATGCAGCCTCCATCCCCTTGGATACACACCACTGTTTCATCTCTCCCCAGAGAGCAGAGAAGCAAGAGTCACAGTGAGAAAGAAGTATTTGACCACTTAATTAAAAAAGATACCCTCATGAATTAATGCAAGTTGAAGTCACACTGTACAGCTGTAAGTCTCCATTTTTATGTTTCATTTCAGAATTATGTTTATTTTAAAGAAGCAATTAAACCCAAAGCACCTTATCACTCACCCATGTCCAGCCTTCTTGCTCAAGTCCCAGTTTCCCCTGCTCACACCTCAGCCTCTCCCCTCATCTGCTGTTATGGCTCTTTACTCATTTTCTCTCCTTGTCACATTCCACCATCCTTTCCCCTCCCTGGTCCAGATGTCAGTCTACCTACTGTTGAGCTTTTCTAGAGACCTTACACAGACTGTATGATGAACTGCAAGTGGACTGAAGAGAGCATAAAGTTGTACAGATACTAAATTTAGTCTTGCAGCTGGAAGGCTGATCATTCGCAAGTTGTTTGTTCTCTCGCTTTAAATTAGTCTATGATCCTAGTCTATGATCACGAGATCATAGAGTTTTCCATTCTTGCAGAAGCAAGACAAGAAGCAAGCAGAACTGCCACCTTGGACTTCTGAAAGGCAGAGTTTGGCCTGCTTAGGAACATGGTTGAGAGTGTCCCCTGGGAGACAGTCCTGAAGGGCAAAGGTGCCCAGGAAAGCTGGTCATACTTCAAGGAAGAACTCTCAAAAGTGCAGGAGGAGGCCATCCCCAGGTCCCATAAAATGAGCAAACGGGGAAGAAGACTGGTCTGGCTAAATAGAGGGCTTTGGCTGGACCTCAGGGAGAAAAGGAAAGTCTACAATCTCTGGAAAAAGGGGTTGGTTAGTCATGAGCAGTATCAAGGTGCAGTGAAGATATGTAGAGGAAAAATTAGAAGGCAAAAGCCCAAGCAGAACTTAACTTGGCCACCACAGTTAAAGATAACAAGAAGAGTTTTTTTCAGTATATCAGTAAAAAAAGGCAGGGTAGGGAAAACGTAGGCCCACTGATGAATGAGGTAGGTGCCTTGGTGGTGGAAGACACAGAGAAGGCAGAGCTGCTGAATGCCTTCTTTGCTTCGGAAAGAGGAAAATAGGATGGAATTTTTTTTTTTTTTTCCAAAGTCAGTCCACGTATCCACAATGCTGGTTAACAGATACTAGACTTTTTAAAAGAGTGTGATTATTAAGTAGATGAAAGAGCTTTTCAAAATTAGGCTGATGTAGCTCTTTTGTTCCTTAAGTACTGGTTCACGTGGAGCAGCTCAGAAACCTGCTGATTCTTCAGGCCCTGTCTAGAAAATAATTACTTGTAACATGCAAAATGAAGCTGAGTTGGCTAGATGAAATCCCAAAATATACAGAAAATTCTCATAGTCAATGCTAAATATCTGTAGATATTTACAAAGCTTGTTTCTGATGAAGTACAAAAGCAATAAAGCAGACCACAGTATGGCTGCTAGTCAAAATGACTTAGAAAAACTGATGATAGTTTGGGTGAGATTCTGATATTCTTACCAGCTTTGCAGCTTCTTATTCCTTGAATAGTCCCATTAGCTTCAGAGAGATTATTTATGAAGCAAGGTGCTGCAGTTCATTACCAATAAGGATATCAGAATCTTACTTAAGAAAGAAAGAAAAGGAAACAAAAAAAAAGAGCAGTTAACTAATGTTAACTACAATTATCAGACTGTACTAGTAAGTAATTTTCTTGGACCTCATTTACGGATTTAAAAAATCTTAGTCTGTGATAAAGTAGCCAGTGGCAGAAAAAATTATCTTTTTAAAAAAGATCTATATTCCATTAGACGGTCTAAAATCAATGTCGCTGGCAAATAAATTGAAACAGATTTGAACACTACTCAATCTACTTGAAAGCCATCCTTCTTCTAGGGGATGGTTCTGTTATAAATGCAGAATCGCACACACATGGACACTGCTGTGTCATGCTTTATGTGCATGACGTAATTTTAAGAACTGAGACTTTTTAATTGCTCCAACCAGGTAACCGGGTGTGAAAATTACAGTACCCAAAGCACAAAATATATAGTCAATTATATTTGCAAACTATGAAATAGGGTCTTTATTGAGTATAAGTAGCTGTTATTGGGAAGATTAGACAGTTATTGCAGAGATAAGGGAAGGATGACAGAAGTCCAGTGTGTGTGCAGGCAGCAGTGGGCAAGGCCAGTGTACTGTGAGGTAAGTGACATGCACTATCTGAAAATCAGAGCCCTGGACTAACATTAATAATGACACTCATGAAACTTTCTTCTCTCTTACTTTCTAGGGGTGTCTGCTATCTAAGGGAATTTCAAAATTGTTTTGTTTTGCTTTGTTGTCTTGCATTATTAAATCTGAAACTGAGAAGCTAAGAGAAGCTTAGTTGCTTCCCCTATTACATGTTATGCTTTTCAAAGACCATGAATTAGCTTAACTGTCCTTAGTGTTGTGTGTCACCTCAGATATGCTTTCAAGTACCTGTCTGTAACTCCATGCAGGCACAAAGGAAAACAGTGCAAAGAAAAAAGAAATAAATTCCTCGTCCAAGACGTGTGCTTCCTAACAGCTGACTTAGAAGAACTCTTGGACTTAAAAATAGGCATATGTTTAGTTGCCAACCCGAGGTGAGGCTTATGTTTCTTTTCTGACAAAAAACGTCTGTCTTATATGTCAGTTCAGGTCTTTTCCTGACTTTCTCATTCATTCAAATCCTAAATTAAACTGGGGATATGGAAAGCAAGACAGGCGTTCCTCTGTAATGTTTTTATAGAGACAGCAATTTCTCACTCACCATTAACTCCACTACCTGATCTCCTCTATCACCTCTGTTTAAGCCTGCTCATACCAACTCCACTGAGTTTCCTTTAGTATTTGTTTTTTAAAAGAAATCATATAGCTTGCTGACAATATTGGTAATAAACGGCATGCTAATGTGCTAAAGTGCTCTGACAAAAAATTGACAAAATGAATATAAAATGCTTATATTCTTCAAATCACACTGCCTCATTTATGAGTTAATTAGGTAGAACAGAGAAAAGCACTGAAAAGCAAGCATGAAATGCAGCAATTCAGGACTTCTACCAAGCAAATTCACAAACTTTCAGTTATTAGTATAAATCCTTTAAAATCAAAAAAAGAATTAATCCTAGACAAATTTCATATGCATTAAATGCTATTAACAGGTGGGATTAGTATTTATAACAGATCATTTAATTTTAATATTAAAGATACTGCAATATACTCAGAAGAGCAGAACTAAGACCAACCAGGTGCTGCTCTGGTTATATAAAGCACTAATTTTACAAAGCCCTAACTTTTCCAATTTCCAAGTCAGGAAGGTATGCAAAGTTTGGAAGAAGACTGCTAAATACTAAATTCCAAGAACATTAGCTTTTCATTAAAAGTTTACGCCTACGGACAGAAAAAAAAGTACTATATGTCTGAATTCCAAAAAGCAATACAAATCAAATTATTAGGAAGATTGTATTTTTACAATAATCCTACAAACCATTACTGATCCTAAGAATACATTCAAAGAGAACAGCCTCTCTCTACGTTTTCTCATTTCTCAATATTTTCATTTGCATAAATACACATAGAGCTATGTTTTTGCTTCAAGGATCACATCACATCTTACAGAATCCAACAATTACTCATTCAAGTGTGCAACGCAAGCAAATAGGACTGCAGTGTCTCTCATTTGTTCCTCAGATGTAATTCTTAGCACTGGGTTCCCTGCTGTACTTTTGATTAACCTTATTCTATTGTGCTGGTGGAAGCTTTGAGAATATAAGTCAAAGCACAATCTTCCCCCAAGACACATCAATAATTCCAAAGAAAAACTAATAGTCTAAGAAAGGCCACAACCATAAAGGAATGTTGATTCTGGTGAGACTGGATTCTGCACTGTCATTAAGTATGTTAAACACAAGCCCATTAACTTTGATATGGATTTTTCTTCCTTCCACCACGGAGTTTATCTGGTCATAGTCCAGTCCTAACACAGCGTTTACAGTCTGCTCCCAAAATAAGTAAGTATAAAAACACTTTCAAACAACAGTAATGAATACTTTTTGAAAAACAGACTAACGTACACCCTTATTATCTTCTTTAGCAATCTCTGAAATCCCTAGTGAAAGGGGATTTTGCTATGTGACCTGCACATTTAGGATTATCCACTAGTTTTACACACTGAGGATGTATCTTCAGATTCTGGATTCTGAAGAAGAAAATAATCCCATGTTTGTGGGTCCTCATGGCTGTGAGAACCCTTGAGTTCAGTGAGTTCAGTTCAACAGCCTGTGAGACATGGGCCTAATTTTATTGACTTGTTTTTTCTTTCCTTTTTTTTTTTTTTTAAATTTAATGGCAGTTAAATATGTGATACGCATAAAGGAACAGGTCAAGCTTTAGGTCTGGCAAACTGCAGGCTTCTTTAACTACTAGAAGGGGAGTATAAATCTCTTACAAAATGATATTTCATCAGAGACAGAGTGCTGCTAATCATTCCTTTCTAGAAAAAGGAGAAAGAAGCTTGTACCAAACCAAACATGAGTCTATAGCTACAGAGATACTATCTGCAGATTATCCCATAAACATGGTCTTAAAAACAAGCACTTTCACTTACAGCTGATGGTGATGCCAAGTTCCACATTATGCTTCTTTGGTAGTTTTACATGAAACGTTCCACTGCTTGGTATAACTGATTCTATTAAAAAATATTTAAAACGTTAGATAATTTCTAAGGCACAGAAATTCCAAGTTCTTGGAACTATACGTGTAGTTTTATACTGAAACCACATCAGCATCACAAGCCACAGATGAAACATGGGTGCTGAAGGAAGGAAGTAGGACATATGAAGTATGATTTATTCCTCTATTGGTAATTTCACAGTAACTCAATTTTTTTTGAGGTTTAACTGAATTTATGGAGATTGCATGGGCCAGCAGCCAGCTGAGACTGCAGGTTTTTAGCTCATATGCACGTTCTGTGAGCACACGTGAAAATTTTAGCACTGGCAGATAACTTTTAATTAAAGGAATAGGAGATAAAGTCTTAATGATTTCAGGCCTTTGCTGCTGTAGGTTTAACAAGTTTTTAACTGTCTGCTCAGGTAACTGTCATGGATTTTACATCTACTGGGAAGAAAAAGAATCAAAACTTCACTAATGGAGAAGTGCCTGGAGCTGACTGAGGCAAAAAAAAATCTAGAACACACAGCACTGTATTTGAATCCTGACTTTTGGCATTACTTCTAGCAGAAGTCTGGGCCTTGGCCTGAAAAGGAGCAACAGAAGTTACAGCTATGGAAACATACAAATATGCATGTGGCAGAGGATTCTAGCCATGAGTACCAATCTGCTGTGATGGGGCAAATAAATGGTAGGGCACAAACAAGTGCAGGAACTGAAATACATGTGACTTCAGTTATATTTAAATGGCTTTCCCATTATTATTTTTTTTTTATTTTTTCAGAGTTCATTTCCTATGTATATGAATGCACATATTGTATTTGGTGCTTTTTGTTAAACATTATACTAGATCTGTGCATACTAAAAAGTTATACAAAATTATTCTAGGAACCTTTAGACTGCTCTTGACATCATGATTTATAATACCATTAACAATAATCACACTATGCAAAATACAGCACATCCGACATTGTCATGACTTCAAAGGAGCTACTGTTAGATGAACAGAGAAGGCTTAAAAGTTTTTACTATTTACAGAGTGAGGTAGTGCACACACATAATGTATACTCGTTTGATTTACACAATTTGTGATTTCATAGGTGTACTCTGTATGCTTAAACACATTACAGAAGAAAGGAAAGCCATTAGTAATAATAAAGATTCACCAGCAACATTAACAATGATTTTTCTGGCTTCTTAAAATTCAATTTGGATTGCTGGTTTGAGCTACTGTATGTGAAACTCTTCAGAGTTTTATCCTTATCTACCCTTTTATAATACTTTTCTGTCTAGTAAAATATTTCATTAGCTGGCCTGTAGAGGAATTGTTTCTATCTCAGGACAGAAAAACGTCTGGAAATAACTCAGAGGAGGGACTGTCCTCAGATCTTACTACAGGACTCGTCATTTCTGTTTGCGTTCTGAAGCACGCTGCAGGACTACATGAAATGAGAAAGCTGTACAAAGAGACACACGTTTCAAATAGGTCACTCGAAAACTTAATGGTGTGTATGTGAGAAGAAAGTCTCCACCTTGGATGCCTAACACTTGCAACGTACTGGGGATTTATTCCTTCACTTTTCTTGCAAGACAGAATAACAGTATATTCATACCTGCGACATCGAATTCTATTTCCAAAGTGACCTTGTTGGTGATAGAGGAGTCTCTGAGCAGTTGATTGGCCTCATCAAATGTGCTGTCTTCCGTCGGGATACCGTTTATTGCCACTATTCTGTCTCCTATTTGCAGCACCCCACACCTTGGTACACAACGATACAAAACAACCATCAGATGTGCATGTTACCAGAACTGGCAATATCAAACACATTCAAGCTAACCTTGAAGGAGAAGTGTGGCACAGCAGCTCAACAGTCTACCCAGGTGCAGAGGGGACAAAAGCTGCTGCCACCCCTTTGCATCAAGATGCTATCAAGCACTCCCAGCATGGGTTGTGCTCTCCAGGTGCCCACAGGAAGAGGGGCACAGCCTTCATGCCTCCACCCCACAGACATCACCTCTGCCTGTGACCATGGGCTACAGATGTTGTAGCTCTGCAATGGCAGCTAGTACTTGCCTGTGCAACTACTGTTTTTCTCATGCCATGATTAAAGATATATATAAGTATGAAAATGCAATTTAAATGCTGCAGTGAAATTGTAACAAAGTCGGAACTCTGGTATTCCCTAGTATTTGGTTCTGTACCAAAACTGAGCAGAGCTGGATATGGTCTCCCCCAATGGCACACTGAATTGTTACTATTTTGACTTCAGCGATGTTTCTGATTTTTTTTTGCCTTCTGCACGAATACAGTTTCCAGCCTCCTGCTGGAGGACTCTGGATGATAAAAACACTGGTGCTTGTCATTCTTCTTCTAGCTGATCAAGCATATGAAATATCATTGTCAGAACAGACAGTTTATTACCTGCCACACTTCCATTGAGCAAGGCCCTGCAATTTATCACAAATTGAAAGCAGCAAGCCCAAAGTACCCCAAGGAATATTCACCAAAACGTACTTAGCGGTCAACTGAAAGAACCTCACCTTTCCGCCGGACTGTCAGACTCAATATAGGAAATGAGAGGTGGAGAAGACAAGGTCTCAGTAGCAAACACGCTCCCCTGGAGCTGTATCCCAAACCCTACTATGGGGTCAGCTGTCAGCACCACTTCTGTGGTTTCTGTGTGGACGACTTGCCCAGCCAAACCAACGGTGCTAGAGGCTAAAGACACTATAAAACAGAGCAGACCGGGAGGAAAGACATTCATACACAGCAGAAACTTCATCGCTCTTTGAGAAAATTGATCTGTACAATAAATACAGTCCATGAAACATCTCTTTTAAAGTCAATTTAGGCTAACGTTCATAAATTATGCATAAACAGTTATGACATGTAAGAGAATAGAAAACATCTGGCTGTATGTTAGAATGCAAAAAGATAGTTCTTGTACTGAGCAAAATAAATGTGTTTGACACCCCCACCCCAAAAATCTCAGAACATCTTTGAATCCTGTTTGCATTAGGCCTGAGGCATGGATGAGCAGAATTTTCACAGGAGCTAAGGGAACTGGAGGCACGAGCCCAGCTGTTGTTCAGGCCAATTCCCACGAGCTCTTTTGAACATCTCGGAGAAATACACTGTTGTTAGCAACAAAGCACATGGCCCAGGCTTGCTTGCAAGAAATAAGGATGCCTTCCTCTTGTACATGTTTACTACAAGTCAGCAATTTGTCAGGCTAATTGGGTACTGTAAGTTGAACAAATCCCTCTGTTTTAGCAACCAGTATATCTCAAGAGATTGTGAGAAAAAAAGTTCTTTGGGGTCTCCCAAAGGAACCAGGGGACCCTTCAGTGAGAAACATGGGCAGCTACTTCTGCACTCCTGATTTACTCCCTCTCTCTGTTCTAGTTCTGAACAGGCTGCATTAGAGAACAAATCAAGACAAAACCAACAATGACATTCAATGCAACTACCTATGAAAGGAGGAGACTGCACCTTTGGTTCTTTGATCTCTGCTTAAAGCTCTATTGTATCTTTGTTTGAATTCCCCCTAGTGACAGACTACTGCATTTCATTATATCATACACAGAAAGCTAAAGTATTTTCAGTTCCTGTTCAGACCAATCAAGTAACAGTATGGTACCATAACGACAGTCCTCCAATGCCAATTTATAACATTTTCATGTTATAAATCTACACTATTACCACTTCAGCTCTAATTGTCTTCAAGACACATTGCTGCCTGAAGTAGCTACTCAGCATTAGGTAAAAGTTCATGATTTATTTGAGGGACAGTTTAGTTCCTGCTTTATTTGAGGGACAGTTTAACTGTGGAGCTGACTTCTGTAACTTGCTTACTCTTTTTCTAATACCATATCAGGAACCTAAAGGTCTTACAACATTTATTTCAACTTTTAGGACAGCTAAGGTTTTAATTCATGTTAGAAAATTAAGTTAGTATTTGTGGGATTTAAAACTCACCCTCATAAATCTTTTGATGACATAAACACTTAAAAGTGACAATTAGGAACTCCTCCCGCTCCCAAAGAAAATGAAACAGAAACAGGAACAAAAAAAAGCAGAGATGAAAATACCCTTTCCAAATCAGGTAACAACAGCTATCTGCTAAGCCTCTATAAAATGCCAGAGGTGCCAAAACCCATGATTTAGAGCTTTTTGGGGTTTGTAAGTCCACAGTAACTGCAGCAAGAAACATTGCCACTTTTTTGGCTTTTTGATGGATTCAAAGTTTTACAGGCCAGGAGGCAGCCTTATTGTTTTAAAAAGGGAGCATGGATTTGTATGTGGCTCCAGTGAACCCTCATTGCTACTGCTAGGGGTGCATTTTAGCATGCTTGCATATTTTGCATCCAACTCTTGGCAACAATCCTGGGAGTTGCTTTATTATACTCTCTACAGTATGTAAATAATAATCTTGAATTTGAAGATTATGTGCTTGTTACTTTTATTCCTGCAGCTGTACAAGAAGCAGGGCAAGGGTAAGTATATGGATTAAAGGTGTATGGATTAAAGGCAAGCATATGGATTATTATGCCTGCAGTCTCCCATTCTGACCCTTGGGAAAATGCAAATTGTTCACTATTCCTCCTAGTATCAGCTAAGTTGAATGTGCTGAGAAAACAGCACCTGGGAATGTCTAACGCCCTCTCTAATTTCTACCAGAAATTCAGCTCCAGAAACTATCATGTAAGTTGGTATAAAATTGTGTCTTGCTTTCAAGTACTAATACGGAGCTATTACAAAATACTTCAGGATTTAAGCTTTAACCAAATAATAATCTAAGTGTTTCCACAATTAATACCATACTTTTAAAACAAAATAAAAAAAAAAGCAGAGGAAGAATAGAAATGGAAAGCAAGTGGCATAAATAAAGCATATGACAGCAAGGCATGCCTTCAATTTCTGTAGCCACATGTTTGGAAAGATTTGTGTAACTGATGCAATGATTGCAAAATCATGGCTGTAAAAGTCTTGTAACCCCCTGTACCATCACACATCATGAATTTTGGCATGATCACATTAAGTTATTCAAGTTTTCCTACATCATTGGCAACATAAATTTTACAGCATCCTTCAACAATACATCCTTTTCTTCCCAAAGGACATCCTCAAAGATTTATTGTTATATTAATAAAGCCCTCAAATGATGCAATTAGATTAAAGAGAAAAAATAATCACTAAAATTAAGAGAGCATGCTACTCCTTTTCTATAAAAGGACAGCAGTCTATGCTACCTGGTTCTCATGAGCCTCCCACAAAGGGAGAGGGGCAAGGTCTTTCAACTGGATGGTGGAAGGGTACAGGACCAGTCATTCTCTATCACGGTCACCTGTAGCACGTTCAGTCCAGTGTGGGTGTTTAATTGGCTGTTACTGCAGTCACAAATATGAGTATAAGTCTAGCAACAGTGGTAAAAAACCCTGTGTGGGTTGAAAAGCAAGCTCCCAGTAAGGGCAAGCAAGCCTGGTTGGCCAGCTAATTCCTCCAAAGCCAGCTCTAATTCAGGGTTGCTGATGTAGTGAGGCACAGACTGACTCAGCAATGGGGCCAGTATTTTGTATGCTCTATATCCAGACCTGACAATGTAAATGCTAATGAACTACCCCTCATCCTAATTCCTCCAAGCTAGAGATTTGCTTAATCACAGCCACCTGTCATCCCCTGGTCCTTCTTGAGGAATCGTTCAGTGGGCTGCAGTGCCTACATGACTGTCTTAAGTTAATGTCATTGGCCTTGTTTTGAGCCTCTCCAGGATAGCAAAGTACAGGGCAAGGCCTCCTTGAATTAAATAAATATAACATGAGTAACAGCTGTCTCCATCATCCATAATAGGATTAGCTTTCAGAATTAACAGTCCTTTGTTGGATGGAACAGCTATAATATAGCACAATCAAAGAACTATTTTTTGCATCCAGGATTATTTTACTATTCAAACCAATTATTATTAGTGCAACATCACTACCGTTTCCCATGTGCACGTGAGGACACATAAAAGCTGGACCCCTGCTGATACCATGGCATGGACAGACACACTATCTCCCTGTGACCCAAAAGAATGCATCAGAAGCTAACATGTCAACAGATGAGTTGTGAAAAGTAGCTGATCAGATTACAAATCAAAAATGCACTTACAGGCAAAAGTTACATAAAAAGATTTGCTTTACAAAAGAAATAAGAACAAGCAAGCAACAAAAAACTCTGCAAGAAAGCAAAACCTCAGTTCTTCTCTCAAACGTTTCCTCTCAACTCCATAGTGTCTGGCCTTGGTTGGAGGCTGCTGGTTTCCTCTGATTTCGCTATGACCATGCGAAATCTTTAATACGCTGTAATGCGCAGCAGCTCAGTTTTTCCAGAGTAGACCTGTGAGCACTATTAGCCAGACCAGGTGATTTACAGAGCAGTTCTCACCTCCCTGTTCTGGAGGAACCAAGCTGCTGTGGATCACAGGAAGACAGAGAAGCCAAAAGGAGAGGTGGAACTTAAACAGAGCCTGGGAAACCACATGCTGATATAGCCATACTCTCTCTGGCCCAGCGAATACTTTGCAATACACAAAGTGGAACAGACTGAAATATATCAACCCTGGCTTGGGAAATTACTAACTCATAGGAAATTCATGCTTTGAATCCCAGAGAGTGGCCAGAAACAAGGCTATTTAGCCTTCACTGTTATTTGTCACTGATCCTCATAAAAATAATTGTGCAGCTTGTGGTGTAGAGGTAAAATTTAAACTACCTAGGAGGTACCGTGTCAAGCACTACTTCTTCCGTAATGTGATAGCTGAGCTTACCAGCAATCTGGTTTTGACTATTCACCTACGGATTTTACTCCCCGATGGAAACGGGAAGAGTTGAAAAAGGAATTTGAAAATCACTTCAGTAACGGTATGACAAAACCTTGCAAGATTGTCTGAAGAAAACATTGCTTTAAACATTTCAGATGAGATAGTTAAGCTGTATGGCCTCTACTCATCTCATTTTAGTGTTGGGCAAACATTTTTACACTGATGTTTCCATACATCTAACAGAAACACCAATTGTTCTCTCTTCTGCCTAGCACATACATTAATTAAGGTATTTTGTACCTTTTTTTCTGTATCTTCCCCCTCCTCCACCCATTCACTGCACATTTTGAGCAAATGCTGTTACCACCTACAGGAGCTTTTGAAGTCCTTCTTTTTCATCCTCCGCCTCATCATTGTCCCACGTGGGCTGGTGGAGTAGAGGCTGCGAGGTAAGGTCCCCATGTTCAGGGAACTCAGGCTGTATGCACTCATGGAGGTAGGAGAGAAGGATGAAGACACCAAAGCTGCTGTAAGAAATCAAACACTTGGCATACAGCACTCAGTCTTCACGGAAGAGTGCGGCACATGCCTGTAACTCATCAATGAATAAAACAACGTGTATGATGCACAGGAATGGTTTGTGCATTTCCAATAAGAAAGACATTAAAGCACATAGGTGACCCTAGGTAAAAATGTAGCCAGCATTTCATGAAAATACCTGCTGGAAGCTAACAAAGATACTGCAAATACAAAAAGTACATTCATAGTACACAACTTATTTTAGGTGAAGCATGTTAAATTAAATTTTTTAACACATACTCATGAACCAATGCAGATCAATATGTCTAGATACACTGACTTTAAAAATGCCTTTTTGTAGTAGGTAATTTCTGACAAAAGATTCGTAAACAATACTTTGCATTCAAAAATCATGCTTTATATAGCCTAGTCAAATCTAATGGTCTACTCATATAGCAGAATAGCCGATTCATTCAGAATTTTCAAGCCTTTTTCTGTCTACAAAGGTTGCCTTGTTAAAGAAAGGAAAAGGTGTAAAATGTCAGAAATAACCTTGGCATGGCTATGAAAAAGTATAGCATCCATAAAACTGAAAGGGTTTTAGCACCTGAAATGGGAGAAATATGAGTGAAAGAAGAAAGGAGGGAGGAGGAAGAAGATGAAGAGAAGGAGAATATGTCAGCAGGAAAAAGCATGAAACATTACGAAGGCTTTTTTGAGGAGGCGTTTTCTGGAATTTCAAGGCTGGCATCCTGCAATGGTCAGGGTGGTAGGTGTTATAATGGTGGTAGGTGAGGAGGCTGCTGTGGCTGTTGGCACACGAATCCCAGGTAAGTTGCCTGTTGCTTCTTTGAACATTCACTGCCCACATGAAGGGATGATGGAAAATCAGAAAACAAAAGGACCAGAGAAGAGGGAAAAGTAACTGAAGTGCACAAACAACAACAACAAAAAATTAAAAAATGAAAATAAATTGAAAATAAAATGAAATAATAAACAACCTGTTCTTGTCTTCTTACCAGGGGGTGCTAACTTGAGGAGCAGAAATAATATTTTTTCTCAGAATAAATGGTGTCGAGTGTGGTTTTTTGTTTTCTTGTATTTGTTTTTAAAAAGAGTAATACTGAATCAATTTCTAATCTCACTCTGGCTTCAGGAGTTAAGACTGCAAACTTCCTTAGAAAATACTAAGAAAATACATATGGCCACTGACTGAAGGTTAGTAAGTCTCTGCTTGTATTCATCTACACTAAAAAGATCAACCAGATACTATATACAGCACTGCCTAGAATGGAGATGTTTACTTGACACTCATTTAAATTTACTGCATTGACATTTTAATTTTGCCACCATTTATTGTTGGCATTACACTATTCTGTGCAGTAAACGACTTCCCTGAGCCAACAGCAGAAAAACTCTATCATGAAGCCTGGTTAATAAAGGAGTTCCTATTGATTATTTGAATGTGTGATTTAATGTGGGTTTTTTTAAACTTGCATCTTCAAATGTTCAAAAATGATCCTTTTCTGGATGGAATTTGGGACCACATTAGATTGCTGATTCTACATATGGAGAGTCTTGGATATGACAGAAGGGAAGGCCGGTATTTACCAAGAGAATGGAAAACATTTCAGTTGATATTAAATCAAATATTAAAAGAAAATTATTTAAGTCACCCTTCATTAAATACTTTCTATTCATTATTAAATTCAGTGTAACTGTATCCTTACTGAACTGTAGAGGAACACTTCAAACCGGGAAACACTCACTGAATTTTTGTCTTAAGAACACTGAGGGATTCACCAATTCTATGAAACTTTAAGTTACAGTCCTTGGCCCATGAACCAAAGTGTCTCTGTGTCTCTCTACTACCTGCTATATCTATAATGGCTGCAGATGCATATGACCCTGTGCTGGACTTTAACAGTAGCCGGAAATCTTGACTGTTTAGGTTGGACCCACACCTTGTGTTCACATCTTACTCCATGACACAAAATAAGGGGGGAAAGGGCAGCCACCACAGTAAGCCCTGCGCAGTGCTAGAAGGAAAGCTACCCTTCTGTTTCACTTCATGTGACAGGAGTAATGATTTGCCAATTGCCTGAATATATTAACCTTCCTCTGACTTAAAAGCAATGCCTGTCACTACAAGGAGGAGTGCACACCAGGGAAGGGGGAGGAAAAGGAGAGTGCAGGGGCCCATCGTGTCCCCGCAGCCTTGTGAGGCCTTTGGGACTCCGGCGGCCCCAGCACTGCCAGGCCTGGTATCCTGGTTTCAGTGACGCAGGACTAATTTCTCTTCTAATGCTTGGGAAAACTACACTTTTAGAAGACTCTAGTGCCTGAATTCGTAAAAATATTTATTTTGTAGACAGCTATGCTATGTGGGTTTTAAGCTCTCAGTGTTTTCGAGCCTTGCCAGGTGCAGGGATGAGGAGGAGCGAGACTGGGCAACAGGGTTATTTCATACCATGAACATCACATTCAGTACAAGTTAGAAAGTTTGCTGAGGAGTTCTCCCTCCCTTGGTGGAGGCGGTCCAGAGAATTTCTTGTCCTGAGGCTGGATCCCAGAGCCCTTCCCTTAACCTCCCGAAGCCGTAGCACTCGCAGTGTCTGACATTTGCTGTCCACTGCTGGGAGCGCACAGCTTCCTGCTGGTAGAATGGGCTGAGTATAATCCTTGTATGTTTTATATTGATAATCGGGATCAATACTGGTTCTTTACTGTTATTAATGTTAATTATTTAGTCTTATCCTCTTAAATCTATTTAGATTTCAACCCCCGTCTTTCCTTGTTTTCCCTGATTCCCCATCCTGGGTGGGGAGGGGTCATCAGGTGAGAGAATAATTATCTAAATGACAATAAATTGTTGTGAGTTTCTCAAACCATAACACCTGGCTCTGCACCCCAGGTCAGGGAGCCCTGGGTCTGTGTCCCTCCCTGAGAGCATCCCTGTTGTGCTCTAACGTGTTTGAATCAAAAGAATTAATTATTTTTTTACTTTTTCTCCTCAACAGGTAACAAAGATGAGGGTGGGGTGCAACACCAGCACCAGGAGGAATGCTTGGTGCCACCAGTCAGCCTGTGCCTCAGGGTACCTCATCTGCTTTTGGAAACTTTGGCGCTTTGGAAAATCTCACGTCAGTCAGACAAGTCCCAGAAATAGCAGCAGTAGCCTGATAAGGCTATATGTATCTTACAGACTTATCATTATCTTTTCAAATGAAACTGTCTCTTTGATTATGGGCACAGACAGCAAGATTTCTGAACTTTAACTATGGTGTAAAAATTAAAATCTGATAAGAACAATGTGACCAGGTGGATTTTCATTATTTTCAAGTTGCTGTGAGCCTTGTTTAATTAAAAAGACTGCTTCCAGCAGGAAATTATCTGGTAGTCTTTGATTATTTTTTTTTAATGTTTTATTTTCATGTTGAAAGTAGAGATAAAAATATCCCACAAAGTGGGAAGGTACACAAATTCAGTTTGCTCAGCTTGTAGAAGGATAATCCCAATTCAACAAAAGTTCTGTAAAGGAAAATCCTGTCATGTGTACCTGTAGTAATTTAGCGGTAATTTGAGCTATTCCAACCCAGGGTTGTGTACAGTGAACATAAAACTAATGGGGCAGCAAGAGAAATGAATGTTTGCAGCACAGTGTATACACACACACACAAAAAAAAAACCATGGAAAAAAATATCTTTTATAGTGTTCTCCATTTCATTTTAGGGCTAAAGTTGCAATTTATTTTATATGCTGACTTTCTTGCCTATTTTTAATTCCTAACATGTTCCCAGAATACCAATAACTGGGCTCAACAGATACAGCCCTAATGCCTCAGCTTATCCCAGACACATAAAGGGAGCTTTTCAAACTCTGCAGCATACAGGCCATACCACACCCGATGAAAGGTTGTTTCCAAGAGGGTACTTGCTTCCATAAAGCGTCTTATATCTTGAATCAGTCATGATTTTTGGAGTAGCACCACCTGGTGAGGGGCTGGGAAGCGCAGTAAACATCCTAGTTCTTCTGTCTTACTTAAGAAAGCAACTTTATTACCTCAGGGAGATTTCTCCCCAAAAGGTGTGCTTATGTAGCTTTTGCAGATCCCCTTGATATGATTTTGCAATGACCAGTTCTTAACACTGGAACAGTGAGAGCATTGCTTTTTCTAAGCATCTACACTGGATCAAGGTGACTAGTACATTAATAGCATCAATTTGTTTTAAATGTTGGTTAAGAAACCAACTGCTTGAAGTAATACAATCATCCAAACAAATCTTTGGGCCTGGTACTCATCTTCCCAAAATAAACACTCTTCAAAGGTTCTTAAGCCAGCCAAAAATAGGTTGTGTGACATCTTCAAAAAAATGAAAGATCTGTTTGCAATGTCTGTCATAACTGAAAAGAATGGAAATATATTGCAAAATTTGGTCTCCATCTCATTCTGCTTCAAAAGTATCATTCCCTGCTCCCTCATGCCTCTAACCGGCTTAAGTAGAAAAGGAAAACAGATGCAGCTGAATAATGGAAGAACTTGGTATCGCAAGGGCTACTTTTTTTCACCCCGGTCTTGGAGAAACAAGGCTCTCCTCAGCCACTAGTTCAATATTCACCAACTAAAGCCTCCCCATCCAGGGACAACTTTGATAGGTGTCAAGGAACATTTACCATTACTGACATTTCTAGACCTCAGAAATACTGTCATGGACTAAAGGAGACAGCACAGGCTCAAAAAATGATACCACTGGTTCATGCTGCAACACAGGTACCTGCTCTCTGCGTATTTGATAACCCTCATTATTTCTTTGATGTCTACCAACATGCAGTATTTTAGACTGAATTTACAAATACTGTGAATTACACACTTTCTCAGGATTAGTTAGAAGACAAGACAGGCAGCCACCATCTTCAAATACTAAGACTTTTTATATGTATTTGGTTTGAAAATGGATAGCCATTCTCTTCAAGCATGTTGGTATGAAACAAATATCACGGGGAAAAAGGGCTGGGATCTAGGAAACTGCTTCCAAACAACCCTTTTTCATAAGCACTGACAATGAACATATGAAGCCATCTCAGAAGCAGTTTAAAAGATGATGACAATAGATAATAATGCCATTAACATGAAAAAATACATTGGGGTTTTTTTGAGCTATTTTAGGGGAGAACAGGTGTTAAGAATGAAGTTGTCATAACAGACTATAAAGTCAATATGCTGAAAAGAAGGTGGCTGTGGTCCTTCCTCCCCCCTCTAAATTTAAGCAGCAAACTAGAGGTTCGTTTACTGAAGTTCCTAGTTACCCCCACAATGATTGCAACAGTAAAGTCAACAGGTGTCATTATGTACATCAACAATTGTGCTTAGCCATTTCCCACTAAAACATTTCCCTCTCTATCGATAGGAATCTCAGAGGGCACATTAAGTCCGAGAAAACACAGAGCTTCTTAGAAACTGCAGAAGCATAACCTGGGGAGCTGAAACAACATTTACAGCCATAACTGCTGCGATAGCTTACTTGACCATTCAGCAAGGGCAGGCAAAGTAAAAGACAGAAAAAGAAAGGAGTACTTGGTGCTACAAATCCTCTTACCGTGCTCTGGGCCTTTCAGCGCTAGCCGTGTCTGGTGGTGAGGAAGGATCTCAAGTTTCACGTTATCCGCTGCATTAGCCAAAAATTGTGTTGCTTCTGCCAGTGTACAGTACTCCATGCTGGTGCCATCAATGGACAGAATGTGGTCTCCTACATGTAACGCACCACATCTACATAAAAAGGGAAAAAAACTCGGTATGATCAGGTATGCTCTTTGCTTGGAAAATGAGTTTTACTGCCTTCAAACTGGTCATGGTAACTATGAGCGTGTTTGGTTTTTCAAGAGAGATTTGTATTTTGTAGGCATTGTCACGGGTCAGACTTTATATCTTTTAGTACAAACCTTAAAAACAATTCAGTTAATACAGTATATGCCAGACATCACTCACAGAACTGGAATGGGGTATCTGACTATAAAAATATGCGTGAATGGCAGCAGAATAAAATGAGAAGAGCTTAAGGAGACTCAAATAACTTGGTCACATATCCCTCACACAAGCACCCAGTTCATCATTTTTTGAGCTATAGTTCCAACATTTATTAGTACAAAAGCTGTAAATGATGATGAAATTATGCAGTAGTCAAACAAATAATGAAACCAGGGCTAGCATGGTGACTTCAGGAGTGGGGTGGGGGAAGGGGGCTATCTGCTAAATCTCGCTGCACTCAAAAGACTGGCTACTGGATGAGTTGAGAAATGCAAACACAGCAGTCAGCATCCCGACGTACCAGTCAAGTAGACAGCTCCTTTAATTGGTTACCCCCTGTGAAATGGGAAAAAACAGAGGGAGAAAATTAAAGCATCCTGCACCATTGAACTGGAGAACACCCCTGGATCAATGGCCGTCACTCTCAAAATTTCTACTGTAGGGAAAAGCCCACAGAGGAGCTGTAGACTCACTGCTACAAGTGGGTGCTACCAAAAGCACCGTTGTCAAAGAGGAGTTAACAAGGTAGGGTGACTGGGGACATGCAGGAGGAATTTGCTGCTGAAACGTAATATTTAGGGATTTTTTAGATAGAGATATGTATATAGAAATATACTGTATATGTATAAACACATACACACACACGCACACACCCCAGAAGGGATCTCACAGCTCTGTTAACAGAGGCTTAGACCGTTGAGGAAAACTATCTATCATTTTTAGAGTGGTTTAAATGGTTTTATTTAAAGGTTTAAATGAAGTGGAAAAAAATACTGCAAATTAACTCCAAGATACAGAAGCCAGTCTTCCTAATGCCTCAATCTTATTCTAAAATATCAATAAAAATATCCAGATACAAGGAGTTCCATTTCACTGTGCCACAAGAATGAGTGATATATTCTAAAAGAACACTTCAAGGTTGCAAAGCCTCGAAATTTCCTTCTCTTGACAGCTGTTCCATATTGTATGTTTACTTTAAGAATTCCAGGGAGTTATTTATTTTTTTTTTTTAATATTAATCTCTGCTGCAAGATTACATTTAATCCTCAGAGCACAGCTCTCAACTTCTGTGTTGCATAGTGCAAGCAGACAGTCACATTTTACATGGGGGCTGGCTTATGTCATTGAATACTATGTGAATGAGGTAAGGTAAATGCTGTCCTGGAATTCTTAAACTCAGCAGTATGGAACAACAACCTGACAAAGTGCTAATTTTAAGACCTGACAACCTTGAGAGCATCTGGTTTCGTGAAATTCATCAAAAAATGGAAGGGTTTCTTTAAAACCAAACCAAAGTAGAAATAAAATGGACGAATGGACCTGTAGTGCCAGCTCTCTGTCACACTCACCTGTCTGCAATACTCGCAGATTTGATTTTGTCTATGACAATGACCTGTTTGTTGCAGCACATCGAGGTAGTTAGTGCAACCCCAAGAGCAGCACCGGGAGTTTTGGCAACTTCAACCAGCAGTGGCCCAGACGCTGTTGCTACTGAATCTGTTAAAATCAGACAACAAAAGATTAGTGTTATACCCATGTGGCCCTTAGGCCATTTTCATATTTTTCCCCACATAAAATCTCCATGGCTATTCTATTTCTCTAACCAGACAACAAGCCACCTAAACAAATTCTGGAATAGCACCAATTTAGGTGTCAAGAAAATAAAAGCAAAAGGAGGTTTGTGAATCTGGGATTTCGGAAAGCTTCTGAGTGTTGCGGAATCAGAGATGCACCAGGTTAGGGAACTAGGATGTGTTAGTGAGTCACTCTATTGCACAACTTATCTCAAAATCACCTGGAATTTCAAACAGGCATGCTGAAGAAATAGAATTAATTAAAAAGTAGAAAATTATCTGAAAAAAACTATGAACTGAAGAGGTTAGAGAAGGATGCTAAATTGATTTCCAGAAAAGAAGGGGAAGGTCTGTTCACAACAGCTGTAATAATTAAATTAAGAAGGTAAAGCAAGGATCTACCAGAAATCGCTCACAAAAAGAAAGGACAATTTAGGAGAAAATGGAGTAAATGCAGGAGGCATGACAGCTAGAAATAGTAGGAGTTAAAGCAAAATGCATGTGAGGAGGGTCAGAAGATTCTTGTAATATCCTGTCACTGGATAAAGTACTGCCTTGCAACAGGGCACAGATAGTAAATGACCAACACTGAAACAAGAAAGCAGAAAAGCAGGAGGCAGCAATAGTCATGACTGATGACTGTGGTGAGGAACTATGCCCAAGAGAGACAAGTGCTAGACAGAACAAAGTAAAAAACACAGCAAGCTGCTTCCTAAATGCCAAAACAAAGCAGGCAGTGGTAAGGGTGAAGTACATTTTGGAGAATACCTGAGAACTCCTACTAACCGATACCTATTGATCACTCACTGATCTCAGCGGAGCAAGATACAGTAAGGACATAAAAACACCAAGACAAAGAAAGTGATATCAGAAGCCTTTGGAGGTACTTACAATCAGAATAACTCGAAAATGAATAACCAAAGATTTATGCTGAAGCAAAGTTACCAAATGTCCTGAGATTAATATTCATACAGTACTGGAGCCCGCTGGAAGAACACTGGGAGAATGTTCAACTGAGATGTCTCAGAAGTTCCAGAGATTGAAGCTGTAAAAGAACTGCAGCTGGACTTCAAAGTATGGAAGAGAAGATAGATACCAAGATACTCCATTCAGTCTCAAATCTAGAAAATTAGTCCAAACCGTAATTCTGACACAGCAGAGAAAGTCTGTGAAACGGTGTATTATTATATAAAAGTAACAAGCTGTGTAATGGTACAAGAAATTGAAAGACAGCTTGATTAATTAACACTCAGCTAAGGTGCTATAGCTAGAGAGTAATGTAGATAAAGTGAATATAGAAATAAAGTGAAAAAAGTTGCTTTTATGGAATAACATACAATACCAGTAAAGCATACGTTAATTGTTATAGAACTCCTTTTTTCCCCACAACTTGAAATAATTTTTATATTCTTGTTGTCTTTTTTACAGTTAGAAACCTGAGGATTTGAAAGTGCCCATTAAATCTGAGTGACTCATTTTTGTTCCCAACCGGGACTGACTTTTAAAAAGCTGAACTTCCACAGGTGCTACCAAAACAAGCTGCTCCATAAATCCGAACAAAACTTTAAATTGTGATCCAACAGAAGAGAGTCCACCCAGCAGCATTCCTACCTGGAGCTTCAGGCACTAAATAGGTTTAAAGCTGGAAGAACTGCCGTCAGCAGCTACCTCTCTTTCTCTAGTAACTAAAGATGGAGGTTATGGCAGTCGAACCCCTGTCTTAGATGCCTTGGATAAGGGTCTAAGCAAGGCATGATTCACGCAGTGACTTGCATAGAGCCAAATAAGCACATGCAGCAGAGGAGAATTTACAAATTCCTGATTCCCATTCCTGTGCTGAGAAACAATTGTTTTCTTCTTGAACATTCCAGTGGTTTCTGGAGCTCCGAACAAGCTCGTACTTACAAACATATGGGAAGAAGGCTCAAACAACGTTTGTCACCAGTACTGTGACAAAGGTCTGAACTCATGTCGATACAGAAAATGGCAAATCTCAACTTGTTACTGGCCTATCACAAATTCTTTCTGTAACAATTGCCTCGAGGAGAGGAGAAGAAACTAAATGCAAGTATCTGTTGAGAATGAGTAAATCTTTCAAGATGCTGCTCCGGAGTTACTTGAGAAATGCACGATCAGCTTATCCCCTAGTGTTATTTCCCAGGTGCCTGTTGAAATGCACAGGGAAGGCAAACCAAGGCAGCCAGGATGAATAAGTAAGATAACTACAGTAGAGAAATCAGAAGAGAAGAAATGGAGTGTGTCTAACTGTGGAAAATAAGCACAAGGAAGAGAAATCGGAAGGCAATAATCAAGCACACATTCCCTGACAGAGAAGGATTAGTTTATCAAGTTGAAGTAAAGCATGGATATGAAAAATGAATCATACAGGTATAAATAATTCATGTGTGAAGATGTTTCAGTCATTAAGATATTTACACCGTGACTGAAGCACTTACACACGATGCTGATTTATTGGCCATGTAATTATGTAAGATATACTGATGAATGTTTGCGTGAAAAACGCTCTAGATTTTTGATTTTGTTAATCATTTTTCTCACTTTTGAGCACTGCATCTCAATCAGTACAAGAGGCTTGATTAAAAACTCCCAGAGGAAGAAGCATTGCTTTCCGCATGCTAATGCATTTCTTCAGCTAGACAGCAGCTTACCTTTTTTATTTGACAGCCTAAATCACTGGCAACAAAGGTTTTTATTCTGAATATACCTTTATGGTATGTAAATATACTATACGATGTCTAAAAAAGTTTTTGATAAAATAAGCAGTGTTATCACCCTCGCTTACCTCAAAAGATAATCACAAATTATTTTGAAATTGGGAAAAAAGCAATTTAGCCCAACAAGTGATCCCCTTACATTTGTTTCTTTACATCCTTTCATATGTATGTATCTGCTATTCCTTACCTATCCTCCTGGCTTATCGAATCCAGTTTAACAACTGGTGGGTGGTGAAGAATAGAAAACCTCTTTAGGATTCCCACAGGGGGGAAGCCAGAAAGTGAGCTGCTTGTATTAGGCAGCAGAGGATCTACATGTGAAACAGTGCCATGACACCACCCAAACCATGACATAACCATAAACGCCCTAAAAAAGAAAAGCTTCAGTCACAGCTTGCAATCAGTAATGACACTAGATCCACAGAAAGCCATACTATTAGTTTATGATGCCTTTTTTTTTTTTTCCTTTCCAAAGCCTTTGTGTACTTAAAGCTGGGAAGTGCTGCTATACTGTGAGCTTGTTCCTGTAGGAACACTGAGCTCTGTTGCTACTATCTGTGCTCTGCAGCTTCTCACTTCTCTAACTGGAAGGTTTTGGGTGCTTTATTTTTTTTTTTTCAGAAGTCACATCAATACAAGGTACAAATAAGTTTTTGAGCAGCTTAAACAAACCAGACAAGGAAGCAGGACGTCAAAACAGATTTTGACCTTAAGAGCCAGCTCAGCCAATTGAAACACACAGCTCCACAAGACTGTTATTGATCTTGCCTGGATGCTGCTGTATCTTCTAGCAATGATGTAAGTGACAAACAAGTGGATACCTAACTACTTCATTGAGCTTCTTTCCTATTAGGTGTCCACAGGCTAACAATTTTTTCACCTTAAAATTGTATATAGCAGGTCCATGTAGTCTTCTCTGTTGTTTTGTTGTTATTGTCTGACTGAAAGCAGTGAAGAAAAAAAAAAAGGCAAGTCTGTGCTGGTTCAGATCAGTAAATAAATACATAGCTCCTCCTCCAGCCTTGCAGTTCTCCCAATGCAAAGTTTTAATGCTTTTGTAGCAATGCATTCACAGATGTAAATGTGTCTCACTCCTGTCAAAATAGAAGCCAGTATTTCACAGACATATTTTTTCTTGGTCAAAAAAATTGTACTCTCCTACTCCTCACATCTGTCTTTGTTCCCTTCATACAAAATCTTTGCAGCCCACAGATTAAAAGTAGAGCAATCTCTCCCTCAGTTAGGAGCTTTCTTTTGTCCATTCAGTTCTTGTCAGTACACCAAATTCTTCACCTTCTCTCTCTTTTTCTGTAATCCCAATTTTTATACTCAGCACCTGTGTACCTCATGCTCAGGCTAGTCAAGAAAGCATAATGTTAATTAGAACAACGGGACACCCAGATTATATTTTCAGAGCAGTAACCCTCATTAAGGTCAGGTCATGTGACACCTGGATATCTTTTTCTAACCCTCCTAAAAAGAAAAACCTCTTCCAGCCCTAAAGCACAACTTCCAGTACCAGCATCCAAAGATGGTCAGCTGGGTAAATCACAGAGGTGTATTTTAGTGAAGTTAACGAAGACTTCTTGTACTTCAGGAAAAGATCTGAAATCTCTGACACTCCCTCCTTTAAAAGCAAAGCACTGTAACATTTACAGCAAATTAGTTTGAAGAAATCATTTTGAATCCACCCATGACTCTTAAATGCCTTACGTTTTATTCTTGCTTTCCTCTACTCTCTCTGTGCTCTTTTTTCCATTCACAAAAATCAATTATTCTTTTCCAGCAGGCGCTCAGCAATCATACATGCTACGGCTCTGATGTATGTAGGGTAGTCATTGATTGTTCCCTGTTGAGTGAAGTCTCATAGAAGGACCCTCACAAGTCCTCAAATACAGAAGTACACGGCCATTTCCTTGAACTTGCTTTCTTTAACAAAAGCACAACAGAACGTAGGGGGCTGTGTGTATTTATGTATGTGAGCCAGTGTTACAGAGAGGGTCCAATACAAAACACTCTATTGCAGTTATTTCTTCCTCTAGAAAGGTTGAGGCAACCAACATGTCACTGTGAGCATTCAATGCACAAGTGGAAGGTAGTTTGAAATTGCAGTGGTGAGTCTGGTGTCTATGGCACAGAAGATCTGGCCTTTATTTGCCAGTGCTTCAGTTGCAACAGATTATTTTACAGAGTAACCGATGGTGGGGAATGCCAAGCAGGCATAGCTGTGTCCGTCCATTCAGAATCACTGCATTAGGGATTAGGACCTCCATTTTCTGTCTAGGTAGCAGGATCTGAAACATGAAAACCATTTTTTTTGCCCCCCAGAAATAGCTCAAGATTTAAGGTGACAGACACACCATACATTTTCCACCAGGAGATTTGTGTATTTGCCTTTTCTTTGGAAAGCTAGATAGCTGAAACGGAAAAATCAGTCTTGATACATTTCTTACAGGGCACTGAAAATCCATGGCCAGTTGAACAATGCTGAGAGCCCACGTAACCAACCAAAACAACAGGCAGAATTTCTAGCAGACTGAATGAATTTTGTTTCTAAGACCTGTGCCTTTAGCAGCCACACTCTCCATACAGACCATTTCCCAACGCCCTTTACAGCACTTCTCAGCTGACAGTGGAGCAACAGAAAAGCACTCAGGGATTCTGAGTGCATTCACCTCCACTCTTCATTAACCACCAGATCATTCATTACTGTCAAACAGTATCTTAAACTGCACTTAATGAATCCTGTCATCATCCATGTGGTTTGCTTATTGTATTCTTAAGGACTTTTTTTTTTTAAATGAACACCTACCCAGAAAGAATGTCCATTAAAACACTCTTTCTGTAAGACTAATAAACTTAAAGTTGTCCCAACTCCTCACTGTCCAGTGGCAAGACCTTACCCCTACCTGTGATAATGAGACTCATAATATTTTATCGTACCGTGGCCCCACTATTTTCCTTTTCAGGTTTTCCTGAGACTGCCCTAGCGATAGGTGGTTGACCTCCTCCAGTTGTCTGCCTTTTCCACGGTCCCTAGCAGAACAAAAGCCAAACCCAAAAATGGCTAGTTACCTTACTGTGCAAGAGAAAGATTTGCTGGGAGTGGGGAAGCTTTTGTTCACTTTTCTCCCTCTTCTGTGCGCCTCTCCACTAGCACCTTTGCTCTTCTTTCCCCAGGTTTGTAGTTCACCAGGTCACAGATGCAGAGAGATGAAAAAGCCTACTATTGGCACTGTTTTTCAGCCAAATCCGAAAATATTCCTTAGGCTATCTTGCTAATATTTTTCATTTCCGTTGCAGTGGCTTTTTCATTCACTCATATTTAACACCAAGTAGATGATTAGCTAAATCTCCCTTACACACACAGAGCTGACTGATCACAGAATCATAAAATCATTTAGGTTGGAGAAGACCCTTGGGATCATCGAGTCCAACCATCAACCCTACTCTACAAAGTTCTCCCCTACACCATATGTCCCAACACCACATCTAACCCATGTTTATTTAAATACTAAATTTTTGGGCGCGTGAGGCTGCTTATTTATGTAATACCCTTTCTTTGTACTCCAAAGATAATTTGATCTCAACAAACCCCTAATCTCCATTTTGCAAAAAAGGGAATATTAATTACATATTTTTAAAGATTATCTAATTAAGAAATTGAGATTGGGATCATGGGTCAATGGTTTCAAGAGGGAAAGTAGCAGCGAGGAAGAGAGGCAGGAATAAGACTTCTACAGCATCTAAAGGGCACAGGAACAACATTCAAGATGCCTTACAGCTGGGTAGCACCATTATCACTCATTCAGAGTAATACGATTTGATTCCTCGTATTTTTGTGACTGTAAAGGTCACAAGTAAACCACACACATGGCACTGATGCACAGTACTGGCCCTGGTTTTCTGT
Organism: Calidris pugnax; assembly: GCF_001431845.1. NCBI lineage: Eukaryota > Metazoa > Chordata > Aves > Charadriiformes > Scolopacidae > Calidris > Calidris pugnax. The sequence continues at coordinate 22,063,915 of NW_015094506.1, read as the reverse complement.
TCTACTAATATTGCATAATGTTTGCACCCTGGCTTTGTTCATGCTTCATTTAGCAGAGCAACCTTTTTTCATCTGAGATCCTATGGGAAAACTAGAATCAATGCCAGCTTGCAAGCTCTGATAACGACGTCTGAAAAGCTAAAAGTCATTGACAGTGCTTCTAATTCAACCCTGAGAGACAATACAAAAAATATTAATAAGCTTAATGACATGTGAGACTTTACTCTAAAATATATTTTGGAACGGAGTAAGCTGACATTATATATTACAAGCAGTATTTGGGCAGAGAGGGTGGTAGTTTCTTTAATAATAAAACAACTATTTAAAAATTAAATATTGCTCTTGTTCAAAGGGTCAGTGGCAATCTCCAAGGCCCAACTTAGAACATACCATAAAATATGTGTGCTCCTAGTGTTCCCTTGATTATGGAGTATCTGTGTGTTTCAGGCAGGCTGTAGAGTGAGCAACAGCTGTTCTAATTTTACTCAGCCAGAATTAGAGGGGCAAAACCAGTACTAAAACAAGGGATAAAATAGGGTCTTTTTCCTTATTGCCAGTAACAGCATAGCACTGGGGCTGCTGGGCTACTAATTGAATGAAAGCTCACAGAGTCCACAGAAAAACATGAAATTGCTGCTAAGGAAAAAAGCCACTGATGTCATTTTACACCCTTTCACCTTTAGAATAACCAGATCTCAAAAAAGAAAAATAGGAATAATTTCAGAGGATGCCAGCAGAATGAGTGATAGTGAAATCAGAGGGACCTCTCAGCCTCAGAATGGAAAACGGAGACATTATTCTCTAGACAAATGTGCCACCTATCTCCTCCCCTATACACAAGCAATTTCATATTCTAGTCAACTGACTGGCACGGTCTTTCCATTTATCTCTCTTGACTAATTCCTGCAGTTCTTTCATACGCCTCTAATTCAGCCCAGTTCTTCAAATCAAAGGGTTAGGTGCTACCTTCACCTAATTTCATACTTTGCAGCCTTAGCCCCATCATCCTCCTCAGCTCAGAAACGCCTGCTAACCAGCTGAAGAACCGTTCCCGCCTTCAGAGTGCTCACACCAGTGTGGTGTGATGAGTGATGTACTCAAAATCCCCTTGTGGACTTCCTCAGACTTTCTCTCATGTTCAGACCACAAAAGCCTGCCTAAACCCCTTTCACTTAGAAGACTTTCCCCAATTCTTGGGACAATCACTCCTCCTACTAACTCAGCTGCAAGCTCAGACATCTTTATTTTTTACTAGGTCCCTTCTCTGCTCAAAAGCTGTATTAAATCCCCACCTCTTCATTAATCTGTACCTTTCTTTTTCTGTGCTCTGTTAATTTAAAACCCGATTTCTCTGTTGCTGAATTTACAACAGACAGGGGACATGGTGGATAGAGCCTGTACAGAAGATCCCGAATCTACCTCCTTGAATCTAGTCTGAATAAGTTTTAAATAAGCCCAGGCTCTGCAATTTCATTCCTTTATTATCTGAAAAATGAGTACTACATAGAAAATTCAGATGGCACTTACAGAACTACTGAAAACTCCAATCTCTACCCCTGAGAGCAGCACGTTGGTTTCAGAACTTGGGAGTCCATCAATACAACTTTATGCTTAGTTTGGCAACCTGGGCCTCAAACACCATCTTTCTATTGAAGGATGGCTCCTGAAAACTGCCCTGAAAAACTCGAGAGCATTACATTGACTGTAAAATGTTTGCAGAAGTCAGCAGTGATAGAATTCTGCCTGCATTTCTGTCCAGGAATGGAACTTACAAATAATTACTTTTACAAATAATCTTTGAAAATAAAAAAGCTTCCCCCCCAGGTGCAAATAATACATCAAGTCCTCTGCCAAGACCCTGCAATACAAAACACTATTTTCTCTACTGCACAAAGCAAGGATAAAATCACAGAACCACTGAATCATAGAATGATTTAGGTTGGAAGGGACCTTTAAAGAGCATCTAGTCCAATCCCCCGGGTGTGGGCAGGGACATCTTTCACTAGATCAGGTTGCTCAAAGCCCCATTCAACCTGACCTTTAACACTTCCAATGATGAGGCATCCACAACTTGTCTGGGCAACCTGATAGATAGATACATATGTAAAAGGAGCTTCCCGTACTTATTTTTTCTTGCAAGTAGGAGAGGAAATAAAATACACCAGAACCTTGATTTCCTCAGAACACCCCAGCTCTTGCATGATTCTGTACCTGACTAATCATAACAAATAGAACAAATACGGACAGCACAATCTGCATCTCTGCCTGCAAACTAAGACACAGCTGGTATGCCAAATTCTACATCTGCTAGCCTCAAAAGTATGCCTGTAAGTATGCACTACTATAGATAATATAAAGTGCTGCAGTACCCATAAATTATGTCTATTTGCCATAATGACTCTAAGTTTCCATCTAACAGGAACAGTAATAATTAAGAATGGGACTGGATTATCTTCAAAAGCCTACAAAGCACAAAGCCCCTCAACTGCCAGCACTTGACAGATGGGAACAAACACTGCGAACACCCAAACTTTGTGTCGAGCTGACAGTTCCCATCTGTCCAGGGCTCTACCAGGACAATGACGTCTCAGATAATCCCAAAAGCCTGAGAGCAAAGGTATGTCCTGGACAGTTTGGACATCTTCAGCTGACATGCACACGGAGCAGTTAGGGCAAGTGAGGATATGTCAATGCTGTGGTAGTAAGATACCTGAGCTGTCCCCATCTCCCTGTCACTCCAGTGGGAGCTGAAGCCCTGGAAGCGGCAGAGCCACACGAGCAAGGTGCCGTGCCCAAGACAGCCACTTCTGCTTCTCACCAGAGGGCTGACCCACGTGGCTGGGCTGTTTGGCATACTCGAGGTACATGACTAGACCTTGCTCAAGGGTTCTCTGTACTGAGCCATACTGCCTCATACATTCATGATTATGTATTATTTGTATGTGTTAGTGACCTCAGCACACAAGCCAAGAGTAGTCTCTGGTGTGGAGACTTCTTCTGGTGGAAGTCACTTTTGGTGTGCTTCTGCTAATATGGAAAGCAACAGACTTGGTTTGGTTGAACAGGCAGGATGTTTCAGAATAGTCTAAAACACTCCTATGCAGAGCATATTAGCTGAGTATAAACCAGAAAAAAAAGAGAAACTCAAGTAAACTCTACATTGTTGTCTGTAACAGATAACACAAATTTCTGATGTTACAAGTTTGTATTATCAGTACCACTTTTTTTCCCCAAAACTTTTGGTCTCTTTTCAATAATCTGTGCTCTAGCACAGATGTCTCATAAATAATTGGTGCATTGGCACAGCCGCAGTATAAAATGCTACCATGCAGAAGGCTGAGGCTGAGATCTGACCTTGATATTTAGGCACCGAGGAGTAGAGTGAGAGTTTTGCAGCTCCCTGGGGTTGCACGGGATATTTTGCCATTCAATGCCAACTACTCATGAAATGAAACTTTGGTTGAATGAGTCAGGAAACAAGTTCATTAACTGCCCTCTCTTTCCACTTTGGTATTGCCTGACCAGCAGTTCAGCAAAAACATTTCAAAGAAATCAAGAAAGTAATTTAGGTAAATTGCCCTCAAATCCAACACAGAAGCCATAGTTTTGAATATAAGCTCTTTGATCCCACATTGCAAAAATAATCCAGGATGGCTTATCTGTTGCCTATCTATTTCCAGCTTTTCCCTTCCCAGTGCTTGTTCCAGGCGATACAGGAACAGGACTACGGGGAGTATTCACACGTTTAAAGTAAAATAAGGTCTCAACATCGCCTGTTCTCTGCAGCATGCCTTTCCAGCAACAACAATTCCCCACATTTCTTCCCCTAAAATCCCAAGCAAGCAATAACCTCTAGAAACCCAAGCACCCCATAACTGACAGTGTCCCAGCAATGAGAAGTGCACTCTTTCATCTGCTTCTGCAGCAGGCAGCCTGCCAGCTTGCTGCCAGGGTCACCCTTGGCAAGGTTCCTCTGCGGCTCCTCTTTTGCACTGGACAAGCCATTTACCTCCTGCCAGAGCAGCTCCTGCTGCCACGCTCGGAGGGACTCCAGGTCCTCTCATGCCCCCTGTCTGATGGCTTTTTTTCTTTTTGAAGATGTTCCAGTGCTCAGAAGGTACAGAGATTTGCAATTCAGTAATTTGGTCATTATTGAATTTGTGTAAAGGAAAAATTGCAAAAAGTCTTTTCTGGGTGTGCTTCTTTTTTCTATGAGTGAAAATACACCCAGATTTACCTACACTGTAAAGCCCTTGAAAAATTAGAGGTCGTGGTGCTCAGAAGAAGACTACTCCATTCAACAGTGCTGAGCTGACCGCAACAGAAAGACTGTGCTTATGCAAACTGTAAAAACCCAAATGAATTAGGAGTTGATTAAAATCAGCACAACATCAATATAAATGATTATAAAAACACATGCATATATATATAAAAAAAGCTCAGAAGTACGTGTTTACAAACAGAATGACATTAAAAGGAAAATATTACGGTCACCATGCGGGCACAAAGCACTTCAAACTTAATGAACCCCAGAATGATTATTGCCTGAATGAACTTATTTTTACCTCTCTTCTTTAATTAAATAATCACATACTCTTCTTTCTTCAAGAGCCTCATGTGGAAGGTAGACAGTGACTATTTAATGAGTAGCAACACTTTTCCCTTCTTTTTCCATGCTCATGCCTTAATTACTAAACAGTATTCTCATCCTTCTCTGAGCACACGTGGTGGGAGAGTGCTATTGTATGGTGCAGCCTTTGGATATTCATTACAACACACGTTTATTAACTATTTTATCTTATAACCACCCATTAGAGAAAAAGTATGCCATTTTCCCCACTGTGCAGATAAACAAATGAGAATCAAAGACATCAAGGTTGAAAGCATCCATTATATCAGAGAGGCCGACCTGAGACACCTATGCTGGGATTCACTGCACCAAAAGGCAGGCATATGCAGAGGACACCTGAGGTAGCTACACCTGAACTGGAGGCTTAAACTCCCTCTACAACCATCAGAGAAAACTGGCATTTTTAAATGTGTTTCACCTGCCCTACTTTAGGAATCTCCACCAAGATGAGACAAACCAGTCTATAGAACATTTGCCCCACTTGACTGTTTCCCAGATCACTCAGTACTACACAGCAGGTTACTGACGAAGGAAAAACATATGCAATCATTTGAACTAAAATCTATATCATAAGACATATGTTCCAAGGCATATGAGTAAGGCTGTGTCTTTAATTCTTGCACTTCCCATCCCCGAAGAGCTGAATTGAAAGGAACTTTACAATGACAAGAAAAAACATTCCCTGATATACACAAGATCTTTTGGAAAAGTTGTCACCAAACACAGCTTCTCCTGAGCACACTGAACTGTATCCCTTCAAAGACTTCCAAATGTAGCTATATCTGGTGCATTTTCACTGGGATAAGCAGAAGAGACTTTCCTGAAAAGGGCTTTCTCTCCCTCAACCAGTACCTACTGATTTGCATGTCTGTGTTTGAGTGCTTCAAAAAGACACATCTTCACAAAGAAAAGATTCTCCAACTTTCTTGTCACAGGCAAAATGACTTCCTCTAAACTCTTTTCTGAAAATGGCAGAACAATTTTGCCTGAAAATTCCCTCACACACCCCCCACCCCCCAAAAAATCCAGGCTTGGGCAGTTACTGGGGGGAAGGTGGCCACAAGAAAAACCTTAGCGTATACTGCCGAAGTTTTCACTGCTCTGAAAATCATGGGTTTAACTGCGAGGCAGTTTACAAAAATCTAAAAAAAGCCATTCCTCCTGCAAAGGGGGATCATAAAGAACCACAGAAAGGGCACATCCTTCCTTCTTTTTTTCTCCTTTTCAGCAGTTTTCTAGTTTGAACATAGCAGCTGATACTTCTCCCACCTTCCCAGTCCAACTAAAGGAGGGCAGAATGCAGTGAGACAGACCAGCAGCACCAATGTCTTGCCATGATTTACAACATCCAATGCTAACATTTGAAATCTGGTCTGTCATGTGAAAGCCAAAAAGTAAATCAAATGAAATGCATAGTGGCTGCTCATCTAAGAGGTTCTCTAGCATGCTCGAGGGTGAAGACTTTTGCTGTGATCTAGATCCAAACTGGGATGACCTATAAAACTAATCACAAAACTGGTAATTTCATGCATGCAAGCTGTTTTCCCATGCTAATGTTGAAGTACCAGAAGAGAAATATTTTAGCAAAGGAGCAAAGAGAAAACAGGCCTGGCACATTTAAGGTTGGATTCAATGATCTTAAGGGTCTTTTCCAATCTAAATGGTTCTACATTTCTATATTGCCTTTTCATTAGTAGACAGGACAGGACTGAGTGGTAACTGGGTGCAATTAAACAGTGTAAACAGCATTATTTTTAAATAATGTGTGTCAGAGTTAGGTCCTTGTAATACAGGTCTTTCCTACACTTCAGGCTTGAATTGGCTGTAAAATCCTGAAAGTAGATGTTTTAAAACTGACATGAAATACAACATTGATTTGGTGCAAACAGTGTTTAAACTAGGAGATGTTTGTGCTGGCAGAAGACATTTTTGTTGGTATAAACTGGGTGTCCATTTGGTGAGAACTGAGGAGCGGAGCAAAGAAGCACAGCTCTGCTGTTTATTTCCCTGTGAGCAAAGCTCTACAAACACAAGACAAGAACTACATATTTCTCCCTTGGCTCCTACTTTAAATCCCAGCTGATATCAGTAAGTCTTCCTACTGAGTCAAACAGGCTTGGACCAGGCCTTGGCTAACTTCATGAAAGGCACCTGATGGCTGATATAAAGGATCAACAGTTCTTGTTCTTATCCTAAGTGCTTCAGATGACAGCACACTGCTGTGGCTAGGGATTAGATGCAGCTTCATGTGCATGCAAAAACTACTAAGATCCGTTGAATCATCTAGCAGAGCATATTCAACAATCAAGATAAAACTATATATTTCGCTAAAAATGCAATTCCAGGGTATTTAGTACCTACATTGAGCATTTATTTTAAAATGAGGAAGTTATATGTGAATAACAACTACTAGTTATAAATTGATGGTGGCTTTCCTGAGCTAAATAATGGCAGGAAGAATTGTTTTAGATTTTCTTTGCAGTTATGGGGGATGTTGTGCCAAATCATATTAGTGACAGAGGAGAAACGACAGGCTCAGTGTGTCTGCAGTCCAGGTTTTCTTTTTTTCTTTTTTTTTCCTATTTAAGCTGCTTGAAGCCTTTAGATTTCAATTAAGAACTCAGGCAAGATGACCTGAATCAGCAATAGCTTTTGGAAATTAAAAAGAAAGGATAAAAAAAAACCCAACCAGGATTTTTTAAAGAAAGTGTTGAGGGACTTCCTAAGTAACATGAAACAAGTCCCAAAGCTCTGCCTCAAGGTGTACATATTATCATCTTTTCATGTATATAACCTACTGTATATAGCCAGAAAAAGAGTGAAACTAACCCTGTAATTCAGAGGCAATATGGGTTATAGATGCTTGTGTGTAATACAATAGGAAACCTTACCCTAGAAAGCCCTTTCTCATTAGCATCCCCATCTCTGCTCCCCCATTGTCTGTCTCTTTTCTCCCCAGAGCCTCATTGCCTCTGATGCCCTACAGTCAATTTTGTCTCTTGGCAAAGCCCTACTTTACTTCCAATTTCATGCAGGTAACCTGAGGGTCACCACATGATTTGACTCGGTTCCAAGAAAGAGTGCTTTTATACTGGTGTGGATTCTGCATGTAAAAATGCAATTTTATCAGCCAGAGGAGAAATGTCTGGAGGCATGTAAGAGGAAGGAAGAAACCTCAGGTTGCCACAGCTTTACCTGTAACCTTGGAAAGCTGTCATATCCTTCATTACTCATCTCTTCAGGAGGGCTCGGTGTTCTTTTTTTGGCTGCAGTGAGCCATGACTTTTCTGCTAGTGTCAGAATTGCAATTAAAGATGAAACTGGTGAACAGTCTAGAGAAGTACACTTCATAAAATCATGCCACCCTTTTCTCCTCCTCCAGGAAGAAAACAGGTAAGATTTAACTCAAACCTGAAGTCAGGTGCTTGTCTTTGGTTTCTTTCGAATGCATGTTCAGTTAGCATGGAAACGTACTTTTGTTAATGTCCTCCAGCATCTACACTAAAATAGCAACACGACCAATCAATAATAGCTGCCAGAATATTCTGGCCAGTTTCCTTACAAATTAAAATCGTGAAACTCACAGGAGGTCAAACACCATTAATGTGAGTCACCAATGATTAAAAAAAAGAAAAATCCCATTATTTTTTGGCTAAACACAGGCTAACACACAGAGCAATTTTTATCAATACTGTTTCCCCAAACCACTCTGATAAATATTGAGTTCATAGGCTATGAAATGATCTCTTTAAATGAACAAAGCACAGTAATCATGCATTTAGGAAAAAGATGCCAAGACAGATTATTATGGGTGTTTAAAATTACTGTAGGGGAATGTGGTTTGAATAGCAAATGCACAGAGAACGTAACATTTCACTCATCGTACAGCTGAGCAACACCATCGGAAGTATAATTCTGTGTAACAAGATCATGTTGTAAGATGTGGCACTGCTGCAATTATCTTTGAGTAACTATGTTGATTTCAAGATTAACTCGTTCAGCTTAGATGTTGATTTTTTTTTCCCTACCTAAAATTCCAGCTTAAGGGCCTTAGTACTGTTCTTCTCTGAGCAGTACACATCTCCTATGTGCTGAATATTACATGGTGCAGTCTCACAGGATCTGCTTCAAATCTCATTCACACCGGTTTTGCACTAGAATGCCATTAATTAAGACAGTTCATATTTAGGCACAATACCTAAAAATATTCATAATTTAAAATCCATCTTTTTTCAACATGAATGTTTTGTAAAATGATGAAGGAACCACAAACCATAGTGCAAAAGGGATGAAAATCTGCCCTATTGCATCCCCTTTTAACCTCTTAGTTTATACCCCGTACAGGTGTTCCAGGAAATGATTTGTGGGGTTCTTGGGTTTTCTCCCCTTGGCCTAACCTGTCAGGCACGGTCAGTGTTACACTGATGAAAAAAAGTCAAGAGGATGGAGTAGCTCACTTCTGGATTTTTTTAAACCTCCCTGAGGGAAAGTTTGGGAAGACATTTAGTATTTTCATCTCCCTTGCACAGAGCCTTTGCTACTGCTGCTATTTCCTTAGAGGTGGGCCCTTTTAGAGACAGCTTCTGGGGTTACAACCCAAGTTCTCTCAATACAAAGAAAATCACATCTGTTCCTTAGTCTCTCAGATGACTGCAATGCCACTAAACCAAATCCAGGGCTGAATTTTTTTAATTGGACTTTTTCTGATTACAGAGTTTCTTGTGCATTGAATTGCATGGCACACGCAGAAGACCCTTTAATCTCCAAGAAGCTTAATTATCATCCTCTTTGTAAAACTTTCACACCTGCATTCTGAATTTAAGTACTTCAGTTACCTGCTCCATTTTTTTTTTCAGACCAGCACAAATCAGGATACTTTATTATCCTTCTTAGTCTGCTGTTGACCAGAATGCTAAATAAAAGATAGGCCCATTTACTGAAAGATCTCTTGACTAACTTCCTGCTGACCAGTGGTATGAGTATGTAGCAGAGATAGAAATCCTCTTTCATGCTGCATTTCATGGCACATCTGAATAGCCCTCACGCAAAGTGGAAAGATTTGATCAATCCTTTTTCCTCAGCTTTTACTAGATAAATATGAGGGTCATTTGCCCCTTCCCTCCGCTTGCTTGGAGCCTGGATGGTGGACAGGAGAGATTATTACAGCAATCTCCTCCTTCCATCATTTGTTTTTAAATACTTACTAAAAAAAGCACAATAGCATATTTTTAATAGGCAGAGACTGTTTCCATTTGAGGATGCAAACCCTTGAATTAGCATCTAAAAATTTACCCTACATTCTTTGTGAGGAGATAGGAGGATAGATTAGGAAGGCTCTACTTTAATGAATACCCATCATGAAATATATTGATATTTCAGACTGATTTTTTTGAATTGTACACTATTTAGACTAACTGCATACAAGTAGAGGTTTCACCTTCCTGAGAAGTCTTTGAAGACAAATTTGTCCATTACTGTTAGTAGTCAGTAAGTAAAACATAGAATATTTTCATTACAAAGTGGAACTTGGAAGATAATACACCCTCTCCACACCTTTTCTAGTTCTTTATGGCAATTAAATTGCATTTTTAGTTTTCTGTTACAGGGACATCTCATTTCACCTTTACAGTTTTTTCTCCTATACAAAGTAATGTTTATTAACATGCTTTTAATGAGGCCATGGTTTCAAAAGCACTGGAGAGAAATGTTAATTGGACCTGATAGAGTAATTTATAACTTATATGGTTCAGCTAAACTCCACTTATTTCTCTTTAGGGATGATCAAGGAGTTTGTAAAGAAAGAAATATCTGCAAGATTTATGAAATCCTTGTAAAACATGTCAACTCCTCCTTTCTGTAATCATCTACTAGCAATATGGTTATCACACTGTAACACAAATCATAACCCGGCAGAGAAAAGAAAGTAAAAAAAAAAAATCTACAGGATAAAAATACTTGGGAATCATAGACTTTTCTCATTATAACATCTTGATTTTAATTGCTTACAACTTAGGACTTGGCCACAGTTCAAACATTTGGTGTGATTTTTTCTTATCATGGCTACCTCTCTCAGGCTGATTTTTTTTCTCCCTTTAGTTATTTCAACTGAAACAGGTCAGCTGTGTCTGAAAGCATCACTAGGGAAAACCATACTGTTTTGCCCCCACATAGAAAATTCTGTAGGCTTTATATTGAAAATTCTTGTTCTCTATGTGTCTTCATTACCTGACAGATCTGGCATAGAGAGTCAAGAGAAGAGCCAGAAGGAAGGGAGAGTAGGACTTCTTGGGCAAAAAGGGGAAGAACTGAGGTGAGGTGATTGATCTGAAAAGAAGCTGCAGTACAAGAAACTTGGGAATGGTTTGCTAAGACACAGGGACAGGAGAAAGGGCTGAAATAGTACATGCATGAAAACTGCAAAAGGCCTTTACGAAGGAAAATCAGCAATGTGGGAGAAACGTGTTGGAAAATTACCCAAGACTTACTTGGCAAAAGACAGAAGAAAAAACTGAGCTGTAAGGAGAGGGATTAGCATGTTGGGGATTTAGGACCTTCTAGAAAAGACGACTCAAACTAGGTCAGTAACGAAAAGGAAAATCAAGCAGGTGCTGGGAAAAAAGACAGTAATGCAGCTAGGAACCAGGACAAGAACAAACAACAGAGGAAAAAGCATCACACTTGCATAAGACACGAAGGAACACGGGATCCTGAACCTTTACAATTCTCTGCTGTCAGCAAACATCTTAGAAACCTACTGGCCACTCAAGTCTTTTCTGGTCCCCAGAAAGCCACGCACATACTTTGCTGGACAGCTAGTCCGACAACCCAGCTAACAGGGAGCAGACTGGTGGGCTTAATGGTTCTCACTCTTTTGAGGTACAGACGTCATGTCAGATATCAAGTTCTTCCCACAGAGAAGCCTAGGTAACAGTACACAAAAATGTGTCAACACTGTTAGGGATGTAAGCTCACACAGATACCGGGAAACGACAAATTGACAATTGCAACACAGTGGTGCCATTCATTAGGTAGAGAAATGATATTTTCTTAAAAGACCCCGTTCCACACCTCTTTCACTACTCAGCAACCCTCATGAGCAAACAAGTGTCCTGTCCATAAGACAAAGCACTCTAAGTTGAGGGAGCTAGTAGTGCATGAGTTGGGTGGCAGGTGTGTAAGGCGTAAAGAAGGAACTGCAAGAAAGAGAAGAAGGTTGTGTAACATGGAGGAAACACCCAAATGCTGCTTTGAAGAACCAGGTTCTCTTTCTGTCACAATTTCTGTAAAGGCTGAAAAGGACATTTAAACTGTATTGGTCACTAATTGCAAGCATTTTCTTGTTTTACTATCAGCAGTCAGCAGCAGTATCTCTTGACCACACAAAGTACTGATGAATCAAGAGCTGGGTTTTGAATCTGCCAGCCCAAAATGCTGGATTTTTTAAAAATACCAGCAAGTTTCCATGCTACTCATTTATCTCAAGAGGTGTTAAAAAGGTATTTATCTTCCTTTTAAACCAGGTAAATAGATTAAAGCAGGTAAGCAAGCAGGAACTGATGCCTGACTGATTGATATCAATCCTCTTATAGGCTCACGATGAGACTCAGTGAAGTCAGCATGTCATACTTAGTAGCAGCATGAGAAATGAAGGGTTAAAAGGAATAGCCCTCACCCACTATTGTAAAAAAGAAGTCTAGAATGCCAGAAAACTCGATAGCAGAAAAAAATCACAAGCCTCAGGGTTCTCTGAAGGGAAAAGCCTTTTTTGGTGCCAAGGAAAAGTCATATCCCATCTTTCGCTAGATGAAATCCTAACAAGCCAGCACTACAGAGAGAGAAGTGAGTTGTTGTACACATCCCCGCCTGACTGTCAGCTCACACTAATGTCCCTGATGCAGGCATCTGGCACTGACAGCAGAAAGCACAAATAGCGTGTTTGATAAACAGGGAACTTGCACAGGAAGATGAGAGACTAAACTGCTATAGCGTGTAGATTTAAATAGCTGCTTAGTTTGTGCAGCGTGAACGTGAATGCTGCGTTGGCCTCCGGGAGAGACAAAAAACCCCATGTGTTTTACCTTGTGACACATCTGCGAGTGGATATTTCTGGAACTGTTAGAGAGAGATAGGTCTGTGTCACCTTCTGCCTTAAGAAACAATATATTTGGAATGACCTTGGGACACTGAGGTTTCCTCCTTGAGATCTGCATATTGCCTGAAGGACTTAAACTGTGGCAGGATTAGGGCCTCAGGAAAAAACACACTAGGAAATTAATAACTTTGCATTCGGACAAGGATCCGGGCAGTGCCTTTGATAAGCCTGTGGTCACATACTGAAGAGAGAAAAGTCAAAATGAATAGCTGCATAAAAAGGTTATTATCTCTCCTGTGGGACTTGTGACCGTATTGCATGCACACATAGCTGAACAGAGGCTGAGCAGGCAATCTCAATCCTGACATTTCCCAATTGGCACCCTCAACTTTTTGACTTCAAACGTTGTCTTCTAGCATAATTTGTGTATGTGTTTGTATAGCAGTATTTAAAGTAGAGTAATACTTCAAATAATATAGCTATCGTGACCTTTGCTTTGAACATGAATTTTCATTCAGTCTGTCTCTGAAGCAACATAAGCGAGGAACCGTTCTTTAAAGGTTTAAGTAACTAATTCATATTTAGAATTTCAAGGGATCTAGGTCTGTTGCTCTGTGACAGCCAGGAGACCTGCAGTTGCAGTCAAATGCTACAGTTCACTACCTATCTGTTCTGTCAAAGACTTGAAAGAGACAAAGGAAATGTTAATTTTAAATTTATAAAGAAACAGAAAGAAAAAGGCGGTCTGGAATCCTACAGGCTTCCTGACTTCCCTTTAACTTTCAAGGTCTTGCAACATTTATAAAGTTTATAAGGGTCTTGAGTCTGTCCTTGAAGTCTCTGGAGCTCCTGTTCCTTGGTCTTGTAAAACTCTTAAACGTCTCCACAGCTCTGGATACACTTGAGTGATACTGCTTTATGAAACTTAAGGGGCAGCCCATAAGTTCTTTTTTCTCTTATATTTCTTGTCTTGCACAAATTACTGAAAGTCTACACTGGATCACAGGTTATTTCACCTGATGTTTAAATTATGCAAGCTTTCTTTCCCTAGTGTTCTAGTCATGCAGAATTACTGAAAAGTGAGGCAGGTTTCTTTAAATGTACTCTCATAAAATTGTTATGGCCTTTTCTTTTGTTTTGGGTTTTTTTCGGGTTTGCTTTTTTTTGGTTGGTTTTTTTTTTAATGGGTGAATTTAAAGGGGAAAAAGGCTTAGATATTGTTTGTTAAGCTACTGTCAGATTTACTAGCAAATGACTGCATAATTCCCTTTCTAGAAAGTTGTATCAGTGGTAAAACACCGAGTTCAGAAAATTGAGGGTGTTGCTGTAGCTAAAGTTGCCCAGTTCGATGTCAGGGTGACTCTGGCAGCTTGGGACCAAAAAGGAAGTGGATGGTATCTGTTTTTCAGAGAACAATTACAGGGTGCCACATTCCAGCAAATCTATTCTGGCTCAAATAAGTGCCAGAACTGTTACAGAAGCCAGAGGAACATATGGAATTTGAATGTGCAATATGTTCCTTCATTCCTGAAGACCACAGAGTGGTTTGAGCTAAGAAACAGCCAGTGAAGAGATGAGAGAGAAAGAAGTTGTGCCTCTCATGTGTAAATAGCTAACAAAAGCTTACTTTGGTGCCAACGTCCTGGCAATAGCTAATAGCTTTGTGTAACTACAGTATGCTTGAATCAAAGATTATCCCAGCAAGAACATCCAAGATTTAAAAAGCAGATTGCTCTAAAGCTCAGCAGCAGCAATTTTTGAACTAGAGTTACATAAAAATGTTATGGGCCAGAATTTAAACTTAAGACAGTCATTACCTTTGAACCCTTCTGAATGCTCCCCTCCAGAGTAAATAGGGAAGATTACCCAGGCAGATGCAACGCCAATTACAGAGAAAATAGGGAACCCAGAAGCATCATGGCAGATTTTAGAAAACCTGAAGAGAAACTGCACCTGATCCACTTCCAAATAAATGTAGTGATAAACTTTTATTTCTTGTTTTAGACAGGGGCGGTGTGAATCGCTGTTTGTGGCTTGTTACTAGCACTGCATCCTAGTTCTCATTCTCACTCTAACTGAGGATGCCTGACTTGCAGCTTTCAAGCTGTGAGAAGCTCGTTGGGACACTTCACCCAGACCACTGCCAAACAGTCTTCAGTCTTCCCAGATTAAGTTTATAGCTTGGAATTAATATTACTTGCTGTTTGGTTGCCACAGGAAAAGATTCAGGCTGCAAAATTTTTTTGGCGGTGACGGCAAGTCACTGCTAGCCACCACCCTGCCTCTACTCCTTCCCCTCCACAACATGAGGGGCACAGGTATAGTCACAGAGAGCTGCAATATTCAGACCTCTCCCACCACTGGATGAAAAGAGGTGATCCACATGACCACAAAGGCTGGACCTCTTCAGATGTAAGGATTCCCCTCAAAATTAAAAAATGCAGGTAGTTTCCTCTAAAATCAATAAGGAATATAATCAACCACATTGCTTTGTGATTGGAGGAGGTGTTTTGAAAAACAGAAAGACGTGGAAGACTGTTACCTCCCTAACTTCAAATTTCACCAGGTTATAAAATACTTTCTCAGAAACTATTTTTTCCTATTTTCTTCTTGCATTATCTTGATACTTCCAAACTCTTTCTATTTCAAAGTCTCTTTGAAACTACATAACAGTACACTCCACTCACCGACCTGGAAAACACTTTCAGCAGGAAAAAAAAAACACAACAAAACAACGACTCAAGAAGCTAACAACATCTCTTCCAAGAAGCTGAATTGACAAGTTTATTTCCTAGGACCCAGCTGAGCAGGATATTTCAGGATGTATTTAAGCAAGCACAAATGTAACCCCAGAGAGTTCAGTGGGACTAGAAACATCTCCTACATTATATACACACTTAATTACCCTGCACAGAACCCCTTGATGGTTTTTTTACTCCAGTTTGTCTAGGTTCCAGAAACAATAAAATGTACAAGCTTCCCAGGTGACCCCTTGAAGACTTCAGGCGAAGAAACTAAACTTTGAGAAATATAGCACCTTTGAAACAGCTTATGCTTACAGGAGTATAAAAAGCCAGTTACACACTACAGGACTGTAGCTGAAAAATATTTTGGGATTATTTTCCTCATCTAGTGTAACCTTTTCAAATCAAGTTCCAATTTCATGCTATCAGGATATACTTTACGGCTCTTTCCAGTTCTGGCTGCATGGAATGCTACTTTACAAAATATAACCATCTGCTAACAGAAGAAAAGATACTAAAGCATGTAATGGTACAATTTTATCTCTAGGAATAAGATATTCTACTGAAAGTTTATACCATGAGGATCCTATAGATTGCATCAGACTTTTATATAACTCTTGGATTGTTGCCCCCTCTCAGCAGGCTAAACTACTAAACTAGCATCAGTTATTGATAATCCACCTTACCCAATGCTCTTCCTCTTGCTTTAGCCTACTTTCACATAAACCCTGAGGTGGGACTGCAAACAGCTTGTCTTGTGAGTAATATAAGAGCTGGGGAACAAAGTAACATTTCTTTTCATTCTTAAAATTTCTTTTCATGGCTTGTGTCCTCCCTTTCATGTCACTCCCAATTTTGACTTCACTGCTCTTGAGCAGAAGGAAGTGAAGATTCAAATCAGCACTGTTTTTCTGGGCCAGGAATCAATGGATTATAATGAATGATTTTCAGCTTTTGCACCATGGTCATAACACAACTGCAAAAAAGCAAAGAAGGCTTCCCAACAAAATTCTTCACGCTGTTGCCAGAAAACTATGCAGGGCATGCAAATTGGAAAAAATCAAAACCTATCAGGGGCTAGGTAAAATCTACAAAATGATAATGCATTAGTAAGAGAGCCTACTGAGTCCCTCCTTATCTCTTCTTGCAGACACTGCAGGACCACCACCCCATAAATTTCCTAGTGTTTGATTCCCTTTCCTCCCTTCTTTCTGACTCCACAAGCATCAGGTTCTTCTACCTCCTTAAGTTTCCATACTTCATTGCCAGGGAGGCAGGAACAACAAATCCAATCTGTTACTGAGAACAAAAGGGAGACAGCAGAGTTTATTCAGAGAAAGAATGATATGAAGAGTCCAACTGGTAGGTACTGCCTGTACAGCTAAAAGCCTGCAATTTCCAACTAAGATCTGTACCCTCCTGCACTGAGCTCTATCCCGGTAACACTGAAAAACACAGGTTCCTGCCTTAAACAATGTGCAATTTAGAGCACCACAGAGCTTCTCATCATGTGGTCTTGTCCTCACACAAACCTACAAAGATTTCTAAAAGATCCACAGTGAAATTGAGGGTGATGCCCTGCCTAGGGTATACAGGAGAATGGGGATGGGAGTTTTCTCTGAAATGACAGCCTCGCTGGGAACTGAGTCTGTCTAAAGCCAGGCGGGCTTTGTTCAAGGAGATCTTGCTCTTAGAGAAAGTGAAGGATAAAGAATCTGGTTTTAACTGTGATGATATATAGGGTTTGGTCATCCATCATCTTCCAAAGAAAAAGAAGAAATAAATGAAAACACGTAAATTCTAGTTCTCTTCAGGTTACAAGTTCACCTGCATTTCCATTTTCCACGTGGGAGGTTCCCACCCAGATGCTGAGCTGTCTCCACTTTTGTGGACATGAACTTTGCATGACTGTCCAGCAGACCTGCCAGACACCACGCAGACCTCACTCCATTTTTGATAGTTAAGTAAACATATACATATATATTATAATTAAAAAAAGTAAATAAATCTCTGTCTCAGAGAAGAACAAAGAGGGCTCTTGCAGAATAAACAAATATCTGACATTATTCTTCTAAGTATTAATCTTTTCCAAGGCTTTGAAGTTTGACAGTGCTATTTCACAAATTCCCATGAGGCTTCTTTACTGCTAGGCTAGAAATCCGACTGTGGAACTGAGGAGGAAAGGAACAGAAAGATCCTCAAACAGAAAAGAAATATTTTAGCCTGACTGGTGAGTGTTTCTATTTCTTGCTACCATGAATTTTCTGTATCTTGCAAAAATGGAGGGGATATGACAATTTCCAAAACAAATGGAAATAACTCAATCCCAAATCTTTTGTGAAAAATCATCTGCTGTCCTAGACTTTCCAAAAAACCTCCCATATCTTCAGTGAGTTCAATCAAAGTTTGTATAAAGCGTAGGCTCATTTTTCAAGCCATGATTTGCCACCTCTGCATTTCTTAACAAATTTTCTCTTCTCCGTTCATTTCTATGTAGCAGTTTTGTGACTTTTTAATAATATCTTGGCCATCCAGCAGCACTGGCAAAAGGCAAAAGGCTCTGTTAGAGCAAGTAACCCCTTCTTTCATGTGACATAGAAATGCTTACACTTCATTAACCTTTATTATAAACTAGTCACTGGAAAAGTTACTTTGCTAGAATCCACACTATGGTTTCACTCTACAAACCACGAAATGTCAGAATGCTAAATTACAGTAAAATACCCCTCACCTCCTTATGAACCCAAGATTAATGATACGGTGCAGAAGGGAATAGCAGTGCTAGGAGGAGCGTAACAGGTCACCATCACTTCTAAAATAGCTCATCAAGAACAGGCAGCAAAACATCATGGATGGTCCCAAAAAGTAAGGCCCCTCTTCTCAACCTACCCATCACTGAGACATCATATTCAACCAGCAGAGTCGCCTCCTGTCCGCACTGTTTGAGAATACTCATGGCTTCAGCGTGTGTTGTGCCGAGCAGGCGGATCCCATCAACACTCAGCAGCCTGTCCCCGGGTTTGATTGTGCCCTCTCTGAAGGGAGATTAAAGGAATGATCTTCATTAATAGAAGGTAAATTGATTTGGAGATAATACCATTTTTATGCAGAGCGATTCTCTTGCACCCTCTCTGACATCCATCCCTCTTGCCTTAACACTTAACATTTACTTTGACGGTGAGAACGTTCAGAGGGCGCAGTGGAAAGGAAATTGCTTTAATTGGAAAGTCAGCGACTGGAAAGCTTAGCACATAGCTAAATAATCAAGCCATGTTAAATTGCAACTAAGTATAGCTTCTGCTTCCACATATGCTTTCTCTCTTCCTTGTCCACACAACTCCTCTTTCATACATACAAAACCACCTCCTGCTCGAATATTTTCTTAAAATACGAGGTGCAAACATGTGGCTGCAGAAATGGATTGCAAAATATGAATGTCTATTTACTGACTTTCTTAAAAAACATCCCTTACTTGGATAATTCCACTTTTCTTCTTTTCGCACCTTAAAATAATTTGGCTATAAATGTACACTGTCTCCCAGGCACATCTCATAATGTATTCAAAATTATAATAGAAAATAAAATACTAACATTGTCATCTCAAGAATTGGGGAGAAAACCAAGGAAACAAGGGGCATGGGGGTGGGAAGAAAGGGAGGGACAAAAGACAAAGGTTCTCAATTAATGTTTCCAAGGTCAAAAATGTCACTGTAGTCTACAGAAAATCAGTCTGCCTTAAAGAAACTGCCCTTTGAGCTTCTTTAATGGATTAAGGACACAAACACCATTTTTGAAAATATAAGTCATACATATAAATAAAATGAATATTCTTTCTTCATATAGATACAATATGTTCATTGGGCCAAAACATAAATCTGTACTCAAAAGCTGTCCAGGTGGTTATTTATGAACTTACATGTACATATGTACAAACACCTTAAAAGAATAATACAACACCACCAAAACACATGACAGGATTTTTCCAGTGCAAGAGAAAAAGATTGTGGTGCCGGAGTATGAAAAGCATAATTAAGAGCTACACTAGTTGTCTGAAGACTGCAAAAAGTGTGCTTTGACCTACTGTAGGCATTCGTTCTAACTATTTTAGGTTGATTTTTGAAAGTGTTTAATGGGAAAATCTTGAAACATGGAACATACTAAATTAAAGCTCACACACACTGTGATGTGCCAAGCCTCTATGGTTGCCAATTGCTGTTAATATTATTACAATTAATGCATAAACCCATGAATTTCAAAGAAACAAGTTGGAATAGATCCACCTCACTCCAAATCCTAACTTCTGTCCCAAATAATTCCCTTTCTCCATTTCTCTTTCACATGCACTCCAGTGGAAGATGAATTGTACCTGTCAGCAGGGCCTCCAGGTCTAACACATGTTATTACAACAGGACGAGATTTATTTCTGTCATCGTGTGCTCCACCTAGAAAGGGAAAAGTGAGAGAAAGCACACCTTCATTTTATGCTTTTAATGAATGCTCACTTCCAAAAGGCAAGCCTAAATCTTGCAGCAAGCAGACTTACAGATGGGCTAAGAAGATCAAAAAACACCCAGGCCATTAATATGAACCTCCACTGAATATTATCTTAAATAAAATTGACCTACTGTATAGTATAGAGAATTCTTTATAAAATATTTCTACAGAGTGATTCATAATAAATGTATGTTCTTTTCTTAGAAAATCTGATCTCAGTGTGAAAACTTGCTGTTCTGTAGTCTTTGTTGCACAGAGATAAAATATCCATACTTCATGTATATTCAGAGTAATGAGTAACCACTAAGGAATTTATATATTAAATTAAAAAAAAAAAAAGTTTTACATGAAGAAACTAATAACTCATCGTTGAGGTATATTATATAGCATTCTGTTCTCTAATACTTTCTTAAAAATAAAGTGAATCCTTTTGATGTACAATTCAGACTATCAGCATGATTAATCAAATTTCGTACCTATTTTATACAAATACTGTAAGTGAATCTTTCTAAAAAACTACAATTTTCCTATGGATTTCAGTGGTAGCAGAATCTGGTCTTAAGTCAAACAAAGTTTGCCATGTTCTTGGCATAGTTGTTTAATTATTGTTCTTCCATAAACAAAAATTAGAGCACTTCATAAAAGCAGTACATGATTGTATGGAAAAAGTAATACATAAATCACAGAGATTTTTACAAATTGTAAGTCATAAATCTTGAAATGATTTCCGAGTTCCATAAAAACTTACAGCCTTTTTTGCTGATTTAGAAAATACAGTTCAAATTTAGTAACTCACCTCTTATTACAAATCCAAAAGTGTTCCCCTCTTTATGTAAAGTAACTTCCACAGTTCTAAAGATGAGACCTGATCCTTGTACAGCTTAAAGAAAAAAAATAAAAGAAAAAATCCAAACCTTAATTATTATTATTTTTCTAATTATACACAGAGATTTGCTCCTTTTCTATTTCAAGCTAGCTATTGTGTTTCTGGTCATACAATTGGACAGACTCCACCACAGAACAGTCAGGTTAAAGACCTATAATTAAATACAACTCATCCTCTTTTGGGGAGAATTTTTGGCCAGATATTTTGCAAATTGCCAACTGTTTGGATAAAGAACCATAGATGCATATAACAGATGAGGAACTTGAGCCTTAGTGTTTAAATTGTTGCATAATTTTGTTTTTCTTATAGCTGCAGAAGAGAGCCAGAACAGATGGAAATCCACAGTGAGACACAAAAAAGACAAATGAAATTCTTAAAATTACCTAAGGAGTTTGTTGTTCAGCCATGAAAACTTTTATTTGTACTGTACAACTCAAGAAAGTTGAGATTTTTAGGGTGCATCCCTCATCTCAGGTTGCTAGATTAAGATGAAAAATGTATTTTGTGTCATAAGGATTTGTTATTTTTTTTCCATTTTCAAAATTAACATGCTCCCTCATCATTGGTAAGTGAGTAAAAAAATCTCTGACTTCTAGTCAAGTCAGTATTTTCACTGTAAGCACTAGAGGAGTGGTGAACAGCTGGGTTAGGAGGTGAGAAGCCTAATGCACAGACCAACACATCTGGGTGTGCCAATCCACTTCACAGAATTTGAAACCACCACTGTTAAGAGACCAGTGGGCAGTTTATTATTAGATTTTATAGGAAAAATGTTGGCAGGGTGTAGAATTCCATTTTCTAAAGGGAAAAGGATGCTGGGCAAAATCACACGCACGCACACTTCCCAGCTTCCAGTAAGACAATGCCAACAGCACAACACACATAAAGATTAAAAAAAACCACCCTTCTATAAAATAAATGTTCTGTGAGCAGCAGAACTAATGAAAACTTATGTCCTTTAATGCTCCTGCCTGCAATAATCAGAGTTTCCCCATCCTTTGTTAGGATACCTGAGGAGGCAATGGACACCACAGGCTGCACAGCAGGGGAGGTGTGTGCCACCATCAACAAAGGCCCTAGGAAGAAGTGCTGCCCCCTCAAGTGCTCTCTCTCTGAGGACTCCCCTGCTCACAGACTTGCTCAAGTGTCTACTTCCATGAAATGTACTGTAATGTACTTTTTTTTTATGGAGTCTTTCAATCCCTATTATAAAAGTTATGGCAGGGAACCAGAAGAACCACCCAGTGGAACCACATAGATCTCATTTCCTTAGGAGAACAGGTGAAAAGACAAAGCCCCAAAGCATTGCTCTGCATTGCAGTAATTCCTGCTACAGCTTGAGGATCGGGACCATGTTACAGGAGTCCATGTGGTTGTTTCCTTTTCAGCTAGAAACGTTTTACTGACTGAAAAGGATTGGATTATGGGGAGAAGATGACAACTCTTGCCTTCATTCCTATCAACAGAAAGTGGCCCTGCATGTAAGCTCAAGCTCAGTCCACACTTCCTAATCCACTTGGTGTGGCCTGTAACCTCCACTGGGGACAGGAGAAACTTTCAGTTGGGTGGCGAGGAATGCCACACAGCATCTTTCCACTTGGGTAACAACCATTCGTGTAGCTGTCCTTCCACCCCAGCCTCAGCCAGGGAGGGGAAGGAAGTCCTTAACCTGTAGCAACAAGAAGAGGCAGATGCAAGGAAGGCATAGCTCAAGTTCCAGTTTAATATGTTGAGGTGGCTCATGTTGAAAGTAGCGGCTGGATGCTCCTGCTGTGAACGCTGCCAGACAGGGAAAGAAGCACTAGGGAGAGTGGGATTACTAGTGCTCAGCCAGATTTAATCCATCATTATTAAAGTTCTGACATTTCCCCACTCTGAAACCATGACAGTCCTCTCTCTGAGGGGGTAACTATGAGAACAACAGTAGAATTTCATTATGTGTGGGACAGGGAAGAAGGTGCCAGGACTTCACCACGTGACCTACCGGAAAACTTCTGCGTGTGATGATGGCACTGTATCTAGCTTGCTCACTAGAAGTTAATGGGAACAACTAGACTGCTAAGTATCTTGAACTTTATTAGCTATGATTGTATGAAGAGGTCAGAAATTCCAAGGACTTAGAGAAAAAGTTATGATTGCTACTGTAATTTAGCATGTTAAAATCCGGTTTCAGTGGACAGGAGTGGCACATACACCAAATGTGGTTGAAACAGAAGCCCACTCGAACAAGTGCAAAACAAATAATGCTCATAAAACCAATTACAATTCCAGCAAAATAATTCTGAACTCAGCTGACTTCATTAATTCAAATACCGTTTTTTTGAACACGAAGTTCCTTTACCACAAGTGAACACTAATCAACAAAGAACATTCAAAACATATTAAGGTAGTTGTCAGAAGATCATAAAAAGAACCAAATATGTAATTAGACTACCCCTCCAGCTGCTAGAAAGCAGTGGGGAGTTCATCTGTTTCTGAGCACCAAAAAGAGTGATGGATTTTTTGGCTTCTATTGCAAGCAAAGTCTTTATTTAAGGAGACAAGAGCTCCCTAGCTGGCTCCACAGATTTTTCTGGCCAAACACCAGGAAATCACATTTTCTCCCCTCCAGTGAGCAGCGTAAAGGAGCACACACTCTTTCAAAGGTGTGACTGGTGCAGCCCCCTTGGTGCCAGACAGTCACTCCTTCACCTTAGGTCCCAGGTTTCCAACTCACCATTTCTCTAGCTTTGACTTCATACCTGAGAGCCTCAATTCGCACTGATTTTCTCCTCACAGAATCACAGAATCTTCTAGGTTGGAAGGGACCTTAAAGATCATCTTGTCCAACCATCAACCTAACTGACAAAAATAGACACCCACACAACAAACAAGGAACACCATCACTAACCCATACCTCCCAGCACTTCATCAACCCGTCTTTTGAACACCTCCAGGGATGGTGCCTCAACCACCTCCCTGGGCAGCCCATTCCAATGGCTGATAATCCTGACAGGAGAAAACACAGTCCCTTTAAGAGCTCCAAAAACGTGCTCTGATGACCCGATTGGGACAGCCAGAACCACCAGAGATGGACATGTACAAATCTCTCATAAACTCACAAACTCCAGCAGCTCCAGGAAGCCAACAATGAATCAGGGCAAGGAATTGTATTTCAGTCCCCACCACTCACACTTTGACAGGAGTCTTAACGACACAGACCACAGTCACAGACACAAGCGCAAAAAGAAAGAGCAAAGGAGAGGCCAAGAAAACACTCAGTAGCACTCTGTGACTTTGATGTCAGCATAAACTTGTATTTTGAAGACAACCCTGCTCAGCAAGAGGTCCTTGTTTCAGTCACACAGTTCTTGCAGGTTTGTGTATCCCTATGGCCTACCCCCGCTGGGTCTTCTGCTCTAGAAATGAGATGTTGCCTAAAAGTCATGACAGGAAAGACTGGAAAAGTCCCAAATGTTCTTTATCTGGGAGAGCAGGAGGGTGCTGCAAGTGGAGAGAAGGAAGGAAAGGAAGGAAGGAAAAGGCAGAGGCAGAACTCACAGATATTCATTGGTCTCAACTCAGAAGATCTTCCAGTAACAAGAAAGATTCTCCTGCCCTGGAATCTTCCTAATCTCACTTACAGTATTGAAAACGGTAAACAAACAAACAAAATAGTTGACAACTCTGCTCTGTTGTTGTTGGGATTTATGCTCCTAAAGCACATGAGCATCTCTGAAAGCATCCTCCTGTACTTTTTCGTACTGCGATAAGCCAGAGGAAAAAATTATAAGAAAACAACCACTACCAAAAATGACGATCACCAACCATCCCCATCTCACTGCTGACAGCATGTCTGCTATTCTGCATAGGTTTCAGCTTGCTCTGCTATTACTTACAGACAGGAGGCAGCTCATACTCCACTTCTAAAACAACCCTCTCGCCAACATTCTTGAGCAGGCTGATGATCTCATCATGGCGAAATTTGGTCAGGTTGATTCCATTCACAGATTTGATGTAGTCTCCTACATCCAGCTGGTCGCTCCTAGGAAAAAAGTACGTAGTCCTTTTGTTAAAGACAGGTCTGCTGGACAAAATGAAATCCTTTAAATTACTATTGAGTGATGGTAAGAAATAAATTTTCCATTCACCTAGTTTAAAGCAAGTTGATCTTTCAAACAGAAAGTGGCATTTTAAGATCTTAATCTAGTCTGGTTTATTAAAAATTAAAAGAAGAATGTTGTTGCATTATTAATTTCGGATGTACAAAACCAGCTGCACAATAAAGGAGTTGGATGATTTGACTGGTTTGGGTACAGGATTGTCTTCTTCATGTCCCCATCTTTCTCTCTTTTTTCGGGAAGTATCCAAAACTAGTTTTTTTAGACAATAGCTGCCTTCACAGCTAACATCACAGCTACAGGAGACAGGACACAGCCCAAAAGCAGATGTTCTGCTCAGTTACTTGGAATGATTTAGCTTAACCGTTATCTTTTGACTTTCACTCATGAATAACAGCTTTTTTTTGTTTCCACTGTAGTAGTAAGGAAGGCTTTATGACTTTAGACTCTTTTTAGCCATAAAACCAGCAGATTAACAGTTTTTTAAAGAAATTAAATTATGGTAGTACTATATTTAGCTTTTCCATTTTATTCCCATCCCTCAGTATTTTATGCTTGCTTTCTCAATTTTTTGTTCAAGGACAAAAAGTAGAAAATAAAATGCATACAATTTAGAGGAAACTTCATTAGTCTTATGAAAACTTTCAAATATCTCATTGGTATTTCCAGTTTTTGTCAAAGTAGCCTTGAGGGAAGAGGGGGACCAGCTGCTGCCATTTCCCTCTGAGCTTCTCCAGTCTGATGGGTTGCCATTATAGATGCATCTAGTCACATATTTGTTAGTGACCTTTCTGATGTGGTACATATTTCTGAAGCAATCACATCTTATAATGCATTTTATGGCTTGAGATGTGGTTACCTAGCAGCGATTCCTCCTTGACGAAGGTTAGATACTCTTGGTTTCCCATCCTTGTCGATTCCACCCGATACTGTAAGCCCTAGGGTGGTGCCTTCTTTTTTCATTAATTCAACTATTGTTGAGCCCTTGAATTCCTCTGTTGAAAGAAAATTATTGGCATTATTAAAATTTAAGTGATAACACAGATGTTGCCTTTCTAAAATGTCATCTACCTCCCAAGAAAACCATTGTGTACGTTAATATGAAATAACGTGTACATCTGGAGATTCTTTATGTTACAATTCGCAAGTTCTGTCCGCAAGGCTCTGCATATAGATAAATCTGAGACATATGTTCTGTAAAAGGTTATTAAAAACTACACCAATGTGCTAGTATACTATACAGAGCCAATAAATACAAAGTCTGGCATCACTTACAACCAAAGGCAGTTGTTTCACATTTTAAAAAGGCTATCTTTTCTCATTTTCTGCTTTCTCCCTCTGACCTCTATGTTTTATAAAGTACTTCAACTGATTAACTAAATAGAAGGGTAAAAGACACAATGATATAACAGTACTAGAAAATTTTAGGTTGAGGCTCACTTTGAGGCCACTAGTAGATGTCAGTGTTAATCAAAACAATTGAACATAGCAATAACCCAGATGGAGATTAAATATATCAGATCTTAACAGTTTTATTCCTTATTCTTATACAAATATATCTCCAATGCAACTCTGAAATCTCTACAGAATAAAGGAAAGGCTTTCACAGTCATAAGTTTATATAAAATTTCTCTCACATGCTGCCTGAGACACGCCCTTCTGCAGTTTGCCCATTTAGCATTCTTGGAAAATGTGAAGCTAATCCCACAGACCTTGACAAATGCAGGGCACCTGCAATGGAAAGCCTCAAGCTCTTGAAAAGAGATGTCCCTGTTGCACATTGATGTCCCTATTGATGGACAAGGCAATCTACATATGCCCAGTTCCAGCAAAGCTGCAACTGTTTAGAAAGCCATGAAGCAATCATATATCATGTCCAGTGTTTCCAGTCAGAGAAGACCCATCAAAATCACCAGCTGCCCAAATATTCTGGAAAAATACATCAAGTCCTAAAGATCCACCTGGATAATGATGAAATCATGGAAGGATCATCCATCTCTCTAGTCCTTTTCAGCATCAGCACGCAGCTTTTAGGTGAACTGGTCAGATACAAACATCATATACACACTGTAAACAAGCAGTATATCTGCATTGCACTAGTAATCTTGCTGTGGCAGCACAAGATTTAAAAATGAAAAGCCACCCAAAAGCCAAGCAAGTTCCTTGTATACATTCATATGTTCACCAATAAGGTCTAGAATAAGCACTATACAAACAGCAACAAGGCTCTATCAATACCTTTCCATATGACTGAGAAGATGACCTAATACATCTTCATCTCAAGATGAAGAACAGCTGCCCTGACTGAGAATTGCCAAACCTGAGCAATACAGAGATAATGGTGGCAGGCAGAGGAAAGCATTCAGAAGAGCCCCCAGCCTTGTGGAGTATTCTGTAAACCTTGGTAGTACTTCTAACAGGGTTAACTGCTGAATCTTTTGCAGACGTAGCATCATCCTATGCAATTCTCCTGCTCCTTTTAAGGTGGCTGACAGGCTCTTTCCGTCCTAGCTGATGATGACCTTACTTCAGTTATTCACATTTTAATCATTATACAGCATGACATAAGTGTTTGGGCAAGAATTCTCCTATGCTTATAAAGCTTCCGCTAAGACAAAATTCCGCAGTGCATTCAGTCAGCAGCATGGGCTGTCAGAAGCAGACAGCAGCATAGCTACCCAGTGCATTCTCCAACTTGGCTGACACCAAACCATCATTTGGAAGCTATTGAGCTTCCACAATGTTTGTTCACATCTGGCCTTTTTGACAGTTCAGAAAGCACAGATGTGATTACCTGCATCTGAACATGTAGACATGTTGCATAGCTGTAGGAGACGCTACGGACCAAAGTGCTGCTTTCAGTTTTACAAAAACCTGCAAGTATTCATAATGATTACAAGAGTTAGTCACGGTACTTACTGCAACCAAAAATACTGTACATTTGCACCCATGATGCAACTTCAGGTCCTTTGCCAGTGTGTTCAGGGTTTACTTGATCATGAGATCTGGAGCGAAAAGGAAAATTCCCCTCTCTCCCCCATCTCCCAAACTGAATCCTTCCTTTGACCTTCTCAGTAGTACAATCTGGTTGTCAGGAGCATCTAAGATTTTTACTTTTTCTTTTAACAAATACTTTGCCAGAATGTGTATCCAGGCCATCAACAATGCACTGCACATGCCTCATCTTTTGCTATAGCATAATACTGCCATGTGTTCTGATCTTTTATTTAGGTTCTAGGTTGGCAATGCAATGCTGGGAAATACTCTGCTGCCTGAAGTGACACTTGGAACAGATGATCCGTCCAGTGTTTTAAGCTAGCTAATAATGACACAGTTCCTACAACTACTGGCATGGAAAGCAATGACCAGGCTTGTTCCTTCTCACCATCTATTCTGACAAGTTTCTGCGTACCTCTGGCAACCGAACAGGGACCTCCAAACTCTCTTCCTTGGTAGGCAGGAGGGAAAGATGCACCGACACTGTAAGGGAGTGGTGGTGGGAAATGCTCATTGCTAACTGACAGATAAGGTCACCTAGGAATACGCAATAGTTTCATTAGGTTTGCCCCTCTGAAAGGTTTTATAGATTTTGTTGTACATAATCATAGCAGGAAGAAATTAAACTACCTAAGCTGGATTTGCTTATAAGAGACTGTTATCCTCGGGAGTGCTCTGAACCAGGTCCATCCGATACCCCAGTCTCTCTGGTTTTCATCTTTGCTTTCTTAAGTCACACGATTACTGTTCTTATAATATTATATATTACACGTTTACTTATCTGTATTGCTTTGACATTATTATTACAGACTAATCCCACTGGAGTATTATTGAAATTCCCCATATCAGAATAAACCTGGGACTTCATTTCCAATCCAACAAGCAATTGCATCTGTACATGCCATACCCCAACTAATGCAAGGTCAGTCTCTATTCTCTAGTTAACACAATGCTATGTTGCTTTTTGTGGGTTAAAAATCAAACTGCTTCATGTATCACCTCACTCATAATTCATTACTTATGCCAACCAGCAAACTCTGAATTAGTTAGAAGTCTCTGGGGTCTGTTCTTTCCTACAGGTACTCCCGCATTGCTAATAACATTAGCATAGCCAGCATCAGAAAGGAAGGCAAAGAAGTTATTTCCAGATTTCTTATAATTTATGAGTAAAACAGGAATTGAATTTACAAGTCTTTTCCTTAGTGGTGAACTGAATATAGAATATGAGCTTAAGAAATGTCTTCTTACTCCATAACAGTTTATGAAGTATCAAGTATCAGAACACCACTCCTGCAGACAGCTTTGTGATACAAACTAAATGAATTATTCTAAAATTAAACCGGGTAGAGAAAAGATGGTTCCAAGTCTATAAAAAGCCCAAATCAATACCGTTTTACACTTCAGTTGGAGGAAATGCACTTGAGAACTTCTTCCCCTCCTACCATTAACAGCTCGGGTAGCACTCAGTGAAACACAGCTCACACTGGGTCCTGCCTTCCCTCGGCCTGGGGAGGGTTTTGGGACAGCCCGGGGACTTCCATCGCTTTCTGCTGCTGTTAGGGTGATCCTGGGCACATGCCTGTCCACGCTGCACCAGCCGCCCTACAGCTTTGGGGCATCCACCTACCTCTGGTATGGGGCTCAGGAATCCTGCTGAATCCTGGAGATGGGCTGGGCAAGGGGAGTGCAAACATGCACACTCGTACACACACACACACACACTTGTACACACATGCAGACATAAGATGGAAAAGAAAGGTTCTGCTCCAAAGAGCTTCATCTCCATCTCCAATCCTGTTAAGGTGGACCCCATATAGCAACTGCACTCTAAAGAAAACATTACGCTGCTGAGGTTTTCCTAATTTCTTAATGTTTCTCTTAGGTTCAAGGCTGCAAAACTGTAATTGTGTGTATGCCTGACTTGCAGCAGGGTCACCAAGACTACCATCTGCCCTGCAACCTAGAAGCCTACAAGGTTATTCAACATAGCACAAGAAAACTTCAAAGATAAGAAGGTGCTCCGATACAAGAACAGGTAAATCTTACTGTGAGAACATGAATAAATAGAACAACTTGCAGGTAAGTAAAACCCAAGAAACATCATGTCAAATGAATTTTTCTTCAAGGAGAACAGTATCATGACAAAGCTTCTGGAATTTTATACATGATCAAGCTTTTTGCAATTTAATACCTTTTGATGTGTGTAAATAACATGTTTTAATGTATAAAAAGAATGGAAAATAAATTGACTGAATAATTAACAGAAATGACATTTCTGAAGCTGGAATATATTCCCTTCTTCAAAAAGAAAATTAAATACTAGACTATGGAAGTGATTTTTTTCACAGAACAACATTTGGAAGCTGAGAGAACTCTCAACCAAAAGTTTGATCATCTATTTTCTATATTCCTAGAATTTTATATTTACATATTAAAGTAAAACTGAAAAATATTTGCCTTCATTACAGAGTATTTTTTCCATCCCTTCTGTGAAAATTTCATTTTAAAATCCAAGAAAATGCCTAAAATCTACACAATCAGGTCAAGTGCTTGTATCCTTCACCTAGTGAATGAGTTTGTTCAGTGCAGCCAGGACAGGGCATAAATGGAACTTAACCTAAAACTAAAAAAATACTTGCTGTTATTGATTGTTTCCTACCAAAAGACATACATAATCAATAAGTAAGTAATTGGTAAGTCTGTTGAAAATACAGTCAATGCTGTCCTTGTAT
This sequence comes from Calidris pugnax, assembly GCF_001431845.1. Classification (NCBI taxonomy): domain Eukaryota; kingdom Metazoa; phylum Chordata; class Aves; order Charadriiformes; family Scolopacidae; genus Calidris; species Calidris pugnax. The sequence continues at coordinate 22,033,240 of NW_015094506.1, read as the reverse complement.
GGATTTTCCTTGTATGTCAGCAGAAATTCTGCAGAGGAAACATTTTGCTTTACATCCCAGTAGGCATATCATGGCTTAGTAAGAAATCACATAAAGATAAAGTCAATTCCTAAGAAAGAGATAGCAGTTTGTTATATTGGGGACATCGCATCTACTCAACGTTTCAGGTCCTGCGGGTAGGTGTATTTCTCTGAGTGTGACAAGAGGGATGTCAAGAGATGATGAACGCTCTATTCCCTGTTGCCCTTTTTGTGACTGGCTGTCACTAACTCCTAGAACACCTAAATTTTTATTAAAAACAAGCAAACAAAACCGTATTGATGAAGAGAATCTGAAAACACAACGCTGACCTTAACCTACTCTGCGCCATCTCCTCCTGCTGATGGAGGGACAATCCCCAAACCAGTCCTGGTTCAGAACCAAGCAACCCAGAGAAGACAAATGGGTATGAGGTGCATCAGAGCACATCTACAATGCACAACACATGGCGGTTGATGTAACCAACAGGACTGTAAATTTAAAACAACGCCAATGCAGGCTGCCTCGGGTTGTTGGCTGGGTTAATGTGAGTTGGGTAGCTTGGATAAATGTTGTACAGATGAAATGCTGTATCTTTTTCAAAGAAAGCAAGGGAGATAGGAAAGGCTCAGGCACTGGCAAAAACCTCCTTAAAATAGACACAACTTATACCAACAGCTATTTTTGTTGTGGACAGGGCATTAGACCATTCTATTTATTTTTTTTCTTTTCAGCTGTGAAATCATCTACAAGATGACTTTGCCACTGCAGAAACATTATCTAAAAACCAAATACCTTCCACCAGCACTTCTAAACTGGAAAAACTCTGACTGTTGCCTGGACTAGGCACAACATAGAAAAGGAGATAATGACATTTTATAATCAAACACAGGCCATGATACAGGATGTGATCACATAACTCACTGAAAACAGCAGACCTGCAGGTCACGGCAGCATAGTTCACATCTGGGTTCACTGTTTTCCCACCTAACAAGAGCTTAGTTCTTCTGCTATTTGGTTTTTGGTATGTTTTCCATATTCTAAGGCACAGAAATGGATACCTTGGCAGCCAACTCTCTCTAAATGAAAACTGAGGCACACAACAGGGGTGGTCTTCAATTTAGCATCAAACATAAGTGTTACATTTGAAATTCTGTTTATGACTAAAAAATTACATGTTAATATAAATATCCCAAACCTGAAATCAAATAACCACCAACGGAAAGTCAGTAACAGACAAAAAGTGCCTCTTCATTCATAATGACAAAAACCTTCTGCAATTTCTTAGCAGACAAGAATTGGAAGAAACACCTGATATATGACACAGCTATTGATGCACACCACAGTAACTTCAGCAGTTGCATTTCAGGAGTGAATTGGTTAGCAGGACTGTACGAATAAGACCCTTTCTACAAAAACAATGTCTCTTTGTGAGCGGGATAGAGGAAAAACCCACAATCAGCTGTTGGAGGACAGGGTTTCATTTTTTACAGTGACCAGAGTTAAACCATTATTACCTTCCAAAGGCTGAACATTTCCATCCCACAGCCTGCAGTGCAGTTGTAACTACAGTTATAACAAACTGTCCCAGCATTTCTCCAGCAGCAGCACAGCTATGCTACCAAAGACACATGTTCAAGAGCCACCACCCCGCTTGTGTCTGAATCCACTCCCCACAGACAGGAGTACTAGAAAACATTTGCCAGAAAATGCAAAAAAATGGCATGGCATGGTGTAATAAAAGTTTTCACAGAGATGCAGCTTCACACAGCAATGATAAGAATGATCTCTGTACAGCAAGCTTACAAGGGATGGTGCCATACGAGGATGCAAAAAAGCCTGCTTTGAACTTAGAGGGAAAAGCAGTCCATGGATGCAGCTGTGTAAGAAGCAGAGAGGTTTCTCCAGGCTGACTGCAGCAGACACGCAGACTAAGATGGGAAGTGGATGGCCATGCGACTTCTCCAAGCAAGATAAGTGCTGATGAGGGAATAACAGGCTGTTTGGTCCTCTGGATAGTCCCCTGCCTACAAAAATTCCATAATGAAATATAGTTTTCAAATATGTTTTTTTGAGTTTGCTTTCGTTCACAATCAGGTTACACAATAATGCCAGAAAACAAAAAAATTAAGAATACATGTTGATACTCAAAATACTCCCAAACATTCCAAGAACTAGCAGCTTAAAATTATTCCTGATGTTACTTTGACAAATACTGTGCATTCAAGACACCAACTTGAGTTATCTCAATACAGATGACGGCACCTGATTTTTCTAAGAGCTGGCACTACTAGCAATTTTTTGTCAGTGACCACATCTGAATTCTTCTCTCTATAGTTTGTTTTCCACCCTATATCAAGACCTGAAAGTATGAGGCCGCACACAGTCAGAACAGTAACAAGCCCTTCCCTTTCTACGTTTTCCTGAGATGGCTGGTGAAAAGGCTTGTGGAGGAATAAAATGAATGCAACTAGCAAGGAGATATGTGAAAACAATTTTTTTTTCATTCCATCTAGTTTTGGACTGTATGGGAGAACCCAAAGGTAAGGAAGGGCAAAACCACAGACACTGACAAAATGTTTAAAACTGCCACATCATTTGGAAGATTCTTATTTTTAAGGTATCCTTCTGTTATTTTTTGCTCATATGCTTCCTGTTTTCTTAGTTTGTGCAGAGGTGGAACGTAATACAATGCAGAACATCTGTGTAGAAGGGAATTGAAAACATACAAGTTTTATAATCCCCTATTATAGGTAAAGAATCAAATTACAAGCTTGAATTCCAGTAAGTACATTGAAGAACAAACAACATATTTTAATTAAAGTGGATTTAGAAAGTAAGATATGCAGTGTTAAGTGTCAAAAATAAGAGAATTACTATACAAAATCCCTGAGCAAATCTTGGCAGAGAAATTAAATTAGAGGAAAAATCATTAATAAAATTATAAAACATTAAAACATCTGGCTTCAGTAAATGTGAATACTTTAATATATTACCATAAGAAGATGCAGATTTAGTGGAATCACAACAACAAAACTTCTCTTTTTTTTGCATTATTACATACAGAAAAGATATTTTTATCCCTGATGCGCCCCCTTGCAACAGGGCTGGGATGAAGATGCAGTGAACTACAAACTTGCTCAATGATGTAGCCTAGTTAAAGCACATTTATTCCTTGAGCGAGCTGTGAAGATCTAGTGTTTTCATTGATGGCTTTCTTTGGGAGAGTATCTATGCTACCCATCAATGACTACCAGCAGGCTTGAAGATCTGCAATGATCAACTTCCTTATCTTTGGATAAGGATCTGTTCCACCTTGAAGGCACTTGCTAGGTGTTAGTAATTTCAAGCATTTTTCTGCTTCCACATCATCTGTGGTGGCAGTCAAATTCCTGAACAAGTGTGGGGCCCAAAGCAGCTCACTAAACTAACAATGTGGGGCTTTCTGAAGCAAGGACGCTGGTGAGAAGGGCAAAACAAGCACAACGATGAACAAGATGATGGTCTGAACCTTCACAATCTCTTCAACAGACATTACAGAATTTTTCAGAGCTCAAGCCTGTTTGCTTCCACACAATGTTAGGTTTTTTTCGCTTGGGTGGGAAATGGGTAGTAGAAGGTACTGTTGAGCTAAAGCTTACACCCATCGTGATCTCAGATTTCTATTTCCCGCCTGAAACAAGTGTCTCCTTTTCAAAATTTTGCTTCACCCAATAAGCAAGCAAGTCTTAAACTCAAGAATGGGTTGTGCATCAGCAATCCTACCCTGAGCACCTCTGCATGTCTCTGTTAAACGCTACTGATAAAGAAAGGACAGAGCTCCATGACAAAATTATTCTTCTCTAGATTTCTGTCTGAATTGGGTGAAGGCTTCAGTAACCCTCCTCCCTTGCTAGTGGAAATCCTGCTGTGCAGAGCAGCACAGAGCTTTGACACTGATGTGGTATTTTGATTTATAAAACTTCTTCCCGTAATTCTGATGGATTCACTTCCAACTTCCTCTCCATCTCCTTTATTGAGAAATTAGCACCAAGAGAACACTTGCTAATTAGCGTTTATTTGCACATTATGAGGCGACATTATTCACAAAAGCGCACCCTGTTTCAGTTCCTCTGCTTTCTACAGTTGCCAAAGTGGATCAGGCAGGACTGATTACAGGACTGATTGTATTTGTGCATTTCAAGGCAGGAAGGAACCATTGAGAACAATTCTCAGTCTCCTGAGTGATGCACACACAGACATGATACAGCCATATCTGCAGCTACAGATTCCCTTTTAGAAAGGTATCCAACGTGGCTTTGAAAGCATCATGTGATGGAAAATCTGCTACATGCACAGGTAATGTCTATCTGAACTGGGAGTAGACAAACCTTCAATCCCAAGATCTCATTATACTACCACCATCACATTCAGAATCTCTCTGCAGATACAGAACTGTAATCTCTGATCAAATCACCTCTTAATCTTCTTCCCGTTTTATATTAAGAACTGCCTGAATTGCTTAGGTTTTTTGCCATTTAAGACACGTTTTGCAGATCCTTCCAATGTTTCAGCATCCTGTGACTATCAGGTAAGTTTTAGCAATAGTGCCATTAGATCCTGTTTCTCCATTTAAGTTGTCATTTATCTTTACGAAATGCACTTTGAGTTGCCTGGCATGGTCTACAGTTGCTATGTAATTTAACATTTTAGTTAATACAAAACTTCAGTTTTCATTTTATGATGGGGAGCTGAGATCACACGTATCATTGCAAAATTGAAGCAGTGACGATCAGAAACGAATATAGTAACAGTGTCAGCTCCTTTTTAGATAAACTGTTGTGCAGGCACTTAAATAATGTATTATGATGACTGAAATTCAGAGGAAAGGAGGAGTAAAACTTTTCCTTGTACTTGGATTAAGGAGCAGGTATTTTAAGTTTTTAGGGGTCATACAGCTCTTTGCTTGTAGAACACACAAAGTCAAATGACACACACCCCCTTGTCTTTCTACTTGGTAGTACTGAGGGACATTTGGCATGACAAAAGAGCTTATCAAAGTCTCTCTGTGGAAGATTAGACAACCCTTGGAAAAATGAGAAATGCATGAAAAGAAACAATGAGAATAAATGACAAAAATGGAAAATGAGAGTGAATACTTCCTACAGACTTTACCTTTTGTCCTTTGTGCTGAGCGATCACTGATGCCTTTATGGTTTGCTTACTCTTTACCTTTGTGGAAAACCACAACCTAGAAATACTCACTTCTGGAAGATCATAGTTCAAAAATAGTCTGAAAGAATGCATAGCTATGAATGTTTTAAAAAGTGATCTGATAATGACCCATTCTTTTTCTATACTTCCGTCTGATATAAAACTAAAGTTACAAGGATGGCTTAGGGGGGAATTTAATATGCAATAACACCTGACAAATAGGAGGCACTGCATTTTTTTTTATTTGGTGTTTATAGTAGAAAAAAAAATGCCTGTGACAAAAGAAGCATTAACTTACTCAACATTAAGGATGATGAAAAAATATAGTTAAAGCTGAAGGAAAAGCAGGGTTAAAGAACTACAAAATAAGCTAATTACTTACATCAAAGTTTGCCATATCACAGGAACAGCGATGACTTTAGCTGTCAATAGGCATTTAAAACCCACAAGGATTTACTATTCCTGTAAAAGAGGTTTGCCAACAGGGACCAAAAAAAAAGGAAAAAAAAGAAAAAGAATAATTCAGATATTTCTCGGCTGCTAACTTGCACTCTGCAACTCTCTGATCAATCTCTGTACTTCTTCCCTAAGGTTTAATGTATGCACAATGAACTAATGGCAAAGAGGAATGAAGACAGATGCATTCATTTGCATGAACTAACTTAGATAGTCGAGCTTACTGAACACTCACTGCAGTGAAACAGTAAAGTGCACAGCTGCAAGAATATACCTACGTGATTTCTTCTGTCATTTAAATTGCCAGCATATGCCACAAAATTAGCACAGAAACTGAAACGGCATCATATTAGCACCTAGTAGTATTGCACGCATTAGCCTGTGAGGCAACAGGAACATTTTACATCTTCAGGTCAACTGCAAGAAGCTGTACGCCGGTCTCAGCAAAAATCTGAATGTGACATGAATGTAAGAGGCTTATATTTTCCTGGAGCAGTCTCATTATTGTATGCTGCAGGAAAAAAAGACTCTCCTCTGTCAAACTCCAGAATGTGATGCTTGTTTCACAGGAAAACTTTTTGGCTTTTCTTTTAACATTTCCTTTTATCCTCCAGAACTTCAGGTGAAAAGGAACAAAGATGATTACACCTGCCTGCTCCTTGAAAAAATATTCAGCCACACTGCGTATTCCGGTTCACGTCTATTTCAAACACACATCTAGGTCATTGTGTCTGTTGCAATGACTTTCTCTTCTTTCGGTGACCAAGAGGTTAAGAAGAAGACAGAGTGTCTCTATGAATTGAAGAAATAGCTAAAATCTTCAAATAGACTGAAACAGATAACGATTCAGCTAAATAGTACTTCCTGGAGGCTTCAATGACCATTTAAACCAAAATGCAGTGTATAGAATCTCAACAAGGATGCAAACAGGGGAAACTGCTAACGCAACTCAAAGAGCGCCTGTTGGAAATACTTAATCATTTTGAAGCAAGATTGTCTGTGCAAAAGAGCTGTCACTTTAATGAAGGTTGTTCTTAAGCAGAAGGGAACTGCCTGCTTGTGAGCACTTCTTCAGGTTGCGGACTCCACGCAAACAACTCACAAGATGTGACTGTCCCTGTTTCTCTCCTCCTCTGCTGCTAAAGGATATACTGCCAGATTTTTTTAATGAAATATTTAAATTTTAAATAATTTTAAGTTTACAAAATCACTTAAGAAACCTACCAGGCCTCTGAATACAGAGGGCTCAGCACAGAGATATTCTATTATCATTTAGAGTACAATTTGCTAACCAGAACTAGAGAAAAAAATATGTGAAAATTGTATTTTCACATTTTATAAGGTATATAAAGTTCTGAATGGAAAACTTCTGAAAGTTACATAAGTGCATTCTGAAACTTTTTTCTTCTCCAGATACACCAACATGTGGTGTTTGTGAAATGAAATAAACTTCTGCTCCCTGTGACCTGTGTCTTTTTGCTTCACTGCTGCTTACACGGGGCTGCTCCCAGCTGTACCCTGTGCCAGAAGCCTGGAAAGGCTGGGGACCCCACGTCAGAGTAGTTCACGAGCAGTTCAGTTATCCATCATTGGATTTATGAACTGCTCCAGCTTTAATAAATCAATGCTTTTCAGCTGAAGTCTGCATCATTGTGGATTTTCCATCTAGATCAGGCACTGAGCATCTGCAATTGCCATTCATTTCACCTGAAAAGACTGGTGCTCAAATCTTTTTCCTTGTATTACTATACTGTTAAATTGCTTTGAAAAATTGTGAGAGGCTTACTCACACGACTAAAGCAATCACAGTAGCATAAATCATACATTGCTTTCCCTTCCCAAGTATGATATCAAATGTGTGAACCGAAACTAGTTGGAATCCTTAACTCCCATTTTCAGCCAAAAGCACCGTAATTTAGACTTTAGAAATCAAAAAAAACCCCTACTCACCCTGTTTTTGTTTTTCATTGTCAGATTAACACTTTGGTAGTAACGTAACAGCAAACTATTCCATTTGCTCCTTTTAACCCATTAGTTCCTGGCAAATAATCTGACCAGAGATCTAATTACAGACTCTAATTTTGCAGCTATAAATCCTGCAATCTTGGAGGATGTCACTCCAGTCCTTAATTTGTACCAGATACTCAGAATTAACAGCTTGTTTTTTCCTAATTTACAGCCTATCCTATAGTTTGGCGTACATATAAAGGATACCATATGCCAAACATGCAGCCATGTTTAGCATTTCTGCCATTTTTATAACATCACTTACCTTAGTGCTGTTAATGCATATCATACTAGTCTGAATGTATCTTATGGAGCTAAGACTTACACCAGCAAAGAACATCTGGCATGACAGGATTTGTTTTTACTCGTAAGTGAGCAACAAACAATTCATTAAAATGGCCAGAAAGATCAGCATCATCCATAGGCATAATTTGGGATTTCCTAAGAAGAGCAGGAGAAGCTGCTGATGGTACCTAGTATTGTACAGAGCTATTTATCTAAACTGGAGAATCCAGAATAATCAGCAATTGCAGATGTTTCTAGACAGGATCCATCTTAATTCCCAGATTTAGCTTATTCTGAAGGTCACCTCCAAGACTTTTTTGACTGAAAATAAATGGGAAAAGTGATCTCTGCCTGAAGAAAACTATCTAATGAACACATTTGCCCTAATTCTGTAGAACATGGTCAACTATTGTATGGAATTTTCTTCTAAGCTCATTCTGAATAAATGTCTTGCAGGTTCTACCTCCAAAAAAGAAGCAAAAAAACCCTGCCAAGCAAAAGAGACAGCACTTCTGGCTGATGTCACTTTGGCAACCCTGAAACTTTGCTTTTAGAAATATTGCAAAATTCATACTTCCAACCTACCCAGCTTCACCAGCAAGATATTCCAGGAAACACATAGTTTATACATCTTACAGAATGCTTGTAATAAGAGTCTTTGCTCTGGACTTTCTTTCCCTTTTTGGTTTAGCAAAGTCTGGAGCAGGTTGTCTTCAGATCATAATAGGACTGCACATTCATCACATTTTTCCCTAGTGAATACCCAGTTATGATGGACATAGAGATGCCAGTCTAATGTGAACTGCTACCACCTGATAAGTATATTTGGTATGGGTTTGAGTTTATAATACTTAATTTTAAATCATACATGCATTAGAAAGATGCAAGATAATTTGCATTAATTGCAGGTATCTTCTGATCCCTGTGGACTGACTACTGGTCAATGATACTTTTATAGTGTAGTAGATATATGGAAATGTGCATTGGATTAACATATAACATTTTCTAGACTCTGACTTTGTACACAGAGAAAATTGGGATCGTAAAATGTATCCACAACTTGTCAAAAATAACCAACATGCTTGGACCACAAAAAGCACATCTTACCATACATTATAATCATGTCCAGCTATCATCCTAGTTGGTGAGCACTTAAGCTAGACTGACTGACTTAAACAGCTTGTCTATTATTTTCTGTGATGTGGGATTAAGTAAATCGAGCTCCATGATTTTTATTATGTTCCTATCCACTATATGCTCTCTATTGCACCATTACCTTTTGTTAGTGGCTAAGGAATAAAGCTCTTGGATTTTAATGGTCTCATTAGACTTAGATACCATCCTTATCATAAAATCACAGAAATTCCTTACTAGGCATCTGGTTTTGTAGCTACAAGTTTGTAATGGCTTTCAAACACACTTGCTAAATTTTCAATTCCAGAACTAATGACCTATCTTTTACCCAGAAGTCAACCTCAAAACTTTTCAGAAGAGCATATGTTTTTACTCCTCTGAGAATATGTTCCATGCAAGTTATTTAGAAATTATTATGAATTTTAATTGGAATGCAGAGTTAGTTATTCTTGATATATTTGGTCTATTTTGCTGCAGTCTTGGTCTAATGGCTTGATTTCACTATATAACCTCTATCAGTTTTTACTTCTCACTTCCATTTACAGAAGCAATATTTTGGGGATCAATATTCACACAGTGTTACCAGGTGCAATCACTCATGGTTTGTCAGTAATATCTAAAATTCAGCTGCAGCACGTGTCCCTCATTTTTCTATGACATTGGGTTTTTACTACCACAAAGGTCAATGCGCATTTTCTGTATCATTTATCTGACAAGTATTTGGGGTCACAAAGTCATCTAATAGGGGAAGAAGGTCTTGGTAGGATCTTGTCTCAGAGTTAACTATTAAGCTGGGCTCGTTTTGCTTCACTGATAAAATCAATTAGCATTGAAGACTGGCACTTGTTCCTGCTTGGACTGATATTCACAGTGTCCTTCCACCAATGTTTTCTGTGAATAAGAGCACTGAAGTCTCTTGATTTTGGTCTCAGGCTATTTTAACCTATTAAAATACTCCTTGTTTTGCCTTTTGTACTCTTTTCAGTTTGTTAGTAAATGACACTGCACTGAAGAGCCTTCTTTATGTGTTTATTCACACATTAGTGGATTACCACGACCACACAGATAAAAAGTGAGAACATTATCTGCAATTTGGACAAGGACAGTAAATAAAAAAGATAAGCATCTGCATTCTACTAGCCTGTATATCACCTATACAGTTAATAAAGTCTCTCACTCTATTAATGTAAAAGGTATGAATGGATGTATGCGCCTATATATATAAAAGAACAGGTGCCCAGTAAATAAATCATGAAATTAATACGGACAGAAAAGGATTTGGGAATCCTGACAGGTGATCAAAAATCTCACTGGCCAGAATAATTAATGCAAACCACAAATATATAAAGAAGACAGTTTTACACAGCAATACTTAATACACCTTTGTATTTAGAGAAATAGTGACTGTAACTAGGATGCTTTATCTCATGCTTGTGACAGGATTCAACAAGTTTGATTATTAACCAAAGAGAGGGCAGGAGAGTCACAAAAGACCTTTCAGAATAAAGAAACATGCCTGAGAGCAAAAGATCCCAGAAGCACAATTTGTTTACTTTTAAAAAGGGGGGATTAAACAGTGATTTCATAATGAAGTACCTATAAAGGATGAAGTGAATTTTGATGAAAAACAGCCCTTTATCACAAATGAGATGAAGTTGAAATCATACATACTCAAGCTAGAAATAAAAGCAGTGAGGCTAACTAACCACAAAAGGCTGAGATGGATTTTGTATCACTGGCAAACTTAAAAAGATTGAACATCCCTCTAAAATATAATTCAAATACAAATTCAGGGAAGTTGTATGTTTAGTTTAGATGGTCACCAAGGTATCTTTTGGCCCATGAACTACATGTAAATTCACAATAAATCCAATAATAACTGAAAGGATGAGCACTTTGTTCTTACCACAAAACACTAGTTTGTAATGATGCTATAATTAACTTGTGGTATTACAGCTCCCACACAAAACAGACATGCCTAACTCTTTTATTCTACACTATGAGGCACAAATTCATATCTCTCTCTGCCCCACATACCTGGGATGGGATGAGGAAGACACACAAACACCAAAACCTCTTTCCTTCTTTTGATTCTAAGAAGCATCAAAATGCTATTAAACAAACAACTAAAGAAACAACTCTTTCTCCATCCACATGAAACACTTGAAACCACTTCATTTTGGCAAAATGGGCATACAATCTTGTAACAACAAAAAAAATTACATTTTGATGTAAAACTCAAGTTTTACAGTGACAGCTAGTAGCTTGGACTCATTAATAGAGTTGAAAAGAAGAGGCAAGCTATTATCCAGGTCTGGGATAACATATTTTGGTGTGAAGGTGCTGTTACCTTGGTAGATGATATAATCCTTGCTGTTTTCACTCCCTGAACTTATAATCACTGCAGAAACTGAATGGGAGATTAAAAAAAAACCCAAACAAACAGATGGAAAGCATGTTTTAACTCCTTTAAAGAGGTATTTGAAAAAATGGAAAATACATTAGGAACATCAATTAAAAAATCAAGTTATTTATCTATAACTGTAAAATAAAAAGAATTTATCAACTGCAAAAACATCCATCCAAATAGATAAATGATAAAAAATTATCTTCAACTTCTCAGATTAGCATATTACTCAGACCTTAAAGGTACATGCCTGGATTTCTTCTGCTAGTCATCTTCTGCTTCTGCCTAAAACATTGTGGGACATAGGACTTTTGAAAGACAGCAATGTCCTGCTAGGTCAGACTAACTTGTCTGGCTCCACATTGGAAAGCCAGAAAATGAGGTCCTGTTCAGGGAGAGAATGAGAATCTGCCTACTTTGTCCAGTCTAGTCCTGCCACAGTTCCCCAACGTGCAGTACTGTCACATTAGGGGTACAATGCTCCTCAGCCTTTGTAATATTTACATATGAATCTCTTGCCAATTTTTTTATTCCCTTCCGAATCCACTGACTCAGTCTGCATCTGCGGGTTTACTGCTTACTCTTCCTCTATAGAGATGCCAGATCCAGGAGATTGATTGAATGATGCAGAAATCAGTTTTTCTGTTGAATCCGTGTTTTCGCTCCAATTCTGGACTGATAATAGTTTAGATAAGAATGTCCAAACAGATTTTCATCTAGGAGAAAAAGATATTGCCCAAATTTCTTTTAATAGATTCCCTCACTTCTGAACAGACCGGGGAACCTGAGCATTCCTCACGGATCTTCTCATGAAATACTCGTTTTCCTGATGACACCCTCCTTCCATGCCCATGAAAGCCCAGCCATGCCATTCTGTGGAAAAGCCGTGGTTTTAAATATCAAGCTTTAGCTTCTCAGTTACCTAAAAGAACAAAGAACCTCTGGTGTCTGTAATGAGCTGTTCTAAACAAGTTTCACAAGATAAGAGTTTTACAACTTCTTGTGGACAGCAGAGATTACTGGGATTGATTAGTCTTGTGTTCAGCTGGGAGCAGGTGGTGATCAGTTACACAATCACAGGGTTACAGATCTCCCTGCGCTTGTCACCTCTTGCCATGAACTTTAACAAGCATTTGGCTTTCATCTCTCTTTCCAAACTCACACAGCCTCTCCAGTTTCTCTTTCAGAGACTCTCCGTACCTCCCTTTCAAACCCAGTCTTGACCACCTTTGGCTTTTCCTAGTTCCTCTCTTCTCAAGCGTCCTCTACAGCCTGCTCCCTCTTCTAACTGAAGCCTTTAGAGGAGAATAAATTTTTCAAAAGACATCACCAGCACTTTGATTAAAATTAATGAAACCAACCATCACAAGGATGTTTTCCCGTTGTGGAGTTCGGAGAGCACACCAAAGCCGTGCAGGAAAACAACCCAGAGATGGGACCCCCAACCTCAGGAGGTGCACTGATGCTTCCCAGCCTATTCTCAGGCCTCAGGAGCCATTGAGAAACCCTGTGGTGTCTCAGTGACAGCAAGGCAGGTGCTAGGGACCTGTGCTTTGAACTAATAAATGGCCAATGGAGTACATGCACATGTACACACTGCAAGCGCTAAAGAACTGAGACAGGTTTTTAATGATGCTATAGATACTGTTTAGAGTTTCATCCTCATCATACTACATACATCTAAACTGATTTTGTTGGGAAAAACTGCAGCTGGAATAATTTAACACATTTTATTTTGAAGGGCTGAAGTTTGATAAAATTGTATGCAAATAAATCCAAACACCCATAAATGAAGGCGATTGCTACCATCAGCAATAAATCCTGCTATTGGCTGTGCCCATATTCAACTTCTATATAGAAGTGAAAATAGTTTAAAGATATTTAACTTTTCAGACCTCATATCAGTTGAATATTTGAAAAAGCGCAGCGTTCCTCATGTACAGTATTGCCTTCAAAGCATTTTCTTCCTCATTTATGGTGAAAGGAATAAAATTAGATTGTTCTCTATCCTAATCCCTCTCAGTATTGAAAAGCACTAGCATGGTAGCAGATCTGTAAAGGGAATGTATAAATAAATCATCAGCAATGTCATCTAGATAAGAACTCAGTGGGGTTTTTTCATTTTCTACGAGACTCAAATATCTTTTGGGTTTATCTGTGTATGAGACATGTTTATATGAATGACATACATGAAACCATTCCAACAAAGTTATTTTGGTGGAAGAGAGGGAGGACAAGGAAGTCCTAAATACTTAGTACTAAATATGTGAAAGCAAATTCAGGAACTTCCAATGTCGATGGGAAGGAAAAGACATGTAGCTCTGCAGATGCTTCACAGACCATTTGATAAACCTCCAGCAGGTTAAACAAACACACAGGGAACACTGTAAATGATACGGCAGCTGCAGCCTTTCATCAAACATGAAAATCAGCAAATGACTTTGCAGATATAATAAACACCTCAAGTGCAGAAAAGCTTACTAGCCTGCGATCTGCATTTCACAGGTCAAAACACTTGCTTCTGCTAGGAAATCACCCAAGATAGTTACCATAATAACTGTGACTGCAGAGGTTATTGCTAATGGATTTCAAAATGTTAAAAATCTCTTTAGTGGCAAATCTGAGCATTCTGTTCTGATTTTAGAAACTACACTGTAAAAGTAAGTGTCTATGAGACAAATGCAAATTGAGGGGAAAAAAGTGCTTTTGCACGCTTTGACTTCCAAATCCAGCCTTTACTGAGATATACGTATTATTTTCAGGTTTTACTTCTGCAATGAATTCTTTTCTTCCACAATGAGAACTATGAAAAAGGTAGGGGATGATTTCGTGAAAGGTTTCCTGGGGCAAATCATGCCTTAATCTGCAAAACCAGTTAGCCAGGGAAGACTATTTAATCTTGTGGTAGGGGATGAAGGAATGGGTAAGACCGCACTGCATCCACGAACCTGGAGTGCTTATAAATATCAGAGGGAAGCAGAAGTCAGAGGCAAGGCAGGTTTGTTTTGATGAGGCTGGAAAAGGTGACTGAGGTGTGCACAAATTAAGCAACATGGCTCGAGAAGTTGGCTGCCCTGCAGTAAATGATGCAAAGTGGGCTGCAGAAGTTCGCAGCACTCCATCATAAAATAACAGGATCGCTTTCATCTTCTGCCGCTTTACTTGACATGGGAGTCTGAAGGAATTGGACCAAGTTAACTGCAAGCACAAACCCAGCTATTTTTGAACACGCTGTCTTGCCAAGGCCATATTAACCCCAGAGGAAAACAAAACTGGCTCTGGATGTGTGTTTGCACATAGGTAAACATCTACCCACTGGGGAAGGACCGTCTGTCTGTCACATTCGTCAGTCACTGTGAACTTGGCTCAGATGTTAACAGCTGAGCTACAAGAAGAATAATCTGGGAGCCACCTTCCCTCCTAAGCAGTGTCATTTAATGAAACTTGGATCTTTGGATCACATCAGAAATTTTTAACCCTTTTTTTTTTAATACATGTGGATTTTTTTTTCAATTCCTCCTGTCTCTCTGTATTAGTTTCTATATTTCTCCCTTATTTCTGGGATTATCTTGTAAAAGAAAAATAATGCACTCTATCTATTCTAGTATTATACAATGCCATACAGACCTTTTCCTCATTTAAATTGTAGCACAGCACACACAAAGGTTAAGTTCAGCTAATGCAATTTTCTACTGGCAACTAAGCACATCCTAACTGGATCACATGCTCTGTCTCTTAAATGTAATCTATACTGGATCCTATAATTATATATATATATTTTAACTCTCAATTATTTTCTTATTTCTTCACAATCTTTGCTTATTTTCCTACAGCAATATATTTTTGTTTTCAGGATTAAACAGACATATCTGTATGTTACAAACCCCCCAAAATCATAGTGAAGAAAACAGAGTGGTCTTCAAAATTCTTCAGCTTCCAGCTGACCTACATTCAAGTTCATTAGTTGTCGGCAGTAGACAAACCCCTCAGGAAAGCCACATTTGGTGTAGTCTGAGACAGAATATGAACATTTGCTGCACAGCAGGCTGTGGGTCAGGGAAAGGGGAAGAAAGTCTACTTTTTTTTTTCAAACAGCTAAATAGCACCTGTACGTGTTTAGAGCCAAGGAAAAGAAGAAAACTTCCTTAATGCTTTCTACTGACAAATACATTGTGTATTTAAACATTTCAGAGCCTGAAAATTCCCAGGACATTAATTATTGTTTTATTACAATAATTTAGTATTTCATGACTTCTCCTAGGAGTATTTTGTGTCCTAAGCAATTACTGAGGACACTACATCATACAGTAATTCTTTTTTTTTAGTAGCAGCTCTGTAAATATTATCCTTGCAAGGCATTTTAAGGTTCTTGGATTTGCGTGTGCTCCCTTCTAGCTCAGTAGTTCAAAATTCAGCCTACCCTAAAATTATATTTGTTTAACATTTTATTTTTGCATTTAAATTCTGTTACCAAACTTCCCCAAAAACGAGGCTACAAAACCGCTAATAACAGCAATCTCAGAGCCTGAGCCACTGCAGAGGATGCGCTCAGGGCTGTACATTCACTGTGTTTTCCCTCCAGTTTGATGGCTAGCTCTGTTTTTGAGATCAAACACTGTGCTGAAATAGGAAACCGGTATTATAGAATGCTTCAAAGAATCAGGTAGCGTGGAAAGCAAGTGCAGTATTCATGGATGCACAAAGGAACTGAAAAATCTGGTCACTTTAATTTCAGACTTCAAAGTCTTGACAATTTTCCTTCAGAGTAGAGTGATCTATTTTAACAACTGACCTGTTAGTACCTCCCTACAACTGCGTACAAAACTTGCAAATGACAAATAATAATAGAAAAAAAATTGGTTAGGGAGAAAAACAGGCTCCCCATAGTGGAGAAAATGTCAAAGGATGATTTATAACATATGGGCTTCATCTATTCTGCTCTCCTCCATAAGGGTTGGCATGCACTCTCACCATAAATACAGACAATCTGCCTGTTCAGCAGATGAGGTATCACCGTGGAGTAGAAGGTGGCTGGAATGAGACTTGGGAAGGTGTAATGGCTCCTGTGTGTCCCAGGGGCTGGCACAGCTGGAGCACTAGGGTTACGCGGGAGGGGACACAACAGTGGATCAAAGACCACACGATGAGGGACAAGACTTCAAGGACCTTTTGCTAGGTGCGTTGAGCAGGGCAGAAGGAAGACAGCTGTGTTTTCCTTCTGTCCCAGAGAAAAGGAATTTTCCTCTGTTTGAGGAAATGTTCCTACCACATCTCTCCTCGTTATTTGGCGCTGGTTCTTTGAAGGAGAATTTACTGTAGCAGAGAGACAGCTACATGACTGCAATACTCCTGGCTAAACTAAATCTCTCAGTTCACAGATGATTCAAATAGCTGCCCCAGACTACAGTTTGCATTATAGTTGTTTGAGCCCTTTACCACTTCAGGCAATAAAACTTCACATTTCTAGAATTCTCCCATAGAGCAGATGTCTGAGTCAGTAGATGCAAGAAGTAAAAAGCACAGATTTTTTAAATTTAGTGTCAAATAGACTGGACACAAATTAGGTTTTCCTCCAAAAAACAGACTTTCAACCCAACCAATACTATTTGCAGAATTTAACTAATGATTTCAGCCAACAAAAATTAAACTGAGAAGCTGAACCACTTCAGCTCTTAAAAACTGTGGGGGTTTTGACTATTTTAAAGTGTTTTTTAATAACAGTAACTTTTAAGACTCAATCAAAAGCAGGTACAGAACTGGACTAAAACCAAAATGAAATTTTTGTTTCAGATTTTACAAAATATTCTAATCAGCCTCAAATTTACTGTGTCTTTTTTTGTTTGTTTCATGGAAGAATTATTTTTATGCTTGTATCAGGTCATCTCTTTCCCCTCCATCCCCCCAGTTTTCAGTGAGTCAACTGAAAATAGACAAATAAATAAAGTGAACAATTTGCACAGCATTAGTGTTGACAGGTTCCTCCATGTGGTTAGAACAGGTACGAGGGCAGTGGGTTTTGTCTGAAAAGCATGGGAGCAGCTATTAAACCTGTCCATATTCAGGACAGCACTGTGAACATGCTTGTCTTTGAGCATATGTTAAAGACTGTTTGATTTCAAAGTGCCTCTTTAACAGTGTCATCATGTCTTGACATTGTATCACTACTGTTGGAATATTTGATGCCCTTTTTAAAGCTCCCACAGCAATAAGCAACCCCAGGAATGACACCTTTAAGTGCTATATCCCTGATGCTTCCCCTTGGCCAGGCACCGCTTCAGACCCTTGGGAAGCCAGGAGGAAACCTCAGCCCAGGAAGTCAATGGGGACTATGGCCATCTAAGCCTAGGGACTCAAGCAGTTACCTAACAAGTGAGTATCAAATACTTTAAATGTCAGGCATTTTTAACTGCATCTGTGATTCTGAGGGAAGGGTCTTACCTGTGAATTTTGAAACACGCTGCTTTAATTTTTGTGCCTAAGCGCTAGTCTGACAGGGATAGTTTCCTGAATGAGACACAGTACACAGCCCTGTGGCTTCTGTAATGCACTACATGGGCAGAGTAGCAATAAGATTTCATTATATACTGGTCGACAGTCTATATTTAAAGGATCAGGGGAGAAAATCTGTTTCTTACTTTGCGGGCTGCTTGTCATGTTGGTGTTACCTCAAGCCTCACTTTTTTACGTTAAGAAATTCAGACTGTAAAGCTAAATAATGTTTCAAACAATCATGTATTTATAACTATAACTAAACACCTACATATCTGCAAAATTAAGTCCAAGTTTCAAACTGCAATTATATTAATGCATGTAATTTGAATTAACTATAATTTCAGCAGTTCGGTAAATCCCCTTGAAAGGATCTGTTGCTTGTTGATTTTGCGCCATGTGAAGACATGATAAATATGACATGTAGTCTCATCACATGAATAATGCATTCTGCATCTTAAGCGAGCAAGTTCTGCTCCAGAGAGATGCTTAATCCATTCCCTGCTTCTGGGGATGAAAGGAATTAAAGTCAGTGCACTGATTTCACAGTATGCACTCATTTGACTTTAATTATAAAATGATTATTTCAACAATTTTCCCCTGTAAAATAAACCAAGCCTGAGCTCCATGTAACCTCTATAGAATTATAGTACTTCTCTGTGCACTCAGTCTTTGCTCATCAATACTGCACTTCCAATACAGTTCCACATGGAAGGATAAACACAACCTCTTGGGGTTTACAGTGGGTAGTTTCAGGTCTCACAGCAACAAAAGCTCCCCATTTTTTGATATCTGGCCAAAGGAAGGAGCACTGAAATCCTTTAAAGTGAATTCAGATGTCATGAGTAGGAACTTCCACCAGGCACAGGGAGATGACATGACCTCACATTATGCTGGCAGATTTACATCATGCAACCTAGATAGATATTTTCACTGGTATTCTTTCCACAGACTGTTCAAACCTGTGTAAAGCTCAGTATAAGATTACGTACGTTGCTAACCCCTCAAATTTTTCCCTTGGCTGATTCAATGGCCAAAACATTCCTTGGGAATAGGACATCTGCTGTCCATGTCTCAGGAATGACAGAGCAGCAAGTGGATTAGACAGCTATACTGTCAAAGGCACTGCCATGCTTCAAGCTTGAAAAAACAGCACTTCAGGAATGTGATGTTTTATCAGGCATACCATCTGCGGGGAATAGAAATGAATGCTTTCCAGACAGTGTATGCTCTCCATGTAAGGATGACTGACAGTAACTCCAGCAGACATCTCTCCATCCAGGTCCAAAAGAATTTACCAGGTTCATTGCATCACACCTTTCAATTCCAAAGCTATTTGGAGCTGACCTACATACTGTCAGAAACATGATCCTGCCCCCAAGGAAAAGCAGCTGTTCTACTTCCAGACTCAAACTAGTTAATCCTACTAGTTAATATTACCAGCACTCACCCTACTGCCAAGCTGGCTAGCTGGGATGCATCTGCATTTGTGTCAAGACTAATCCATAATGTGGATAAACCGTTCACAGACAAGATGCTATTTAGATGCTATTTAGACAATAGATGCTATTTTACAAGGTGCCAGCTTACATAAGAAACGTGGGGTCAAATATTCTCAGCATCCAAGTGATAGAAATGTTTACAGGTTATTTTCAGAAACTTCAGTCAACTCGTAAATGTTCAAGTTACTTGTCAAAATAGTATTTAGTTTTACAAAGGTATGCATGTATCAAAACTCACAACATCCACTGCTCTAGCATGTTAATTTCTCAGGGCATGAGAAAGTTTTGATTACTATTTTTTAAATATCCAAGTGGCTCAATCTCATTTATCCTTTGGGGCCCCCATGGTCTAGAGATGCAACCATGCATCAAGATAAATGTTTGCACTGTATTAAAAGCTGAAGAACATACATAGGCTTAGATCAGTTTTTTCAGAACACCTGAAATAGACAGAGTACATCTCACCAAACACTTGCCAGTATTATCTCTCTGAACAAACTGTGACTCATTCAGAGCACACAGGAAAGATTTGTCTGCGATGCTCTCAGAAACTCCAGAATATACAGTAACTTACAAAAAATAATTTAAAAAAATTATCATTAGTCATGATGACTATTCAACACTTGAAATTCTTAATCTTACCAAATGCTCTAAAAGTTGCAGCAGTTCGACTTCCATCAAACTGTCTCTTTAAAGAACACAACTGAAAATCATCAGGAGTTCTCAAAATGCTATGCAAAACCGTGAACTTTAGCCTGTATTTGGATCTTAGCACACGTGATTTATAAATACAGTAGCCACATCATAAATGACACTTGCTAAGTTCACAGTGAAATAAACGAAAAAGATTTGGGGAAAAAAAGAAGTAGATACTTAATATGTTAAGTATTAGTGACCTACAAGCTAAAGCATTACTAGAAGGGGTACGCATACAGAGGTCTTAATTCACTCAGTAGAACAATGAATCTTTATTTGTATTGACTTGAAGGAAAAAAATCTGGTTGGTCTTCATGTAACTAAAGAGTTTCTCATAACAATAACTGCATACTGGACACTGCAGCTGTGTCATTTCACAATGTTTATGATCTTCATGATTCTACCACAAAAATAACAATCTTAAATCACTAGGCTGTTTTCAACAGACAAAAATGTTCCTTATGAGGAAGAGTAAATCATCCAGCTCGCTCCTTCTCGCACACATATACAAACGTGCACACAAAGCATCCACAAAACAGGTTCTTTGGCCCTTGAGAAACACTAGTTGTCGGGATGAGATCTGAACCTGACACTGGTAAATGACTGAGATCCTTCCCCTGCATCCATAACCTCCCTGTGGGATGTGTGACTTTGCTCAGCAATACAGCCTTGGAGTGCATAGAATATTAACATTAGTCATTAGAAGGTGAGCGACATGACCTTACAGTTTCTCCTTTCTATTTTAATACATCTTCCCTTCGAGTCAGAGGTGACTGTGCTTGAGGTGAGAATGGCAACATCAGTTATTCCACCTGTGTACAACCTTTGTCAGTGTTCATTTGTTTTCATTAAGAGATGTCTCAATTTTTACTTGAGGTGAAAAGCCCTTTAGAATGCCGCATAACATATATATGAAACTTGCTCTTCATGGATATATTTTGCAGATTTGTTTGAACTAATTAGAGACACAAGCTTGAAGATCACATTTTAACCACTGATCTAGTGGTCCAGCTTTGTGCGATGCGATGACAGAAAAGACAAGGATGACATATGTGTGGCAGAAAATCACGTGAAGATGAGAACTCTATCAGAGTGTTGCTCTGCTAGATTTCTGAGCCTGCCTATCAACAGTGGAAAATATGAGCCAATTGCCCTACACCACCGAAATCAGATATTGAAGAACAGATTTCACGTGGCCTGAAATTACAAGTCTCTGATGGAAAGGTTGTTGTGATCAATGTCTGAAGTCTGCTGCAAAAGATAGACATGGGGATGTTCTTCATAGCTGAAGCCCAAGGTAACTTAACTGTGGAAGTTTGTTACAGCTCCCACGGGACCTGCCTTATAAAGTTGTGTGGTAGTAACTGTAGTTCATTTGCTTTTTATAACTAATTGAATTTTGATTAGTATTACCTTGCTGTTCACAAACAAGTTGGTGTTATAAAAAGCAAAGCAAGTCTTACCTGGAATACTCTGTCTCCTCACAGACAGTGCTCCATCAGGTGCCTTTGCCTGGTTTGCAGACTTTGTGTAAGGACTCTCATCTAAACAGAAACAAGCAACACTTCCAGTTACTGTTAAGTATAATGTTAAAAACAACATAACTTTTACCCAAATACTGTGTGAACTAGCAACAGAGAGCACAAGAGCTGCTGTGAGCTGGATAAGGATGAGTATTTCTGAATGCTGACTCAATGCTCAATGTCATGTTTAGACTCAATGACAAAAGTTCTGAACAGCAGAGCTGAAAAGGATGAGGTAAAACTCATATTGGAGATAATGCTTAGTTGATGACAGGCCTGATATACAAAGGCCTTTTTGGTTTTAAAAAAATCATAGAATCTTCCCTTTTTCTCATGTTAAGAAGCTTCTCATGTCAAAGACTCAAATTAGAGAGGTACCATCCCTGCTCAGGAGTGAAAGGTTTCCAGAAGCTTTTGAATATTCCAGCTGTAAAGATGTGTTCCTCTTCCTTTGGGACCTGTCAGTGGGTGGTTCCTTTCCTGTCATAACGATTGATTGGGGAAAACGTGAGAAAGCTGTTGGCAAATAGGGCAGGCACATTTATGCCTAAAGAACGGCACTGTGACAGTCTGTGTCTAAATAGGAGGCTACGTGGAACACCTACTGATCAACCTCAGCGCATAAGAGACCACTAATGGTGGGATGAGCAGATGAGTCATCAATTAAAGGCAGCAGTAGGCAGAAAGTGAGTCACTTCTACATCACTCTTAAGAGCAGAACGACGGTGGGGAAAAGATCAATTATATTGTAGCTTTAGAAAGGACAAGCTATAAGCTCAAGAAAGAAATCTGAATAAACGAGAAGAAATAATAATATGCATTTTATTACTTCAATCAAAAGAAAGGAATCAGAAGAAATTAGGGTTTTGAGTGCTCAAACACTTTGAAGTATTATCAAATCCTTCTATTTGCATATTTTCCTTCAGGTTGCAAAGGACTGATGCGTTTACAGCATGTTCATGAATACATGCTGTATTAAAAACAGATCAATGACCAAAGGAATCAAAGACTATGCTATCTGGTATAGCATCCTCAGAACAAGTATAGAGCCATACAATCATTTTCTGGAGAATCACTTTTTCTTTTCAGATTACACTCTTGACATTAAAAGCCTTCTTTGCTGATTACACCATTCATGTCTTGCAAAGTCTCAAACTCATTTAGAAACTTGCATCAAAGCCAGCAGTCCATTTTTATATGTGAGATAAGGGTTTGGTCAGCGTAAGACAGTTTAAAACCAAGTCTCAGAAAGAAGCGACTGGAAGAGCTGGTTGGCTTTTAAAACCAGAACCTCTGCAATGAACTCTGCTACTGTTAGGTGGATGCA
Organism: Calidris pugnax; assembly: GCF_001431845.1. Lineage (NCBI taxonomy): Eukaryota > Metazoa > Chordata > Aves > Charadriiformes > Scolopacidae > Calidris > Calidris pugnax. Next base: position 22,010,203 of record NW_015094506.1, on the reverse strand, counting down.
GTAACAAAAAACTTAAACAAATAGGCAAAACCAAAGAACATAAAGTATTGTTGTATAGTCATGCACCTTGATGAAAATGCAGGAAGTAATGAAGAACATATATTGGTAAAATACCTAACAGCCAACATAATTGGTTTTTCTACAGTAAAATGAACTCCCATTGCTTCAGGACTACATTGTTACAAGGAGAAAGATAACAGGCTTGACTATACTGTATGCTAGTACCAACTCCAATAGAACTGTCAGCTACAGGAAATACAAAAGCATGAAAAAATATTAACAGACATCCAGCTATAATTTAGGAAAAAGGCAGATATGTAAAGCTTTATTCTTCCATTTGAGGAAAGTGGAAAAGCTAATATTATTGCATATGCAGAATATATATCCCTTCATTAAAGAAAAAAAAAATAAAATAAGAATGAACTGGAACTTCTGAAGGAATTAGGATTATCTTTTTTGTTTTGCAGAAGAGGCACCACTGAGCTCGACCTCACAAGAAAGCTCTCCAAACAGCCTTGCTAACTCATATCAATACAGAAAAAATGGAGCTCATCAATAACACGTAGCTTACATGTCCCATCCATTATTACTTATGTGCAAGTGCTGAACATGACAGCACAGTGTGACACAGGCATTTTTCTATTAAAAAGTAGGCAGGAAACATAATACAATTTCTCAGGAACCAAGGGATGGTGATGACATTTGGGCCCTATTTGAATGTGTGCCCTACCTATGAAAAAATCTATCAATTTACAGAGCAAAACAGTCCTCCCCTAGTCAGACTTATTACATATGAATTCTTCTCATCAGATTTGAGAGAGGGCAACAAAAGAAAGAAGAATTTCCACGACCAGACCTTTTTCACTGAATCTTTGTCACTAAGCAAATGAGTAGATGAGCTACAGACTCTCGCTACAATAGGATTTTCCCAATATTGCCTGGCGCTGGGAATACCTGCGGTTATCCTGAGTTCGGAATAAAGGACAAGCCTGCAAATCTTTCCAGGTAACGGCACCAATGAGAGAAGGGGAGTGCATGTTTGACTTACCAGGGAGCCTGAGCAGTAAGTCTAGTATTTTCTATATAACAACCAGCAGATACTAAAGGTAACGGAGACTCCAGAGGTGAGTAAGGTAGCATCATAATTTAAGCATATTAACATTGAAGACTTTGCGGGTATTTATATAGTTTAGGTACCGCAGGCATGCAGTTGAGTTACATTTCTGCATCTGTCTACAGACTTTCACAGCCAAAAAGAGAGGCCCAGAAAGCTGCTTCATAAACTTTTGAACCCCTATCAATGCAAAATATGCCCAATTATGATTGGGAAAGAACAATGAGTCACTGTATCATCAGCGGATTGGGAAGCTGCTCCCAGGACAGGAAGAAATTCTCTTTCAGTGCCCATTTAACAGTAAAATCACATTGCAACATAACTAGAAATCAGTGTAAAGGATTCCCAGAAGCAAAGGAAAACAAATATAACCAACTGGCGAAAGAGTGCTAGCAGCCTTATTGAGATGCTTATTTGAGACAGAAAAGTTACATAAAAAGCAGAGATGCAGAAATTGATGCCATCCTAAAGACAGGTGCAACTAAAGAGACAGGGAAGCCCTAATAACCCTAAAATGTCAGACACCACGCAAGCTGTCAAAAGGGAAAAACCTGCTTGTATGTATTAGCAAAGTTATATGTGTGGCCTCAAGAATTTAGCATCAAATTATAATTTATTGATGACCCCATCCGCTCTATAGTTATCAGGAAGGGTCTTAAAACATGCAAAAATGTTTCATGATAGCACTACCGAGGGAGATTTGTCCGAGTGTTTTGTATTACCAGCTTCCCTCTCTACAGCACAGAGACTTCGTGGAGATGAAACTCAACCCAGCAAGTCAACACTCTGAAAAAGCAAAGGAGCAAACAGGTATGAAGCATTCCCCTGCAACCGGAGACAATAACTCAAAGTTAGGTAAATCTGTGATGCCACACATACAAAGCAAAGGGTGAAACAGGCTAGACTCAGAAGCATAATCATAGAATCACAGAATGGTTTAGGTTGGAGGGGACCTTAAAGATCATCAAGTTCCAACCCCCCTGCCATGGGCAGGGACACCTCCCACTAGACCAGGTTGCTCAAAGCCCCATCCAGCCTGGCCTTGAACACCTCCACGAATAGGGCATCTACAACTTCTCTGGGCAACCTGTTCCAGTGTCTCACCTCCCTCAGAATGAAAGATGTCTTCCTTTTATCTAATCTAAATCTACCTTCTTCCAGTTTGAAGCCATTACCCCTTGTCCAATCACTACATGCCCTTGTAAAAGTCCCTCTCCAGCTTTCTTGTAGGCCCCTTTCAGATACTGGAAGGCAGCTATAAGGTCTCCCTGGAGCTTTCTCTTCTCCAGGCTGAACAATCCCAACTCTCTCAGCTGTCTTCATAGGAGAGGTGCTCCAGCCCTCTGATCATCTTCACGGCCTAGCGAGATAAATCTCACCTAGCTACACCCCTAATACTAATATAATCCAATGACCAGCAGGGAGCGAGCCACAGTCTGTAAATAATTCACAGGCCAAACTGCATCATCCCTGAGCATGGAGACACCTTCACTTGGAGCAGGCAGCTCCAAACCCTGCCCCTGGGGACACCAGCTCCTGCCCGTCCCTGGAGGAGCCACATTGCGGGTGGCCACGTTCACTACAGCGGGATGGGCGTAGCTATGCAGATATACTCTCAGACCTGCAATAATTACATCACTGGTTCTTTTTAAAAAAATTTATTCTAATTTCTGGCTAAGAGACTAGACAGCCCACAGTACACAACTTCTATCAAGTCAGTAGGTGATGGTAAAGTGATTACTATGCCAGCAGATCTCTTCAGTCAGTGACTGCGGGAAACAAACCCTCTTATGCTGTTAACAGGTGGGGGTCATTTTCTCCCCCAAAATCATAGTTGCATATTGTTTGCAGTTGCCATCATGCAACACTGAACAAGATACCCACTGTGTTAATTCACCTCCTTCCTGGCAGAACACAGCAATAATCTCAGAGGTGACACCTTGCAGATTACTGAGATTCTTAACCAGCAAAGCAAAATGATATTCCTGTTTTCTCCTTCTACTTGTCCTCATGGAAGAGCCCAACACACCAGTAACAGTAGCTCATATATCATCCTTTCAAAGCTCTGCACACAATTCTTCTAATTAAAGACTACAAAGATAATGATCAAGTGGATAGGCAAGTAGTCCTACTGCTTACAACTATTAATGTAAGGCTTATTGCCTTTAGTTATTGACTGTCAGGCAGATAAACAGCTTTTTGCGCTTTCCTGCCCATTTTTAACCTGCTGGCTTCTCTATCCTGCAACTGAATGACTCATTCTTTGAGTTAGGAACCATACTGTGACCCATTTATATCATTCCGTGATGCTCTTACTATACAGGGGAGTTCTCTGACCACGACTCAGAGCTCCATACACTGCAACAAACCAACAGTAATGGAACCCTACAAAGATTATACTCTGGACAATGTGTACAGATCTATATAAAGTTCTTGGTACTGTGCTAGCAAAATGACCATATGAAATATTTATGTATTTGCTGTATTTAGTTTAATATCCTTTGAAGGATACCAACTGGGGACACATAAGAGGAAATAAAAGGGAAGAGATTTCCTCAACAGCCAAGGCCAGGCATTCAACGTATGGGGTGGTTTATGGCACTGAACCATTTGCGTGTCTCCTGAGATAGCTGTGAAAGCTATTGATACAAGGATGTTGCAAAGCCTAAAAGCACTCCCTCCTTCAAGTCTTCACAACCGCTTAAAGGATGTTTCCTTCATTGCTGCTGCCCCATGTCCAGGTGATAACTACTGAATGCAGTAAACGTGTCCAAATCCTGTGCAGCATCAGGTGGCCTCAGAGGGCGACTGCACACAACTGTGTCCTGTTGGATACGAAGGGGAAGCCTCTTCCCACTCCACTGGGAACAGCTACTGAACAACTCAGCAGCTGCAGCTGTGGCCCTCCTACACGTAAAGGAAATGTGAAGATCCTTCACTGTTGTATCTTGTCTCTCCCACACAACAGCTCACTCTCAGCTCTAAATCACCCCTTGTACCTGCTCCTCTTCTGCGAAGTCTGCATGCCTTTAGGAACCGGGGAAATAACGTGGCACCAAATTTGTAAGTGAAGAATTTCAAACACAGGGGAATTTTTTAGTATCAAGAAGCTTGGAAGCTATATTAAATTTTTTCAACAGTACATGTGAAAACATTATGAGGGAGAACACGAGAGTTTCCATCTGTCAGTTTTTCATTCTCATTCTTCAACAGCTTACTTATAGCTCACAACAGGATAAGCCATTCTTTGGCCAAGGGAGAAATAAATTTAAACCTTTTTAGAGTTTGACCATGTCACTCCTAAATAGACTTCAGAACCCAAGCAAGTGAAATCTGAGGTGTTCCTCAAATGCTCCCCACTGTGAAGCATCTCCAACTACTTTAAGTCCCAAACGTCCGCAAGGAAGCATGTTACATCTTCATCTGGCTACATCTCCAGCTGTCTCAGTGTACTGGAGGAGTAAGATCAACTGCGTGTGTTGTTGCTTACACCATTTGGGATAGCACACGCCTCAGACTAGTAAAGAATCACATGCCTGTACAGAGAAAGAGGGTGGCAACACAACAAGTTGTCAAGAGGATGATGACAGCTGAGAGAAGAACATCCCCAAGGTAGCCACAGTTATTACTACAGTTATTACTTCAGGCATTCCTAGATCTATAATAGCCCATTCACAGAAATTTACCACTCCTTAACTTTATAATGAAGAATGTTTTCCGCTAAAAGCAACAGATTTTCATGAATCCTGCCAGTACAGCACAAAATACCAAGGTTCTCATACTTCCTGTATCTCAAATTTACCCTGAATTTTATCTTTCAATGGCAAAAAGCTCAGCATTACCTAAAAGCATCATTTTTGGCACAGTATCATACCAGTGACAGTTGGTAAATTCTGAGCTACAGCTACATTCTTGGTTTTCCCCATGGCTTGCAGCCAGAGGCTTTCACAGATGAAAATAAACATGTATCCACTGATGTTTGTGGTTTACAGAAGCTCTGAAGTTTAGAAAGACTTACAAAGAGCCTCAGTAGAACCTTCAGGACCACTTCTGCAGCAAAACTGCGTTCTAAACTCCGACCCTTCTGTTAAAGAGACTCCATTCTGTAAGAAAGCTGAAATACTTACTGGACCAGGGACTCGAACCCCAGTCTCACATTCATAGATGGGTACCCAAGCTCCCAGCTGCACAGTCATTAAGTGTTGCTTGGTTGCTCTGATCAATGTTTTAGGTATCTCATACAAAGTAAAACAGATTAAAGCTACCTCCTCTAGAATCAATCCCAAGCCCTACACCCGATCAGGCAGAAGAGGGAATCTGAACTCAAGATCCCCCATGTACCACTGCGAGCAGCCCAGCCCTACAAAGTCATCTAGAAAAATGCTGCTATCACATGCAAGCTCATCTTCTCAATTCCAGTTCTTTTGTTTCTGGTAAAAACGTATACACATTTTCTCTGAACTGTTGCAGATTCTGGAAAATGCAATTTTTGGATTGATCTACAGCAATGGGAAGGGAAAAAAATATCGAGAAGGGAGTTGAAGCTTGGTTATCACAGTGCCCTACAGCTTCCAGCTGAGAGAACTTCTGTTAGAGACAGTAGACAAGTCCTTCTCCCCAAACTTACAAGACCAAATAATTCTGAATGAGAACTAAGTAACTCTGAATATTTATGCAATACCCTGACCAATGTAACCAGCAGCAGACACAATCAATAGATAGATACCAACACAACTTAACTGAATCCATAACAGCTATGACATCTGTAAATGAATCACAGCAAGAACACTACTATCCAGACATGTTCTTTAAATAACTAAAGCTTATAAAGGTAAATGGAAGTTCTAAAACTCTGACAAGTTTTACAACTGAGTTATTGAATACACATGAATCAATAAACCAGACTGAAATTTGCTGGGAAGCAGTGAATAGTGGGAATTTTACTTTGGCTGTTGAGAGATTTGGCACAAATGTTTTTAGCCTGGTGTAACTTTTCTCTTTAGTAACGGTTATTGACAACAATAATGAAAAAATACCTCAGAGAATGTATTTTTCCTGCAAAAGGAGGATGTTTTTAAAAGATCTGCTTTTAAAGAATGCAAAAGTCTAGAGAAAAATTAACATTCTGGAACATTCATTGTTACCACAATGTCACCACAGCTGTGTCAGACCATAATGGATTATAAACAGCTGAAAAAAGATACAAATTTGGCAAAATTCTTTTAGCAGATGTATAATGTACAGATTTTGAATGTATATGCTTCATGAAACAACAAAATGTCAACAATTTGCTTTGCCCATATGCTAACCCTTTCAGACTTGTTATGGGAGCTCCAACCATGAAAGAAAGCATTAATTTCTCCTACTGGTGCAGAGGAGTAACAAATTTTTGAGTTCCCTTTAGAGCTATGGCTTCAATCACTTCCAATGAGACTTCATTTTTGAAATGGCAATGCTGCTCTTCAAAGTTGTGCACAGAAATATCTATAATTTCCTAAGAGCTGCATGTAAAGTAGTCATTAATGAACTAGGCTCCAAGTAGGACAAATATGAATCTATTTAATCTTAATCCTTTCTTATCAAACTCTGTGCTCAGTGGTCTCCAGCAGTCTTTATTAAGAAAACATAGGGTTTTAAATGCTTCCATAAGTAACATTTGTTGGTGTGTGTGACATGGAAAAATTATGAGAAGGAAGAGTTAGAATAGCTCCTCTGGTAATTTTCTTTCCCACATTTAGCAGACGTGTCCTCTGGTTTTCTTAGAAACTTAATTTTAACAGTTATAACACCCAATGAATAACGGTGTTGTCTCTCTAAAGTGAAAATTTATTCAATTTTATTATACTTTATGTAAATTTAATTCTTTTTTTTTTTTTCTGAATTATATAGTTACTTATTACAGTAGCAGCTCAGTTTTAATCTAGAAGCAAGAGAAGTAGGGTACTGTAATTATGCATAACGGTGAATCCATTGCCTATTGATATTTACAATTCCTCAGCAAGCTTGACCATTTGAAAAATTATTTGAATATCCTCCAGGTTTGCTTGTCCAAAGTTAATTTCCTAAGCCTGTGCTTAGGCACCCGAGTGGAAATGTTGGGTTTCCTATATGGCTAAGTAGGCTGATCTCCTCCCAAAGCTATTTTGCTCAGGAAAAGGGCGTTCCAAGACCATCTAAAGCATGCAGGATCTGCAGAAAGCTGAAAACATGTCTCAAGAGATATTAGCATATGGTGAAATTCACTTCAGTGGATTATCTAATAAAGAAGTAATCCTATTTAAATAATACTTCAACCACAAACTACTTCAAATCTGATAAATATATCTTTTTGTTTATACAGCATCAAGCATTTGTTAAGGGACTGAACTTGAATGCCATAAACCACAATCATTACTGAATTGTTACATAATTTTAGGATTCAAAGCGTGTTTCCCTCTGTTGTCTTCAGCTTATGTTCACTGTTTCTGGAAATAATACAGGCACCGCATAAATAAAATGTGTGAGGCTTAAGCAGAGCAGCTAGAAACTGAAGCAGCTGGGGCAGTGAAAAAGCTCAAAGGAACTGAGGATGTAAACTATTTTCCTCTATGAGACAGTTTAGGATTTTTCTGTACATGTAACTTCTGCGGAACACCTTATTCTAGAGGACGAGGCTATAAACCTTTCAATTTAAAAGGAAATTCCTATGTTATACTGATCTCACTGACAGGAAACATTTCCAGATACTCAACCTACATTTTTTGTTCTGAACAATCATGGTTTGTTAAAAGTTGCATCTTGGTCCACGGGAAGGCTTTGTTGAACTCCCTGCATGTGTGTTTAGGAACATCACATTACTCTGATATACTGCCACACGCTGGCATTGCGTGAAGGGGCCATACGTATACTTTTTGGAAAAAAAACAAACCCAAAACTGTTTTCTTTATGAATTTCTAATAATGACAAGTCAATTACATTGCTTAACATTGGTAATTGCTAAATCAGCATCTCTCAAGAATATTTGAGCCAAAATTGACTCAGGAACAAGAGGAACACTAATGTCAAGAAGATGATAAAAGAAAGGCTCCTGGAGGAGGGAGTTAAGCACATGAGTGAGACCTGAGCCAAGGCAGCAGCTGAGGGCCAGAAAACCAGATGACATTAATGCCACATCTCATGGAAAAACACTTTTATAAATAGATACTTACTTTAAAAACACATCAATGACCTTAATATTACCTTCTATTCTCTACCCGTGCTTCAGCTACCCCTGCCAGATGGGATTTTGCGGGGCTGGGAAGACAGCGATAGCTGAATAGGGAAAAAGGGGCCAAGCCATGTCCTGTAGCTCCTGGATGATGCTCTCCAGCTAAGCCACCACACACCACAGCCCTGGACTGCCAGGGCTGCCCACCACCATGCCTCCTCAGGACAAAAGGCAATCGGCTTCCCAGAGGGCAGCATTTCACTGTATCTTAACAAAAAATGACATGTGGTATGATCTGCTATTACATTTGTAGTTAAAATGCAACAGGAGAAATACATACCGGTCTCCTGAGCTCTGCATATCCTGCCTGGCACCTCCACCGTACCAGCCAATATTAACAGCAACTTACTTGTACATCAGCTGTTCCTGTGCTTTCTCAGCCCAACCTTGGTGGAGGTTTTCCCTGCAGCCTGACTGCTTGAAAATTAACAAGTAGAAGTGATGTTTGAAACTGCTGTTAGATTCTTTTAAAGCTTTCTGATTTTTCTACTGGGGAAATAAAATGATGTATTCCCCCTTCTCATCAGTGTGTGTATATACATATATATCTCTGCAAATAATGATCTTCTGGGAGTAATTGCAAGGAAGACACCTACCCCCTTCTACCTATGCAGACCATGACACAACACAGATCGGGAGCATCCACCCAGGCTGCTGGCATTACAGTTGACAGGGATGGGGGAAAGACAAGATGTCAATGAGGAACTTCTTTACTGCATGCCAGGGAAAGCAGAAGCTAGTTGCGTGTGTGCTGGGCGTGGCATTGATAAAGGTTAATAGCTGAGACAGTGAGACTTTCACTCAAGCTGCATAAAAAGTAAGTAAAATATGTTAAACTGTTTAGAAAACCTGAGTGTGTTCAGGAAAAATAAGAATAAGCAAAGTCATGACACCACCTCAAAGACAAGAAGTTAGAAATGGTAATTTTTTCATGAGGTTGGTTATCCCACCTCCATGCCAGTGCTGTGCTAATGCTACTTGCAGTAAATTATATCATGTATTTTTCAGCCTACTCGTGTCTCTAACTGTCTCTAGTGATGACATCTCCATCGCTTTCCTTTGGGGACTGCTCCGCAGGATGCATCAGATCTCACAGCTGGAAAATAGCTTCCTTCATCAGTCTACAATTTTCTTTCCTTGCTTTAACTGTCATTCTTGTACTCTTAGTAATATTCTTCTCCTCCTCAGAAGATCTCGTGAAAAATAACTCCCATGCGCTGTTCATTCCAGAAAGCACACAAATTACCATGCTTTCTGCTTTAGGCTAGGATCCTACCAGTTCTTCTTGTTGGGCACGACTTACCACAAAGACTGGCCAATCTTGTCACTGAATCATGGTGCGCATGCTGACTGGGATAGCCATTTGGTAAAGAATCCATTTGGTTTCTTTAAACCAGAAATTTGTGCAAATGTAACTTTAAGAGCATTAAAACATTAATGTAACATTAAGAGGAAAGCATACTTTTGCATCTTATGTTGTATGAATTTACAGCATTATAGTTATCCTTTTTAATCCCATTAACGAGCTTTATTTGATTCATAAAATAATTCTAACACTGCCACTAGGAGCTGCATCAACATTATACCAGTACCAGAGTATTTATATTGGCACACCAGTGGGATTGCCCCATTTATTTATAGTCCAAATGACACACATTAGTCCAAATTGGCACGGCTCAGGCTTAGTGAAAAACTGGTCTTTCAGAATGCACTTCTTTCAGGAGTCGGGCTATAAACCTGGCACCTTCCTCGTGCCCTTGTCAAATACTCTCCTACTTTCAGCCCTAGCCTGGGAGAGTTTACTCCATATATCCACAAAGACTGTGCAATAACTTTGACTAAGTTCAGTTGTCAGCAAAACTTCCCTGTTGTTGGAAGCTGTGACAAGTTTGAATACAGTGCAGAGTAAGAGTCGTTTAAAATAAAGTGCTGTGTGCTTTTAGGAGTGGGAACAAAGCATAGTAACAAAAGAGATGTCAAGTTGACAAAACAATATATACATATTTGTTTTACTTAAAGCTCATATAAAGCCTAGGCCACCTTCTGTGCTCCAGACAGCATCTATCCAGGCAGGCAGTTCTTTATAGCAAGCCTTTTAACCTGTCAAATACTCTATTTGCCAGTGCCTCCTGAGTCCTATTTAATTCTCAAAGCTTATTTAGGGCAGGCAGTTCATTGACTTCAGCATTCCTCAAATTCCACAAGAAGTGGTAATTATTAGACCTGCTTGTGCGTATCTTTGCCACATGCAAATGTATGAATCAGCATTTTGTAATCCAATGAAAAATGCAACAATAAAGAAACAGATACAGATGGATGTGCAACATACATGAAAAATACCCCCATAACCTTCAAGACAGCAGGCAAATAATTTTTAACCTTTCCATGCGCCAATACCCCAAGCTTTTTAACCAGGACTCCTTCTCCTTTAGGACTTCACAGCTGCACATTTACAACTTCTTTGGCTTTGAAGCTCCTAGAAACAATGACAGCATCAACCTATTGCCTACCACAACTGCAGGAAGAATAAACATGGATGTTGTTTTTTCATAGTGTACAAACTCTACTTAAACTTTTAGTCCAAACACTACATTGACAGTAAGATAATTACTACATCTTTCTCAGTATTACCAGTGTATCGCCAGCACTTTCAGATCCATCATAATACTCTGTGTGTGTCTGCATGCACACATGTTGAGTTTTAATGATGGGTTTATTTGATTCATAAAATAATTTCAAAACAGACAGCAGAAAGCAATTAAACATAACAGGAAATTTTACACATTAAAATTAGCTTGAAGCAACCTGACACAGTACTACATAAAGGACTCTGCAGAAACACAGAATCATAGAACTGTCTAGGTTGGAAGGGATCTTTAAGATCACCGAGTCCAACCATCAGCTTAACTCTGATAAAAACCCCATCACTAAACCATGTCACTAAGCGCTATGTCAACACATCTTCTGAATACCTCCAGGGATGGTGCCTCAACCACTTCCTTGGGCAGCCCATTCCAATGCTTAATAACCCTTTTCAGTGTAAAAATTTTTCCTAATACCCAATCTGAACCTCCCCTGGCGCAACTTGAGGCCATTTCCTCTTGTCCTCCTCTGAGGTAGTTGTAGAAAGCGGTAAGGTCTCCCCTCAGCCTCCTTTTCTCCAGCCTGAACAACCCCAGCTCCCTCAACCACTCCTTTTAACACTTGAGCTCCAGACCCCTCACCAGCTTCGTTGCCCTTCTCTGGACCCGCTCCAGCACCTCAATGTCTTTCCTGTAGTGAGGGGCCCAAAACTGAACACAATATTTGAGGTGGGGCCTCACCAGTGCCGAGTACAGGGGGGCGATCACTTCCCTAGTCCTGCTGGCCACACTATTCCTGATACAGGCCAGGATGCTGCTGGCCTTCTCGGCCACCGGAGCACACCACTGGCTTGTGTTCAGCCAACAGTCGACCAACACCTCCAGGTCCTTGTTTAAGGCAGAAGTTCAAACAAACCATCTGGACTTGTCCTGATCTGAAGGTCAAACAAGGTCTGGTTTCGGCAGACCAACAGTATGATGGACGCCAGAGTCCAGATCATTCTATCATGGTCAGTCTGTGTCCTGTCCAGGTTTGTATAATGAAAGACTGAGGGAAAGCAAGCTGATTTTAGGAGCCCAAATAGAATATAGGCAATTAATAAAACACAGTGTATAAGACTTCAGACTCAAGCAAGCGCTGAATCTATTAACAACTGCACACTATGCAGCCAATGAAATACATCTACAGTAAGATCCTGAAAAAAGAAAGTTGAGCTAAATAGGCCACACCATTATTTCACAAAGATGCTACATTCTTCATTATCTGTAGTCTCTAAAAGAAGAGCCTAGTGCAGAATACAGTACACATGAATGTAAACTGCCACTGCGAAGAAAGGGAGAAACATTCAAGATAAGAAATGTCAGAAAATATTAAAACTGCAATTCCCGAGCAAGAACAGAGCAAAATGCTTTCAAATACTTGCTGTAGCTTTGAAATCCAGATGACAACAATACCTTATTAACCATGTCAGGAAACATCCATATAACCAGCATCACCACCCCTATCAACCAGAAGATACAACTGCAGGCAAAGCTGCAATTTTATTGACCAAATCAGCAAGAAAATACAGAGGACAGGACCTATTTCAATAACCAGGACAAGATGTCTGATAGTAAAAGTCTGATCTTTAAGGTATTTCAAAAAATAACTGGTATTTAAAAAAAAAAAGTCAATGATTCCAAGCGATGATTTCCATATTGAACAAAGCAAGCACAAAGGCTTGAACACACTGATTAAGACCGCAGGAACAGCAAAGCCAGCCACTGAGACCCATGAGAATCACTGGTTAAGGCAGTGGCTTTTTAACCCGTTTTCTGTCGAGCCCTGAGGGATCACAGACTACTGTGCCACATCTCTTGAAAGGTCCCCAAGAAAAAAAAAAAAACAAAACACAAAGATGCCTTTACTCAGTACTGCAATCTAATTATGAACCATATCTGTCACGGTGTGCAACATCACTAAGTATCTAAACAAGGAAGAAAGAGGCCATTAGGACTGACAGGCACAGTTAGCTGCCCCGGGCTACCCCAAAAGCCTGTAAAAGTAAGATTCTGCACTCCACAGTCAACACATGCTGCCTTACAGGTTTTATAAGTGTTCGAAGATACGCATTGATTTTGGCTGGCTAGAAATGCAAATACTTCTGAAAACATTTCCTAACAGGAGGTAGGACAACAAACTGCTGACTTTCAGAGAAGCACAGATAACAATGACAGTGTTACTGACAGCATTATATGGATGGAATAAAAATATGAAAGTGTCAATGATAACCTAAAGACAAAACAAAGTGAACATAAAGTCTCGGCACAGAAATTATTTCTTTAGCCACTACTGCTCTGTACAATTTTTCCTTTCTAGCACGATTTTTTTCAGGGATTGGATTGCTCCCCTCACTTCCAGTATAGAATAAAAGTCTATTGAGACTTGCATGTAAAAATGTAATTAAAAGTTGAATAAAATGACTACAGAGAAGAAACAATGCCTATTCCCCAAGTTCATGCCAAGATCCGTATCTGTGCAATGTTTTATACAATGTAAGTTATACCATGATGTTCTTTTTAGATAAAATGATGATGAAGAATAAAATATTCCCATTATCCTTTACTAAAAGGTTTATTCAAAGTAAATCAGAAGTTAAAACAAGTAAGTTAAACACAAAAGGATTATTGTATCTACTGACATTGCCAGGATAAGATCTTCAGTCCGGCTGGCTACTATACCAATGGTAAAAGTAAGTTTCTTTAAGCCCCCACTCTGAGAAGTCTGTCAATTTAAGGGATTGCTTATGCCTATTAAAGCCCAATGAAAAAACAGTGGGATTTAAAAGTTAGTAGGATGCTTTTAGATTCAAACATGGGTTGGATGCTCTCCTGATTGGGGCTGCTTTCCTGAAGTGGGATTACATGCCCTGTTTTTACAGATGTTCGGGGACACACATGGCTTTTTCCTCTCCGAGTGCATTGTGAAAATCAAGATACGAACTTAGCATTAACATATTTTTTTGGCGGGGCTACATCGTATCATGTTTTATAATGTATTAACAAGTATGCCAAAATCTATCACAAATTATACCCTTTCATTTCTGAACACATTTCTCAAACCTGGAACTTATGCAGCTATGACAAAACAGGCCACTATTGTAGCAGCTTCCCACTGAATACACTGGCAAACTGCAGTGAGCATAGCTGTTTGCAAGCCTGACACGCAATTTCTATGTAAGAATCCATAAATAGATACTGAAATTCATACATTCGTCATTTTAGTCTATTTTAAAAAGAATACTGTAACATCTATTCTCACAAAGTTCATAAAAATAAATACTCCCGACATCAAGATTTACAACACCAAACAATACCAATTTCAGAATAACAGCACTTTGATATAGAGAGGCCACGAAAGATCATCCAGCATTTTGATATAAACACACAATCTATTTTGAAATTCCCAGATGTGTGGGCTACCATCCCTTTTGTCAAAGATCTTATCTGAAGTGTGCTCATACACACTTTAAAACAGACTGAGGCCTATTGAAGTCCATAATAGTCCTGAAAGAGAAGAGGCTGTGGTCTGTTCAAGCCTATAGACAGTGAGATACAGACAAATACCACCACTGTAGTGGCTTTTCAATTTAAAAAAACCCTGCCCTTATTTCCTTAATTTCCCTTCTCTGCCTTGATTTACTTAACATTTAAAGACTTCCTAACCATTTGCGCATTCTTTGCAATGAATCTCTAGTTTTACATGAATTTTAGCCTCTTCTACTAGAGTACTATGGAAAACAATGCATTTGTGAGCAGATAAATGATAAAGAATAGTGCACGTTTGTAAAGATACGAGTGCTGATTTGACTAAGTCCTTTTGTGAAATCTTGGGTAAATGAAGAGAGAAGAGCCATCCCGCCTTATAATTACAGCTTCACCAGACAATCTTAGTCAATCATCATTTCTTCATGCTGCTATTTTAGCTTGCCAATAAAACCCCCAACCCTGGAAGTTCTCCAGCTCCCCGTATGACTTATAATATCGCTGGTCCACTGTAATTTTTTCTCCCCTGCCAATTCAAGTCAGTACAGCGAAAATCCTCAGGATATCCCACAGAGTATAATACTTACACCTACCAGTGACACTGGCAAAGATCAAGGACAAAGAAAGACATTTTAATTTAGCTGATGGGTTCAGCAGACCAGCATTTGGCAGATTATCCATATCTGCGCTCTTATTTCTACCACCTCCAGCCTTTTACCAATTAATTTAGGCCAATCGTCCAACCGCATGAAGCACCATGGAGTAAGGCACAGCAGTCAACCCATCCGCAAGATAGGATGATTAGCACTTAGAATGCAACTCTGTGAACCTCTATCATTATTTTAATGACACTTTATGTGCTAATTTTAAATATAACAGCTGCTTCTCTCTCAAGATGTAGCAACAGGACTTTGCTAAAGATCACCTTTAACATTACAATCTAAATTCAGTGAGATTATACACAAACAGAAAACATTCGTATTAGCTACTCAGTGAACAGTAAGATTCAGAGGTTTGGCTTTTTAAACATTCTCTATGAACTGGCTAAAACCGGGAAATAAATTGTCGTATCAATACTGGCACAAAAGCCAAATAAACATGAAACCAAAGCATTTAAATAACAAAAAAGGTCTATAGAGCTATTGTCACAGTTCAAATCCACATTTTTTTCCCTAAGAAAGGACTACACAGTTAATTCCAGTTATGAGACACTACACTTAAAAATGAAGCAATAAAGGCCCTGGGCAAAATACATCTTCACTTTAGTTGGCCTCAGAAATGCCCCCAAAATAGTACATCATCATAAGTGTCACTAGAGTTTTACAAAAAACCAACTATTCTCTTCTTTTTTCAACAGCATTGTGCCAGGAAAATAATTTGATTTCTGTAAAATATATAACTTTTAATTTTAATTTATCAAGTACTTATCAAGTAATTTGAGCATATCAAGAACTTTTCAAGTGAAAGCTACTCTGAAGAATTTAGACCTTACGTGGAGATCTTCATGAAGTGCAACCTATGATGATTTGTAGTTCCTGCAGGAACAAGTTCAGCTAATCTGAGTTCAATTTACCACAGCCTGATGGCCAGCACTGGCCCGGCTCCACTTGTCACGGAGCATTTCCCCGCTGTCAGACACAGCGCTGGGAACACTCAGCAAGAAGGAGAAATGATCCTGCAGGCAATTACACGTGTCTGCCCAGAAGGGCTTCAAACAGGAGAGAGATCAGAAGAGAAGACCCTGTGCAGAACAAAGTACAGCTACAGTGACCCATGTTTCAGCTGGACTGTTGCATTTGGTGTTATTTGGAGATTTCATTTTTTTTTTTTAATGTGTGCAGCCACATAAGCCCACACAAGAGACCAAGCTTATGGCTTACTGGGACTAGAATTGTAAGTGCCATCCAGAAGCACTGTTTTTCCCCCCATGGCAGGCGACATCACCTTCCCCAGTCCCACAGCAGGCACGTTTTCTATTACAGCTATCTGAAACATTACCCCTAAAATAGGCAGAAGTTTTCAAGGCTGTGGGAGCAAGTTCACAATCTGAAAGCAGATGATTTGTGCTGCTAAGAATGCTTCTAGGAAAGGGAAGAAAAAAAAAAAAAAAGGTATTTTTAAACTTTCCTGCTAAAGCTACCAGAGATAACTATACGTCTGACTTCCCCATGTCTCTTCAAATATACTCCTCATTAGCCTGCCTTCACTTTTGGTGTCTAGCTACCACCTCTCCGCAGAACATGGTTATGAAGAAGTCCATGTTCCCTGGACTGGTTTTTGAACACAGGTCCCCAGCTAACCATACTGACCACTATTCACACTGGGCTAATAAAGTCATAAAATCAAATTTTAGTCACTTGCTGTAAAGTAACTTTCAACAAGCTCATATTTGTAGATCTGTATTATTAGATCTTTCTTTAATTGGACCAACTGTGTTTATCGTACATCTCTCCTTTCCATCTATCATGCCTTCCTAGCAAGCAAAGCACACGAGTCTAGCCTGACCACAGACCCATCACACTGACTTGGAAGCTCTTGTGCAAGCTGGCTACGAATGCAGAAATTTGGCAGAGAGCAGTGGCCACCTTTGACAGCAAAACTATGTACCATAAACCCTCTCAGCTATCCAGTGAAGAGGCCCTGCTAGGAGAGGCTGTGAACGTCATGGTGAGCACTACGCTTTGTGCTGCTCATTGGCTCCGCACAGAGGCAAGGTCCCCTTAACATGGGACCAAGAATTTGGGAGGCAGGAAAAATAGGAGAAACGTGATTGTGTTATCTTTAGACAAGAAGCATTCACTCCTCAGATCATCTAAGGCCAGGGTTTGTCCTCATCCTAGGGTAAAATGCAGAAAGGAAGGTGCTAGAAGATGACTTGTGGCACTGGAATCAATATGCTAAGTTCTCTATTGGCTTTTTACAACGCTACAAGGTTTAAAGCTTCCACTTGGTTTGGCTGTGAAGTCCAACTAAGCATTTCCATGGTTAATTGAAAAAGAGGTCCGAGATCTACTTGTAGTAATTGTAACAAAAAACTCCAACTGAAATAAAAAGAGAAAGCCTGCAGTTACACTGTTACAGACTGTGTCTTCCTATGTTTTTTGGCTTCCTCTCCTCCATTCTCCTGCACAGCAGTCTCCATGACTTAAAACCCAACTCCCTACCCCCAAGCACTGTAACTGCAGACAAACCCAAGGGCAGTTGCCCAAGGGCAGCTGCAGAATTTATAACAATCAGGGAATTTCAACAAAAACTCACTGCAGCTGGAAATTACCGTCCACTCAACAAGCAATGCAAACCTCCATAGGAGCGTGTATTGCTTTCAATGTAAAACATTGTGCTAGAGAAGCAAACACATTTTGTGTAAACCAAATCTTGCAAAGTAACAGCTAAGCTCCAGCATGCCCATTCTGGGGTAGAGCGAAACCAAAATACAGTGGTCTGCCATTTTGAGCACCATTTGACCTCTGATTTTTCTAGATATTCACAAGTTTGGAGTTTGTGCACGTTGATGCCTTTCACTAGGATGAAATCGTTGAGGCTGTTGAGGTCCAGAGGGCAATGGGCACAGACGGGGTGTCTGCACCCGGCTGCTCCCCCCCACAGCACTGCTCCCATGGGAAGCCGCAGGCACGCCTGGCGAGGTCTGGGATGCTCAGTGGTCCCATCCCCTACTTAGACAAACATTCTGGCATCTGGATACAAGCCAGTTGGTGTGGGCCCAACTCAGATAAACTGGAAATGTCGTCCAGCACAGGGAAGCACTGGGACGAATATCCAAATGCAACATCTGTTCCCTATTGCACATCCTCCCAAATTGCCATTGATCTTGAAATAGTATTAGGTTTCCCTCTGGTCCAAGATTAACCCAGCAAACAGATGTGCTAGCAACCCTCAAAGGCAGAAGGGTCTGGCTGTGCAGGACTATTGTCCATCTTCTTAAGGAAAAAGGCTGGTAACCCAGATGCCCTCCAACTCAGCAAAAGAGGAGCCAACCTTGCAAGAAATAGGCCGTTCAGGATGATAATACCATGATAAAACTAACAACAAAAAGAAAAAGGCTAGAGAGAACAAATGAATATTTTTCTAGTACAAAAGTAAAAGATTTTCAAAACCAATTGAATTGAAATTCCTAAAGATGGGACAGAAGATATAGTGTCTGCACTGGAACTAGCAACCTGGGTTGTGGACAAGAGGTGCCAGAACAATTCACTTATTGGGCAAAATTCAAGCTGGGAATAATTAAAAACATTGGGTAGGGAAGAAAAGCATAATTAGATTAACTAAAATGAGCAACTAAACTTTTGTTGGAAAGGATGTGTGAGCAAGAGCAGGGAAAGGGGGACACGCCATTTAGAAATGCTGTTACTAGCTTATGAACCACTGATACTTTGCTGATATGGGAGAAAGTCCAAGTAGATGGTGATGCATAGAAACCACAAACTATCAGCTATAAGACAACGGCTATAAGAGTTAAAAGGATTCAAGAAAAAGTCTGTGATTAGTAGGATTAAAAAGCCAATATAATTTATCTGTGGTATTTTAGGATAAAGAATCATGATTGCCATATAGCTCACCAAGTATAATGCAAAAAAAGAAGTGATAAATAACAGTATTTCTGTTCTATAGTTGAGAAAACACTGGATGGCATAATATATCATGATAATGATAGCATTGTATTTCTAATCCAACAATAACTTAGAATGATATTAAACAATGTTAGCAAGATAAGCAGTGCAGTCTGAATGACTTCGATTCAACAGCTAAGCCAAAAAGCTCTCTGGATCATTAATATTGATTTTCAGTAACATTTTTGTAAGAATGTCAGTTTTCCATTACTAAACATTTTTTTAAATCAAGATCAATATTTATCTACAGGCTGCTCAAACTTAAATAAGATTAATTCCTGAATTTGGCGAAATCGGAGGCTTGTGTTACACAAGTCATACTGCAGGATCACTGCAGACTTTTTGAGTTTTTAAGTCTTTGACTGATCCATTGAAGATAAGCATAGCAAACAGTGATAAACAGCAAGATTAGCTGGAGTCAGGCGGCCAGTTCCAAAGACACCGCTGTGGTTTCAGCTGGGCTGGCCACTAAATGAACAACAGATGCTCTCTTTAACCTCTTTTTCATGAACCATGAAAAGAAATTAAAAGGTGCACAGAGATAACCGTAGCTGCGGAACTGCAGTGCTGTGAAAGCCACCAATGCACAATGGTGCTGTGCAGGAACTGCCTGAGGCCCTAAAACAGGTGCTGAAAAACTGAGAAAGTTATCTGGAGGTGAAGCAGAAGCCCTGATGCTGTGATGTGGCAGGAAGGGACAGCCGGCCCCTGCTAAGGGACAGGAGATGGTCAGAGGGAGGAGATGTCTTTGGCTGTGCCCGTGAGGGTGCAGAGCTTCACCCTCCAGCAGTGAGCCGCAGTGCTGGCCGGCCATAGTCATTTGGCTCTGGGGAGACCTTACAGCAGCCTTCCAGAATCTGAAGGGTGTCTACAAAAAAGCTGCAGAGGGACTTCTTATGAGGGCATGCAGTGATAGGATGAGGAGTGATGGCTTCAAACTGGAAGATAGTTGATTTAGATTCGGTATTAGGAAGAATTTTTTTACAATGAGGGGGGTGAGACACTGGAACAGGTTGCCCAGACAAGCTGTGGATGCCCCATCCCTGGAAGTGTTCAAGGCCAGGTTGGACGAGGCTTTGAGCAGCCTGGTCTAAGAGATGTCCCTGCCCATGGCAGAGGGGCTGGAACTTGAAGATCTTTAAGGTCCCTTCCAACTCTAACCTTTCTATGATTCTGTGATTTGAGAGCATAATGAAACACCACCATGGATCAACATTAAAGAGACTGCAGCCATCCTCAGCAAGGCTGGAGACAGTGTCCCTGGCGCAGGCCCGGTGCCAAGCCCAGCCCAAAGGAGCAGGGGAGGCTCCGACATCCCTTCCTCAAGCCCTCCCAGTAAGGCACCAAAGAGACACCACCAGCAGCACTCATACTTTCAGGCTGGGCAGATGAGAGGGGCCAGTCTCCTACATGGTGCCAGGGGAGTGGATGAGCTGCGTGTAAACGATGAGATTCGGCCAGAAAAGCGTTGGGGAGTTATCACAGGTTTTCCAAATACCTGCATGAAAGGGACAGTCATCTCAGTTTGGGAAAGCATGGACTCAGTCTGGGATATGAGCAAAGCCACTAATTGGTAGTCAATGCACAAAGATGGAGACTCTACAAAGCACCTCCCCCTCCCCAAACCCCTATAAAATTTCAAAGTCATTATTGGAGAAACCCCATCCCAAAGAAGTTCACATTTAAGGACTAGACCTTTACATCCATAAATGTCATTCCTGCACTGTCCTGGAAGGCAGATGTGCTGTATTTCGCAACCTATGCCACGCTGACCTCTGTACAAGTAGACCCAGGGCTATGCCATCCTGCTGTGGGACATGCATGTGTGTGCGCATAATTCTCATGTAATACATGAATGAATGAATTGCCAGCATCTTTCCCTACGAACCAGCAAACAAGGGAGGGAGAACCACGACCACAGTCAGAAAACATGACCAATGCAGAGAGACACTGGAAGAAGCAGGTTTCCCCGCCGAAAACTCGTGAGAAGGGGGCTGTAAGAAGCCACCACCAGGAACAAGGAGTCTGCTTGGGGAGGAGGAACAAAGCATGGGTGTAGTCATCGGCAAATGCTTTCTTGTCCCCTCGGAAACACAGAGCTGTCATTCCCTCAGCCTACCCTCCACACAG
Source organism: Calidris pugnax (assembly GCF_001431845.1). Lineage (NCBI taxonomy): Eukaryota > Metazoa > Chordata > Aves > Charadriiformes > Scolopacidae > Calidris > Calidris pugnax. The sequence goes on along the minus strand of NW_015094506.1, from coordinate 21,988,978 downwards.
AGGGAGGTGAACATCTCCTCCTGCAGCCTTTGGAAAAAGGCAGGCCAAGGCAGAGGCTCCGTCTTCTCCAGTGCTTGGAAATGACTGACAGTTTATATGGACGCTGCCTGTGCAGCAGCATGTTTTATCGTCCGCTACAAAATTGAACAATTGCTGCTACAACTGCTTGGACATGCAGCTCTTGGAGAGGCCACAGCACAATGATTCTGTGTTTTTTTTCCCCTGAGTTTCTCAGCTGTTTCAATTTCCAGCAGAATTAAGTTGTCTGAAGTTGACCAACTCCAGGCGTGCACAACAAAGACACATGGAAGAGGCACGTATAGAAAGAGGCACATATAGAAAGAGGCACGTATTAAAGCTTGATGCACAACTATTTCTGCATCAGGGAATCTGTCCTGTAGGTGGTAGAAATTTCCTGGTGCTCGTAGGAGCATCATGAAATATTTACTACACTTTTATTTCTCTTAACTGCAAAAAATAAACAATCCACGTCACCTCCCAAGGATGCACTATCGTCTTGTTGTACCTTGAAGTCAATAATGAAAACCTGGAGTTTGAAACATGGGCTTTGCATCATGGGATGTGAAGTGGCAGATAAGAAGTACAAACAGGCAAGAATACAAATTGTGTTGCCCGCAAGGTCACTCACCAGCAATCCCGAAACACATGGGATTGTGCTGGTATTCAGCAGACACCCAATTGATATGTGATGGCACTATTTATTTATTTAAAGATTTCCATGTGTTCTCAACTGCAGAACACTTGACCTGACAAGCACATGCAGGCACAAAAGATGACGTGACACAACAGGAAAACAGAATAGACAGGAAAATATATCTGAACTGTACCCAGTAATAGCTTCATTAGCCTGTTCCCTGGGGAGCTTTGAAGTGTTTTGTGTGCAGAGGCTGTTAAACAGGAAATTATTTATTGGAAAGATAATACAGCATAGTTAGAAGCCTTTGACATGAGCTGCCTAGGTACACAACAACCTCTACTTACTAGAAGAGAAATTACATCCACCTAATCAAACAGCTGGAAGAAAACCTGGTAATTTGAGTGGTACACTGAAGAGGTTAAGCAAGGCTAGCTGTCCTTGCCTTGCACACAGAAGCTCTGAGGACCCCTTTGCAAGGGGAAGAGCTCCAATAAAGGCAGAGATGGAAGCGCCCACATCAGCATCTCCACACCTAAAGCCTGCTCAACAACACGAAGTCACACTCACTGGCCTATATAAACCAACAGCCCCTTTTATCTCAAAGGCTGTCTGATCAGAAGAGGTACAATTGAAACTGATATTCAGTACTATCCTTTTAGCCTTCACAATTAACACTCAACCAAATGAATACAGACTGATCTGCAGCAGATCAGAGCAGTTCCTTCGCCTTTCATCCACGATGGATGCGGCCGATTCTCAATTTCCATGAGACAACAGAGACCAAGAGACTTCACTCGAACGCCAAGGACTGCAGCCATCGTGGCACAGCTGCCTGTGGTGCAGCAGGAGAAGGGATTAATACACCATCTCGTGATGCTGTACCTACACCTCCTGGAAATGAGGGCTTCGACGGGGACCGCCAGTTCTTGGTTTGCTGCTCTCTCCAGGAAACTGGAGGAAGCAAAAAAATATCTTCTCGCAGATCTAACTTTTATAGAACGCGTTTGTAAAGCTGCCAACATAAAGCAGCTGTTTGACGAAGCGAATAACATATTCTGATGGGATTGTCTGTTTTATGGGGAGATATTGTACATATTCTGAAACATAAATTACACGCATTTTGGTGGAAACTTTCAAGTGATTTTTCATACAAACTCTAGATAAGAGCTGGGCTGATGACAGATTTGAGCACTCAAAGTAAACAAAAAAAAGTTTAAAAATGGGAGGGAGAGTTTGAATTTAAATAAAACAGATATTGCTGCAAAATAATAAAATAATAATGATCTAATTTTGGGTCAACCTGAAACATGATCTTCAATCGAAAATGAAATGCTTCCTTTTATTTTCAAGTTATTCAATCCTTAAAAGCATTCTTCCTTTAAGGAAAAATAATTTTTTTTAAGTAAAAAGCTCCAAAATATTTGGGAAAAAAAAAAAGAGTAAAGATCTAATTTTGAAAATGCTGAACCAGGACACTGCAGCATCTGGGGAAATCATCTTTCTTCTTCAGTCAAAACTACTGGCAATAACCATCCTTGAAAATGCAAATATTTCTGATCCCTAACTAATTCTGCTTCTCAGCAAATTTATGACTTGTCAAAAAAGAATTTTCCCAGCTTTATTCATGAAGTTGGAGGTAATTATCACTTTTTCAGCTTATATAAGAGCGAATGTGTTGCTAATCAAGCCGGTGGGAATTAGAAGAGGTACAAAGCAGTTTGCACAACTCTCAGAATTATTCCAGTGAATTGTAAATGATATTAGAGCATCACTTTCAGTAGTAGTAATATAATGCCCCTCCAAACCTGAACGGAACAAAGGAATCACACACGACACATGAACTGTCAGAGAAAAAGGAACAAAACACCTCCTTTTTTCCGCCAACAAAATTAAGGGCCATATCCTGCAAGCCCACTCCAAATCTGACAGAGCGTTGTCCACCCATGCTAACATGGGTGACGTGATAGGGTGAGTGGTGGTTTAGTTTTGTCATCTTATGTCTGTTTCCAAGCAATCTGACCTCATCCATTTAAATGCCATAGCTGGCATTTTCCAACATCTGTAGTTATACCCAGATGGCTGATTTGGAATGACTGCTACTAATACGTGCATCAGGAGCGCCGTTTTCCACAAAGGCCGAGTATCAGTAATGTCCAGTAAAATGAGCTGCAAGCACTCAGTGCTGTGTAAGAATGGGTTGATTAATACTTTCAGAGATGGAGAGATGATTTTATACCCAACAAAAAGGACATCTGCTAACTCTGAAAGGTGCAAAAGTATTACCGTTCCTTAGAAAACATAATTTCACTTTTGTTGATTCATCATTGCTGCAAATGAAAACTGCTAGATAAGATTTTTCAACTAAAATGAAATACACTGTATTCAATAAATAAATTTATAAAGCATACATATATTTCCTCTTCTTTTCACTGGGCATGAGCTTATGATAGTATTTTGACATTACTCCTATTAGGTATTACAGTCATGGTTGGAAATGTACACAGGGTACATGGTTTTGCATTAACAATGGAAAGCCAGGTAACACATTCACGTATGGAATTCTGTGACTCCTATGTTGACCCACCTACAGCGGGGAAAAGCATCCTGCTGCAGTTCCAATAATACTCAGAAGATGGTTCTAATGGTCTTTGACTGTACCATCTATTTGTGGATACTAAGAGGTCAAGGAGACAATTTGGCACCCAGGAATGAGCAAATTGAAAAGTTCTGGTACTTGGGGTACGTCATGTAATACTACTTTTTGGACGTAGAACATTTGGGTTTGTCCTCTTTTGATATTATTGTGCATTAATAAAATATGCCGCAGTGAAAATTATAACTGTCTAATCATAACTTCAGCGTCAAACACTTAAAGAAGTTAGAGAGAAATTATGTCAAAAAAGCTTCTACAAAGCTAAGTTTTCTTTTCCACTGAAATACCACAAACTCTACCAGAGCCATAAAACTATAAAAACATAGATAATATTTCCAAAGAAACCAGTTGAGGAATTTCAGAATTCAGCATAGCACTTAAACATACCAAGTGAGTGAGATTTAATCAAGCCTATAAAGTTAAGCTTTGTGTACTTAAATGCTATCCTGAGTTGGATGGGGAGGTCTAAATTCAGTGTATAAATATTAACTGTAATATATTACAGCAAAATTCTTTCCACAGAAATACCTCTATGCTTCATTATGCAAATATATACTCAGAAATGCCTTGCAGGGATTCTTAAATTGGCAAGGATACAGTTTCCATTATACCTTATCCCAGACAGCTGCATGTCGGCAGCTAAATTTCCACACAACATTTAAGAAGCAGAAAAACAACAACAAACTTCAAACCTTTGAGAGATACAGTTTGCACTTGCCATGTTCTATAAAGACAAATGCCAATGGAAACCACATTTGTTTTAACTGTGCCACAGAATATGAAATATCAGCAATAAGATTCAAAAGAACCTAAGGGATAGCTTGAATGTTGATGTTGGGTACCTACACTGAGACTTCACAATGGCCTTTAGGTCTCCAGATTCTCATAATGTGACCCTAAAAATCCTTGCTCGGCTGCCAGCAGCCTCTGAAGGCATGATGCACTCCATAGAAAGAGTAAACCACAATTTCAGTGTCAAGTGAGGTCCCATAATACCTGAAAGCACACTTTCTGCATCTTGGTTTTGTCAAGACAAAGCAGCTGGAAGCGTACAATTAGAACTCAGAAATCAGGCATCTCTCTGCCTAAGTAAGTCTACCATATCTTTGGGTTTATTCAGAGATTTATTTGTTTTTCTTGCCTGGAAATTTAATTAAAGCAGATCTTAAAGGATTTTAAGAAAGACTTTTGTCATTGATTGGATAAACTTCATTCTAGAGGAAACGTGACCAACTTGTTGACCCAATGTTTGGGTAGTGTTTCAGGAGACGGGACACAAATTTGTTTTTATCCGCAATGTCTTTCATGTGGAACAGTGAAATACTCCCAGAATGAGAAGCCCAGAAGCCCCTTCCCAGGGAAGGCAAGTTTCTGTCAGCTGTTTTCTGCTTTCTCTCATTTTTGTCCAATACTTTCTCAGTACAAATGCCAATGCCGTGCACCATGACAAGAAAAAGAGTATGTCCTATCGCAGCCAAGCTTCAATGCTGTGGCTCAGGAACTTCTTTTGTGACATGGAGGTGGAAGGTATAGGCTTGAATCCTCTACGGTTAAAGAACAGAACTTAAGTCCCCACATACTGGTGAAATGGACTACCATTTTTCAAAGAAAAAGGTGAGATTTTTCAAAAGACTGAAAAGAGATTTTTCAAAGAAAAGGGTGACTTCTTCCATTCCCTGTCCTTTAAGTTCTTTAAGATATTGTATGGGCACGTGCCTTCAGCAGAGGAGTGCACGGACTGTGGAGCTGGGGTGGAAAATACCGTATTTTTGCAGATCCAAGAGAATCCCCCAACTCACCTCACTCTCAGAGTTACCTACTGGCTAATTGGAGGTAAATGCTGTGACAGCAACACATCAGCTTTTGCTTACATCCTTGTCTGGCTGAGATCTCACCTTGTGATGGTCAATTCTCCTCATACACCAAGTAAGGAACATGGGCATCTTAACATGAGGTCTGTGTTCTAGTTCAGGCTCAAGCATACTAGAGATGCACCTAACCTTCTTGGCATCAAAGAGCAGATCTAGCCCTAAATGACACATGGAAACATTTTCAAAAGTAATGTGGTCATTAATCTCAATGAAAAACAGTTAGATTTCACTTGCCAGCTTTCACATACTTCTTGTTAAAAGAAGTATTTATGGTTTAAGAACTTTTTCCTCACATTTTTCATATTTGATCGAGTAGTTCCTACAGAAAGATTAAAAAAATTATTCAGAAATTTTAGATTTAGAGCTGGTAACAAAAGCAGTTACATGTCTAAATCTAACACATGCTATGGATTTCTAAGATTACATTTATTAGTCTGAATTATTTTATATGGAGGGGAAAGATGCCTCAAGTTATTCTTTCAAGTAAATACCTAGAAATGGGCCGTATTTTCAGAACTGGTAAATACCTAAAGGCTTTGAAAATTAATTTATTTATTAAACATGCTATGGAATATGGAAAAAGTCTCTTCACTGGCATTTTCTTTAGCACTAGAATTTCCAGAGTGTTGCACTACAAAAGACTTAGAGCCAGAGCACAGCCTCAAAGGTCTACAGCTCTTGCAAATAAGATGCCTCTCTGGAAGGCAACCTTTAGAGAGGTCTCAATCACCAGAAACAATATGAATATTCATATACAGGACTTGAAAAGGCGATAAGACAATGAAACCACAAGTGTTAAAAACAAGGACACGCCGTGGCTTATTTTTGCATTCACACGAGTATCAATCTCAAATAAAAGTAAAATAAAACATGATATGCAACGCGTTCCAGCCTCCTGAACTTTTGCAGAGGAGACAGAAGTGTGGAACTTGAGCTCTTTTGAGAAGGTTTTGAAAACCTGAATTCACAAAACTTACTGTAAAACTCCTACTATTTGTTTCAAAAGCAATTTGCTTCAATAAAGCAGGGAAAACAAAGAACACAGAATATTTGCAAGTTAAAAGATGACTTGCAGAAGCCCCTAACTGCAAAACAAATACTTTCTGCAAATCTTGCTACGATCTATTTGCATTAGAATGTTTGCTACCATCGGAAGCTGAAGATGTAGCAGTGCCTGAGCTATTCCAGTTGGACTGGCTGCACATACTTAGACGTGGGAGGGGAATCACGAGGACTGACAAATAAGACACTTGTCAAACATTGGTCTAGTGCTCAGCACGTGCTTCTGCAATAGCAACTCAAGAGTAAAGTAAGTTCTTCAAGGTTCTTTCACTACAGCTTGATTCTCTAGGGACTGTTTCATATATGTTTCCTATCTTACGAGGGATGAGCAGGAACACAAAGCAGTAAGTATGTGCATGCCATATGTGTGCTTGTGTGTGTGTATACATGTATATCCATCCAAATCTCTGGCCTACAAATACACGTTCACTGTCTCAATATGCCCATAGATACGGTACACAGTTTTTTAACAAACACAAAAGATTGTCTCAGTAGTGTGCAAGTATAATGCTGCAAAGCCACCAAAAAGACAAAAGTAGAATGCATAATGAAGTGCTTCTTTTTCCTGCCAGTAATTACATTTGCATGAGAACGACTCCAACCACTATCATTTATCATTTCTGGTGATGGAAATCTACGGTTGTATGGTTACATATTCTATCCAATTAAGAACCCTACTGCAGCATTAGGAATGTTTGTTTTAGCTTATTACAATATCCTTGAGAAGTCTTCAAGAAATATTAAAACATACAGCTACATCTCTTGCAGTACTTCATAATTTACCAAGCACATAAGATTGACAGGCAATAACGATGCACTGGCTGCCAGCCTAATCTCCGTAATGACCTGCATTTCACAGTTGTTAACACACTTACCAGAGTCACACTATCACCATAATTCTGAAGAAACGAAGTGGCAATGACAGCAAAATGTTTTTTCTTTTAAAAAAACAAGCAACACAGAAAATTCCCAAAACCAAAATCACTTGACATTTATCCTTTCATAATGTTCTCAATACTCATTTTAATGTGATTTTTCCCAATGAGTTTTACTATTTACATTAAGATGTGATCTACTGCAGTATTTTAGCTGGGGTGCGTTTCTTCAAATACTTATGCAGACGCTTGGAGAATCAAACCCTACTACACTAATTAACGTGCACAAACTTCAGGTAAAACTATTCGTATCAAAATAACTTTCGACAGAATTAACACATGCAAACATATTGGATGGCTCATGCTAATACACATAAGATAATTAAAACACAGACTTGTGAAGTAAAACTCATTAAGAACCAACTATAAACCAGAATGTGATCCTGTTTGAAATCTTTCATCTCAATCTTTGAAAATTTTCTTAATCCTGAGGAATTTTGCCTTTTTATAGGGCTGGGAATTATTTAATACCCAATTAGAATTTCACCTGAACACCTTATATACAGCATTCCTCCATCTGTGGCACAGCAAAAACTCCCGTGTTAAAAATTGTTAGCAAGTAAAATGTCACAATTTTATATTTAATGGTTTAATAACTTCCTTCAAAATGAACGCAGTACTTAATCTGTGCTCAAGTACTACTTGTGCATGTACAGAAACACCGAATATATGTAATTTTTTTATTACTGGGAGTCACAAAAGTAGGAAACGTCTTCCAATGTCAACCCCTATGTCAAGATCCAAACTGGTAGAAAGAATGATCCACTTCGTCCTTCACCTACTATGTTGTTCATTCTGAAGCAAAAGCTATGGGGGGCATAAAATAAGTTTTTCAAGGTTCCTTCATAGCTCTTGGGACTCATTTTGCCTTTAACAAGATTTACAGCTCTCAGGATGCTCAGAAACACACACCAGTTTCTTTCATAGTAGCCTGTATCAAACTACACCTGTACCCAGCTTAATGCTTCTCCTTCACCCTTGGTATCTACACCAAGCAAAGATGGGAGGCCATGAAAAACTCCTCACAGGCATGGTGTTTCCAGAAAACAGTGTGACTTGCCAGTCATCCTTCAGCCAAAATTCTTCCATGATTCTCTCTCCACCTCACTACCCATTTTTCAGGTAACAAAAGAAAGGTCACTGTAACCTTTAAGTAAAATACACAAGCATCCATTAACATGACAAACTTCCTATCTTTCAGACCTTATAAAAATATGGTTGATGTTTCCCACCACGTATAATTGCTTGCAGAATCCTATTGTTCAACACTGAGAAACAAAACTATTTCAGGGAATAACCAGTGATTAATCATGATCAACTGTCACACCTAATTTAACTTTAATTCTATGAAAAGGTTTTTCTATACTACCCAAAGTGAAAATATACATTTTAATGTGCAGATGAAGAAAATGCAGTAGCATATCCAGCATTCATCAATTTTTTTTCTATCAAGAAAGTATATTTGCAGGTTTTAAAATACTAAATGATTGCTTCTTTTTATGAAGTTATTTAAAAAATGACACAAAATACAGATACATTCAACATTATTTTTCAATTGCTTTCATTTATTGCTACTTCTTTGCAGTAAGTCCCAGCAGTTTACTACACTTAAATGTTTCAACTGAGAGCGTACATCTTCAGGAAGCATTCATCATACATGTTTCCCCTCTGTATCAGACCTTATAAAAAAGCTGAGCTTACCTCAAAATAAAGGCGGGGTAAAAAAAAAGCGCTTTGTACTTTTGAAGAAGGAGCTTGCTGCACATTCTCAATATATTTTAAAAAGAAAAGACGAATGGGCAAACTGAGAGAAGCCATTGTAGCACTCCAACAGATCGAGGTAGAAAAGAAAGAGAGAACTGTGCTGTAACACCGCTCTGCTAACGTGATCCATACTAAGGTGATCCAGCTGCCCAGGTATCCTTTCAGAAATGGTAAAACTAATAACATGGTGTAATTCAATGCAGTTTATCTTCCCTATCATCCTAACTTCCTGTTATGCCCCTTTCACATCTGTCCTTTAAAAAGATTATTGCAGCAATTTGTTAGCTGTACTCACGATTCCTTCAACTCATGGCTTAAGTACACTACGCAATTCACAGTGTTAAGATACAGCAGGAACCACGCACTGAGCAGAGAGTTAAAAGCCAGCAAATAAATGAAATACATGGTTTAAAGTTTTGGGGTGGCACAAGGACAACCACATATATCCTCCAGGACAGAAAAGCTATTATCAATTACTTGATTGCTTAATAGAACTGTCCACTTATATCACAATTTGGCCGAAAGCACCGAAAATCCACACCAGCATGTAACGATGCATTTAGGAAAATAACATTGCATTAATAGTTTGAAATATGACTTTGGGTCTATCGTCTGCTTGAGAAAAGATGCAACTTGGAATGCTGTTCTCCTGAATGATATATGCCAACATGGAACTTAAAAATTTATATCTGTAACATGAATTATTGAGCGTATGTGTGAAAATGCAATTATTTTATAGTGGGTGACGTGAATATTGAATGGCTACTCCCAACTGCAGCAAGACTTTAATTCCTGAAACATTTAATTTATCTTCCACAAATAAGATATCTAGCGAGAAACAACTAAGATATCTAGTGAAAAGAGGCAACTTAAAGAAGGTCAAACTCAAATTGTTTGTGTCTCTATGCAAAGATGTGTTTGCATAGAGACACAATTCCTAGTGGTTAAAACAAAAAATCCTGAGTCTGGAGATAGCAACATCTTCTCAGTTGACGTCTGTCACTCACAGTCCCTCTGCTTACAGCTGCTTCTGGAAAGCTCATTTGCTTACTTATACTTAAAGAAATGTCAGTACCCAGAGTCAAAGTCAGGGGTTATTTACCTTTCCTCGGCTTCCAAAATGTTAAGCAAGAAGTGTGATCAGGCAACATAAGGCTATTCTCATCACCTTCAGATTCATCATCATCATGTTTGCTTCTTGAGACGGTGTAAATCCAGAAAGTCCCATGGGCAGTAGGTGGGAATTAAAGTGCAGAAGCCTCCACACGCAACTCCTGAGGTGAACTCGTGGCACGCCGTCTCAAAAGCAAACTAGCACAAAGCACAATAACATTTCTACCCTAACTTTAATAAGGCTCTAAAAATAAAAATATAAGAAGGACAACCATCAAATGACTTTTACCATGTCCTGCCCTAGGTGGGGGTTGTATCCATATTTTTGTCTAATACCCCTAGAGAGAGGATGAGAAGAGACTGGAAACTCACTTAGAGCTCATGGGAGCTGCTGAGGATGAAGCAGGGACTTGGACGGACCACAGCTGTTAATCATGCTTTCCTCAGACTAGGTCCAATACACAAGGCTTCACACTTTGCATATGCAAATAAGGAGCAGGAGTGGGTCCTAAGTCAGGGTCATTTTCAGGAGGGAGAAAATTACTATAGAGAAGAAATGAGTATGCAGTGTACACAGAAGCCATTGTGTTTTCACTTCTTTAATACGTAACTGCATGCGCCTTAAGGGACGATTATCAACTAGCTTTACACTATAAAAATAGTATCTACTAATTAATATCTTCTGCTACAGCAACCTAGGACAAAAAATGCTGGCATCTACACAAAAAAAATCAAAGATATTCCCTATTTTAAATTAATTATTGCCATGTCATTACTTTAAGGTTTGGGAAATCAGTTACAGGACACATTTTACTCTGAGGAGGTTCCCTCAAGTAACAAAGGAGAAGGTAATTTCCATAAAATTCTTACAAAACTAAACAGAGATGATCTCAGATGCAGAAACAGAACTGCCAAGTGCTAAAAGCTTATAAAACCCCAGCAGCTCTCTGTCAAATGACTGACCTGGAGTAGAGTGCACAGCCATGAGTGGTGCCCAGCAGACCTGATGCCACATAGACATGAGGACACAAAACTATTTCCAGATATATCAGAACATTTTTGTCTGTCTTTGGAATGAAATATTGCCACCATCCTCTCAATCATTTCTTGCTCAAAACAAGAGAGTTAAAATTATGTATTGTTGTAAGAATGAATGTTCACAAAATCAACCCCCCTTGATTCTGTCACTATTCTCTACTCACAAGGTTTTTCATTTTTCTCATAAACAAGAATACCAGTTAAAACCAAGGACAACCCAAAAATGCATAACACTGATTAAAACCGTTTTTTCCCAAGAGATTGGTAAAATCACATTTGAAGAGAAAATACAGTCAATTCAATAGATCATCACAAATACGGCTGTGGTTCTATCCCAAAAAATGAAGTTACCAATCTTCTATAATCAGAGAGTTTCAGTCAAAAATATATTACTACAGCCAAAAACCTGGTCATAATAAAAGGATGAATGAACAACTTCAATGCACAAAGTGATGACTACCAATTCTCAATAGTAGCCCAAACTATCTCCTTATAAAAACACTAACAATCTGAAATACAGCTACCTAGAAGTGCTAGAAGATGTTCTGAATAAAAATATATGAAACACTATAACTGCTAAGGTTTGAAGACTGACAGTTTAAGAGTTCAGTCAGAAAGGCATTTGGTTTGTATAGAGTAAAAAATATATGTATATAAATATATCTCTATAAATATATAAAGAAATATTTTCCCAGCTAGGCAGCAGAGGTGTGAATGGCATGCATTGCGTTTCATAGTGTCTTCCACTCCTAACAATACTGTACTACAGTGGTATTAAGATGATTACTTGAGAAACAGTTGAAGCAAGTCACCACTTGCCAGAATATAAACCCAGAAATTAAATTACAGCCAACATTTCTCAAGCAGTTAACGTTTTAACTAAGTTTCTAAAAGAGTCAAGTAGTACAACTAGTGGACAGACACCTTCTACATCAGTAAAATAGTGGTTTAAAGCACGATGAACCACTGTTATAAAGAAACCTTCTACTTTTAATCAATGTAACTATGAAGTAACAAATTGTTAAAGTATCCACTAATAATTTACTAAGCCTTAATAAATTACATCTGGATACAGCTGTGACCTTTAATAACATGGCACGCTAGAGAACAGAGCAGCATTAAAAGATCAAAGACTTTTAGTCCTTGGGACAAGGACCTTAGGACAAGGTATTTAAGAGACCAAGGATCACTTAAAGAATTCAGACTACTGAATGCTATACAAAAAACAGCTAAGGTTGTGTGATGTATCATCATGTCTACATTATCCTGCTCCTGCAGCATCACAGCTGGCAACAATCTAGGGATCATCCAGAGAAGGAGTCAGCCAATTACCACCCCTCAAAACTCCAAGCTGTGATTTTTGGCCGATCCTGAGTGCAATAGATTTGACAGGAGTTGCAGAAATGTTCTCCCAACATTAACTGTCACGTAGCTGTTCGATGCCCAGTCTCTCCCCGTTGCAGATAACGACACAGCTCTCCACTCAACCCATTAATGAAGTTCAGCTCCATTTCAGGTGAGAATCACTGACTCAAAATTCCTTTCAAATCTCACCTGACCCCTTTGTCCCCTGAAAAAGCCACTGCTCTTTCTCCTGTTTCAGTCTGTCCAGACGCACATTAACACTTCCATCAGAGGATCTTGTAGGAACTGTTTCAGGTACATTTGGTCCATGACTTCCCCACATTTCTGGATCTGTAGCTTTCAGTCAACTTCCCCAGGTACATTCTTCAGGAAAACAATTTTGCTTACATTCCTAGTGCTTCGATTCTAGTATCAATTTAGCTTCCCTGGCTTGCTTTCCTTCTGGTGATGCAGGAGCTCATTTATGTTTGTTTGTTGTAGTGTTAAATAACGCTTGAGCATCTCCTGCAGAGGACCTATACAAAGGTCCACACCCATAGCTACCTCCTCAAAGGTAGCATCCCAAAGGTCCCCTGTCCTTTTTTTGCAATGCTGCGAGGACTTTTTCTTTGCTATATTTTCCAGCTACTTCAGGTGCTCCTGCAGTTTGCCATCCCATTCCAAGTTCCCACACCCAGCTACACGTTCCTCAGCTTCAGGTGAGGCAGCTGGTTTAGACCAGTCATGCTCCTCAGACCTATTTCTGAGCCTCACTACCCCCTGTAGAGGTAGCAGAGAAGGGCCGGACAAGCTTCTCTTTTTTAACCCCTTCATTACAATGGCAACTTTGGCAAAGAATGCTACAGACATAAAAGTGTTAAGAGGCATGTAAGAGGCAGACGGATTTGAAAACCAGTGCAGGAGAAAAACTATTGACCATTTAAGTATTGAATTAATCCAGGTCTTTTTATCCTTTTCATGTGGACTACTGTTTTCACTTGAAAAGCAATACTGTTTAAATCATGGGGATTTCTATTATAGTAAGATGCTCTTCCATGGGCAACAGATAAATTTAACAGGGTTCTGATTTAGTCTATAGGTCTCTTGCTAATCCCATCCCAGGGGAAAAATTAAAAACCGAGGATTCCCAGCCATGAAAACAAACAGCACCTGCAGTCAGTAGCTACATCTATCTAAGCCATCAAAGCAACTCTTTCTATCAGAGACAACCAGCCTACATGGGCATCCTCCTGTATAAATAAAACCAACACAAGGAGGAGGGCCACCTCAGCAGGGCACTACCTATGTTGGGAGACAGAGGTAAGTGGGGACACACCAGTGGCTTTCCAGGAGTCCTGCTCTATCGGTGCAGAGGAGACTTAGGCAGTGCAGAGAGCTTGTTCCCAAGGCAATCCAATGACCCACATCTCTTTACACCATGCTTCATCGTTTCCTCCCAAAAGTAGTGGTTTGTATTAGGCAGCAGCCCTGGTAACAGCACCGTGCCGCTGCTGATCAAATATGGAGTAGCTCTAGCTCTAGCATATATAATACAACCATCACATATATATCTCACTAGTACTTGAAAAGATTCATAATCAGACTCTTGACACCTTTTCCTTACTAGAAGGATTCAGCATATTATCTCTTTCTTCTTATACCTGACACCTGGGGCTGGAATGCAGTATGCATTCAGATTTCCAGCATTTGCACCTACAATTCTGGTTCTCCAAACTTTGCTTGAAAAGCTCCACAGAATGCTTTCAAAATCAAATCTGAACCAGTAAGATGAGAAACAGAGAAATAGATTTGGATGTGCTTATTGGCACAGACGCCACAACAGGAGCAGCTGAAGAGGAGGCCAAGAACAAAACCTTAATGTAGTTCAGAATTCAAGGAGGTGGTATTAGATGAGCAAATGCTCCAGTAATATGCCGATTCCATTAGCAACTCCAAATCAGACAGACAGTCCCCATGGATTCATGTCACAAAACCTACATTTACAGGAAGACTATTCTCCTTTGCAGGAAAGGCTTACAAAGAATAAAAACCCTTGTAATGAAAACCAGCAGAGAGAATAAATTACCATAAATTCTTTGTATTTCAGCTGCACGGATAATAACGGGGGTATGAGCTTCACACTCTCCGCATGAGAACTTTCTTGAATATCCTGACGACACCCTGATCGCAAACAAGGATGAAGAAGCTTTAATCCAACCACATTTTCTCTCTTTCACTCACACAATCCATCTTTGCTGTTCTTCCTATTTAAGACAAAGTTGATCTTGAAATAGTAGGTCTGATTGTGTTTATCTTAACACCTAATAAAAACAAAAAATCTTGACAGTGCTTACATGTCTCCCACACACAAACACACACTTTCAGGAAAAGATGAGATTTTGAGACTCACTCTTATATACAACTGAATTTTCCAGAAACATAATTTAGACATCCACTTCATAAAATATGTAGCAGATAAGCTTTCCAGAACATTCTCTTGAAGAAAGAGCATTAGCTATCATTTTCCAAGTCTTTAAGATGTTTATGGAGTGAACATAACTTTATTCATCTATTGCTACATGCTGTAAAGTTATCTTCTAAATGATTACAATGTTTTACCTATTTTATATTTATCATTCAAATTGGAAGAGCAGTGGTTATTTCTTTACTCTCATAACTTCAGATCTCAAAGAAGAATCAGGAATTTGAGATATGAACTATTCGAGTGCGTTGCTACACTCTTCCTCATATTGCAGTATTTTTCTAAACTATGGATTAATCTATGTTTTAAAAATTAATCTATGCAAAGAGATCAAATTTCAATCTTTTTGAATACAGATATGCAACAATCCAAATGTGACTGGTTGCAGAGAACACGACTGTTCTAGATTTTAGACTCTTCTAAGGAAATTAACATTTAGAATTATTCCTTCCTACACTGTGCAAATCTTTAACTGTAATTATTTGGAATTTGAACTACTGCATTAGCTATAATCTCTGGTTTCAGTAGTATGTATGGTAGTTTTTATATGTATGTGTCCACATACATGTATATATAGACTCAGTATATTTACATAAACACATATATATCTTACTGTTTTTTATGATTTTCAGATGCTTTAATATTTTCCACAACAGTGAAAATTAAATGTTGAATTTAAGTTTGTTTTTCTTGATTTCATTCACAGACCCCTCGAAAGTAGTGCATGGACTGTGAATAGTCCTTTGGCCACACATTGAATAACTTTATTTCCATCTAAACCTTGGCTAAACTATTTTTACTCAAAATACTTTCACTTAAGTAAACCATTCAGATCTCTAAATCTAGATTTAGTTTCTTAAGTTACAGTGGCTTGGCAAAACTGACCTTTTTCACTTTATTCAGCTTATGCAAAGCATTTTCCTGAGGTCACTACCCATTACATGATAAAGTTTTGGTGGAATTATATATAGATTTTCCATCCAGGTTTGTAAGTTGTTCATGATAACTTTGCAAGAGTCACTTGGTGTGATGTTCTCAGCTTTGCTGTCAATGTTTACCTATGTTTGTCATCCTGAAGTTTGTTTCTGAACAATAAGGGTCTACTCCATTATTTTGCTATTCACCATAAATTTTGACATCTTCGAATACTCTTCTGTCTCCATTTGTTAAGGCATAAGATCCAGATATCAGGGCATCTGATGTCTCAGAGACAAGTGGTGTAGTTATACAACACATTAAAAAATATTTTGTTCTTGGATAAGGAACAAAATGATTTTCGTTCAAATTACTGTTTTTCTGCTTTCTTTACAACCAATCACAATGAACCTCAAATGTTAGTAGAGTAAAAGCAGTAAAATTAAATCATATTCTGATTCTCAAACTTGGGAAATATAGTGAAATCTCAATAAAAAAAAAAAACACCTGAAAATATAATATTGATCAGCTTGAGAAAATAAGTAGAAAATCATATTGATAAAGAAAATCTGAACGTTCTTTCAGCTAACCATAAATCACTCAAATGCCTGAAAACACAGTGTTTCAAACAGGTTACCAAGCTTCATCTCTTTTGGTTTACGTACACAAAAATGTCACCGTGGGACAGGCTAGAGAAATTAAGAGGAACCACCATGAATACAAGTAGCTTCGCTCTTCCCAATATCATCCTTCTGCCATTTCCTTTTTATGCTAACATGGATAGTAGCATTTGCTGTGAAAAGATCACAGGAAATGTCACTTACTTCGTTACTCTAATTATGATTAAATAGATTAGGGGGGGGAGTTCATTCCAGTAATTTTTTTGCTCCTTCCTAATTCCCAAGTGATACTCAAAGCAGAGAAATTTCTCAGCAGTTAATGAGCATGTGAGTGGACACAGGGCTGTGCTGAGTGCTACCTTCAGTGGGACAATACACTGGAAATGTTAACTTCGTCCCTGATTTCTTCTTAATCAGCCACCCATCAGCTTTCATTGGTATCAAACCATACAAGTTTAAAATCGCAACAAGTAAAAATTCACACACACAGAGACCAGATTCTTCGATTCATAATGGGCATTGAGCTATCATGCTCCACATTTTCACCAAATATAAAATCACCAAAAGCAAAAAAAAAATCAAGTACTAATACATTTTTCCTTTTTACATGTCTGATTTTTTTTTAAAAAATTTATTTCTTCTTGACATAACCAACTATAAAATTCTCTATTTTAAAAGTAAGTGTAGCAGAAAGAATATGCTGTCAAAGTAACATTGAAGTTACCTATACACACTTGGGAGTCCCAGAAATGCCCTTAAGTCTCCTTTTTCTTGCTACCCAGGGTATCACTTGAACAGATTGAAACTGAACGAGTGCCTCAGCACGCTGACCTGGATTTCTCAAACTGTGATGCCTGTACAGACACAATACACAAACCACTTCAAAACAGCATGTAGCCCGTGTGGCTAATACTGGTTCAGGAAGGTCCAACCTCCCCCACTGTCCAATGGCAGAAGTCAGGAAGTTTGGAAGTTGGTTCCCTGATCTGTTGGGGAACCATGAAAAAGAAATAGCCTGGATTTACTACCGCCTTTGTGACCTCCTCTACCCAGCTACTTATTTGCAAATGTAGAGGCACTTCTTTTGACAGCCAAGTAAAAAAAAAAAACCAACAGCAAAACACACAGTAGAGTAGAACAACACAGCAGGTCTGAAATGTGCATTGAAAGTAAAACTGACTTGGCTAGAACCATTAACTACCATTTGACTCACAGCTAAATTGAGATCTGAAATCTTGAAGACAGCTGCAAAGCTGAGTACTGAGCACACCACATCCCAACCACTCCAAGCTCTCCATCTGGGTAAATTGTGAGGATGTGAATCCCAGGAAGAGTCAGGGCAAAGCTTATACTGTGATCAGAAAAAAATTACTCACGTGTCTCTGGGGACCAAGTGAAAATTGGATGAAAATTCTTCTGTTATGTTGGACAAAGGAGATCTCCACTCTGTGCTGCCACCACAGATGGAAGAAAAGGGAAGTCAGTCTGACCCCCTGGGGCTAAAGCTACTACCTCAATGCAGCTGTCAGCCAACACAGAGCAGCTGCTCTTCAATATTACAAAGCATATGCACATAAGAAGTGGCTTTCAGACCCGTGTTTGCAGGAACTGGTGGTTTGGTGGCCTTGCCTGAACCATCCTGACATGGTCTATAATAGCAGCGTAGAAGAGGGAACTGTATTCTTCTACAAAGGGAGCTGGAGCGCTTCCTAAGGCATGACCTACCTTCCACTTGCTCCTGCCGGCATTTGGGAAGGTTCCTGCTGCCTTGGAAGCTCTGTAACACTGAGTAAAAGCGGCTGTCAGGCGTGTTTATCGCTGTGCTACACAGCTCCAGAGTGAAAATAGAGACAAGACGCAAGTAGACCATCTTCTGGACTGCTAAACTTCCCAAGGAACTCCCTCACCAATACTGCACCACTCCGCATTTATTATTTTTTTTTTAATAGTAAAACAAAACCTAGCACAGAATCCCTTTTTTCTTTGTTCCTTCTCACTTTTTGAGAACAAAAGCTTTTTTTGGTTGTTTCTTTTGGAAGCATACCATTTCTGTTTACTTTCAGGGATTATTTTTTTTTTGTCCAGTAAAAAAGAACTGCTCATACTACATAATTGCTCAAGTTCTCATGCTTTCTCTCAATTACTAACTGCATTTAGCTCAATGGAACAAGAACTGTGATAATTTATGTTAAATTCAGCCAAATAGAGTCCTGACATACAGGTGCTACAACAATATTAAAATATCTTAGGTCTACAGAAATGTATGTATATAAGCATGTCACTAAAGGAAAAAAACATTCACCCTGTGACTAGAAAACTTAAAATACTCAAAAGCTGCCCTCCTTTTCATTGACATATCAACTTAAGCCTCATAATGTGGTAGGAAATTTCATCTTTGTTATTCATGACTGGTTTATAATATAGCTGAGAACAACATGCCCGCAATATCTTTGCAAAGCTGCACTTGTCTCTGACAGGTCACAGCACATGCTGGATGCCCCAAAAAAAGAACTCTAAATGCCAGAAACAATTTCTTCTGCCAGACAGGGCTGTCAAATTCTAGTTCATTAAAAGCATAAATGTTTCCTTGAGAGTATTGTGGATTTAAACTGTATTTTATTGGTGACATTTACCAATGCACTTTGGTAATTCAGTCACTTGAATAGCTGGTATTTCTTTGCTAAACATCTTTCTCTACTCACCGCTGAGAAGCTACAGCAGAATAAGCCCATTAGATGAGATGTTATTTCCAGTAACACTTTTTCCCCACAAAATTATGCCCAGTGCTTGCCTCTTCATAATCAGTCTAATCTGGAGTAATTTTTCTCCCACAATACACTTTCAGGGAAGCCTCCTTTTCTACTAAAGACATGATTGCCAACAGCATTAATAAAAACTGCAGATGAGCAATTCAAGGGATATGATATAATAGAGGCTGCAGTGGAGACTTACATTAATACTTCCCCTGTCCCTGTCATAACAACTTTCTGGGCTGAAGCTTTCTTTTACCCTTCTTAAAAGGTTCCCAAATAGAAGTGATGCTCTAAAGCAAACCCCCAAAAGAAGAACGAAGACAAAAAGGATGAGCATCTTTAAAACCTCATTCACTTGCAAAAGTGAGGGAATGACACGGTGCCTGTGGTAACACTGTGGGTTGATGCCCCATCCTTGGAAGTGTTCAAGGCCAGGCTGGATGGGGCTTTGAGCAACCTGGTCTAGTGGGAGGAGTCCCTGCCAAGGGAAGGGGGCTTGGAACTCGATGATCTTTAAGGTCCCTTCCAACCTGAACCATTCTATGATTCTATGAATTTGATAATGCAGAAGGTCTTATTCATTTATAAATAAATGAATAAATTTAGAAGATTTTAATATAAAACTTTTAATTACTTCTAAAGTTAACAATCTGATTTTCATTTGAGAGGGGAAAAAAAAAAAGTTACCAAAAGCTTTCTTTTTGCTCGCGACCCACATGAACTAACATCCCTTGAGGACAGTCTTCACCCAGAGCAGCCCTCTCCCCAGGTTGACAAAACTCCTGCAGGGATTGCAGGTAGGGCAGCAGAAATGAGGTTCCTCCTGTGGATTTACTTCCAGCTGTTTGGAGAGGTGCTGTAACCTACGCTGACAGAGACACTCGCCTGCTTAGGGGCTATGCCCACCTCAGGACTTTTCGGCAGCAGAAACACATCAGCACCGCCGCAGTGGTAGAGACTGAAAGGCAGGCAGGGCACTGCTCCTGGCAGTCATACCAGGAGGCAGATTAAACTGCAAAAATGCAGAAATCTGCCTGAAAACGCAAGTATGCTCTTATCCCTATTTCACAGAGTAGCTCAGATTTAGCAGATCCCCAAACTAAGCATTTATAAAGGACATGAGAGAGCGAGTCCACCCTTCTCCATCTCACCCGGGCACAAGGGGAGCCAGAGCACATCTCCACCTGAAGCCTCACCTTGCAATACCTTCCTAAAATGTCTAAGTAAGTACTACTAAGTAACTGTAGATTTTAACTTTATATGGGATAAAACATTTTCATAAGATGACCAGGTTTTAACCCCTACTGTTTAACCCCTGGCAGCTCAGGTCCCTGTTTCTCCTCACACCCTGTACACCCTTCCAGCAATGAAGACTGCGCCCTCAGCGTGAACCACGTCTGCTTCACCTCCAGCTTTTCTCATATCTCCCTTATTTCTCTTTTCCCCATTGTCCTCCTCCCCATTTGCTCTGCAGAGCTCCCTGCAGCGCTGCATCCCATGCTCCTGTTGCTTGTTCCCCGGGTTGCAGCTCAGCTCTCCTTCACCTGATGCCGAAGCACCCACAGTCCCCCCAGAGCACTTGGGGCCATGAGCCCCACTAGCTGATGGCAAAGCAAAGGCCTGCTACACCAATCATCTCTTTTCTCCCAAAATCCAGCATTCTCACGGGAATGCAAGGATGGGCATATGGTTTTGCACACTGGCAAGGTTTGCAATGTCTATCCCACTGTACTTAACATCCCATGGTCCTGCCTAGCTCCACCCTGCCTCCCACCTCCTGGGACACTCTGGGATGCTCATCCAGACTGAGTTCCTGACAGAAACAAGACAGAATCATAGAATGGTCTAGGTTGGAAGGGACCATTAAGATCATCGAGTACAACTATCAACCTAACGCTGCCAAAACCACTACTAAACCATGTCCCTCAGCACTACATCTTCACATCTTTTAAGTAGGGATGGCCATTCCACCACTTTCCTGGGCAGCCTCTTGCAATAGTCAATAGCACTCTGGGTGACGAAATTTTTCCTAATATCCAATCTAAACCTCCACTACCTGGGAGAAGAGACCTACCCCCGCCTCACTACAACCTCCTTTCAGTTAATGTAGACAGCGATAAGTTCTCTCCTGAGCCTCCTTTTCTCCAGGCTGAAAAACCCCAGTTCCCTCAGCCGACCCTCATATGACTCATGCTCTAGACCTCTCACCAGCTTCATTGCCCTTCTCTGGACACAATCCAGCACCTCAATGCCTTTCCTGTAGTGAGGGGCCCAAAACTGGACACAGCAGTATTTTTGAGTCTCTGCCCTCTGGTGTCTGCTAGAACTATTTAAAAGGCAAGAACACTGAAAATAAACTCATGAAAGATTTGCAACGTACTTCTATACTATAGCAATGCTGATAACTCAGGAAGATGTTTGTGCAACACCCCATCCATGAGCCAGCCTAGAGCTTCACTATTTACAGCTCAAATGTTTCGCCTGCATTCATATTAAAACTGGTATACCACTTATCAATAAACTATTTTTTTAATAACTTCAATTCATCTTTAATATTTAGAGAGCCTACAAACTGCCACGTAAGAATCTTTTTTTCATTTTCCTCAGAAAACTTCTGAGAGGAGAGAATTACTGCTATCCCCATCACACAACTAGGGACAAGGCACAAAGTCCAAGACACTTGCTGAACCCCTGTGCAAGAAATTCAGCAGGAACAGCCAAGACCTTCTATAACCCAAGCAGCTTCCGCAAATCCAAACGTGCTGGGAAAAACACTCCCTACATCAGCAACAGACATCAGCACTGCCATATCAGATACCAGCTACTAATATCTGATCGGTATCAGATAGCTAATGGCCACTTACCATCTCTTTACATGACTGTGGCTTTCTCTTCACACCTTACAGGCGCCTGCACGCCATTATATCAGCTTATCTACAGTAGGGTTAATTCCTCTCCAGAGCTCTGGCCGTACACACATTCTCAGACCATCAAGGCTGCAACAGTGCTCCTACTTTAAGTAGTACGTGCTTGATTTGGGAAGTATTTTTATGCCTTTCTTTTCTGTCAAAGTTTCACACGGATTGGATAGTATGCCACTGACTTTAGATCATCCTGAATAATTAATAAAGAGTTTGCCAGTTCTTGAATATATTAGCAGGGAAGAAATATCGCTTGAACTTGTGAACTGTGATCAGCTTGCTGCAGAAGAGAAAATCTTTTCTCCTCCCTTCATTACTTCTTTCAACAGTACATTCAAAGAATTCTTTTGAACAAAAAGACAATATTGCAAACTACTGATGCTCATTAAATATAATAAATCTGCCTCTTTTGTTCTACACATATATGGTGCCGGAAAGCCTAAACAGCAATTACAGATGGAACATCTTTGTAACAAAAAATAATCTCTCTCCCTCTCCTCATGCGATCATAATGCAGGCACTTACCATTCCAAAGCAATCTTAAAACAATCCTGGCTAAAGGCGCTTCTTCAGCGCAAATAAAAAACACAGGACAGGTGAAAAATCTAGAAGGGAAAAAGCCCTCATAGTCTCTGCCAACTTCAGTAACTCTTCCCAACCAGTGATGCAGAAACAGGAGTAAGGAGGCCGGGGTTGTACCCCAGACTGCCATGGACCAGCTGGGTGACATAGGGCAGGTCACGGCCACTCTTTACCTTCATTTTCTTATCTGACAAACGGTCACTCAGTAAAATATATTATGTTTAACAAAAACAAAACAAAACCCAAAACTGAACAACAAAACAAAAAATCCAAGTCCCAAGAAATGGGATTTTTAAAAAAAATTACATTTACTTCATTACAAACACTAAGAGTAATGCTAAAACTTCCCTTGCTGACAGACTTGTCTACAGCTCTCCCCTGTGGTCTCTCTCCTGTCTTCTCATGAAGTAGGCACTAACAGCCACTGCTAAGGAAGGGCTGCAATGCTGGAGGTGGCTCTGAAGTTCCTACATGCCAGCAGAAAAGAAAGTTTCCAGATTTTACTTCCACTCTTTATTCTTTCACTGCCTTTTTTTTTTTTTTTCCACTGAATCAAAAGAAACACAGAAGTCACTTCAGGAAGTAAAATTGGAAAAAAATAAGAGATGCGGACAACTTGGATGAACACATGTTGAGTACAAAAAACCTCAACACCTATTTCCAAAGCCCCAACCAAACACACAAAGCCAGCAAAGCTATGCTGACTGCCAGTTTATAGAACTTGTCAGCACACTTAAGATTTTTCTGAATATTCAGAAATCGTTTCAGGAAGACAAGGAACTGAACTACATTCAAAAGTCCTTACAGATATTGTTCCTTGCGATTTTTACTTCATTCAAAGCAAGCTGTTGACTCAATTCTGTTACTACAAACTTGTATTTTTATAAACAACTTAAGGACAAAAAGAGACCACATAGTTAGAATTCCTATTATAACAACATACAGGCTGGCAACTTGTTGTCACAAACAGGGTTGATTCTCTGGAATACTGGTAAGTTTGTAATAAGATACTACACAGCCTCATTGTCAAGTTCTTAACACCAATTTAATTTCATGCTTTTAAAAAAATTTTCCAGTTTTGTTATTCTTGTAGTGGCTTGAGCAAAGGATAACCTACTTCCATTCTTGCATTCAGAGTTCATCCTTCAATGCTTCAGGCCCCTAACCAATTTTTAGGTAACTGATCATCTTGTAAACTGGAGTGCACCATCCTTCCTTTTAGGCTTGTTTTATCTCAGTGTATCGGAAACATATTGGGAGCATAAAAATCTATGTCTGCAGAAAGGATCTGTATGCGCAGTAGGTGATAAATAACCCTGAAGATACACTATAAAGCTGTGATGGGTGAAAGGCAGACCACTCAGCTCCTTACGGGATGCGCTGTGTAACGGCACTTGACATCTTTATCAGAGTGCTCTTATTCTGTTTCTATTATAATAATATCCCGAATAACTTAACTGATCTGGGTATGTTAAAAAATGCATTCCTGCCTCTAACAGACATGTTTCTGTAAGCAACTTTATGCAGCAGAGACAGCTTCCTGAAAGACCTGTTCTTGGGGCTAATAAAGGAAAAAACCAAACATGTCCATACATAAATTAACCACAGCCAAAGCTCTGTAATGCACTGCTTGAAAGGCAATTTTTAAACTATAAAGTGGTTAATTTAGCTGTAAACCTGACCAGCTTAGACATTTCAGCAACTTTTCACTATTGTACTACACTCTTACACGTAACATAATTACTGTAAATTGTGCAATTTTGGTTTAGTATGTATATTCAATGTAAGTGATTACCGGAGACTCTTTGGTATGCACAGCACACTGCTCAGTGCCCAAGATCTTACTGAAACAAATCTGGGGGAAAAAACCCCTAGTATTTCTCCATAAAAAAAACATTCTACAAGCAGCTGTATGAAGAACAGATTTGTGATTGCACCTACAACTTCAAATGTGACATTTCCTTATATTCAGCTGGTCCAAATAAAAGTTACCATTCTCTCCAAGCCTAGTACTTCTCACAGGGAGATCTATAAAAATGGCTATTACTTCAGATTCTTAATACAGCTTTTGGCTTACCTTGCTCTTTTGGGATAGGAAAGAGATAAAAAATAAAAGAATATATAAAAATTAAAAATAACACCTCAGTGCAAATTTTAGAGGCTAATATGATAGAGAAGATACCTTTTCTATTTTCATAACTGCTTAAGCACTTCCAACATTGCTTAAAAAATATATATACATAGATATCTGCATCTCCCTCTCCACATAGATAATCATAACCAAAAGATACCGAGCCAGGAATATTTCAGTTTAAAGGTAAAAGCATGAGAGACTTATGCATGAAAGAAATCAGGTAATTACAACACAAGCTCCCATCCACCATAAACATTTTAACGGCTATTAAAAAAACTGTAACTGAAAAATAGCACAGAAACAGCACACCGGTGTAGAAAACAGGAAGGTTTTTTTGATTCTTAACTAGACAGACTAGATCTAAATTCAAATCATGTCCCAGTATGTATGAGACAAGAGTCTCACACAGCATCCTTCTTGCAAATTGCATCATCAAATAAAATAACGCTTTTCTCCCATGGTTGCTTGTTAATGGACACAAATATGGAGCTTCGCCTAAGCCTGGTAATGTGCATTTTCATTACTGAAAATGTACTGACCTCCAAAATAAAGACTCACAAAACTGAAGTGTAATACACACTAACAGAACCCATCTCATAGTATTTTAAATTTCTTGCAGGAGTAATTAACGCGCACTTCTTGTTTGCCACATATTTTGTCTGAAGAGGGGGTAGCTGATACAGTGGAAATACAGAAGAAGACTTGGTGTACAACAGCCTCAGCAGATGGAGTGGTCCTTCTACCCAGAGAGGCAATATGGCATGGAAGGGGAGCATGGGCCAGGGGCAGCGGTGAAGGAGGACCAGTGGGGCAGGGAGACTGGACTAGATAATCTTTGAAGGTCCCTTCCAACCCAAACTAATCCGCGATTCTATGATTGTGCCTGCTTCCTACAATTGGCATAAATTTGAGAATAGAGACCAATGTTCTCATCTGGAGATGACTCTGGAGTTGGGGACAAGAGGTAGGGGTTGTCATCCTGCAGGGTCTGACTCTCAGATACGGGGAGGAAGAGAAGCAGTGGGACACTGATCGGTTTTGGAGAGTGTATCCACAACTATACGGTATTTTTGCCTTGAAATTCACTCAGAACACTTGAGGATTCTCCCACCAGAGATTTTTAAAATAACAAACTAAGCATGCCTAGCAACCCAAAGAGACACAGCTCTGCTTTTTGCTTTGAAAGGTTAAGAAGTAGCACAGGAAGAGGGAAATGTAATTGTTGTAAAACACAATACTGCCTCAACATCTCCCTGCTGGGAAGAATGCTTTTGGAGAGTCTCCAGTTGCCCAGAAGAGGCATTTACGTTTAGATCCTTGTCTGAAAGAACAAGAAATGAAGTTACAAGCTTACTTTGTCAAGACAGGGATGAAAAATGACATACACAAATAAAGGAAAGCAGGTATTTCCACTTTTTGATGTACAATCAACTGTGAGTGTATCATTTATTAAAAATACAAGACACTAATCAAGTGTGCAGCACACCTATTTCTTTTCACCATCTTTCGCCTGAAAGATAGTAAAGAAATGATCTGGGGGAACTGCACAAAGGTACAGGATTAGCAGAGAAAAAAAAAGACCCTAGTGGAGACAGGCTGGAGGAAAGTACTAAAGCAAGGAAAATTACTTTTGGAGCTAAGGAATTCAATGAAAGCACCAAACCTCAGGACCAGAAGGGAAGGGGATCTCCCAGCCGATGCAGCAGCAGGAGGTTGCCCGCTGGTGGCAAGAGTCCTCTCCACACTAACAATATGAAGGTCCACCCCTATCCTCAGCCAGCCTGACTGCTGAGCTGTCCCTAGCTGGTGTCCAAGATGGAAAAGCCAAGGCCATTGCACACAGAAGAGTTAGCTAAAAGAACAAAGGTTTTACTCAAAATGGTGAAAATTCAGGAGCCTGTCAATTAGGACAGCAACTGCAGTCTGGCACGCATAAGGCTTAATGGAGAGTATATGGACATACACCTAGATTGCCTTTTTTTTTTTTTAATCGGCTGTTAATAGTAAGACAAGCATAAGGCACACTTCTTTAATGTAAAAAATCAATAGTATCATGCCAGTTCCTATTGGGAGGGAGTGGGAGGAGCGAGGAGTCTCAAAGGAAGTTAAGATTATTTCAAAGGAGAAAAAACACTAGCCTGAGTTCTGTTGAATGATGGAAGTGTGAAAGAATTAAGACAGCTATGATGTATAAGAATATTGATTATTCCCAGGGAAACTGTATTTAAGTGGAGCAACAACTCTCATCAGTGAGGGACTGAATTAGTGCCCAGATCTGTCTTATAAAGACATCAGGAGACAAAAAGGTTCCTCTACTCAAACCTGGAAAAGAGAAAATGCTGACTTCCAATCTGATAAATGTGTAATAGAGCTACCAAAATAGAAACATTTTACACATACAAGAAAAACAGGCATTATCCAGCACAGATTTGAAAGAAAAGCAAATCTACAGAGGAGGGGATGATTAATAAATATTTGAGATCATATGTTTTGAACAACATGGCCCCACACAGCAATCTAAACAACAGGAAAATGCATTATATAAGTTTGATTGTGATATTCTTCTCTTTTCCCAGTACTGACCTCATTGTATCAGCATCTTACTCTTTCTTGTTTTCGCGAGATAAAATACTAATTGATTTTAAGCTATACTAATAACCAAAGATTTCTGATTTCTCAAGCTAAGCTGATACAAATAGTTTCATTCCCATATGGATGTGTTTCCAGATGCACAGTAATGGCTATTAAGTGTTTCACAGTACACAAGCTAAAAAGAAGCTTCTTATGTGCAGACACAAAATGCTACTGTAACGTTGGAAGTTTCCACCAAAAGGAGGCGGCAAAATCCCAAAACAAACCTTTTTACACAGAGAAAGAAAAAATATCAAACACACACAGCAGATTTTTTTAAAATAAGTTATTTTTAGAAAGTAAGATATGCTCATTTCCAAAGAGGGAAGGTGTCCTTATCCAGACAGATTTTCACATAGGTGCTTTAATAATCACCCATAGTAAGATGCAAGTAGTATTTTAAAGTTCTGAGTGATAAAACCAGAGGCTACAAAGATTTACAGTAACATAAAATGCACACTGCTCTAACAGGCAAATTAACTTCACAAGTGTGACATGCGAGTGCAGCCCTGAAAAAAACACACGCTGCTATCCGTATTTCATCACATACAACAGTCTTTGGCATCTATAGCATAGACAGAAATAGCTCACGACACACATTAAACAACACAAACTCATCCTGGATATAGGTCCTGAATGTCACTGTCAGTTGTTTCCCAGAAAGGCAGAGCATGCACTGACCCAGGAGGGACTCCTCTGAGCTAGCGGTTAGCAGAAACACAAAACAATTATAACCCACAATAAACTTTAGTGCTTCACTTAGAGAAAAAAAAATAATCCTCCTTTTAGCAATAAAATGGAAAGAAAAAGAAAACAGGAGCCTGTCTTGCTAGCTGGAGTACAGCATGGGACATGCAAGGATTTTAACTGAAAGAGCCCCTACACCTTTCTGTATTCAGAGTTCTTTGTTGGAAGGACGGTCATATTTAGAAGTAAAAACATCAGGCTGTGTCTCCGGAAGGCTGCAACGGAGCCCCCGAATGCATAAGAAGGAAAGCACGTTACCTTTAGCAAGTCTCCTCAGGATTTGACAGCGGCATTTAAAAGAGACAGCTATCATTCTGGCTGCCTGCCTCCCCCGGCAAGGCGTGCTCAGGGCTCTGCTCGGGTGAATGCAGCACAAGCCTGTGAATTCCTCCTCCCGCACATACCAGGCAAAAGGTAGCCCCGGCGGGGAGTGACAAAGCTTAATTCCTCTTGGCTGATGCGGAGATCAGCTCTGTGTCATCCCGCACAGCTGTGTCATTCACTACTACTACCACCACCACCACCACCACCTGCGCGGGGGAGACGAAGGGCTCAAAAAGCAGTATTTCTTTAAAAGCTAGAAAGCGTCCAACTGCACACACGGCCACGGATATCAGAGGGAGCCGTTCCCCAGCCTCTCGCATTCCCCAACTGTGCAGGGAGCGATGGTTGCTGTGCCAGGAAAAGGGCCCCGCGTTTCAGCAGACGTGGCGATTTTTCTCCTCTCTCTTCCCTTTCCCCTATGGTTCCCCTCTGGATAAATAGGGCAAAAAAAAAACCCCACTAGGAATCCTACTTCTGGGGGAGAGGGAATCTATTTCAAATGGAAAATATTCTAATCAAAGCATATTACAGATTCAATATTACAGTAGGGAAGAAGAAAAGAAAAAGGCTGATTTTATCACCAGGAAAGCTTTTTGACAATTGTAGACAAGTATATTACCGCTGTTGAAGCACAGACCACAGGGGGAGGGCGAGAATTGGAGGGAAGTGATGGATTGTTGTGTGTGGGCAGGACCGCCGAGCATTTGATCACACCAAAATAAATAAAACGATGCTGCATAGAAAACACACAGTGAATTGGGTTTTCGCCCCTCACTAGAGAAGAGAGCAGCTTTTAGTGCACCCTACAATTTATTTCGCCAAATACTGAACCATTTGTAAATTTCTTCAGCCCACCAGGAGCTTTACATCCTCTTATGCCTATTCAGACAGCAAATTAACCTGCCTTTACTATTTGTTCAGAAAATGATGAAGTGAAGCACGCCACATAAGCGAGAGCCCCATCCCATCTTTATGGAGCCAAAAATTTACGGAAGGACAAAACTCCACAACCACTCTAAAACCCAAGCAAGCAAGCAAAGAAAAATAAGCCATATAAAGTTTGTCAAGTTAGATTTATGCACAGAAACCAAGTGCTGCATCAGATACTGTCCTTTAAAACAATAGATAATTATTTCTTTGTCAAGATTTCTGTTTCGCTTGGGTGATGTACTTAAAACTGTCTTCATATACTCTGTCCTGTTCACTTGCTTTGATTTCAAAATTGCTCGGTTTATCTTCTGACATCTTTTATCCATTGCTATATTTAATGTTACGGTCCAGCGTTAGGGTGCACATATTCCACCGCCAGCTACAGAGGGCCAGGAGGAGGCACAGGCAGCTTTCACTCGGAGCCAACTCTCTCTCCCTGCCCGCTCCGCGCCGCATCAGTAGCTCCGTGCTTCCCATACTCCAACTCACTATTACAGTAATTGTTTTTCTTATTTTTGTTTTATTGGTTATAGCAACAGCCGTATTTCCAAGGCCAAGGTGAAACATTCCATCAGCGCAATTGCAATTGCCCAGACAGGCCGGGAGAAAATTGATTTTATTTTGTTGTCATTAAAACCAGATAGGGGTAATCGAGTCATCTGTTCACCAGCCTTGTTACCGCTTCTTGTAGTGGCTGTTGTTCCTAACAGCTGTAAAATCCAAGTAGTAGAAAAGCAGGTGCACCCGAGGCCATGGGCTGATCACTCCAGCCCCCTAACCACAGACCTCTGGCCAGGGACAGACAGGGCGTGCAAGGAGGGATGAAGCTAGGGAGGTTTAAGCCAGTGTAATTGAGTGGTTCAGAAAGAAAATGGGAGATCTTGGACTGGCACAGAGGGGGAGAGGAATTGTGTATTCTTGTCCCCCAAAAAAGTTGAAACCAAGACAGGAGTAAACAGCTGGCTGTCTGCCACCACTGCCAATATGCTGCTTGAGGAGAATTTTTGCCACACTTTCTTTCTTGCCACCTCTTGCTCAGGAAACAGGACTTAACACCAATAACATCTATCAATACCACCCTGTATCCAATTTCTTTTCTCTGTGCTCCACTGGAAAAGCTGTTCCAGAGATCACCACAAGGCTGTGGCCTCAGCCCACAGCCCCGGCTCATGACTCTTTCAGGTGTGAGATGCTGAAGCTGCCCTGGACTTGCAGCTCTTTTTCTGCAGACCAGCACCCAAAATCCATACTGCTGTCTTTTCATCTGCCAGGCGCCTGTCCTTGATGCCATAAATCTTGTCATGCCCAAACAGAGCCATTTAAACACCTCCCTTTACCTCAAGAGCAACTAGAAGACACTGCAAGATGACTGTTTAGCTCCCCTAATACATGTTCTCTCATTCTTCCCAGTCAACACTTCATAAAGCGTGGGGTCACCACCGTCTACATCAGGCAGACAGGTCCCCGTTCCCACCTCTTTGGAGACAGACCTTACCATCACCTGCCATCACCAGAGCCAGGTGAGCCTACAGTGCTCCTCCTGCCTTTCAACAGAAGGTGGTTTTGATGAGCAGCTCTCAACTTGAGAGTCCGCTTTTGTCTTCTCTCCTTCAGAGTGGAATTTTGACATTCTTAAGGACTTCTGCTGTGCAGAGAACAGCAAGAGGTTGCGTCTACACCATGAGACAGAAACTGCTCAGGGCTTGCCTTTGTGATTTGACTCCATGACTTACCCTGGTTTAGCGCCCTTGGTAGAGGAGGCAAGAGAGAGCACACTGATGGAGCTCTAGGAGGCTGCAAAAAACAGCCCTCAGACACAGGAGAAAAATCAAGCCTTTGTGTAAGGACATGCTGAGCCCCAATGGGATCATGTAAAAATGTATAAAACTGTAATAACAATACAGAAACTGTGATATATATGCAAAACCAGCTGAAGACCTGGTCAGATAAGGCTTTGCTAACATAGAAAAGATGTAGTCCCTGATCTGAAAAGCTTACTGTATTGTTTACTACTACTTCTAGATTACTGATGCATATGCTAAATAGCCTCTGAAGCACAGCAACAGCTACTTCCAACCAACTCAATAGGATTATTTTTTGCTTATGTTTTTTCAG
Organism: Calidris pugnax; assembly: GCF_001431845.1. Lineage (NCBI taxonomy): Eukaryota > Metazoa > Chordata > Aves > Charadriiformes > Scolopacidae > Calidris > Calidris pugnax. The sequence goes on along the minus strand of NW_015094506.1, from coordinate 21,957,386 downwards.
ACAATTTTTCTGTCCTTGCCAAAAGAGGTCATGTGTAGATTTGAATTCCTCAAAAAGATTTCGTAAGACAAAGATTTCGTACTTCAAGTGCAGCACTGAATGTAATGATATATTGTATTTACTGCAGGATTTTTTCCCTCGGGTTTTGTAGTTCAAGAAAAGTAATCCAGTTATTGGGACAATTTCTAAAATATTCACTCATGATGCTCATGGTTTTACCAGATTGCCAGAACTTTTCTTACCCATAGTCACGTTTCTGAGACAAATTTAAGTACACTTCAGGTATTCTTAACTGTTCAGAATATTTTTTTTAATCAAATTAAGGATTTTGTGATTATTAAATGTTTCAACTTTCCAGAAGTCAGACCTGATATTCCAAGGTGTCAGTCATTCAGCTTTGCAGAAGAATTCAACCAGTTGTTCAGGAGAAAAAATGGAGGAGGAGAAGAAAACGAAAAAGAGGTGGGGTGGGAGGATGGGTAGGTGATGTAATACTAGGAAATTGAAAGCCTTCTGACATACTGAGAACTTATTTATACTCTATGTAACACAGCGTAAAGTCTTTACCAACTACATTTCTTCCTTAGTAATTAACAGAGCTAAGAATGTTATTACTATTTTCTCTAGGCTCATCTGTAAAAAACCCTCTTTTTTCATTTTGATCCTTTTTGACAGCAGCATGAATTTGTATCACTTTTATTGCTGTACTCATTCATTTCTTCTGGAGTCTAAAAGGTTATTTATAAACTCTAGGATATATACAACACACAAATATTTCCTCAACTGAATTTGTCTTCATAAATACTCAGTAGAAGGTCACTAGATGAAAGAGGCTTATATTTCCATATGATAAGACAGGCAGTATAATGTATGTATCCTATTTAACACCATCTTCTGGTTAATCTTATCAGATCACATTAGCTGAAATAAATGAATCAAAAAGTTAAGATCTATTACACTTCTTTGCAGGATAAAAAAATTTATGTCATGAAATTTCTGTAAATTAAATTGAAGATTAGAACGCTTATTTAGTGTGACATTTAGATGCAATCAGGAAATTTCTATGAAAATATAGCATACAGTGAAGAGTAAGAATTCTGCAAGATATCAAATTGTCTTTAGGAAAAAAAAATTAAGTTTGCCAAAAATGCATTTTTTTAATCCAGAAAACTTAAATCTAATACTCATACCCTTCCGCTTCATAGGAATTTATACCCAGAAGATACTTCTTGGTTCAGTTCCACTCACACTCTGCATCAAATATTTCCTTTCACACACTGATTGAGCAGCATCTTAAAACCAGTTACACGCCTCTCCCCTCTTTTACTTTACAGGTGATGCGAGCTGCCTTCATTGCTTTTGGGTGTCACATGCTCCTATTTTTCTTTGGGGCCAAGTCTGTGCGTCACCACTAAAAAGAGGATACACCACAGACTACTCACTTGGCCAAAGTGACGTACACCAAAGACCCAGTCCTTTTAAAAAAACAACCCACAGGGTTCAATGAAGACAGTGATAAACTCAAACCACAGCCTCAATGAAACACTAAGGCAGCCAGAAAAACATACTGATATCAAATGTTTAATGTGTCAGGAAGACACAAATGATATCTAGCAGATCCATCCAAATAAGAAAACTGAAATGAAATATTATGAGCTCTGAATGCATTAAGATAATGTACAACTGAATATTTTGTTCCATCATTTTAAAAGACATCACTGGCACGTACCACATTATTCAAATCGAAAGCCAGATTTTTAAGCAAAGAGAGAATTAATTTAGCTCTGAAAATAATAAATGATTGTATGGATACTTCTGTTTTGAAAACTGAAACATTGCCACTACTGGATTTGATACGTCCTTATATCAATCAAGAACTAGCAACAAAACCAAGAACCTCAATCTTAATAGAAAAAAATTTGAACATTTTTCATCCCAGAGACACAAGCTGTATTCCCATGCAGCAGCAGGCTCAGTCAATCCAGCATTTTGCAGTGGATGGTATTTTATTACAAAGATACCCCTTTACTACAGGGAGAGAGAATAAAAAGGAAAGCGCAATAAAACTACCCTGTTGTTCCCCAGCACTCAGATTATCAATGCAGACAGCATGTCAGCTTTGCATAATTTGGAGGGTCTTGTAAATTTACATTTTTATTAAATCAACTACAGCATCTATTTTCCAGCTATATTAACCACCTTTTCAACACCATCGGATGATTTCACACAGACTTTGTAGCAGAAGGCTTTACAGGTCATGAAAAATCATTAAGAGGTGCAGCGGCTTCCGAGGACCACTCCTGGAGAACGTGTCACGTAGAAGGCGCAGCACATTGGAAAGCAAGGAAATGTGTGTGCTCAAAGTGGTAACAGGAGATGAGAAGAAATCTGCGAAAGATGCCACAACACCAATGCTGTGGCACCGCGCAAGTATGGTAGCTTCATTGCCTAGGAACAGAGTAGTAAAAAATAATTCAGGGGCTTTCTGGATAAGAAAAAAAAATAGCACAATTTATTGACTCCAAGCAACATTAGCCTTTTTGAATTGGCAGGTACTAAAAAACTGTTGGTAAAAAATCAGTCAATATTGCCACATTCTGGGATAGCTTTCTGTTAAAGCACTTTATAAAACAGCAAAGAATCACATTTTAACTGACTTACCAAAAAAAGTATGATTTAATGATGTATTTCATTAAATTTATAAGGTAGTATTATAGGGAACAGAATACAGACACCTTTTCTGTATGAAAATAACTCTCCAGTACACACTATCCTCTAGCATAACGTAAGGAACAGCATTCCCTGCATTATCCTTCACGGCAATCCCACACCAGAGCTTCATAAAAATGCTTTATGCCAGTCCATATGAATTACTGGCAAAAATTAAAACTGTCCTTCCCAGTGAAACTGCTTTGATATAGAAAAGTTTCTATATCTATATCTCATATATACATGAGAAATGTTTCTTACTGGAGGAATTGTCCTAAAAAGCTCTTTAAGAAATGTAGCACAACTCTGACTTTTCATTCCTAACCTCATTTCAGATGCTGGCTGTTCAGCTTTTCCCAGGCTTTCCCAGCTGCCATTTTTTGTTTCAAAATAATTAGGGACTTAGGAGAATTATAAAATATGAAGATGCTGCGTGTACGACAAAAATTAGAAACTTGTAGCAGCACAAGTATGTTGCAGTCTCTCACAGGTAATTTCAAGCACAGCCACAACTAATTTCGATTTAATTCAGAAAGATGTCTCCTGACAAAACCAGTAGCTTGTGAACCCTTTCAGATACTGCTTCATTTCTAGTAAGTATGTGTGTCCGTACCCTTTCTTTTGGTTGGGTTTACGATGACAGAAGAGAGTGCTTTCTCTCAGGGGCATTACTAACAATTTGCCCCTGTATCTTCTGAACCAGCAATTAGTAAAGGACCTATAATTTTTCAAAAGATCATGAAATAACCTACAACTGAAGGATCCTGTCTGCCCTCCCAGCAGTGAAAGGTCCCACAAAGAGCACTGTGCCTTCTAGGATGCTTGTAGATCTCAGGGAGAGGAACAAGAAGTAAGGGACCCTGCTCAATGAACACAATCAGCCCAGCCTGGGCTCCTGCCAGCAACATGCATATAATTACAGGCTCTGGGATTTAATGTAATCTCAAAACTAAAGGATGACTCTGTCTTACAAGTAGCTTCCACATGCCGCACTACATGGTTAAAGACTCCTGTAATTACAATTTCTGTATGGCTTTGTACTTTGTAGAGGCTTTTTCAATTAGTCAAAATGATGACCTTCCTATTGCTACATCAGTCTTTAACAAAACACAGCAAAGCATTTCCTCAAAATTACCATACTGGAAGCGGGGACAATCTCTTACACTTAGCAGAAAACAGCTGTTTTTACTCTCATTTAAAAACAAAAAAGGATTATGATTCCACTGAAACCACTTGAACAAAAGTGGAATAATTATACCTCTCTCTAGCTATACTGCTTTGTTTTCATATTTTTATCAACCTATTTAGCAGCCATGAAATTGGAATATCACAGTACAAAATAAAATGTGTATTTGGAGGGATGAGTTGAGAATATAACATAAGGTCATTTAATCCACTAGAGGAGATTTTCAGGAATTAACTCTGTAAGTTTTTGTGCGAGCCTTTATATTCAAGATACCACCAGAAAAGATGGAAGATGATAGTTCTAGAGACGCAGCAGAAAGAAGAGGTGGCAGAAGCAGAGTTCCAACCAGCAACACCTCCACACCTTTGCAAGACAAAGGTAAACGCCGATTTCCATCGGTTCTATCCCTACCTGCATGTAAGCTGCAGGAAGACATGGAAGCAGCTGCTTTTCCAAAGCAGAGTGGGTTCCTATGCTGAAATTAGGCCACATACAGTACACCTGCCCGTGGTATGAACAACAGCCAGCCAACTGGCACCAACCACTGCACCTTCCCAGGCCACATCCACTATTTCATCCCAGAAGCAGAAGTGGTGTGCCTGAAAACCAAAGGTAAATGGAAAATCCAGAAAAAAAAAAATGATTAGATATACAGGACAGGGAAAAACAAGCAACAGGGGAAAGAAAAAACAAATACTCCAGTTTGAAGACAGGTTGCTGACTCTCCTGATTATGACATCTCTACTGGACAGAGCTGTGAACTTGCTAAGAGGTTCACGTTTGACTCTAATTCCCAAACTTGCGCAGCACTGTCCTGTCCCTATTGCAAGCCATGCTACACAGTGACACCAGGCACGCACTGAGGTACCAGCTTGGAAGCAGGACCTGGACAGGGCCTGAGGAACCTTTGGATGAAGTCTGACAATTCCCTAATAGGAATTGTGTGATCCTAGTGCTGATGTAGGCTTGTGGTATGAACCCTGCAGTTTCCAGTTCGCTGATCTCTGCAAGAAGAAACGATCACTACTTTTTGATCCATTTGTCTGCAATATACTCGCACACTAGGTTTGTGCGCACAGACCTTGCAAAGGCCTGGAGGTCGTATACAACACACTGCAGCCCAGGCTCGCCCTGTGTCCCTACCAGGATTTTTTCATTTGGCAATACAAAATTCAACTCGTCTGGAAATTTTGCCGTCTTCTGAGGACTGACAATCAGCCACCATTAAGGAAGAATGAAAAGCATAGTGATCTGTTACTGTAGTCCGGTTTAAGACGTGAGGAACAGGAAAGACATAGCAGACTTGAGGTGAGGAAGGAAATCCTCCTGCCAAGTGAGAAGGTCCTCCTATGCCTCCTTGGATCCCCACGCAGCATGAACACGTTCTGCTCTCCCACCATCACCTGGAAGCACAACTCCACCTTGTCAGTGCTGCTGGTATTTCACAAGGTTGGTGCCACGTACTCTGTGGCCTCCTGAGACCAGCAATGTTGATACCCTACAGACTGCACTGCACTCAGTTTCTATCACATGGCCATCTGTAATTCAATGACCAAGTTATTTCTTCTCATGTTCTGAAATAAAATTTGTGACAAAAACATGGCTTTAGCTGGCCTCATATTTGAAGCCTTAGCATCCACACCAGGTTTTCTCTGGCATCTTCCGAAACTATGCACCTATTGGAGAAGGCACATCCTTTGAGTTTCTGTGCAAACACAACAGCGTTCATAGTCTCAGGAAGAGTGTCGTATGACTGTACATCAGCACATCACGGCAGTAGCACTGACACTTCTGTACAGCCTTTAAATCCGAAGCTGTTGTTTTAGGTGATGATTTTTAAAATGGAATTAATAAATAATTAAGGCCTTTTGGATCACCATCTGAACTATAACTGTTGAAAAAGTATTTAAACCTCCAAACAAAAATCACAAATAAACAGTAAGAATTACAACCTATTGAGACTCGCATGCTCTTCCACTGCAGATACCTACATCCCAACCAGGGACTGTTGCACTGTGCAACGCAGTACACTTTGAATTCACTGTTGTGGCTCAAGATTTGGAAATTAAATGAGCTAACCTGAATTAATTCCATGTTTCTACGACCAGACTCTGTCTGGCATCTAAACAAGAGGTAGCAACCAGTGCTGCACACTATAAAAACCCCTGTGTGTTACTTTTATGATCAGAATTTAGTGAAAAGACAAAAAATCAAGCATCCAAATCCAAGATGTAAGAACAAGGAACACAGACCACACCTGCAGTACTAGGGAGTGTACCCCAGGAAATGATTGCTCTAAAAATAACTAAGCAGATCATTCAAGGTAAGTAAATGAACAGTCACTGTGACAACAGGTTTAAAGCAATCATTGCTTGTATAAATGGGGAAAGACTGAGTATACAGTACCAAAAAGATCACTACCTGCCTTGTGTAGGGACAGCTGTACTACAACCCAATATTCAACTCCAGTGTCCATGCTGGGCTTTCCTTAGTTTGGGTTTGTTTGCTTGTTTTTAAGAGGTTGAAAAACTGGCCAGGGTGCAAGGAAGCGTACCAAGAGTGATTTCAGCAATAAAAATAACTCGGGCAGTGAAAGACTCACCAAACATAATATCATATTGAAAGAGTTTGGACAGTGACCTGATTAGACGGTGCCTAAGAGCTGTCATAGGAAGGACGTGTTGAGTGCTGAAGAGCTTCTCCATCACTTGATGGACAAGGGAGGTAATGAAAAGCTGCACAGGAAAAACAAATGGTTGGCATTCAAAGCCAGTAACATACAAACTAATCACCACCTTCTGATGGGAAGATCTACTAACAGACAAAACTATCAAAATGGTTCTCCAAAGAACAACTGCCTGCCTGCCTTTCTAGAGTACATGTTTTTGCAAAACATCAATTATTGGACTTGCTGTAACAACAACAGGCTGGATGCCACGTCCTGCTTACACAGGGGGTAACCAAACATCTCACATGTCTTTTCTTGCCTTAGAAAGTATAGGAAGCAAAAGATGAGATTGTGATGGCCTCCTGCCGTCTGTATCTACTTGAAACCACTACTTTGAATAAAAGAAATAGACACCATTAAAAATGGACTGGAAGAGTCTTCAGGCTATTTTCATCCTTAAAATACTGATCAGTTTTGCACAATGGCAAAATCTATTATTAATGAATCTGTTATTAAAACACAGGATTAGCTACAGAACATGTTTTATCAAATATATAATTAACACTCATAAAAATCTTTTTATAATCAGAATTCCTAATGTGTTAGGAAAAGCTGCCGCATTATGTGCCAAAACTGCTCCACATTCTCAAAGTGCCAACACTTCAAGAGCCAGGAACCCCTTTTGTGCACCATCCTCACCCCCCCATCCCTTCCCTTTTGCTGTAAAAAAAGGGAAGACAGGATCCATAGCAACAGAAGGCAAACACGCATGTGCAAAGTTCTCGCTTATTTACATCAGAGAGAACATCTATAACAATCATAACTCAAAGCAAATTATCACCATGCTTTGCTCTCAGGAAAGAGTTGACAAAACAAAGGAAGGAAAGGTTCCTAGGCAAGGGGTTCAAGTATTTGTAATGCAATTCTCAAAACTGAAAGGTTGATAACCTCAAGCTTGATCCTCTGTGGATCATTAGTGCTTTAATGGTGTTCCGCTGTTACTCATCACACTTTTAATAGCTCCTTCTTAAGTACTCTTCAAAAAAGTCTGAAGCTTGGCCAGGTAACATTAACGCTTAAAAGTTTATATACATATTTATCAGGTTTTTTTCCTTTATTTTAAATCAGAGAAATTATACAATCTCCTACAGTATACCTGACATTAAATACAACAATGATCATTAAGAAACCTGGAGCAGCTAAATACAGAGCCAAAACAATGCACTCAAGAACAGCCCAACAGAAAACTAAAATACGCTCGTCAAAAAAACAAATATTACTCTTGGGAAATTAAAAGGGTAACTGAAAAAAACCAAAGCACCAGATATCTTCCTATAAACAACAGTCTTCTTGTATTAGTGTAAACTTACCACTTGTAAACTGTAACTTGTAAAACAATTAGTTGTAACAAATCATTGTTGTAATTATTTTTCTAACACTCCAACATTCTTATATAAAAACCCTCTCACATATTTCTTTTGCACCATCAGATGTGAACCAACAGCTTAGCAACAGACATCAAACTTCAAGTTTTGTACTACATTTCCAGTCATCAAGTAGCAACTTTGCCTGGAACTTGCGTATACTTTTTAAAAGCACAAAGAAGCCCACCTTGAATTCTTGATGAGATCCCCTCTGCCACCACAACGCTGCTCTGAAAGCTGCCACTTTGCTTCATGTCACATGATCAAAAATCTTCGTTTTGGAGATATTTCACATGATTCAATAAATCTCAGTGAAAATTTCTTAATAACTCGTTCTAATTTTTCCCTTATGTTTTTCACACTTTTCTGCAACTATTGTGACCTTTCAAAATTTCCCTTAAAAGACGTCTCCTCTCTCCATAGGTATCTGAGCTCTTCTAATAGTTATCCATTAGATACAAATATGCTATGCTCTTCTCATACATTTTTACCTTTTCTCATATCCCAGGTCTGAAACCCATGTGCTGCTTTTCACTGAACCCTTTCTGTTTGCTCCTATGTTTCAAGATGGAAAGCAGCTGTAATTTCATTTAATAGTCTTCATTCAGTCCAACAGACATTTAAGAAGGACCAGTTCCTTTCCTCTGTGTGTGTCCTGTGTTCTTAGTACACCATTAGTAACTCCTTTTTGCAAGTATTGCTGCTATTAGTATATAGCAAACTTAACTGCCATCTGTCCATGTGTGCTGGTCCCTCTGTGCACCACTGCTTCCCCAGCTTTCCATTCATAGTGTATCATCCTATCTTGGATTATTTCCCCATAGATGCATTAACTTGCCAAGTCATATGATATTCTTCTGCGTATTACACATTTCTACTCGTTTTAAAGACAAGTTAAACACATCTCCACTCTTATTACTGTGTAGGTCTCCTGATCTAATTTAATCTGCTAATTTTATCAACAGTTAACGAGGTTGTTAAGTCACTACTGCCTGCCTTATCCTTGAGTCAATTCCTGTGGGTGTTCGTCAAACAACTCATTTTGAGGTATTTTCCCTTGTTAGATCATGAGCATTTAAAACTCACCATTTACTTCAAAAAGACCTACAAACATCCTGAAGTACTGCATCAAGCATTATTGATATTCCAAACTGTGACAAACTTTATTATTTACAAATCTATACTGCTTATTAAATATAGTCATTTACCTTCAAAACCTGAAACCCCTCTCCCTCTTCAATGTTTATTCAATATTTATTTCATTACTGAGATTTTATACAAACCAGCACTTTTAAAATAAAGATCGCGGCCAAAGGTACTTCTCTCTTTTTTTTCTCTCCTCTTTTTAAGTGTATATATTAACGTGTTCCATGGCACGCCACTAGCTTTCTGTTCAAATATAAGGTCAAACTCTACTGGACAAGCAAAAAAAGGCATGTATACATCTATAGATACCGGAGATCAGTGTTCCCAAGCCAGAGACAGAAAGTTGGCAATACTGTACACTTGAATTTCTTTGTATTTGTTTGTGTGTCACAGGCTTTATGAAATCCACCTTGTAACAGTAATCACGGTAAAGCACTTACTTTTTTCCCCCCATCACCCATTTAGGTTTGCACCACGCCAGCTGCGGCACTTCAGCAACGAAAATAAACTTGGTACCACAAAGAGAAGGCTGTGTACAGATTCTCTCTATGAACTTACTTGGAAAGAGCTACATAAACTTAATTGATCAAAAGGGAGTCACAAAAGGATGAAATATTTTGCGGAGGCATATGCTAATGGTACTGCACCAACCTCCAAGACCTGCTGCCTTACCGGAAAGGTCCATAAAACTGTTGAGGTGATGGAAATGCTCCCGAGCTGCCGCTTGGAATGCAGAAACGGGGTGGTAACCGTGCCATTTATTTATTTATTTTTAACGTAAGGCAAGGAGAAAGGGGCCCGGGTGTTTTAACAGGAAATTAGAAAGCTAGTTGATATAAATTCACCACCTATCAAAGCTGCAAGAGCCCGAGTTCCCCTCCCCCTGCTTCCCATTCCCGATCTCTCGGCTGCATCCGAACGCTCACAGTGCTGCTAATGGATAAAAATGGAAACAAATGTATGCAACAAATCACAGCGGGCTGCTGTGCCAGCTTCCCCCTTCTGATTCATCAGACCCAGATCTTCATACTGCTGCTACGTATTAAAATCAATGTTCTGCCGCTTCATTATTGTCATTATTTCTCTTTCACTTCAGAAGTTTCCTTTCCTTCAGACTGCTGCCTGACCAGCTTGTCAGGACATATTTAAATCAATATTTTGTGCATACCCGTGTGTGTGCCGTGCATCTGGATGCCACCTCATTACCATCTGAATTCCTACCATTTCTGTCGGGGCACAAAAACGTGGGGGTAAAAATCATGTCAAATGACAGAAGATTACAGCCATCTATCTCCATCATTTAAAAATCTGAAGTAACCGCGGATTTTGCCATCAGCTCATTTCATACCTGATAAGAAAACCTAAATAAAGATTGAATGCAGCACTTTCCGTGATGCATGAAAACGCAATGCAGCTCGAGCAGAAGGCATTAAAGATTCATCCTCTACTTGGCCAGAACTGGGGCTTCAAGCTACTTATGTCAACATCGCCTGCCGCACCTGGGGCACACTTTCTGGAAGGAAACCCCTAATAGTGCAGGCTGTTAATAGGGAATTCAGACGTTCTGAGTCAGGTGAGTGGTAAAGTTACTCTTTGGGAGGGAGAAGCCCTACTGAGAGCAAATGCAGCCACAGGCAGCCCACGTTTACAGAGAAATTGGTATTGCTGGTTGAGCTCCAGGTCAGAGAAGCTCTGCTGGTACCGCGGTCCAGCAACAGGGATGCTCCTGCGGTACTGCCAAATGCACGCTGGAGGAAACAGGTGAGGCTGCAGAAGATCTGAGGCGTAGACAAATCTTTTCCCTGCCTTTTTGCACAAAGATGGGGCAGGCATTAAAGGGACTACTTGGAATCCCAGAAATATTGAATTTACTACTTCAAGATCCTATCAACAAAAGCAGAGAGGAAAAATAAGCAGTTTTCACAGATTTTGAAGTACTTCGATTATATTCATTTATCTGTTCTTTCCTAGTCCTTTTTCACTTTCTCTGATAAACACACATAATAAATCTCAACTGCAAAATACAAACCCCTTTAAATAAAAGAAAGTATTAGGGACCCTATCAACACTGAATCTATTTATTTATTTATTTATTTTAATAAAGCCTGGAATCAAACCCTATATTGACAGTATCCCTTTCAGGTGTGAGCAGAACTAAACTCAAGTTCATCTCTCCATTTGCTTTCATACGAACTACTGGCCCTAATTTTTGAGTTAACATCTGGAAGCCTGTATGAATAAACATATTCACTGATAATTTCCCTTAAAGGGCTGAGTTTACGAACTAAAGCTGTAATGCAACAGGCTCCAGCACTGAGATGATCAGAAGCATGACAGACATCTCATCCAGAATTTGTAGTTCTGGATCCAGTCCTTGGCGGGACCCAGAGCACAAAGGCCCTTGTTCTCTGTTTTAGCTCCTTTAAGCCAAAGACAAGTAGGAAGAGGGGTAAGATCATATTGACATGCCTACACGAAGGCCAGAATTCAACCCCACAGAGAGCTGCAAACCAAAAGAAGACTACCCACTCACTCTGAACAGAAACAAAGACAGAAGAGAAAATGGCAGAGAGGACTACAAAGGTTCGTTTTTTCCTATCAGAGTCATTAATATTCAGTTTATTCCACATGAAACATTTGTTTCAATGGACTGAATAGCTCAGAAGATTGACTTTGATTTTGGGAGGCTTTCATTCGTAAGCTGTCAGTTTGGATCTAGCTGAGGGAGGTACTGACGGATGGTTTCTCATATCTAAGAGTTGCTTAGTGGCGTATGACAAATGACAAAGCAGTTGCAGACTGAGTTATACAGTGAGTCAGCAGTCCTTTCCCAGAAGGTTCAATACTAATTAAGAGGCAACTTGACACCCTTTGTGTAAGGCTGCTTGGAAACTTACGCCCAAATACCAGAAACAAATCAAAACTGAACTAGATACCTTAAACTTCAGCATGGAAATAAATAACAGCCCTACAGTTATATCATAGCACATCCTTCAATATCCCTGTTACGTTTTTATTGGAACAGTACATTCAGTTATATGATGCCTGACTAACAAAAAGCCACTTTTTGTTCCCTCAAAAATACTGTCAGTATTGAAATGTTCGCCTTTTATTCAAAATAGCGCTTTGGTGGACAAGCTCCCTCTCGAGTCCATCATGCAAACCCGGTAAGCGCAGTGGTACGCTAAGCAGGGCTAAGGAGGGGTCCCTCAGGAAGGCACTGAGCTATGGCCAGCGTGTAGCTCACCTCCTCCTGCCTCCCTGGGCTTCAGGCTGGGAACAAGCCCCCTCTTTGGCTCTGGAAGACAACTCTGCCATTAGCAACGGATTTGAATGATGGCTCGTATCACATCCCTTCCTCTCCATTTAATGTTACGCTGAGACAGACAGAGACTACCAAAAAAGAAAAAGGCTTTTTTCCTCCATTTTCCTTCCAAGTTGCACTGGTCGTGTGGTGAGCGATGGGTAGGAAGGACAGACCCCCAGCAACTCACCCTCAGTCTTTTTAATCCATGCCAGCTCTGCCCCAGCCACAGTGCACTTGCCTGAAGTGCTTCAAGCACCGCAAAATCCTGCCTTGGGGGCACCGGTTTCTGACCCTTATTTTCTATCAAATGCAAAAGTCCTGTGACAGGACTCATGTAAAATTTGTGCTGTGCATTTACCAGCATGAAGAAAATTGCATTTCAGGGATGGGACATCGCTAATTGCAAGGAAATGAGTTACAGCGAAATGCCAGTAAGAACCAGAGTAATAAAAGACAGCCTCAATTAAAAGTTACAATAACAATGCAAGGAAAGATACAATATGATGCATGTTAGCAGCCTGCTCAAAATCTCAGCACAGAGCAGCATCAGACACAGGAAGTCATCTTCTGAAAAAGCTAATTAATCATTTAGGTAACAAGGAAAGGTCATACCTTTGATCAATGGGATCTAAGAATTATAAGCAGAAGACCCGTATTGTATACACTCCACAAAAGGCTACTGTGTTTTAGAAAATAGCTCTATTTGGGGGTTTGGTGGGGTTGGTTTTCTTTTTTAATACTATGAAAAGGTGTTTGGGTTTTGTTGGTTGTAGTTTTAACTTTCACAACCAGTGTTCTTTATGTTCCATTCTTTGCATAGTATTTAAAACATCTCCCTGGCATGGGTGACAAAACCTACAATTGTGTCTTTCTTTTTCCAGCTGCTTGTGAACCATATAGTGTTTCATTCATGAGTGGGGAGAACATGTGAGTTAAATCAACAATGATCCATCTTAAAAAAAAAAACAAAACCAAAAAACCACAAAATAGAGAGCCACAAAACAATAAGAAACTCAGTAAGACCCAACAAGAAACTCAAAAAACCAGCTATGTATAAGTAGGTCTTGTAAAATCTTCTCTACAGTATACAGTGTATACTGTATACTGTCTCCCACTACTTTTTAAGCTTGTCCACAATGAAGTTTTTTCTACAACTGAAGGCATGTATTTTTTGGTCTTTTAAACCACGTCTCTATTGGAGAGCTATAAGAGTTCACATCTTGGGAGAAAAAGCAATTCAGTGGATTGTTAAATTTGTCACCATATAAATCCTCTTCACAGCATTTTTTCCAAGTTGATTTTCAAGGTTAAGAGCTGTTTCCCATACTCCTCTGCTACGTTAGGTTATTAAACAAGTGTCATAAAAGGCGGCTTTGATTTGGTAAGAGATTAAAAAGAAGTTTCCTTTCATACCTTTAGCTATCAAAATGCTACGGTATATCTACTCAACATTAGAGCACTGGTGAACGTGCTGCAAACAAAAATCCCTGATGATGCAGAAGGTTCCTTCATCCTACAAAGAGCGCAAGGAACAAGCTTTCAGGGAAGGCAGCTGTATTTTAGATCGTACATCACAAACAATTTTTGGGGAACATCTAATAATGTGATGTTTAGTAAGGTTCCTACAGTACCCCTTTTTCAGCTTTTTTTGGCTGCTGCTGAAATAAAGCTTTCCTCCCCCATGGTCAAGTCTCTCTCCTCACTTTCTGTTTGTGCAAGGAGCGTTTGCTGGGAAAACAAGACTGAAACCCCAGGATTGTTCCATATTTGGAAAAAAGGAAACAGAGAAGGCTGGAAAGGCTTCAAATCCTCTCTGAGCGTGAACCAGCTTTCAAAACCGCCTCGGAGGTGGCTCTGTCACTGCCAACACATCGCTTCTCTCCCACCACAGGCTGGTCCACCGCCTCCGCAGGACGGATTCCTTGCACTGACTCCATCGCCTGTGACGAGGTCGTGTTTTACTTCCCCCAGGCGTAGGACACAGTGTGCCCTGTGACAGCACCAAGGGGTTTGCAGTGACACATGGCATCAGACACCAGAGCAGTGACTGGGAGACAAACCGAGTGGCCAATACACAAAACCCCATCAGTTTGAATTATGTAGAGATAAACAGGAATATTTTCTGATAAAACATAACAAAGACTGTTTTACTTATGCCAAAGCAGCACTTTGGGGTTCTTTTTGAAATCAGTTTGTTTCCAAATACCTCAGGAGACCCCATTCCTCCCCCCCAAAAAATATCCCAACCCCAGAGACAGTGTCACAAATGTGGAGCAACTACAACCTTCCAGCTCACAAGAGGACCATGCTCCTCTCTTGAACAGACAGCAGATTGGTGGTGGTGATACCCGTGAGTTTAAAGCCAGATCTGCCCAGCAAACATGGAACAACAGTCTCCAACCACTCTTCAACCTGACAAAGATCTTTCACTTTTGAGGATCCAAAGATGTTCAATCTAGGTCTTTGGAATAAGTAAGATGTGACAGAAGCTCCCAGGACCTAGTCTTTTGCTTCAGCCAATGCACCTCCTAATGCACTGAGCAACCTCTGTCCCAAACCTGCCCTTACAGCCAGCTCAGTCTGGGAGGCACAAAGACACCATCCTCTTCCTCTGGCAGGGGATGCCCTCCTGTAACCAGCCTTCCAAGGCTACCTGCTTCCAAGAACGTATCTGCTCCCATACACATGCCCAGAGCTCTGTTTCAAGTCCTTAAATAGCATGGAAAAAACTGTCTGAGACTCAGCTTTCCTCCTTGCCTTTCCCTCCTACCAGAGCTTCAGAGCCAGGGGAAAGAAGCTGCCTCCAGCCCTCTGCCACCATGGCAAGAGTGGTGACAAGACAACAGGGATCCTGCCACTGGAACTGGCCATCTCACTGCTATCCCCCTGCCTTCATCTTCCCACTGAAGTCCCTGGGGCAGATTAGTAAGAGCTGGAACCCGATGTCACCCTCCACTCCCCGAGCCAAAACTCCGGATCCTCCTTCGTGCTGCACCACGTGCTTCTCTGCTGCTCCACACACCATCAAACTTGGTGGAAACACCAAGAACAAGCCTTTTCCCCTAAACATCGTAACCCATTGTTCTCATTGAGACACCAAGAAAGGTTGTTTTCACTGGCAGAACTACAAGCATTTCAGATCTGTAAAACATTAATTAATAACGGCTACCTGATAAGTTCATAAATACTACCAGGGAGAATAAAATTGGCGCAAATGTTAGAAAAGGCTAGGATTTTGGCATCAGGGCTCACTGTGATAATGTTCTTTTCAAGACCAGGACTGTTCTGATTTTTTCTTTTTTAATTAGAGTTTTTTGTGTGGTATAGGAAAGATTTTCTGTGAACAGAATTGAGTAACAAAGAAAAAAAAAGACCTTATTTTGCTAAATCTTTCGATATTACCAAAAATTACAGAAAACCAGTGAAAACAGTCATCTTGTCTGATGTGTCTGCAACAAGGGGAGAATGATTCAAACTCTCTCCTCCTTTTATTTAAAAGTTATATGAAACAATGCTGATGCATTTATTCCCCCTCCCCCCTTTTCCCCCCT
>NW_015094506.1:21908460-21941198 GCF_001431845.1 Calidris pugnax | reverse complement strand
CCCCCCCCCCCCCCCCCTTTTTTTTTTAATCCATAAGCACAAATGCCTATCAGGATGTTTTTTCTCATTAGAAAATATGTTTCTGCAGCACACGGAAAAGATGAGTATGTATGCACACATAGTATAGAGACTATACATCCCTGGACCCACACAGAAGCACAAGCACTCCCTGTGTGAGAAGTCCCAGATCAGTGACCATCGACTCCCTCTACCGGCAAGAGCTGCCACTTTCCTCCTCCAAAAAATAACTCTATGTTTGCTGGCTTTGTCACTTTTGACCAAACTTACAAAACCACAGCCTTAGTCTCATCAAGCCACTTTGAAAGGGGTGGGTGGGAAGACATAAAAGCAGTAAATTACTCCAAAAGGCAACCCAGAACATGAACACTGCAGCACATGGAGCCAAATCTTACCCAGTGCTTGTGACCTGCTGCTTTTTTCCATGTTTGCCATCAAGAAAACTTAGAATTTAAGCAGCTTCCTCACAAATTCCAAATAACTATAGAATAAGCATCCAGTATTTGTTTTAATTGTACTATGCACAGTGATGTTCATGGAAATGAAACTGGGCTCTATTTGCTCTTCGTTGCATGCAAACTTCAGATTTTCCTATTAAAGCCAGCCTTAAAATAAATAATGTAAGAGTCATGAAATAGTACATGTCGTTTCATTTAAAATATTTATGGAATTCTCTAAAAAATAAAATCACTATGTACATTTTACTCTGAAACTTGAAAGGCGAGAGGCTGGATATGCATAAGTGAGCCTGAAGGGCTGCAAAGCCACCCCAGCCCTTCCATCCACCTGCCTTTACTCCCCTTTGGATGAAAGGGACCAGCCTGCTACATTTTTGGCTAGATGAATTTGAGGCGGGCCTGTTACTTACTCTGTTTTCACTGTTTAACCAAAAAAATTCTTGCAACCTGCCTCTCATCTCAGACTTGTAAATTGATGATCTATGGGTTGGGTTTTTTTGTGGCTGACATCACAACACTTAATGGAAATGTTGTATTACTCTACAGTAACACTCAGGTGAGCATCCATTCCATAAAAATGAGCATCCAACAAAGCCCCATAAGAGACAAATTTAGAAAACTTTGGGGAGGTAATTTGTACAAGCTCGCTACAGGCATAAAAGCCTCTTGTAACATTTTCTATCCTCTCTCATCTCCTGCACTTGGCCATTAGCACTACGAGGCACAACAGGCAGGAGGGCAGACACCTGGCCGCTGAGGTGTCCTTCCAGAGTCTCCAGAGACACAACCTGCATCCCGTTATACCAACAGCACGACAGGGAAAGTGGCACAAAACAGCAGCCAGAAACCAGAAAGGACAGGGACCCTTCACGGGAGATCCCTACAACCTACTGCCATTTGAAGAGGAGCCCCACAACATCCAGCCCCCTTATTGCTCCCACAGAGCACCCTGCTGTAAACATGCATGATGCCTTCTGGTGGAGAGGTGTTCTCACAACATGACCATTAAACCAGATTTCCAAAGACACCTCAACCCGGGGGACAAGATTTGTAACAATTCACCAACTGAAGGCATTGCAAAGTATTTCAAATGGAGCGACATCTTGCTTTGTCCCAAAAGGTTGTGTGTGTTGGCTTGACTGTACGAGGATGGCCAACAACCATGTCTGAAAACACAGAGGCTGGCTGAGTGCCTGAGACCTGGCAAAACACCAAATCCTTCAGCTATCTGGCATCACCACCAGAACACCACATCTAGAAATGTTCAACTCCCTATCAGGGCACAAACCTCTGCCAGACAGACGTTGAGCTGGGACCATGACTACAACTACAAAGCTTTGTGTGTGCTGCTGGAACAACCCTGCCATCCTAAAAGGCCTTTCTTCAAAGTTAAGAGAATATTACAGAGCTCCTTTCCTCCTTTTCATTCTGGACTTCCAAGTTACATGAAGTCGTATGCCTAGGTCTCTGCATGCTTCTTTTTTGGTTTTGAGGATGTAGTGGGATATTTAACTTCTGAAAGGAGGATGGGAAATTACCTTTTCTTTTTAAGTAAAGACAGACTATGTAATCATAGGAGTCCAGGAGCTGGACCAATTTAAGAGAGTCCTACCAGCCTCGACATATTATAAGATAAATTTTGAGGTAGCAACAGATGTACATAGGAACAAGATCATTAAGATTACAAAGAAACAGATTTTATTACTACTTTCAGGAAGCTGTTTTAAAGCTCTCTCCAAAATATCTAAAAACTTTATTTTATATGCTGAAGTAATTACACGGTTGACAATTCCACAAGCCTCTAGAATGATCAAAAAACCCACAACAAACTATAAGTCTCATCTTATTTATATGATGTCCCTCATACCTAAATGCACAAGCATCCATCTGTATTCTTGGTGATCTGCACACATAGTAAAAATGGTATTGAAATGTAAATATTATCAACTTCTTCAAATCATAAACCTAGCACTACAACCACCATTTTAATAATCATAAAAACGTTAAGTGTCTTGGGACTTTTTGCTTGATTACTACTTTAGTTCCAGAAATACACAATTTTTACTGAAACCCTCTGAACACTGCATGCTTCTTCATAAAGGCCTCTATTGGAAAAATCAGCAAAGAACTGGATTTTATACAATGCCTGCTAACCCAGAAACCTTTATATATAAAATGAAAAAAATAAAATAAAAAGCAGAAGTGCTAGCATGCTGATTGTTTAGGCAAAGGTGGCGCACACATGCATGATCAATAATGGCTCCTACAGGCACGAACCTGCTTTTTCTGAGAGAAAGGGGGTACTGGCTACAATGCTGAGTTATTTTTAAGTTTCTTTCAGAAAGTACAAAGGGCTCCTGAATTTCTTCACAGCCACAGGTGGGTAAAGGGAGCTCTCGTTTATCATAACCAAAAGATGTTTCTCCTCACAGAAATATTTCATTACAGCCTTAGCAATAGGATAACAACCCAAATCGTCTTAAAAAGCAGGGTTTGTAAAACCTGTTGCAAAGAGACTTTTATAGTGGGAGGGAATTCCTAAGATACACCAAGGTAACTGCATGCAAGTTCTGCACTGATACAGGTAAAATGCAGAAGAGACGGAGAAGCAAAATACATTTCTTAAATTCTGTAGGCAGAGGGCAGCATGCTCCAGCCATCGGCCCTGTCTGGTGCTGCCTGCAGTTTTAATTAACATCTCACTCTCACGGAGAGAACATCTTTGTGTAATGGTGACTCTGAAACCTGCGGATACTTAGTCATGTAATTGACAATTGACTACATAACGTGTTTATGATTTCAGAAATGTGCTTTTCATTACAGATGGCATCTCTGTGTAGCATAAAAGAAATCAGGTTGTGGTCCTAGTAAATGTTAATCTTCTCAAGTCAATAAAAACACTGCACCAAAATGTCACTGCAGCTTTGTTGAAGGAACACATGTTGTAGGAAACATGAAAAGCAAAGTGTGGGGAAAACAGCACATGCATTATAAATGACAACTTGTCTCGTCAAGCTCTGCCATCATTTAAATACAAGAAATATATTACCAAAATGATGTACATTTGTGGAACTGAACAAGTCTGAAGAATTAATCTTAAGCAGATCATTTTTGTAATTGAGTCTATAAGGCTGTCTGCAAGTTCGACATTTACATATAATGATAATGCATATTAGGCAGTAATTACCATGGACTTTTCTTTAATTATTACTGATAACACAAATAAATCCAATGTTCCTAATTGAAGAATGTAATTAAGTCTGACTAGTTTGGAGGGAAAGAGAAGAGATGCAAACATTGATTTTAAAATCAGGAGAATGGCACACTATACCAAAATTCCCTTCCTCTTTCTAATCATGTCAAAGACGGTAAGAAATCTGTCCTCTCTAACAAAAATGAAATATTAACTCTGCTTTGCCCTTTTTATTAATGATACAAAGTGATTTCTCAGATAGCTTTATCCAGGTTTTCAGAAGTCCACTTCCTCACAAAGAAGAGAAACCATTTTAATTTTGACATATCCACACTGTGAAACCTCCAAAGACTGTGTGAGCATCCCCAAGCAAAGCAAGGACCGTTAGCAAATACAGAAAAGCAACCTGGGAACTGGAAACAGAGGGGAGGGAGACTTGAAGGTGGAGGTGAGATCAACTGAGATCCTCTGAGATCCATGAAACATCCCTAATTCAGGTTTAGTTCAAGGAAGCGCGTTAATAAGTAGAAGCTACTCTAGGTTATATTATTAATTTCAAAATACACAAAGTGAACTAGTCCTGAAAGCAACACCAGCAGACTACAAGCGAGACTCAAAGTCCAAGCGTAAATTTAAGAGACAACGACAGGAAATGGTGATTAAAAGCAAACTCCACAAGAACCTCAAGGCAGTCCCTGGGATGTAGCCAACTTGGCCACAAGGACTCGAAAGAAGTTCACTTAGCTTTTCGAACAGTCAGTTATATGCAGCAAGAAACTCTGGCATTAAAAAAAAAAAAAAAAAAAAAGAAATAAAAGAGTCGTTTCAGTTCAGGGAGAATTAATTGCTCTCTGAAATTTTCCCTGAGCGCCTGAGAGCATGATAAAATGCAAACAAGCATTTCCAGGAACACCTGAGAAGATGGGTACACACCTCCTTGGATTCCCAAGGAAACTCCTGTTCCTTCACAGTGTTGGATGCTGTGCAGCAGCAGAAGACCTGGATTTGAAAAAAAAAAAAAAAAAAAAGCTGTGCAAGGGCAGCGCAGAGTGAACTTTCAACATTTCAGGTCGTGGCATTCCCCGTGGGACTGACTAAAGCTGACAGTCCATCAGCTTGACCTTCCCTGCGCAAGCACTCCCTAGGAATTGGACTTCTGAAAGTTCAAGCTTTACATTTCATATCAGCTGGTACCGGCACAGCCCCAGCAGGAAAAGTTCAACATCTCCGCTGAGACTCTGCTCTGCTGCGCTCGTGGCCCCAGCCTCTCCCAGGGGGTGCAGAGAAAGCCAAAGGTGATCCCACCAAAGTCACTCACCTTCAAGGCGTGCTAATACATCCTCTGGAGAAGCAGACAGGAGCAGACTGGCTGCCTGATAGAAGACAGAAGGAGATTTCAAAGGGAAGAATTTCCACAGAAGTCTCATCTTTGAGACTAAAAGACAGAATTCTGAAACCAGCAAGACCTTCAGCAGGGCCTCTGCCCAACTTGGCATCCTTCTGCATCAAAGAATTGTGAAAAATCCCATTAACACAAAGTATCCGCTCTGTACAGCGGATGGCTCTCATCCACATCACCTCCGGTCCAGCTGTGCCCAAAGCTGAGGGACAGATCCTTCTCAGTTAAATACTTGGGATAAAGCCTTAGATTCAAGCAAAAATGGAACTACAATTTTGCAGATAATATGAGGAAAACTGATCTACAAGTGAAAAAGAAAATTCTGTGCAATGCTACAGGTTTTGGTTTTTTTAAGAAAAACACCTGCATTACCATTAGCTATAATAATTGTAAACAGTGAGCATCCCTAGGGCAGCTGAAGCAGCAGAATATATTTGTCAAACAATATTTAATATAAGCTTGTATTCTGAAATGGACTGTAAAATGACACCACTGGGAATCTGTGTTTATTGCTTCTCCATTTTTGTCTCAAATCTGATCATTTTGCTTTGTTTTCTAGGTGTGGGCATCAAGCTTTCCCCCTTCCCTCCTGTCCCATGGAGTTTGTAGCGAGACTGCGGGGCACGTGGAACAGTCCCTCTGCAGTCGGAGGGCTTGCACAGCTCTCCCTGGCTGGGACGGAGTGAAAAACACCACTAGCACACAGCACTGGAAAGCATTGATTAATGGTTGCAGAAAGTTCAAAAGAAAGCAACCTCTTTTCTGAGGGGAACTATAGAGCCTGGCAGGCAGACCTGCTGCGTAAGGAAACTTCTGCTGCTTCTGTCTTGCACAGGGCCAAACACCACCTGCACGAGAATGACAAGGAAGTACCCGCTGGAGTCCACTGATCCCACCTCCCCTTCTTGCTCACTCTGCCTCGCTCCTGAAACAAATTGCCATCACTACCAGGAAAGCAACACCAAACAAGTTTCCCCCACAGACCGCAAGCGCTCCTGTGGGACCTTGCTCACATCATTAACCCATGCAACAACACATTGTACAACCACAGCCACCAGCCCAGACATTAAAAAAAAAACAAAAAACAACAAAACTAAGCTGTGTGCGTAAAGAAAAAGGGATGCTTAGGAGCAAATAAAAAAAGTCCCTCATGCTTTTTCCTCATCTCTCATACACATTGCGATCAGTAAGGAAGAGCCCTCTGCTTCCACCCCTCCCAGCATCCGAAGATTCCTTACTGCTGTGTGATTCCACGTGCATCAGCAGCTTTTGAACCAAACCCCAATGCTCTGGCACATGAAAGGGATGCTAGTTTTTTGGAGAACACAGTTGCAGTGACTTCAGTCACACCTGGTTCAGAAGCACTTGTTAGTCTAGCAAACAGATACTTAAAATACTCACCCTTATGCTCTGTCACACAACATAACCGTTACTATAGTTTCCAACTGGTTTGTAGTCATCTCAGGACTATTAGATGTGCCACAGATACTTTGTACACAACAAGGTGGTTTGGAACAGAAAGAGAAATTCTGCAAATAGAGTGGAGGCTGAAGGAGTAGACTTTATATGGAGTATTGGGGGAAAATCTGCTTAGATATTATATAGTACATAGATTCTCATTTTATCTTTTTAAATCATTAGTTACTCCATTTCGTTCTTGCTAGATGCATTTATAGCTTCTTTCCCCCTGTACATTCTTCACTTTATTAATAACTACTGTAGTGCATTATAATGTGTTAAAGAAGTTTCAATGTGCAATAAACTGTTGTTCTAGTCTCAGAAAGAAAGATCTTCTGAGACACGAGACCCAACAGAAGTTGCATAATCCACAGCCAATTAACATCATCAACAGCTCAACAATTATCAGATGACAGTTTTCCACACACCTTGTAGCAGAACCAAGGCACGCAAAGCTGCGGTGTTTGTCACGCTGCTCTGCAAGGCAGGGACTTGCACGTGGGATCAAGAGCACACGTCAGCTGAAGCGTTTCCACCAGGCACCATCAGGCCCTACAGCAACAGAGGGGATCTGACAGGCTGACCAGGGACAAAGCTGGCAGTTTGCTGACCTTGCATTCATAGCTGTGGCCGATGGCTCTGGCAGGTGATGCCCAAATCTTCCAGAGCAACCAGAGACTGGAAAGAAGCAGCGCTGTTGTCCAAGAAAGTGCATGAGGGGGCTAGGCTGCAGTCCTGATGGAAAACTGCTCCCTGATAAAGTTGTTCTAAAGAACACAATCAACTTTGGGGAATCTGAGTTGGAATGTTTCATGTGAGGAGGATGGAAAAATACCAAAAGAGGGGTTGGAAAGAAGTAGGTGTCTGAAGGGAGTATAACTGGGCAAAGGCAAAGACTTGCAGAGACCAGTTCCTCTGCAAGAAGAGGAAAAGGCAGCACGGCATCAACTTGTGGGAGAGTCTGGAAAGCAAACTCCGACATGATAATTAGGGGTTGTGTGAATAGTAAGGTTATGTGCAGTGCTATTAATTCCGATGGGGGAGAAGTAGTAGGAGTAGCAGGGTTGAATAAAGAGTTTAAATTCGCTTGCTAAGAAAACAGTCAAACCCCAAAGCTCTTCAAAGTTTTCCCATTAATTGTACAGTTCTTTGAAGTATTTTTCCATTTTCTCAGCTTCATAGTCTGTAATTTCAAACGGTGCTAATTCTGCTTCTCCTTGGATCTAGTCCAGTGGATCCGGAAATGCTGTATGATTTGATTTGAATAGTGGAATATTTGGTGAATGATGACTCCAGAAAAAAAGAGAATTCCCAATTTCAAGTAAAAGAAAAAGTAATTCCTTCAAGCCCTGTCTCACATAACACTTTCTAAAACAAGCCTCCTTCCTGCTCGTCTACTCAGTTTGCCAAACTCTCTCCTAGGGCGGTACACAAATACCAGAGACAGCATCCACAATGGCTTCACCTAGAGCATACAGTATTTATAAAACTCAGCAAGACCCGCACTTTTTGCAATGGCATCACACCAGTAAGCTGCTTAATTTGTCATCCACTAAAAACGAACACTGATTCTACTCTGCAGCACAGCTGCTTAGCTTATTATTTCCTGTTTTACATTTGTACATTTGATTTTTCCTTCCCAGCTGTGGCTTCCACACTTAGCTGAATACTATCTTACTCATTTCATACCCTTATCCTTATTTATCCAGAACATTTTAAAGTCTGATCCTGTCTTCAAAACGTTCAGAACTCTTTCAGTTGAGTGTCATCCACACTTCTCATAAGTATTTTCAAATTCATTATGCAAATCATAAAAGAAATATTGAAGAGAACAGGGCACGTGACGGAGCCCTTCAGAAAGCTGACTCCCACCACTTGGACTATCAAGTCATTGAAAGCCAAACCTTTGCTGCAGCCTTTCTACCACTCAGAAGTCACTTTATAGAGACTTCATTTAGAGTACTTCCCTGGTTTACACAGTACAATGTCAAGTGAAATAGTGTCAAAAGCCTAACTGAAGTCAGAATGGATCATGTCTAATATTTCCTTCTTAGCCTTCCTGCCAGTTACTCTGTCAACATCAGAAATCGGACTAGCTCAATGTAGTTTGTTCTTGACAAACCTATTTGGGTATTCCCTTGCTACTTGCAAAGTAGCAAGTACTTGCAAATTATTTAATAATTTATTCTCGGGTTTTTTAAAATGCCTGGTCTATAATTATTGATAACTTTCTCTGTTTTCCCTTTGGGCACTGCAACCACCTCCGCCCATCACTAGTCCTCTCAGACCCTCTCTCTCTCCCTCCATGAGTTCTTAAGAAATACAGAAGTAATGATTGCTTTAGCCAAGTCCTTAAGTCCTCTGAAGTTAATGCAACAGATGCTCCTGACTTGAAACCAAGTACACCTTTAGCCTCTTCTTCATTCTTGCCCATCCTTTCCATCTCCTTCCTAGAAAGCCCTGAGCACTGACCACTTAAGCTCCTCCTTTCCATTTTTCTCCTTCCCACCCCTATATTCCTTTTTCCTCAAGTAAAAAGCTCTTCAATAGTGCTAGATTATACTTTACCATAAAGTCTGGGTTTGTTTGTTACAGCTGGGCATGGCTGCTGATGTTATAGAATCATAGAATTATCTAGTTTGGAAGGGACCTTAAAGATCATCTAGTCCAACCATCAACCCAACTCTGACCAAAAAAAAAAAAAGAAAGAAGAAAAAAAAAAAAAGCAGGGGAAATGGAAAGCACAGTTTTATCCTCTCTCCTTGTGCCTTTGGCCAGTTTCTGCAGCACTTGCTGGCCATCCCCTCTTCCAAAAAGGGCTCCAAAATGAACGAACCACCTGAATTCAACATTTCTATCAGGCAGAAGTAACATCCCCACCGGGTTTAATATTTTTCCTAGAACTTTTTTTTTTTTTTTTTTTTTTTTTCCCCGGAAAAAAAAAAAAAAAAAAAAAAAAAAAAAAAAAAAAAAAAAAAAAACCAACCAAAAAACCACTAAACCATATTCCTGAGGACCATGTCAACCTGTCTTTTGAACACCTCCAGGGATGGTGCCTCAACCACTTCCCTGGGCAGCCTATTCCAATGCTGGATAACCCCTTCCGTGAAGAAATTTTTCCTGATATCCAATCTAAACCTCCCCTGGTGCAACTTGAGGCCATTTCCCCTTGTCCTATCTCCTGTGACTTGGGAGACGAGACTAACCTCTGCTTCTCTACACCCCCCCTTCAGGTAGTTATAGAGCGCAATAAGGTCTCCCCTCAGCCTCCTCTTCTCCAGGCTGAATAACCCCAGTTCCCTCAGCCTCTCCTCATAAGACTTACTCTCCAGACCCCTCACCAGCTTCGTTGTCCTTCTCTGGACCCGCTCCAGCGCCTCAATGTCTTTTTTGTGGTAAGGGGCCCAAAACTGAACACAGCACTTGAGGTGAGGCCTCACCAGTGCCGAGTACAGGGGGAAAATGTTCTGTGTCTTGCTCAATTATGAAGACATTTTGTGGCAATACCACAAAGACACCTCAGGGGGTAGGAAGGCTGAGAGATGCTCGATTTCCCTGGCTGGAAATGAAATGGCTGGACCCAGACATTCCAGAGCGGGAGCAACTCCTCCCTGGGGAACGGCAGTGGTGGCACCGTCGCTGCCTTCCCGTGGGGAGGGGACAGGCAGCCATAAGCTCCGAATCAGCACATCATCCACTTCCCTGACCCGGCACTTCTGCAGATGTCCGTGTGCTTCTGGGAGGGCCCCCGAGGGCTGCATCCAGGCCCTGGCTGCACAAACCCGGCACCGAGACGGCAACAGAAGCGCCATTCACGTTTGAAAAGCAATGTGACGGGTTGAGCATAGTGCTATCTTCGCTATTAAATCTGTATCAAGATTATGAGAAAAATTGCTTGCATAACCTTTCTGCAGATGCTAATAAGAATCAGGAGAAAAAAGACAGAGTGAAGCTAAAGCGATGTGAAATTGGTGTAAATGACCGAAGAACTGACCTGGCAGCCCCTGTGCCACTGGTGTCACACCACTGTGGTGAAGGAAAGCTCATTCTGCAAGTCCCTTCTAGTGGCAGAAAGAAAATGTCAGTCTAACATTACTGGCCTGTGATTTTCATAAAAGCCAGTTAAAATAGGGAATTTTGTATTGTTTCAGCTCTTTCATCCAAGACTTAGGAACACCCAGACTAAGGAGTGAGGAACAAGAGATGCAGCTTCCTCTCAAGTGAGAGAGAATGCAGTTGAAATAAAAGGAAAAAATTCAGTTATACATGCCCTGATTCAGCTGGGCTTTAGTGCCCAACATATACAAATCTCTTTTTCATTTGAGCCAAGTAATGATTTTAACTCTTCAGCAGTTAGAGAAAGCTGCCTCACCAAGGTGTGTTTCTGAGGACCCTTCCCAGCAGACAGGTTACAGGATCTGCTGCCTATTGCCCAAACTTGGATTTATGAGGCAGGAGCAAAGTTAAACACAGAAAACCTTTGCTCACATAAAATATTCCTACAAGGGGACCACCTGCTATTTATGCCTGGCAAAGAGCAAAAAGCTGTGTTGCAGGTGCAGAAAGACGACACTGATTTGTGACAAACCTTCAATAGCCCCCGGAAAGCCACAGCGAAGCAATGTGTGTTTTACCAGCTCTTTGGACAGAAGACAAAGAGAACGATGAGGTGATGACCTACATGGCAGCTCAAGAGCAATTAGGCTGGGAACTGCAGCACTTTCACCATTATAGTGAAGTGCACTGGAGGATGCTCATACAAAACAGAAGCCTGCAGTGCCGGTTAAAGTCCTCTCAAGCTAGGAGGAAGGGTGGAAAAAGAGAGGAAGAGGAGGGAAAATCAGAACTGATATGAATGGGAAATTATTATTCAACAAGCAAGCATGCTACAGTAAGATCCTAAGATGTAGTGCAATAAAACCTCTCATTTATTTTTGAGGCATATTATCATTACCACACTCTACACTGTATCAGCATTTTCATTCTTATCTATTTCCAGGAGATTATAACCTAACTCTAAAAATGTGTTTGTGGGGAAAACTAGCACACAAACCTCAGCCTGAAAGAAGCTTTTCATTTCTGTCAAATAATTTAATTTGTCTGAACGAAATAGTAATAATAAAAAATGATAAAATTTAGAACTCCCAACCCGTATTCTCTCTGTTCAAGGCATTATATTTAAGTGCCATGCCCTACTGTTACATTCATCAGAAACTGATTTAATTTTTTTCTTTTTGTAATGTAACATTTCTTTTGTTTTATTACTTTCTTCCCTTGTCTCCCCCCTGCACGGTTCCTTTCTTTTTGTGCCACAACTTTTCCTGTGTGAATTCAGCAAGCATTTCTCATTTTATTTCTTTCCACTTCTCTCCATCATGTTCACTTACCTCTGAAATGCACTCTCTTTTCTCATCTCTTTTTCTCCCCCAAACCATCCCATCTCACAGTGCACAGACCTGTTCCTTAAATCTATCCTGTGCTCCCTCATTCATCATGATGGCCAAACTAAAACCAGCAGGCAGAGGCGAAAATACCCCTCATAGCATCAACAGCAAGAAGGAAATATCTTCTACTACAGCCATAGACAAGGAATCACTCCCCTCGATCTCTCTTGAGACAAGGAGATGATGGAGGAGAAAAGCATGGCACAGGTTGCAGTAGCCCTGCTGCTGTGCCCAGGTTGCCTTAGGCATAAGGGCATGTCTCAATTTTCTGTGAAGATAAGATGGGGAAACATAATACCTGGTAAGTAATCTAGGAAACAACAGTATCTGATTGGAGATTTCATGATAGAATATATTCAGTTTGAAAACGTTACTCTAGTAAAGCTGAAGCACCACCCCCTGGATGACTCCTCAAACCAAGGACAGAGGAGGTTTTTGGAGCCTCAACTGTCTTGAACTGTTTTCTGCTATATCTTACCTTAGTAGAGCCCTTAAGCCCCAGACATCTCCACCTATTCATGACTTTAGAGACTACTGCATTATAAAATGCTAAACAATTACTAATGAAAACATTGGACCTGCAACTTGGCATTTCTTTTCTTTGGGGACATTTCACTTTTAATTCTCATTTGGAAAACTTCCAAGTGTTAGGACCTAGGCCTTTTAACTGGAAGGACAACTCTTAAAGTATCCCCATAAGAATGACACAAGAGGTCAGTCGGAGGTCATTTTGGGAAGCTCACCCAAAAGTCTATGCCTACCTTAAAAAAAACAGTCAAAAACATTTAAATTTTAAGCACTAAGGTTTGATTACAGAAACAGATCTAGGGTTCTTTTAAATAAAAACCCCAAACAAACCACAAGAAAACACAATTCTTAGGAGTTATATCCCAGAACAGCTCAGCTATCTGTCATACAGCTGACAGTTGGAGCGCACAGTCTATTTACATTCCTGCGAGCTTGGTGGATATACTGTGAGCCATCCCCGTACCAGGTAGATTGAAACTATTGCCACATATCATAAACAACATCTTCTCCTACTGTAAGACCTTTGAAAAAACAGTTTTTCTCTTCCAGTCGTACGTTTACTGAAATATGCAGACTCTGGATAGACTTCTGCTTCTGAGATAGCCTGTATTTATTGTCACTGTCCAACTCCGAGTCTGGTGCACGGCAGCTTTCAGATAACTCTGGAGATGGTACAGGGCCACCTGAGACGAAGGGTTCTTACTCATAGCACACACAAAATTAATTTACAGTGATTTTGCCAATGCACTGCCCTCCATGCAAAAGATACTGAGCTTCTGAGGTGCAACTGAAATGCCTCTGGCTGCTCCAGTGGTCTCTAAGCTCTGTCACCTTGTTCCCGTTCTGACTCCACGACTGTCCCCTATCCCCGTCTCTCACTTATGCATCTCATACTTCCTTTCTGCATTTCTTCTCTCTCAAGACATACTGCTCCTATACCAAGCAGCCCTAGATTTTTTTCATCCTCTCTCTAATTCCTGAAGCTTGTTTTAATTTTCTCTTATTTCTGCATGTTCAAGGCAAATGAGTAATGATACAGAGCTGAGCTCCATTACTGCCTCCACTACAGCTGTGTGACCCTTACCAAATTGCTTAGGGAGAACTCCCAAGACATAATGATATATTACGTCTAGAAAAATGACACAGCCCGCTCCTGACAGCTGCATTTCTGGTGGGCTCTTTGCCCACAATCCCACGATGTCCTCACCAACTAGTGAGGGGGGGCTCTGGTGGCAGATGCCCAGCCCGACTCACACAATCCAGGGAACCCCGAGAGCTGCCAAATCACTTCTCAGAAATAGGGAGCCGGGATTCATAACAACAGTCAGTTCTGGGAAGCCACACCTAAAGGCTGAGGACACCTGATGAAACTATACTCCTACCACCATTTTAAATCATTGATGATTTCTAACCATAATATCTAAGAAGCCAAATTAGGTTTCAAAACCTATTGTGCTGAGAAAATAGTGAGTGTAGCACAGAGTGTGTGTGTAAGCCCCAAAGAGCCTACAGTGGCGGGCAACACAGGAGGCAGCAAATGGATACACAGAGATGGACAGAAAAGGACAAGGAAACAGACAACTCTGATCTGAGCCCATCCACAGCCCCAAAGTGCCCAGAAGCTCACCAACAACCCAAGCATCGCATCACAGATACTGCCTCACAGATGTGAAATACAACAAGGTTTTATATCGCTTTTCTGCTTTTTTTCTAACAAGACACAGATAAATAATTCAAGCATTTGGTGAGTTAAATAATAAATGCAACTGAAAAACTATTCTGGAGCTCTGGATAGGATACATTTCCATCTGCAAACTATCTCGGCTTTTTACATCCCTGTAAGAGCATAACCACTGTCATCTTCTCATATTTTCTGAAGGATTTAATTGTGTATTGTGTTTCAGACAGCAAATCTTTTTCAAAAAGGCATTTAAGTTTTTCATACTTCTGTAATTGAGCATCACGCACTTAGCAAATACCCATTTCTTTAAGAGGTCTGGTTTGTATGGATTTTCCTCTCCGTCATTTCCCAAAGTTAAGATACAAAATCAAAGAAGTTCACTTTTGCAAAAAGCGGAGATGAAAACTCAATTAAACCTCTATTTAAAGAGATCGAGCACTCTGAAAAACTGAAGCAGAATTTAGACATCTGCAGTTACACTGAAAAAACCAAATCAGTTCCTTGAAAAAGGAACTGATTTAATTCCACAGTAAAATACAACACAGAGATAGAGAAGATCTCCAGCAGTGTCTGCTGTGAAAACTCTAGTTTTTAAAGTATTGAAAACCACCATAATATGCCTGGTTAGTTTTCCTGATCTGATACTGAAATAAAAACCAGTAAAATACCAATATTTTAGAGCCGACTGACAGGACATTAAAAAATTCAATGTAATAATCTCATCAAGGTGACCAGGATACCTGGAAAACAAGATGAATTTTTAATAAAGCAAGTGCATTACAAGGAACTGCGAGAGGAAAGGTGGAAAGAGCCATGTTCGATGATCCCAAGGGTCTCTTCCAACCTCAATGATTCTATGATTCTATGTTATGTGATAAGTAAACAAGAACAATTTTTTTTGACAACTGTGAAAAAGGATCAAAAATTCAAAACTGTGAATATGTATTATCATAAATCTAAGTAAAGTTGCAATGTGTTGCAATGTGTAGGAGTTCAGGAAGTGTAACTGGGAACTTTTTGGAACTATTAATAGAAACTGTAAGTCTCAAAATAATGAAAACTACAAACTTGAATTTAAAAGGTTTTAAAAACTAGACATATAAATTGAAAAAAAAAAAGAGCAAAGTGCATAAGAGTTCTGATGAGGGGGTGGAGGAGGAAAAAGGGGCAGAAGAAATCAAATTTTGGTAAATTATTACACCAGACAATGAAAATGTACAAATGTATTAATATTACAGGGCAGTCTTTGATATAGAAATTGTATACAAACACATAGTCTACATTTACACCATTCGTACTGAAGCAATAGCTGTTCAAACTGAACAAACCCTCTAAATATGGAAGGAAAGATGAAAACTTGGGGTAACCTCAAAAATAACTTGGGCTGAATCACCATGGGAAAAGGATTCACAAGCTACAGAGATAAAGCATTCATCATAAAATGTATGCCAAATTTTGGCCTGGTAATAATTGCTATGAATAAAAAAAACAGTGCCGAACAGAACAGTAAACAGAACTTTTTAATCAGTCAGCATAAGCAATGCTAAAGGAAGGATCTGGGAAAGCTTCTGTTGACTGTAGGATGAAGGAAAACCATGAATTGGAGAGAAACTATAGAAAGCACAGTGAAAACTGAAGAAACGTACAGGATAAAACATGCTAGCATTTGTATTTGTTTTCTTAAGTTATTTTCTAAAATGTAGACATTTCCCTCTGTTTTTGCTGATCAAGGCAGACTTGGGTGCATACTATTATTTGGACACAACGACATACCATGAGGCTTTTCTAGACAGCATCAGTTATGAACCAGGATGGCTTAGCCAACAGCTGTGGGGTGACCCAAACCAAGGGAATTCATTCAAATATAAAAGTATACGTACACAAATAGTTATGTTAAAAATTCATTACAAATACATTTTAGCACAATGAAATACCAAGCAGTACAAAAAGCAAACTATAAGGCAAAGCACAGGCCAGATGCAATGAGCATACCACTTGTCATAATTACACAAACAAATGCATTTATATAGACACCAAATTCAGATTTGGAATAACTCAATATATCACATTATTTTCCTTTTTTTTCCTTGGAGAACTATATTAAGAGTTATGAGACATTCAAACTTAATCAAATGAACTATGATGTTTATATCACAGTGAGTACAGAAAACAACAAAGAATAGGGACAGCAAAGTATAATTCATATGTGAAATGTCAGACTAGACAAGAAAAAATAAAAACAGAAAAGAACTGCCAACATCTTCAGTATTATCTGATCTTCATTGTATATTTGAAGTTTCAGTGAGACTGTCAGTGCAAAACCAAAAATCCCTACTTATTATCAATTTTGTCAGCTAAATTTCTGTTGTGCCTCTCTGAAAGCTTTTTTTTTTTTAGTATTTTAATTGTTATAGACAGCTATTCTTCAGTAAAATAAGGCTTTTAAATACTTTATCATTTGTCTCAACATATTGCTAAGCCTAAAATGATTTTCAGTTGCTTAGATTAAATGACTTTCTAGTGTGCTGAAAAACAACAAATGAAAAATAAAATGCTTTATCACTGTGGGCTTTCTACAATTGCTTCAGGAAAATAAGCTTTGTATTAAAGACATATTTAACTTTGCTTTATGCAAAGCAGACCTCTATGATGGCTTTTCTAAGCCAGAAGATTGGTTAGCTAAAATAGTTAGAGGCTCTCCATACCAACCACTAGTGAATTTTATTCTAAAAATTAATTGTGCAGGAGGATGTTGCTGCATTACAAAACCTACCAGAGATCTGAAGAGAGCATTAAACACAACATCCAACTACATCTTCATATCTTCTGTAAAAATAACGATTTTTATAGGACCATATGAGAAGCTGTAGAAATTGTGCCAGCTTTTCATTTGTTTGCAGCCAGACCAACATATTGGGATGTCTTCCTAATTTCTAAAAGTAATGGGAAGTCTTGAACAGTGGAAAGTTCTGAATAAGCAAACCACTGGTAAGAAATACAGTGAAGAAATGCCCCGCTGCAAAGAGCCAGCCTACATTCACTGGAGTTTATTTATTAGGTCTGGATCAGTGATGGATCAAAGGCAGTAGCCGTGAGGTGGTCAGAATGGCCCCTCTGAACTTCTACAGAGATCTCAACACAGATTAAGAGGCAGGTTCACACTCTATATAAACCCTTTCCCACCTACCCCAAAACAGCCAGCCTTCTGTCCCGAGAATAAAGCCAAAACCACAAACAGGAGGTTGCTCTTCCCACAGTGGGCAGGGGCACTCATTGCCAAAGGATGCTTTAGTTGCTTAGTTTTTCAAGAGAAGAATGGATGAAACCATGAAATAAAGGTATGTTGATGGTTATCGTTATATTAAATACAAAGCAACTTCTTCAAAGGTCTTAAAGCAGAAAAAATAATTGAGGCTGAAGCACAGTATTGTCTATCCTTGCACACTCTGCTCTTGCTACTCCATAGACACCTGCTTACGGGTGGAAACAGGACGGTAACATACTATGGCTATTCTTATGGACACAAGGCCTAGTTTTCCAAATACCCCCTCAATTTTTCTAGAGGCGATGGTACCTTCCCTGCCTTGCATATTGTCTTCTCAGGCAAATGGTTCATGCACACCATAGCCATAGTGTCTCATAACACAGGAGAAATTTCTCTCACCCAGATTGCTGAAGAGTGATGGTGATCTGCAACTCAAACACAGATCCAAACCATGCCAGTCACATATCTCCAAGTCCTGATACAGCAATCAAAGTGCTCTGCAAACCTCCACCACCCCTCACCCCGGTCTGTACCTGCTCACTTCAGCATGGAGTCCCAGCAGGGACATCTTCAAAGCTCTTCAGCTTTCCGCACGGTGCAGACCCAATCAAGGCCAGACCAAGCTCTCTGCCCACGGCCTGGATCACACCTCTAAAAGGAGCTTCCCTGTCAGCTCCAGTCTTACCCACCCCTCCGTACTCCACCTGTGTTCTCAAACAAGGAACCTACCTGGAAAAGTGGGCAACACTGGACATTTCATGAACCTGCTGGATCACTCCCCCATGCCACTGCTCACACTAACTGACAGCTGTGTTTGGCTTGGCCACCTTGTATTCCCATGGCTTGATACCACCTCATGAAGTGGATTCAGTCCAAAGACCAACTTTGGCCATCTATGGGTTGCAAAGCTGAAGGTGGCATGCATACAAAGAAATCACTGATCACACAGAAGTTTATCTTATTAACAATAGCTCCTTTATTCTCTTCCAAGAGACAGCTGGGGGAAGTGTGCCCTTCAGCAGAAGTAATCCATAAGAGGTACAGCAGAGCCAATGGCTTAGTCAGCAAGGGCAGAGGGGGAGAGGCAGCCCATTCATTTTAAACAATGGGAGAAATAGGGCACGAGGGAATACTGTGCCAAGGAGAGCTTTTACTTTATTATCAGTTCATAATTAAAATATTGCTATTCAAAAGTATTTATTCAAAAGACATAAAGTGAAGGTAGAGATTTGGGTGAAGAAATATTGTCCGAGTTGTAAGTTTTGGAAGACTAAAATTGGGGTGTTAAATCTAGTTGCCAAAGGCCAAGTGGCCTGAATTTCAAAGACACAGAGAATCTTCAGTTAACGCTGACTTTCGTGATGTTTGGGGCAGGCTGGGGGGCTGGGCACCAGATTTTACTACAATGAGAAATACTACTTAAGAGAAAATATTTATCAAAAAAGGATCTATTTCCTATTACCATTATGAAGGGCTAGTTCATAAATTATATCTGTTAGACATCTGTCTCCCATCAAACCTTTTAGTCATGGAAATCTCAGGCTGCCCAAGTCTTTTTACTAGAATTTGCTCAACAGTTTTCCTATACAAATGAAAGATTTTATGAAGACTGAGAGTCAGTACAATTATAA
This sequence comes from Calidris pugnax, assembly GCF_001431845.1. NCBI lineage: Eukaryota > Metazoa > Chordata > Aves > Charadriiformes > Scolopacidae > Calidris > Calidris pugnax. The sequence goes on along the minus strand of NW_015094506.1, from coordinate 21,922,123 downwards.
CTAATGATAGATAAGTTCATGAGCAGCCTTTCACAGCATTTCCATAACAAGATCTTGCAACCTGTCCTCATGAAAGCATGTAGTGATGGCTGGAAATTCACCCCTCACCACAAAACCAGTCATCCATGAATCATACCAGAAGTACAGCTGAAAACTTCAGACTGTACAGTTCCATCAGAACAGTGGTTCTTTGTCATCATCCTTTTGTTTTTTTCCCCCTCAGTGCCACAGGCTATAGTAATGATCTCTTTAAGGCAGGAATCGTTTTTTAATTACATACACAGGGCTTATCACTGCAGGGTCCTTGCCTTGTTGGGACCTACATTCTCCTCTAACATATACTAGAAACAGTAAGGATGACAGTGTCCATCTGTATTTCTGATCAGGCTTTCTCACACATATACACAGAATGATAGAAGAGTTTGGGTTGGAAAGGACCTTTAAAGGCCACCTAGTCCAAACCCCCTGCAATGACCAGGGACATCTTCAACTAGATCAGGTTGCTCAGAGCCCAGTCCAACCTGACCTTGAATGTTTCTGGGGATGGGGCATCTACCACCTCTGGGGACAACATCTTCCAGCGTTTCACCACCCTTATTGTAAAAAATTTCTTCTTTATATCTAAATCTCCCCTCTTCCAGTTTAAAGCCATTACCTCTTGTCCTATCACTACACTCCCTGTTAAACATTCTCTCCCCATCTCTCCTGTAGTCCCCTTTTAAGTACTGAAAGGCCGCAATAATGTCTCCCTGGTGCATCCCCTTCTCCAGGCTGAACAACCCCAACTCTCTCAGCCTGTCCTCACAGGAGAGGTGTCCCATCCCTCTGATCATTTCTGTGACCCTCCTCTGGGCCCATTCCAACAGGTACATGCATACCAACATATAGTCTAAGGTGTCAGGTTGGGTACATCCAGGACTACTACACTGTGCAGTCATCCCACATGGGTGCATATCAACCAACCTCTGCGCAACACATCCACCCAACTACTCTTCCCCAAGCAGAGAACCAACTACATGACAAAGGGACCTTTCCCCGAGGAACTTACAAATAGTCTTCTTGGCTATTGAAAATTTATCTTGTGAGGTCTCTCACATTGTTCCTAAGAGGAGACTTTTTGACTTGTGTTTTGCCTGGTTTTCATTTGCTACCCAAAATGACTGTCTTATTTACTACTTTACTTGCATTCATGTGACAGCGTACTGATACATTTTACCTTTCAAGAGGAAAATCCCCTCACTATAATCTCTTACTTCTGACCATGTTTTCAGTGCCTGAATGCTTGTACACATCGGGAACGATGGTAAATCATTATGGCCTGCTGTGATCTTTGGCAACAGCAGTATTTTTCTACCAAAACACCAGAAAAAGACAGATGAACATGCTGGTAGCTATTCAAGCATGTTGTATGAAAAAAATACGCAGAATTATCTTTAAAGCAATTGCTTAAAATAGCTTTCTAGATACACGATACCAAAAACCATATTTTTGTCTGGAGAACATCAAATTATTTTCTACCTTTTAGGTCGTAATATGCAATCCTCTATACAGCACAGAGCCTTACTGCTCTTCCTCCAGCTGGTTTTCAAGGGGTTTTTGCAGGGGAAGGCTTTGATGTATCCATTCTATACAACTGCGGCGGTATATTCTCTCATATGCTGAAGAGCTATCAAGTAGTTCTTTTAGAATCTGCTGTTATTCCACTAAACATGAATTGCCTATGCCTCCAAGAAATCTAATTATTGTTCCAGTAAATCAAAACACTAGCGATAAAAGGTAAGTAAGGGTAGTAATGACTGTAACAAATGCTGTCAAGCAAAGACACTGGTAATTGAGGTTATGCAAAACATAAGGAGATACCACAACCTTTAAGTCAATAGGGTTTTGCCATAGCAGATATAGACCAGTGTCTCTACTCCTAAGCAGTCACAGCATAAAGAGGTGTTTATCACAATTTTAAAACAGTCACATGAGTTCGAAACTGCAGACACATTAGAGAATGCCGCATAGTTTAACACATGGATGAACAAGTAATTAGACTTATTTGTTTGTGGATTAAATGCCTGCAAAATAAAAGGCTTTTGTTCAGTCTGAGAAAAGAGAAGAGAAAAAAAAAAAAACAACCAAACTGTTTTATTACATTTGCACTCTATGCTGCAAAAAAAAAAAAAAAAAAAAGAAAAAAAAGGAATTAGTTAAGAGCAAATCCACCCTAAAAAGTAAAAATCAATCTCTCTCTTTGCACAGAGAGAGCCCAAGGGGATAGAATACCAGGAATCATGGGTATTTTGCTGCTAGTTTTGACGTATGTTCTGATGAAAAAGATCAATGGTTTTCTCTTGGGGATAAAAGATTGCAAGGTCCGAATAGCCAGAAGTTTGTATGTCTATTTATCTAATGGCAAACAGTACAGAAGTCAGCAATGAGCACCTTTTCCTTGACAACAAGTGACAAGTAGGCCATTGTACCACAGTGCTACCATTGTTTAACTCCTTCTGAAGGTAATTTATAGGAGAAGGCAGAACAAAAGTGTAGAATAATATACTTTCTGCTGAGTCAACCCAAATTTGACCCAGGAAGCACTAATTAAATACTTTTTTTTTGAAGTCCTAATGAGTAATTGAGTAGTGTTCATGATTAGAAATGTGCTGCTTGGTCCATAAAGACTGGGTGTTTTACTTGTTTCCTCTTCTTACTCATTAATCCTTCTCAGAAATTATATGAGAATGCCAAGTGCCCTTCTGGGGATTGTTATTGAAGAAAGAAACCTTCCATTAAAAAGTCAGGAGAAAAAATGTTGATGACAGTAAAGAATTAAAAAAAAAAAAAAAACCAAACTTTTTTTTTACATTTGCCCCCTATGCGAAAAAAAAAAAAAAAAAAAAGACAAATAATGAGATCATGCTTTAATTTTCATGACAGCCATGCCTGGAGGATTTTGGGAAACTTACTAGAGAACAACAAAAAAGAAGTGTGTCAAAACAAGAAAAAGCATACTGGATTGCATTTTAAGGAGCCCCCTATACTCTAGGAAAACTTACACATCATTCCAATTTTAGAGAAGGTTTGCCCTCTGTTTCTTCAATGAAAAGGAGAATATATGGTATATTATATTCTAATTGCAACACCTTCTCTTTGCCAGGTCATGTGAAAATCCTAATGAGCAGACCAAAAAGATACCATTCTGTAGCTTCCTCTCCTAAAAGAGAGAAAAATATGAGACCATGTATGAGCTAGATCCACCCCTGCTTCCCCTCTACCCACAAACTTCTAGCTGTCAACGCAAAAGAACAATCTTCAGCTCTCAATGGCAGTTCAGAGTCACAACCTCTGAGCCCTCATTTATAAAATCCCAGTAAGAAATGGTTAATGTTTCCAGCAGCACACCAACAAAAGGGAAAAATCCTTGTTTCCTCCCAAAAATAAGTATCCATGACTCAATCAGTCATAAAGATGGAGACTTTATATGTTGGGGAATAAATTCCAAGTACTATGACAGAGGCAAAAAGGGAAAAGGAAGGACACTAAGCAGGCTAGAAATAAAGACAAAAGAACTAATTTTAATACTTCAGCTTTTTATATTGATACATTTATTTTATACGGCTACTGTGCATAAATTGCAGTATCTTCCTCAAATACAGTATTAATCAAAATAGGAAGATGAAGAACAGGAGCAGAGAAGTAGAAATAGTCCAGGTGAAACCTCCATCTTCCATTTACGTTTCACCTTGTGGGTTTGGTTATATTAATATTACAATCAAATGTGTAACTTTGAATATTATTTATTCATAGAAATTCCCCAAATAGCTTCTGACTAGAGACAAATGAAAGATCTCAATACACAAAGTATATAACGTGCAGGAAAAAAACAGGAAACCAAGACAACAACAGAAAACAGCACGCGTACGCCACTGTGCTAGCCAGGATGTGTCACACGTGCAGTGGACCCGAAGTTTCCTCAGCAGCCTGACAAGATCAATTAGCTTCTTGCAATAAAGGCAAAGAGTATCACAAGAATCCCGAAAAACACCGTTTGGATGATTTCAGATGAGTGAGTCACTGTATCAGCTCATATTTTGAAAGTAATGAGGCTATTTTAGTCCAGCTAAAAGTGAATAAATCTTTAACTGCCCCCAACAATCTTTTGCATTTCTAGAATAAACTGCAAAAAGGATTGAAATGTTCCTATCAAGAGCATAAAGCTTCTATTGCTGCACCCTTTCTGGAGAGATGTAATAAGCTATTTTTCAATTGCACGTCTTCAAAAAGGAGCGGTGTTGCCTGCCTGCCCACCCGTAAGGAAGGCACATCACAGCCTGGCAAGGAGGAAGCAGGAAAGACGAGAGGAGCTGCTTCACCCCACGCTGAACGCTACTCGGTTCCCACTGGATCCCTAAGCTATACTTTTCCTTTGTGTTATGAGGACAACTTCAGAAAGAACGACAACATAATAAAGACAGGGAAAGACAACCCCGTTATTACCACTGCAGAAAATAAAACACAGATTAATGTCACTAACGCACATGTCAAAAGAGATAATAATGATGCCTACAAATGAATCTTCTCATCAGGAGCAAGGAACGTAAGCACCACCTAAAACTGAATAATAATTACATACAAATCAAAAACGACATTGCCAGCTGCTAAGCACACATTATTCTCTCAGATTACCAAAGGGTTTGTTTTCCATTTTTCCCACTAAAACTTGCTAAGTCTTCCTTTTCTATTCAAGTGACATAAATTATAAAGTAGCGGAGCAGGCGTTTGCATTCCCTAAGAAGACAAATGCCAGGGCCGTCGGGTAGCTCGCTGCTTACAGCTCTAACTACCCGTTGTGCCAAGAGGAAGGTGCAGATGTGCAGTGGAGGCTGGAAACAGAAAATGGCTTTTCTGAGTCAAAACACAGAAACTGGCTCTAAGATGTGGTAAATGCCCAGTTTTTGTCTTCTGAAGCATTTATTAAAAATGTGCCACAGATTTTTAAAGTCTCCCTCTCTTCTTGAGATTTTCATTTATGCATGCTCTAACCACTGATGTTGCACCAAGACTCAAACACAGGGCAGTCACGTTCAATAAATAGACACGAGTCATGCCCTTCCAACCTCAGCCAAGAAGAGTTTGGCACATAAAACCCTGCTTTGGCTGTATTCTTCTGATTGCATTACTTGCCATTTTTATAATCCCTATTTCACCAATCTACTACAGACAGGATATAAGATCAAATACCGCAATCACTCAGTTTTTGAACGAATTTTTTACTGTGATCCTTTATATCATACCTCAAAGATAAAACTGAAGACAAGCACCACATAGCTTCTAAGAAAGCTATTTACGAAAGGAATATAATTGAAAATCTAGTATTATGAAGACAAGACCTAACACAATACATAAAAATAAAGCATCAAGAAATGTTAAATTTTACTGATATTACACTTTATCATCTGCATCCAATCTGTCAGCTGGATGAGACAAGATTTTATTACTGAATGGACACAGTAACAGTTTGCATTAAGAAGTCAAGATGCTAAAAAAAGACAGATCACTTTATGACCTGAACTAGTGAATTGCTTTCTCCTGTACATCTTTGCTTAGAAATCACTACAATCATTTTTGTAGTCTGTAGGTATGGAGGTACATTAATCTTTCTTCTTTACATTTTATTGCACATCACCTATGAATTATTTCTACTGTCCCATAAAGACTACAGCCTTCCCATCTATATTATGACATAATCATAATTTTAAAGTACATATATGCTATTTAATAGAAAGCGGTATGTTAAACAAGAATAAATAATAAAAGAAAAACTATATAATGATTAGGGTAGCAAGTAAGTATGTGGAATTTATTAGACAAGCCAACTGAAAATAACGCTTTTGCTTGATGTTAGTATGCCTTTTCTACTGGCAAAACACACAAGCACAAGATAGTTTCATTTACTTCACTCACAAGACTGCTGAATTTTATATTCTTCCAGACAGTACTTACAATGTAATAATTTCTTTTTTGACAAACACTGCTAAAATCATGACAGCATTCTTAGCAGAAATTGGCACAACAGCAAAATGAAAAAGAATCAACTCATTTTCTGCTGAACATTTATTTCCAGTTGGTCTGTAAAACCAAGATCAATTTGCTACTTAAAATGATTAATAAGTTCCTTGTCCTTGACAAGGCACTCTATAAATTGTTAGAGGCACAACAGTACATAGCAACACTGTTAAGGTGTCTACTTACTGTGTATTTGTTAATATTTTATTGTGGCAATCTCTCATTTTATACTTGTGAGACATTTTTCTTTTTTTTTTAAGTGGAATTTCTCATATGTGATTCCATTGCCCTTTGTCCTGTCACTGGGCCCCACTGAGTAAAGCCATCTTCTTTACTCACTCTCATCACACACATTGATAAGATCCCCTTGAGCCTTCTCTTCTTCAGGCTGAACAGCCCCGGCCCTCTCACCCTCACTTTCCCTAGGTCAGATGCTCCAAGCCCATAATCATCTTTGTGGCCCTTTGACAGACCTGCTCCAGTATGTCCATGTCTCTCTTGCGCTGGGGAGCCCAGAACTGGACCCAGCATCCAGGTGTGTCTCAGCAGGGCTGAGCGGAAGGGAAGGATCGCTTCCCTTGACCTGCAGACAATGCTCTGCCTGACGCAGCCCAGGAGGCACAAGGGCACATTGCTCCCTCATGGTCAACCTGGTGTCCACCAAGACCCCCAGCTACTTTTCTACCAAGCTGCTTTCCAGCTGGTCAGCACCCAACATGTACACAGGGTTAATCCTCCCCATGTGCAGGACTTTGTACTTTCCCTTGTTGAACTTCATTAGATTACTGCTTGCCCTTTTCTCCAGATTGCCAAGGTCCCTCTGAATGGAACACAATCACCTGCTGTATTTGCCACTCCTCCCAGTCGGGATATACCACCTATGGCTGACCTCCACCTGGACTTGGCACTGCTGATTACAATTCTCTAAGCCTGACAGTTCAGGCAATTTTCACTTCAGCTCATAGTCCATTTATCTAGTCCACACTTCAATAGTTTCTCTGTGAGGATGATATGGAGGACAGTGTCAAAAGTCAAGATAAGGAACATCCACTGCTCTTTACTCATCAATTCAGCTGTCGTTTCATTGTAGAAAGCTATCAAGGTTGGTCAGGGATGATTTCCTCTTCCTAAATCCATGCAGACTGCTCCCATTCACCTTCTTGTCCATCAGATGTTTGGAAATGCTTTCCAGGATTATTTGCTCCATTGCCTTTCTAAGGACTGAGGTGAGGCTATCCAGCCTGTGGTTCCATGTATCCTCCTCCTCATGAGCATCTTGCTCATGCAGGACTCCTATCAGCTTTCCTTGCTTTCCTGTACCTGAGGACGGACCATGCTTGAGCTTGGAGGAAGTGATCCTTGAAAATCTACCATCCCTCTTCTCTTCAGGACCACATTCCAAGGACCTCTTCCAAGCAGGTCCCTGAACATGCCAAAGCCTGTACTCCTGAGGTCTGGGGTTGTGATCCTGCTATTTTTCTTGTTCCCTCCTCATAGGACCCTGAATTCCACCATATTATGGAAACTGCAGCCAAGACTGCACCAGCCTTCACATACCTGGCCAGTTCTTCCTCATTTGTAAGTATGAGGACCAAGAAAGCACCTCCCCTTATCAGATCACATGAGCTAGGAAATAATCATTACTGCACTCCAGCAACATCCTTGGTTACTTGTACACTGCTGCGTTGCTCTTCAGTAAATATCAAGGTAGTTAAAGTCCCCCTGAGGACCAGGTCCTGCAAAGGTAAGCCTTCTTCCAGCTGCTGGAAGAAGGCATCATGTACTGCTTCTTCCTGATGGCCAGTCTGCAGCAGACACCCATAGCAATGTCCCCTGCACTGGTTTATGCTCTACTCTTGACTCATAATCTTTCCGCTGACTGATCATCTCTCTAAAGGCAGAGATCCACACATCCCCACTGTTCTCTCACATGAAAAGCAGCAGCCTCTCCTCACCTTCCCAGTCTATAGTCATTTGTAACTGCATAAGCAATTTCTCTAGTGATAAATGAATCCCAAATGTGTTCCATCTGGAGTATTTACTCAAATAGCAATTTTTAAGTATCCTTATGATGCTGGTAGATGCTTCATTATTAGTAAGTGACTCATAGCTGATACCTTTAATAGGCTGCTGTAGTGCTTCAGCACCCAGTGAGAGCTGCGTAAGGTTAACCAAGGACAGGTGTAGCTTGCCTTCCTTCTCAGAAATAACCAAGGCAGTAAGTACTAATGGACATCACATTTTAGGGAAATAGTTCTAGCACCTGAGCCAACAGATGTTCCAATTATTACCCATTTCTCCTTCTGTGAAAGTCAGCAGATTTTAATTTGTGTCACAAACAAGACATTCTGTGCGCTAAGGCTGATGTTCCCTGTTTTCACTCGTCTTTGAGCAACAACACGTTACAAGTGACATCCTATATAAAAAAATCATACTTCTATTACTCCATCACCCTCAGTTTTCAATATTTAATATCCTTTTTCTTTTACGTAACATGTTTAGAACTTATGGGCAAAACACTACAACAAGACATTGTCTAGGGATGACTGGTCTTGAGGCAATAAGGAAAAAAATAAAACTGTTTTGCTCTACATTTCAAACAGATCATTTTTGTTTTAGTGGGCAATTTCCATTTCTGATACCGGCTTCTCCAGCTGAAATTATTTCTGAGCCATGTTCTTGGTGCAGTGTTTGTCAACAGCTAGTGAGCCACCACTGAGATGCCTGGCAGAGTCCTGACAAGGGCCTCTCTCAACTTGCAGCTTTTGGCTAAAATGTCCAAAAATAACAAGGCAGAAAATACCTATACATTGACATTTCCCTTTTCTTATTAAGGCTTTTGGTACAAACATGTTTGAACCCTTTCTTAAAAAAAAATATTCAAAACTCCCTGATCCTCTGAACTGTTAGAGAACACAGAAAACAACATAAATTACTCGTGCCTTGCTTTTAGGACACTGGAAACCATGTGGATTTCAGTGTCATTTGCCATATCCCATTATTTGCCAACCAGTTGCAGACTACATTTTTCCCCTATACACCTCAACTACATCCAATGACTAGAAGGAGCATATACATTGGACGTCAACAGAGTAGAAGTTCACATGATGCTCCACATTTGCAGGCAAGGTTCAGAACACTCGAGCAAATGAGTATTTTGACTAAAAAGAGTCCTGCTACAACTAGATAAAAGCTTACATATTTTCATACTTCAGCTCTCTCAGCCACAATAAGAATTTTATGGTGTGTTTGAAGGCCAACTTAAGTGCCATATCTCCTGAGGTTTAAATATAATCTTACCTTTCTTTGTTGCTTGGATTTAGCTAAGACGGTTCTACTGGGAATACTTCGAGGAATTTTTCTCTACTATTAATTTAAAAGCTAAAATTCCACTGGGTTGCAACAGCTTTGTCTTGAAATTTAATGTGCACGGACAGCAAACCTGCAGGAGTTTCCTTCAACAATAGCAGGCTTATTACTTGCACTGCATTTTTGAGCCTCAGATGGGAAGATGATAGGGTAAGCACTCACACACTGCATCCTCGGACACAGCATCCATTAGACTTCTGTTTAGGGATAATCTATTTCAAAATCTCCTGATTTCAAGCACATACCAGTCCACTATTTGGTTAACCACATGTTTCATGCCATGAAAATAGCTCCAGTTCTGCATATACCAGAGTATGAAGGTCATTTCAGCAGACTGGTTGAGAGCTCTGTTTAAGACACTTGTCTGTGCTAATAAACCAGGAAAACTTCAACTGGGCAAAGGATCCAGCCCTGTTTCCAGGCCAACAACCACACTAGGAGGTGCATGCATGATAAGTTTCTTTCAAAAATATATCTGGGAAATCCTTTGACGTTTGTGTCTAGTTCACAATACTATTTTGTTCTGATTCTCAGTATCACCTCAAAATGTCTAAATTTCTTTTGATTTGGAGTCCACAGCTATTTGAGTTTTTTCTCACAACATCTTGTCAAAGCACTGGCTTGCAATACTTCCCAAAAATAAAAGCATCAGATTTCATCTGATAGTTTCCTCACCTTTTCCCCTTACAAACAGCTTTACCATCTTCAATATTAGCAGAGCTGAGTGCGCAGCTTACAGACAGTTTCTCAACCTGAAGATAACCACAGCGACCTCCTTTATGGGTGCTGCTGTTAAAACCATCTTCTATAGGAAATAACCACTACTCATTAGGGACAGCCTCACTTTTTATTCAAGAAGAACTACTGGGATGTACTTTCTGCGATACCCAGCTATGCACTGTCTTGAGAGCGGGTGGTCATGGTCATTTAGCTGTTCCTCACAGGTTGGCAACTTCGGGAGGATGGTTGTTACTGCTGGGAAAAACCACCAAAAAGTAGGTCAAGTACAACAAAAGGTCACTGTGGGGGAACAAGGACATTCAAGAGGGAATCCAGTTCTTCCAACCATGCACAAATAGGAGGCTTGGCAGCTGTGGCATCCAAAGACTACAGCGAGGAAAAAGCAAACAAAACTCAAGATGTAATCCCCCTTGTAGCTGCAGAGGAGTTTATCTGTGTTAGTCTGTACTATCTGCATTTACATTTTACAAGCAATCACACAAGTTCAGTGCTACTATTCCTAATTTAATTAATAAAAGCATGTACATTTTAACAAGCATCAGTTCTCCAAAGCAGCCTGCTCTCTACAATCTGTAAAACAATTCACTGATCAATAGGAGCCCACTGCTACGTTCGCACAGGGATACGCGACCGAGGTAAAATCTTGACAGCAAAGACAGTAACACAGTTTATCATTTTTATGGGAGCACTTGGAAAACAATTTCAGCTGTCTAGAGAACTGAAAATTAGTTTCATATTTACATACCTACCCTGTATGCATACACTTGTGTGCACACATCGATCTCATACCCACACCACTTACTTGGGGGGACGGGAAGAGGTTCTTCCCCTATAAAAAACCGTGTTGGGCAGCAGCTATGCTTCCAGCAATGCACAGCACACAGGACCTATCACCTCTGGAAGCATCTCTCCTATTTGGTCCACTTCCAAAACTGCTGCTCAGCAGAGCTGGAATGAATTCAGGTAAACATTTAGGAGCATCTGTAAGGATATGGGGAGATAAAGGACACCCTGACAGTCTCTTACACTCAGTAGAAAAGGACAGAGGGGTTGGGAATTTACTTTGGTTTGGAGGTTTACTGCACAGTTTGACCTGGCAAATGCAAAACATAACCCCATGGAGCTGGGGCTGCTCCCATGTGCTGTGGGGAGAAAGCTTTTTCGAGACCGTGGCTTAACAACATTCTGTCCTGGAGCTTAATCATCTCCCCTCTCGGTTCCTCCACCTGAAATTCGGGAAGCGGGGACAAAGGTGACTGAAAAGAAAACCGCTCTGAGGAAATGAAATTAATCCCAGAGGATTTCCTGACAGAAGAGTCTTTCAAGGCACTCTGACATGTTCTCGGGGCAAAACCACCGTCACGCCTGGCAGTGAAGGCTCAGGCGATGCCGCGGCGTTACTTCATGCTTCAGTGGAACCCATCGCCCCGCTTCTCGGGGCCGGGGCACGCAGCCACCACTGCTTCAGCTCGGCCCACTCCCTCTCCTCAGAGGAAGAGGAGGGACACACTGCCTCTTTATGCATTTATGCTTGTTGTATATTTCATAGACATGTGTGCCAATAATATCTAGACATATAAAATGTACATAATTACAGATGTAAGAAGAAAAAGGAACAAGAAAGGGTCAGGCTTCAAGGGAAGTACAGGGTACAGCTGCATGAATGAGAGCAAAGAGACCTAAGCTCACCCTGCTCTGCTCTACCTACTTTTTTCTACTTCCAAGAATATTTTTAACTCTCTCCTAGCTTTGCAGCAAAAGTTGATTAAACCAAGGATAATTAATGAAGCGCTTATAAAAGAAAACTACATAAAGTAAGTATGATGATGGAAGTGATGGAGCGATGATGGAAGAAAACAATCATCTTCGATATTTTGATCCCTGGTTTACCACTCTGAGAATCTTGTACAAATATGCAAATGTGTACAAATGTGGATGTTACCTCCAGATTTCAGCAGAGCAAAATGAAAAGTTTTGAGCATCTCTGCATTATGGGAAATTCTGGTTGAATAACACTTAAAAAAAAGTCACTGCAATTTCCGTTTTAGGTTTGTTAAACAGCCACATCATAACATTTAATTGCATCTTTTTAAATGTATTTTCTTGCTACATCCAGAGTTGAGACATTTCTCAGTAAAAGAAGAAAAGTATTTCCCACAGTCCCAAAACACTTCCAAAGCCTCGAGTGACAACACAGTTTCGGTGATAAAACAATACCGTTTTGTAGCACACAACTGCGCCTACTGCACTCTATTAATTCTTGCCCACTGACATTATGATCACCCTCTGCATTGTTTGTATTTTAATAAACCTCTCCAGAGTCTGCTTTTAATTAGAGATATATATACACATACCAAACTCCTGGTTCTTACTCTTTTATTAGGTAATTTTATTTAAATTAGTGTTCAAGAAGCACTGAAAATTCCCACTCCATCTAGCAAGTTTTCCTCATTACCACCAAAAGCTTTGATTTCTGCAAACCTGGTTACAGTGTCTATCACTATGACTCAATGGATCTAAAAGCTGAACTTCAAGACCATAGAGAATACAAGGAAAAGAACTGTTACTTCATTGCATCTGAATACAAATCCCAATGTTTTGCACCAATTTGGAGGGGGGGGGGGGTTTAGCTTTAGAAGTGTTTGTTGTCCTTATTTCTTGGGCCATAAAATAGTTATTCACAATGGGCATAGTGTTAAAGCCCTGCCATACATTCAAGTAGCCCAATGATGCTGAATCTATGGCTTGCCAGAAGTATACATTGAATCATAGCATGGTTTGAGTTGGAAGGGGTGCTGTGTCCCAGCTGCCCCCTTCTCCAGGGGTCTCCTGGGCAAAGCCCGGCTGGCTTGCCAACAGCAGCCCAGTGGTGGTCCATGCCAATCTACCAGCAGGTGCTGAGCGCACGTAGGATGGAAGAGCAACTACCAGATCCCTCAGAAGGGGAGCAGGTAGGAGCTCAGGGCTACAGTCAGAACAAAAACCAACTCTGTATTTGAATGATGTCTAATAAAAAACATGAAGTCATCTGTAGTTTTATTAGACTTAATTAGTAACTCTGTGGAGCCCTGGAAAGTCAACGTCGTGAACAAAACTCACAGGGAGACAGGAGACAGGTAGCTGTACAATGAAAGGAATTCTTTCATTACTTCAGTATATTGACTAACTGGATTAACCATGATCTTTGCAGAACTAAATGCAATCACTCTTACCTACTTCAAAGCCCTCTTATTCAGGTCATGTTTCCACTAAGTCGAATCAACTTTTATGTTGCAAAGATTTCTGTACACTGCTCACATAAGGTTATGGGCAACACTCACGGGCAGATGATGGTTCTAAAGAAACATACAGCTTCTGAAAGATCAAACTGTAGCTCAGAAAACAATCACAGCCACCACAGATGCTACTGCCTTGTTACTTGCCTTTTAAAGGCCGTTGTCTTTTTTGATGCTGGACTTTGATAATTTTGATCATTTGGAACTTCAGTTTCTCTTCCCCCCCC
>NW_015094506.1:21884645-21908137 GCF_001431845.1 Calidris pugnax | reverse complement strand
CCCCCCGCTCTTTTTTCAAGCTGTGCGATGCGATTCCCATCTCTGACACGAGAAGCTGTGGGAAGTAACAAATGAGTACAATCTGGCAGCTTACATCGAGCAAATCAAGTCCTCAAGGAAACAATGCTGTCGACTGACTGAGAGTGTCAGGAGCCCTCTTTAGACCATTAGGACAGGGATCCTCTTGACACAGTATTCCCACTGCCCAGACCATCTTCCCTCAAGAACCAGGTTGAGCCCCAAGTGTATGGGAAGCCCACTGCCAAACCTTATGTTCTGGAGCTCTTCCTGACCTCTCTACCCCATGATTATAAGCCTGCTGCATTATGCACATATTCACTGCTAACATGACTGCTTTATCACAATGGGATGTTGAGTATGTGCCTCTCTCAAAAAGAGGGTATTATGAAAAAGCTGGAACAAATGTCCAACGATATAATGCCACTCTAGAGAGCACTGTGAGCCACTCTAGATAGCACACCGTCCTGCACGTAAGTGGATTTTTAGGAACTGAGTGATTTATTTCTTCCCAGAAGGCCGGAAGACTTTTCTTAATATATCTCAAGTGTGTGCACGTGTACATCCCCACACAAAGTAATTCACCGCAGTACAGGACTACCACCAAAAGAGCACACAACTACAGAGAGACCTCTGCTAGTGCTTTTTTTCTTTTCCATGACCACAGTCATGGAAAGCCGTGCTACAAGTTGCAATTTCAGACTATCTCTATCCCATGTAGCTATTGGAAAATTCTTGCATTACTATGTCTGATGCCTCAAACAATCCACGCACACACGTGTATAAATGAGATATTCTATCATTTTAATGCCCTTCCACAGCACCTTGAACGACCTCATGAGCAGTTAAGCATGCAGCAAATGCATGAGAAATACAGAGAAAGCACCATGGCAAGTTCTACCAGCCAAGCTCACTATGCTAAAGACACATCTCTCTGCAACCCAGGCATCCTCCCTGGGGCAGCTGCTATTCCATTAGAGCGGCACAGGGAAGCCATGGGGGGGCCACAGCAGGCGCTGAAGACCTGGCCACGTATGTTTGGGTTCAATTCTGAAAAGCAAAAAAACCAATCTCCATGCAAGATGTGGGGATGGGTTAACCCATTTAAAGCACTCCTTATAACCACTGCTTGTAACAAAGCCCAAGCTGAAGAATCTGCAGTGAGAATGTTCAAGAGGTACCTCGCCCCCCAGTGCACCAGCATTACTATTACATTACAGATCTCACCGTGTTAATCATTAAGAGCCTGGAAACTCATGTTGAGAGAGAGGTATGATAGCAACGCACGGATATATTCACTGACATTTAATATAGTCACTTTGATTAATTTTTAAATCTCTGAAATGAACTTGGTGCTTGAAATGGCTTTTCAAAGGGTCCAGTATTCCCATTAGCAAATTAACTTTACTCTCAACGGTTGACATTAGTTGCCTGGAAACAATTACATTATTGAAGACATCTAAAAACATACTTCATTTAATACACCAACCCCCAAACTGTTTTGCCCAGTAGAGGTGGAGTCATTCCATGATCAACAGATTTATATATTTTTGGTATTCCCTACACACCCCGACATTAACTTTTCAAAAACAGCACCTTTGCAATCACTGAACCTACACTTAATTTCATCCAGTATGCCCAGCCATTTTCAAAGTGGAAAGCAAGAAGCATGAACATTGCTCAAAAAGACAATTCAGATTTTACATATTGTTATATTTATAAAAATGAAATGTACTTCAGACAAAATTTCTACTCGGGCACAAGTACATGCAGACAAATATAAATTACTCAAGCTAGCCAATCAGTCAGTACAGGAAAAGGTAGTGAATCAAAACACCTAATATATTGAAGGTAAAAATTTAATAATTAAAGTTTTTTTGTTTCCCTTAATTCAGTAGGTGTCTCTCTAAAAAAAAATAATGTAATTTTATAGAAACAGCCAAATCTCACTAGTATTAATTAGACAAGTAAAAATTCATAGCTGTGAGCATTTTACAACTGTAAACAAGGAGTAAGTATATCTTGCTGACAAGAAGAATTAACTATTTTTGGCTTTCTTCCTTACCATTTTCAGCCAAACTTTTATTTTTCCTATAAATATTTTAAAATGCGCTCTTCCCTTACTCTCAAGAAAGTACCGGTTATGTGAGTAAGCCCATAACCTGATTTGACCCAAAAAGGCTAAAAATGGGAGCTGTTGCATCACTGGTGCCCAACCCCTGCTGGGACTTTTGGGAAAGGAGATGAAGTGAGCTGGGGCTGCACAGAGGAAACCACCTCAGTGCAGGACAAGCCCCTGCCCATGGCCACCCCAGTGGGTGGGATGCAACCTTCAGCCTCCACTCTGGGAGAAAAGCCAGGAAGCCCCACCAGCCCCTACCTCAGTGTATCGCTGACCCACGTGGATCTTGAGCTTCAAGCTGTAAGAAAGGCTAGAGAGAAAAAAAACCCAGATAAAATTATTGGTCCAGCACAGTCCCTCAATAGACCAAAGTAGGACATGGCAGAGATACTGGAAGGAAGCAGTGGCCTTCTGCTGGACGCTGCTCATGTCCGTTACAGCAGAGCTATAAACCTGTTAACTTTACACCATTCATCAGTTGTATGTCAGGGTGTACGTGGGCCAGTTGGTTTAATTTTTGTAGAAACAAATCTCATTCCCATTTTTCAACATCTTGGTTTCAAATTAAATAAAGCAAGGAAATGAAAACAAGATATCTTCATTCTTTACAGCAGTGGCGGCCCTACTGGTGGCTTAGTAAAAAACAAGATTTCCAACACAAAAATGCTGGCATATTATTTTTAGGCAGCTTTAGGTCTTAGAATACTTGACAAACAAGTTGTAGACAGATTGACATTTTTAAATAATTTTGCTATTCTGCATCTCTGAATGGCTCCTGGAGTCAAAGGTTATCCACAAGTTACAAACCTTTTCCCCAGAGCAGACACACAATCTTGAGACTGACACACACCATTCTGTACAGAAAACAATACACAAAGGGGGAAAATGCCCATCTATTTGCATACCTCATAAAATCCTATGTAGACAAAACTGTTCTTAGCCTTCAAATTCATCAGCATGTCAAGATAAACCAGAGCACACACTGAAATCACAAAATATTTTTACTTCAGTAGGACTGTATCTGATGTACCCACAGAGGAGGCGGCCTGAGGCCAGACTTAATGCTAAGGTACATCTAGGGAAACAGTGCTTATGCCTGCTAATGAGCAGAGATGGGCATGGAATGGGCATAGACACCTCCTCACCCAGTACCCCTGCTCCCAATTCGCACTGTAAGCAGCGGAATATATAAACTGTCAATTAATTAATAATAAAAAAAGCAACCGAAAAAAGTAAAAAAAAAAAACCCCAAACAATTTTCTCCTACACTTCAATTGTTCTTCAAGAAATGACAGGATAAGATATGCTTCACTATTTATCAGCAATTAGTAAATATTAGTAAAAGAAATTGCTGGTGTCCCCACATGCCAAGTGCTGTCCAACAGACCACGAGCAGCACAGAAGTATCGACCCCAGGGGACAGCCAGGCAGCCTGCTGGTGGACAGGCCTGGGAAGGAGATGTCCCCAACACACACAATACAGAAGAATGTCTTCACGCCGATTAAATATTTATTTTCTTATTCCCTATGGCAGAAGTACAGAGCTGGGGAAATAATTTACAGATCAAAACCTAATGATGTTTGAAGTGGTCACAACCCTTGAGGATACAGGAATTTTGCCTGTTACGGAGGTTGCTCACTTTTCCCCCCCCTCAATTCAAACAGGGAAAGGCAGCTTATCTACACTGGAGGAGCAGCATAAGGGGATTTTGTACATGCTGTTCTTGAAGTAAGTTTCTGTTCAAAGTAATGATTCCCAAATTTTACATATATCTATATACATACACACACATACTTATTTGAGTCAAAACTTCAACATCAAGAGTTTTTTCCCCTAATAACTGCTCTCACAGGAGAAGTTCAGAGAAAGGAGTGCCCATGCCCCACCTCAAACACCACCAGGACCTTCATATAGTGTCATGGTTTCAGCTGGGATAGAGTTGACTTTTGTACTGGCAGCTGGTACAGTGCTGTGGTTTTGATTTAGGATGAAAATAGTGCTGGTAAAACACTGGTGGGTTTGGTTGTTGCTCAGCAGTCAAGGCCTCTTCTGCTCCTCACACTGCCCCATCAGAGGGCAGGCTGGGGGTGCACAAGAAGTTGGGACACAGCCAGAAGGGCTGACCCCAACTGCCCAAAGCAATATTCCATACCATATGACGTCACACTCTGTATATAAAATTGGGGAAAGATGGAAGAAAGGGGGGGCCATTCGGAGCAATGTCACTTGTCTTCTCAAATAACCGTAACACGTGATGGAGCCCTACTTTCCTAGAGATGGCTGAACACTTGCCTGCCGATGGGAAGCAGTGAATGGATTCCTTGTTTTGCTTTGCTTGTGTGCACAGCTTTATCTCTACCTATTAAACTGTCTTTATTCCAACCCACAGGTTTTTTTTCTCCCTTTTACTCTTCTGACTCTCTCCCCCATCCCAACCAGAGGGATGAGGGACCTGAAGTAAGTTTCTGTTCAAAGTAATGATTCCCAAATTTTACATATATCTATATACATACACACACATACTTATTTGAGTCAAAACTTCAACATCAAGAGTTTTTTCCCCTAATAACTGCTCTCACAGGAGAAGTTCAGAGAAAGGAGTGCCCATGCCCCACCTCAAACACCACCAGGACCTTCATATAGTGTCATGGTTTCAGCTGGGATAGAGTTGACTTTTGTACTGGCAGCTGGTACAGTGCTGTGGTTTTGATTTAGGATGAAAATAGTGCTGGTAAAACACTGGTGGGTTTGGTTGTTGCTCAGCAGTCAAGGCCTCTTCTGCTCCTCACACTGCCCCATCAGAGGGCAGGCTGGGGGTGCACAAGAAGTTGGGACACAGCCAGAAGGGCTGACCCCAACTGCCCAAAGCAATATTCCATACCATATGACGTCACACTCTGTATATAAAATTGGGGAAAGATGGAAGAAAGGGGGGGCCATTCGGAGCAATGTCACTTGTCTTCTCAAATAACCGTAACACGTGATGGAGCCCTACTTTCCTAGAGATGGCTGAACACTTGCCTGCCGATGGGAAGCAGTGAATGGATTCCTTGTTTTGCTTTGCTTGTGTGCACAGCTTTATCTCTACCTATTAAACTGTCTTTATTCCAACCCACAGGTTTTTTTTCTCCCTTTTACTCTTCTGACTCTCTCCCCCATCCCAACCAGAGGGATGAGGGACCGGCTGCGTGGTCCTAGCTGCTGGCTGGGGTTAAACCACAACCCATAGCAAGAGCAATCACTCAGTTCTGCATTAGATTTAAGTCTAACTGCAGCCACAGAGACCAAAGCTTTGCAGTTTGATCTCTGCGGTGCGACCCTAAGCTCCAGACTTAAATGATTTATTCCACAGAGACTGCACCTCAGAAGCCCGCTTTGTTGCAAGTCCTTTAGGTCTTTCTTTTCACACCTCTGAAGAAATAGCACCGAGCCGCTCTAGCAGAGAGATCAATATAAACACAGAGCTTCTTTTACCGCTTCCAATCCTTTACACCCTACCAAAAACCTCAAGCTGTCACTTAGCCATGCATGTATTTTCTGCGTATGGGCACAGACATGCTTAGCTCCTCTCCAAAACTCAGACTACAACTTCAGCATCTCCACTGGTCTCCATACCAAAGGAAGCACACATTCATTTCCTTGTGTAACAGTAATTGGATTTCATACAGTAAAGAGCAGTAAAGTCAGGTCTTCTCCAAAGCTTCACCTGAAACTATTTTCCTCCAAGTGAATAAAAATAAAATAAAAAAAAAAAAAATCGCTGTACTTGACAGGCAATTTAATGCATTTAATATTTACTACAATACATCTATCCACTTCAGGTTTTGCTTCAGTGGAACAGCATTTTGAGGTCAGTGTTAAATAAGCCTCACTGTTTTTCTCTTATCCCCCTCCCTTTTTTCCCCCCAGAATCATTACAGTTTAAAATGTTATTATTATTACAGGTTAAAATTTTAAATTCTAAGTGAAGGTTCATGTATAAAAGATATTGGCAGAATAATTGGCTTTTTCAAAGAAAAGAAATCAGCAGTAAACTGTATTAATCAATGATTATTGAATTCTGTGCTCCAGGCTAGTGGTTTCTGTCAACAGTGGTCCTTCAGACCCAGGTTTTCCACTTCAGCTTTAATGAACAAGGTTGAAATCATGCACTGAAATGAAATAATGCAGAACTAATCAACTGGCTTTGTTTCTGAAGTCTGAACAATTTCACTTGCAAATGAAAATGAAATAAAACTGCGCATGCTCACAAATTATCTTAGAGGAAACAATCTGGGGATGCTGATCTCTCAGTTAAATATCCTTTTATCTCTGCCAGAAAGTGGAACAGGGTACAGAAACACAACACAAACAACAAAACATTTTGAAGAACTTCTTAGAACTACTATTTTATCCTACCCATGTCCTACATTTTCTTTTGTGTTCACTGCTACAGACCCTTATATCTAACCTCCATGAGTGGAACAATGAGCACTAATGGAGTTACTCACAGTCCAGGCTTTGCAGGACCAAATCTTTGGCTGGTCTACAGCAAGACACAACCAAGACGATATAAGACTTTGCAAAAAAACTGTCAACTCTACAAATCTGCTTGATAAAATAAATACTAACCAGGAAAAATGCAATCACTGCAGAAAGATTTTTCAGAGCTTTGTTTTCCATGCAGCAGTTATAAATAAACAAACAAATAAATCTCCCCATGCATTTTAAGATGCATGGAAAAACACATTAAAACCCAAGACCACAGTCTCTGAATAAAACAGCTGAATTTGCAGGTGCAAAGACTGTTTAAACTTCACTTCCTCTGCTTCTTCCCTGGATAGCTTCCTATTGACATTTTTTTCTGACCTAGCCTTAAGTTAAGGCATCCCCAGCGGCCTTAGGTCAAGCCTAAAGGCTGGCCATCCGCATCTCGAGCTTTAGACTGTGCTGTCACATCAACAACCCGTCATTCCCCTGGTTTGCTGGGCAGCACACACACTTCTGTTTAAATTAATAAGTAAGTAGAAAGAGCAGCTGGCAGTCACAACACTAGTAACTTGTGCTTTTTAAAAGAAAAACACATACTGTAGACCATGGGCAGGAATTTTCCACTTCGTACTAATATGTATCTATCCTTTTTAGTCAGAAGGTGAAAACATAAAGCCATTGCTTGCCATGAGGGTTGAAGTGACTGGAGATGGGATGTCTTACCTTCCTCCCCTTTGCAATATGATTTTATGACCCAAAAAAAAAAAAAAAAAAATCATTATTCTTAGATTGCAAATTCATGGGTACCATAACTGTACTTTTAAAGTAATTTAAAGGGCTTCAGGATCTGTGAAGAGAAAAAGGTTCCAGGTCTGTAATTCAGAAAATTCATGAAATTTCCACTTTGGGAAAACAAAAAAACCAATAAAACACAGTCACTCAATTGCCTAAGGCCCATTTGAAGAACTAAAGAATTATATACATGAGCAAAGGGCGGGGGGAAAGGATAAAAACACCCATGCCACAGTACACAGTGGGCTGAACATAATACCAAAATACATCTTCTCTCATTTAGATGTCATCACCTAACCTCTCCCTCCATGCTGTTGTCCTTGTCACTATATTAGACTGGACTTCAAAAATGGACAAATTTTCCAGATTCCACAAGCTGAAATTAGGAGCCTACAGACAGATAGACCATCCAGTGATCTTCTAGAAAGCACCCGTCATTTCCAATCACTGCAGTAATCAAAGGAAAAATTTAGGACAATTCACCTACTAAACTATGACAGATTTTTAAATATTGCTGGTTTCTCTGATTCTTTTTAAGTTAAATTTAGCTGTGCATTTAAAAAATATGAAAAGTTACCAAAAAATTATGAACAGTAATTATAGCAACAATTTTAAGTGCTTAAAGAAGCAGTTAAAAGGAGCAAAAGTGATCATGATTAATTACCTTCTGTAGATTACTGAAAATCAAGTAAAATCTCCTTATTTGTAGATGTCCCCATATCAAATAGTGGTAGTTTACATATATCTAAGGGCATAAAGCTGCTGCTACTTATTATCTATTTATAAGACATACTTACCAAGTCATCGAGACTGAAAAGACATTTTTATCACAAACTAAGAGGTCACTAACCAAAACTACTTTTCCTTACCTGCAAATCCACTGACAATTTACTGGCACATAAAACACCAACATACTGAATCTAATGTAAGAATTCATTACAAGCAATTCATCACAGAATTTAAAAAATTGTCTTAAGGAAATATTATAAGATATTATAAGATACAGAGTTTGAGCATTTTCCATATACTATTTTCATGCAATGAAGCAGTGTGTTATCTCGGCCACCTTTTCTATTCACATCAATGTAACCCCCGAATAATTAGGCCAACAGCACTACATTATCATAAGACTCTGACACCAACAGCTAATAAACTTCCGTTGTTATCTGTGATGAAGAAAACAACCTACTGTGAATGGACATGTGGCTGTAGAAAGCCCAATTATCCATTCAGCACAAAGGACCACCAACTCTGAGCTGTAACTAGAACGGCCTTCGACAGATTTGCTCATTCTCTGGAAACAATTTGCGTGACACAATCTGCCCCACAAAATCCATTCAGATTTTCAGATTCATTATAAGAACTCGATTACAGAGAAGTAGTGGGGGGAAAAAAAAAAAACCACCAAGAGAAAAGAAACTAGAAAGGGGCATCGTTTTCTACCCACTCAAGAACAAACCACAACCACTGAACTGCAGCACACAAATCAAGTACTGGTTACAAAACGGTATCATTCAGTGCTTTCTCCATCCCTTGTGATGTGCTAAGGAGCAGCAGTTATTTTAAAGGCTTTTCTTTTCAGTAGACAGACCTCTCCCTCCCTACTCTCCTGGCGCAGGGTTGGCTACTCCCTCCCTGAATAAGCCAGCAAAGACATACAGGATAATTGGGAGAGCAGAGAACTGTTATCAAACCCACCACATGTCTAAACATACTTATATTTTCGCAATTATGTTTAGAGTATACCAAGAAAATGTAAGCAAATCATTAAATGCCCTAAGCTTGAGAAGATTTCTTTCTTTTTTCCTGGCTGGGTATGACACAGGAGAACAGCAACAGCTTTAGAAGCGCTGGGGATGCCTGCCTAACTCCTCTGGAAATCTTCTGGGAAGCCCAGGTGAAATACGGGTCAAGTTACAGAGGGAGCATTTCAGAGACTACCAAAGCATCACTACATTCACAGGGATTTCGGAGATGCCAGCAGTTCCACTGCCTTGCTGCACTCCACTTTGTTTCATTATTGATGGGCAGTTATAACCACCAGCCTGAACAGCTTTGGTCTCTCCATTTCAGAAGTCACTCCCGTCTCCTTTTAGCAATAAAAAGGAACGCAACATTTTCATGACAAGCCATGAGAAATTCGACTAACATCCAACAGAAAATCCGCATTCCTGCTTTCTGAATTGTAAATGCCACCGGACGTATTTAGATTTACTGACAACTGACCTGAGCTCTGCTGCTGCTGGTGGCAACACTCTGCCAGAGATCCAGGCTCCCTCCCAACTTTCCTTCACAGGCATCTTTGGATTTCCCCTAAAATAGGCTGTCAGATGTGACATCCCTATCAGACAGTGTGGCAAACACCCCTTTTGATTTCCAAGCTTTCAGCGCTAATACAGCTGGCACCACAGCTCCTGCCGTGACTCATCTCTCATTGACTACACAACTTCAACTGGGCTCCTACAAACGGGGCGCAGGTAGCAAGTCATCACGGCTTTAAATTATTTTCTACTCTTACCTGCAGAAAGAAAGGGCAAAAAGCTAATATCAGTCTGTATTTAAAATATGTACCATTTGTTTTTTACTGCATTTATTTGTAATAGATTGTGAATCCATTTTTTTTATTTTTTAATAGAGATGCTACCAGCTGACAGAATAGC
This sequence comes from Calidris pugnax, assembly GCF_001431845.1. Taxonomy (NCBI): domain Eukaryota; kingdom Metazoa; phylum Chordata; class Aves; order Charadriiformes; family Scolopacidae; genus Calidris; species Calidris pugnax. Next base: position 21,898,074 of record NW_015094506.1, on the reverse strand, counting down.
AACAAGGTGTATTGTTGAGCAAGAGTTTCTTTCTCTGGGAGAGGGATGGTGTTATCAAAATAAGGTAGACCTAAGCAGCCACAGAGCTTGTTAAACACACCCAAAGAGAGTACTTGTGAACAAATTTGAAAACACAATTTACTGAGTCAACACTTCCCATGGCATTTGTGTACTTTTGGTTTCACTTTCTTTTTGGTGGTTTCATTCAAACAGTATCTCTCCCAGAGCTGTCTTTAATCTCTCTTTTCTTCTTTCTGCCTTCTACAGTGCTTCTTTCTTCTCCAAAGTTCCTTTTCATAAAACCACAGAATATCTGAGGTTGGAAGGGGTCTCTGGAAGTCCTCGGGCCAAAGTCCCCTGCTCAGAGCATGGTCAGCTTTGAAGTCAGATCTAACTTAAATCAGCAGATCAGGGTGCTTGGAGCCTTATCCAGTTAATCTTTGAGTATCTCCAAAGAAATTTCTTACTGTCTTGTAAATTTCTTCTCTCCCATTTTCTTGGTCCTTCTCAACTCCACACCCAAGCATGTACACACAGGTCTTAAGCACCAGGGCTACACCTACATGCCTGATTTTGACACCTGAAAAACCATCTCTGATGGCCTATCTCTAGTGCCAGCTTTATGCAGAAGACATAGTGTCCACATGCCTTACAAAGGGGCTCCAGATTTTATATTGTGTTTAGCAAGTACAGAATAGGCTGCCCAAATCTGAAGGGTTTGTACCTTGCTTTCCCACTGTGAGGCTGGAGGAGCAGAGCAGCAAGGTCCTCCACACCCTGCAGATTTCTGCAGGCTGGTGGGATGTCACACCTCTAACATCCTGTCACTCCTTTTCAGTTCATCTCTTCCCTTGGCCACCTTTCCAAGGATAGTTCTTCTTGAATGCCTCTCATCATCTGTTCAAAGTGCCCAGGGACAGCAGAAAAATAAACCACATTCCTCCCTGCTCTGTCTCAGCTCCCTGTGGTGCTCCCAGTGTCAGTGATGTCAAAAGAACAAAGTTAAAAGTCTATCAAGAAGTTTTGTTCAGGACATGGCTGAGACATCAAGGAATGTACCTAACCTTGAACAGGATGTGAAACAAAACAATGTGTCTTATGTGTTCCTCTGCAGCTGCTGACTTAGACATAAGATAGCAAAAAATATAACTTCTGGACCAAAGTGGAGCCAAGAGCGTATCCCAAACTAGCCTTGGGTAATTATAACACTAAAATGCATACCCCTTTGTGAATAATGAGCATGCTAATCAGGTAACGTCTCTATACGTTTTAAACATGAGCTTAGATGCATATATATAGTTAGGAGTGGTGAATGAACCATTATTAACCAAACAGCTGTATTTTATCATTATAAATACAGGGCATTTGGAAACATGTGGTGTGCTGGCTGTTAAATGCCTAGCACCTAATTCTGCAGAACTGAAATATAAACAAATATCTTGACTCTATCAAGCCTCAATTTGGCCTCCCTTTGCGTCTGCATTATAACACAATCTTTAATTACCCAATCTCCTACTTTTTCACAAGACCTTGTCTCATTTAATGCCCAGAACAAATGATTTTAACTACCCAAAAATTATTCAAGACCTTGTTTTCCCTTCATTGCTCAAAATGTAATTCCATGCCTTAGTTCCCACACATTATTCAAGCCCTTCTCTCCGGACAGACATTAATTTCTTCCTGAGCTCTTCCATGGTACTCATCTCTGCAGCCTTTGAGAGCTTCACAAACACTAATTTACTTTCATAGCATACCAGTGAAGGAGAGGTACCATTAACCTCATTTCACAGGTGGAGAACTAGAGCACAGAGAGATTATCATCAAAGGCATGCAACTATTTGAAGATTGCAGCCTGAGATGCCTTACGGCTGGTTCTTCAGACTAGTTAGGCTTATATATGTATTTTTTTTTTTTATATTTACCAACCAAACTTCCCTTGGGGTGCTAGAGCAACTTATGCCAGACATCTGCAAATTCAAGCTCTCGAGTTATGGAAATGAGGGATGAACCCCAACGGGAAGGGCTGTGGGAAGACCGGGCACAACGCTGCACCAGGACTCGGCGCAGCCTCCGCCACACGCTGAGCCCATCGCGAGTGCCTTCATTAACAACTCACTGAAGAGAGGCCAAATTACGGTTCTACAGGCAACCATAGTCCTACTGCCTTTTAAATTTGGAGTAGGTGTCCTCAGAACTGCAATGCTCTTGCACATTGATTTCTGTTTGATATCACAGAATCTTCTAGGTTGGAAGGGACCTTAAAGATCATCTTGTCCAACCGTCAACCTAACTGACAAAAATAGACACCCACACAACAAACAAGGAGCATCATCACTAAACCATACCTCCCAGCACTACATCAACCCGTCTTCTGAACACCTCCAGGGATGGTGCCTCAACCACCTCCCTGGGCAGCCCATTCCAATGCCTGATAACCCTTTCAGTGAAAAAAATTTTCCTAATATCCAGCCTGAACCTCCCCTGGCGCAACTTGAGGCCATTTCCTCTTGTCCTGTCGCCTGTGACTTGAGAAAAGAGACCGACCCCCACCTCTCTACACCCTCCTTTCAGGGAGTTGTAGAGAGCAATAAGGTCTCCCCTCAGCCTCCTCTTCTCCAGGCTGAATAACCCCAGCTCCCTCAGCCTCTCCTCATAAGACTTATTCTCCAGACCCCTCACCATCTTTGTCGCCCTTCTCTGGACCCGCTCCAGCACCTCAATGTCTTTTTTATGGTAGGGGGCCCAAAACTGGACACAGTACTCAAGGTGAGGCCTCACCAGTGCCGAGTACAGGGGGACGATCACCTCTCGGGCTCTACTTGCCACGCTGTTCCTGATACAGGCCAGGATGCTGTTGACTTTCTTGGCCACCCGGGCACACTGCTGGCTCATGTTCAGCCGACTGTTGACCAACACCCCCAGGTCCTTTTCTGCCCGGCAGCTCTCCAGCCACTCTGTCCCCAGCCTGTAGCACTGCCTGGGGTTGTTGTGACCCAAGTGCAGGACCTTGCACTTGGCCTTGTTGAACCTCATCCCGTTTCAGAGGGAAACTAGAAAATCCTCTGGAAAAAAACTGGTAGTGTTTAGGTGCCTGGGTCATCAGCAGCCTGGTAACCACAGAGTCCTGCCCCCAAGCCACAGCACTACCCCTGCTCTTTTTTGCAGAAAAGATTAAACAAAAGTTGCCTAGGAATTTCTGCACGTATGATGAAGACTACCAAATTTGCCTTATATAAATACTATCTACAGTAAACAGGTGTTTATATTCATGCTGATGATTAATTATAGCTGCTGGCATGCCCTACTGAAAAAACACAGCAATCATTCAATAAATGTCTATAATCTCATCAGCAAGGGGCTTATATTGTTGTTTCCTTCTTTTTTCCACTAATTGCTTTAAGTTTTCCATTGAAACTGAAGGCCAAAATTAAAACTGACACCTCCGTAGTTGCTTTTACCTGTCTCTCTAATCTTAGTTCATAAAACCTTATGTTTCATTCACTTCACAACATCTAAAGGGAAAAAATAATCACATCACTACATGTTTATGATATAAAAATTGATGAAGTCACAATTAAAAATATGAACTTGCACACCATTTCAGGAAGTAGACAGTCCAGGTCTCTCTAAACTTTATCGTTTGAACCTGAATATCATATATCCTAGATATACTAAAATATAAAGGGTGCCAGATTCTCTAAAACACTGGAAGTACAACCTCATACCAGGAGCCATATAAGAAGAGAAAGACCTGTAATAAATACATTTCTTGAGCAAGGACAATCAAGACCTTTAATAAATCAGTAAAGAATAGGACCAGAAAGTAAATGAAAGAAAAGTAGCACAGAAATTGTACACTTGTAATTCCTAGCAGGGAGAGGTGTTTACGCTTCATGCAAAGAATTATTTAACTCGAGTCTCATTATTTCAGTGACTTAAAATAAATAAGCTGGTTTCCCTCAAGTAACTCTAAAGCAATGTTTTACCATCCGTGCTCTGCGCTGACCCAGGAGTCTAAGGGCCACTTGTAGAAGAGCCAGAAAGGGTCATTTTAAAAAGTAATCCTATTGCTAACAAACTTAAATTGCCTGTTGTACCATTCCTTTATGAGAGAAAAAATAAAAAAGAAATTTCTGTGGCCTGCTTCACGGCTAACAAAAATGTTTCACCAAAACCAGGCGATTACATACACCTGCCTGGCCAGAAGAAACACATTGCTCCAGCCCTGCGGAGAACCCCACAGCCTCGGACCCCACTGACAGACCCTGTGACTACAGTACTGCACATGTAACTATAACAATTTAATTATCTTTGAATTTATATAAACAACACAATGCACGTAAAGCCACTATCCAAACAGCCTCTACAAACACAAGCTCCCTCTCAAGACTTACAGGCTTTTAAGTAATATAAAACAGGACAGGAGGAAAATAAGTTTTTAATATATGCATATTTCTTATGGACTTGGAAGACCTAAATAATTTCACGGGATGCTCAAAAGCCACTAACATTTTCCTTTTCATAACCCATTCCTACGGGTTTGCTATCTGTAAAATGAGAACAGTATGTAATTCTTCTCCACCTCTTGGTTTCTTCTAGAAAGAATTCATTCACTAATGTCCATGACGAGCAAGATGGCAGATAAACAGGGTGAGCTCCAAAGTACACACATAACTCCTCGGAAGACAAGTGGATGATTGCCATGAAATATGAAACTACACTTGATGCAATGACCAACTGTTTAAAAAACCCAGAATCTACACACGAAGATAAAAAAGTAACCAAACCAGCACTTATTATTACAAAACCTTTATCTAACGAGTGTCTGAATTCTATCCAAAATGGAAAATGCTGTAATTGGCACCTGCACAGGAAAAGTTTTAGCCTCGAAGTGGATGCAGAGACAACAGCCTCTTGCAACAACTTTTGTTTCATTCAGAAATCTCTGAATGGGAAAGCTGATACTGTCTGTGTCCCAGCAGTAAAGCTCAAATACAGTTGCTGCCTTTATCACTGTGCCTGGTTTGCAAACTGACACTGGACGGTAGCCCTGTGATGACAGAGACTCTCTGGACATGGGCACTGCATCCCATTCCTGCTTAACTTGCAGTGTTGGGGTTATCCAGACCTTAGGAAAAAAGTTACTTATGAAAAACACAACTGAATTGTACAGAACTGCAGAACTGTAACACATTAATGAAAATCTCCAGAATCCAACAATCAAGAAACTGTCATCAAGGAGAAAGAAATAAGAAGTTTTAATAAACTTTATTATTTTTAAAAAAATATTATTTTCATGGTTTTCCAAAGCTTGCCGTATTACCTGCTGTAGTTACCAAGGCCTTCTTTCTTGTAGGCTGCAACAAACATATTACTTTCAGTTTCAACGAAAGCTGAGATTTTACTGTACTAACATGACAGGATCTGGGGTGGGCAGAGAACCCCTCCACACACACACACACACATCCAATTAAGCTGCAGACTAGCAACACACACTCTTTTGGAGAATGAAAAGCGGTTGTCCTGCATTCCTCACCCTTACAGATCAATTAGCATCTCTGCAACCCCAGCTAAAGATACTCAATGCCCTTGTCACCACATTACTCATAAAACCATTAACTCCTTTACAACCCCAATCAAATCTATGAGACTGCCGCAAACAAGGACCATTTGTACCAATTTATGAAATGGAGAAAAACTTGACAAGAGCGATGCTGCTACTGACCGTAGCATTAAGAAGCCATAGGCATATCGTTCCCCTCGGTGTTTTGTCTTGGTGCTATTTCAGTAGCAGGTCTCTTCCATCAATATTTAATACAGCTTTAAAGCCACCCAGGGTATGAAATGCAAAGACATTTGTTAGTAAGATTTTGGCAGCTGAGGGAGTTTCTGCACCATAACACTGAGTCGTGTTAGAGAATAATGTCGAAGCAGAGTTTTTCTGCTGACATCATCCCAAATAACCATATCACCAATACTCATTTTAACTGATTATTCCCACATTTCAGTCAAAGAGGACATCTTCAACTTGGAGTTATATAAAACTTTCAGTTTTTCCTTTTTGCCTTATTTGCTAGTCAAATACCTTACCTTCACTTTCCAGTGATAAAATAGGGAGAGAGATGGGACAATTAATGGAAAGAAGGGAAAGATCATTACATGCATTTTAGAGGCAAATTCAAAGAGGCTGATGTCCTAAAACTGAGGAGCCAGATGATTATGTGTAAAGAATTGTGGAAGAATTAGTAAAGGGCATCACAGATTAAAACAATACATGACTTAACCTCAGATACACTATGGCAGAATACTTTGTGTAAAATATCAAGGCTCTTGTCAAGCAACATATACTAGGCCCTGACAAAGGACAGAGGAAAATTATTTGTGGAACTCTGAGTGACTAAATGGAACATATTAAGGTTGGGGCTAAAAAATAGGACCCTTTGAGTTATTGGGAGTTTACTAGTAGAATTCTTTAAACATTGTTTTTCGAGGGGATCATTCTTTAATACTTGCAGTATACCAACACAGAAAATAAAACCTTTATGGCAATGGACTATGCTGCTGACATCATGTTGGGAGAAGCAAAAGAAGAAGAACCAATGAAAACAGTCTCTTTCAGGAAGAAGTGGATGACAGAAACCAGAAGTAACATATATAAGACAAAATTTAACAGTGAGCGTTCACAGCAATGCCCTCTGGACCTGCATGGGCAGATCGTGACAACCACATTTCACGCAACCTGCGAGGTTCCAAAATGGGTTGGAATAAACCCAAACCCTTCCAAGCATTTTACAAAATAAAAGGCTTAGCACTGAACACAGACTGGGCTGGGGAAAGGAAGGGTTCTGTGTTTTTGTCAGAGGTGATCAGATCAGGCTGGATCCCAAAAATACCTTCCTGCTCAAGACGAGGCTGAAACTCAGAGGTCTTGGCAAAACACCCTGACTTCACCCAAAGGACATATGTCATTTCTGGGGGCGTTCCAGGCAGCTCTGCTACACAGCATTCCTGACGTTTGCTATCAGTCTTGGTAATAATAACAAGGGCCTAGTGTATAACAAGGGCCTTTTTCATGCAAAGCATCATTAAAAGGAACAGGTCCAATGGCAATATCATAATGCTGCACAAGATAAATGTAACGCTTTTTAAAGCATTTTATGCAACAAGCACCAACTTGTCTGAGTAGGTTGGGTGGTAACTTCATCACCCATTATGTTAGCACCACTAAGTCTCCCCGAAATGAGTATGACGCCTGCACTACTAATGTCAATACATGTTTGTGTGCCAAGATTATTATTTCAGTTATTCTAGCATTATGTAGCACAGAGACCCTCCAGAAAGATAAGAGAGCTGACACTGCATGTCATAACAAGGATATCCATTTAACTGAACTCAAATGGATGAAATGTCCAAGCTCTCTGACTCGAGAGTTGGGGGTCTCTTTTTTACCCAGGGAGCATTAAGCACTACGGCATCTTTGCACGGTTGTATCCCAGTATCACAAATTACATGGTCTTCCACGACAAAGCTTCAGAGGAGTAAAGACAATATACCTAACAGCAGAAGCTACGATATCCCAATATCCAGGCACAGCTGGGCTGAGGACAAACTAAAGTCACCTTTTTCCTGTGATTCCCAGAGGCCTATTCTATTTTTAACTTTGTTTTCTTTCTGTTTGATCCTTTGGTTATTCTAATGTAGCTTCTGCATTTTTCCATTAATTCTGCCTCCATACAACACTCTAAGCAATACTACAAACCAGGCGGGGGGGGGAGAGCGAATAACAAGCTCATAAAGTGATTGGCTCCGACAATCTTCAAATGCACTGGTTAATTGGATACATAACTCATAAACGATGGCGGAGGAGGGGTGGATAACAATGCAGAGAGAGGAAACAATCTAAAAAAGCTCCAACTCCATTCAGTTGAATGAATAACAGGTCTCTAATTTCATTAGCTCTGATATTCTGAAAATCATACCAATAAAGACAATTTTATTCTCAAGGACGCATTTCTTCTAAGCATATGAATGCAGAAGGAGTGGCTATTAAAAGGTCTGCAATTACTCTAAATTTGCACTGTAAACAGCATAACACCAGACCATAATTATATTAAATATGAAACATTTCATCGTCCCCATTACATGAAATTCAATTTCAAGACAGCATTTATAGTAGTAGCAGCAGCATCTTCTCACATTTTGTACACTGCTTTAAGTACCTACCACACCTACCCAACCAAAAGTGCCACGTAGAGCACATCAGATGAAAGCAGCACTTGAGCAATTGTGTTTGATGTGGTATCTCTACAAAGACTCCACATCTCGAATATCCTGTGATGTGTTTGGTATGAGTAACTCTGAGCACTTGAACCAAACTCCTTGTGCATCCAAGTCCACAGGACTGTGCACTGTTTCGACCATCCAGTCTGTGTATTATGATCACTGATGTAAGACATCACTTCAAGAACTTCACACATTCATCCTCTCTGAAATACTTAGGATCTCCACAGGCTGAAGTATGTACTATTCTTTTATTTTCTAACTAGAATAAAAGGAAAAACCTATTCCATATTTGGCTCAATCTTAGTGCCTTACATTAATAAATTATTAACTCTTGACTTAATCAGAATTCAAGAAATCCTTATTACATGTGACAGTCTGTGGAGGCATTTTGCTTTCTTATTTAAAAGACCTTCAACAACAACAATCAGCTAGGGAAATATTTTGACATACTGCTTTGACACATTCCTTTGATTTACATATAAAAACAAGAAAAAGTTACGTGCTTTCACTAACATGTATCATTTTCACATTTTTCAGTGCTAAGTAGATTTAAAATTTTTAGTTCTTGTGTAGAAGACTTTATGTCAATATGGTACCTGTAACAATGGCATTGCCCCCAAAATCGTTCTTCTTCTTAGAAGAACACCATCTTAATAACATAGATAAATTATAAGATTATCAGCATGGTAAATTTTCTTTAAAATGGAAAGAGATCAAGATTGCATTACGGAGAAACCCAGTAAACAACCAAACACCCTACATTAGTTTACTTCTGGAGATAAGCAAGCATGGTGCATTGGGAGAAAACCAAGAGGAAAAATGTCTTGCTTCCTAATTTTCCACAGGATAGCAGCACTCTAGTTTTAAAACAAAACGATGAATGTGACAGTGCCTTACAGCACCAATGTTAGGTTCTTGTGATTTATTTCAGCAAAGTGGAAATGAGCCCAAATGATGCAAAAAATATACCAACAGCCACTCACACAGTACAGAGCAACAAAAAAAGTGCATCAAACTTCAGCTGCTCAGCAGAAGGCACAGCTTCACTGCAAAGCTCCCAAACCACCGCTCAGAACAGAAGAAACCTTTTAAGAAAGTAATTTCTGTGCATGACTGGTTCTACTGCCAACACCTCGCCCTGACAGCGCTGCTCAACACCCTGGGGTAGGGGCTGAGCAGGGCTTCCCTCCCACCGGCCCCACGGGCACGTTCCCCCCCTCCAGGAGATGCCCAAGGCAGATGGGCAGCTCTGAAGCCCCCACAGGTGGAGGGGACAAACCCTCCCGAGCTGCAGGGAACGGCACACGGTTTGCATGGGGACCTCCGAGCAGGAGGTTTATTTTGGTTTCGGGCGAGCAGCCGCTGTCACGTGAGCGCAAGCAAACAAAACCCACCCATGAATTCTTCAGGAGTGGTCCTGGACCTGCCGCGAGGAAGCAGCCCACTTGAGTTACTCGCCGCTGAAAAGACCAGGTCACAGCGGCAACTCGAAGGACCGACCCTCCCTTGGCAACAAACATTAAACATCAGCTCCAACTTACAAATGAGCGGTCACTGCCTTTATAGCGCTTTAAAGATACCCACTGGGTGGCTTTCCCAAGGCATTATACCAGGGCTAGGGCCACCCTATCATCCGCTTCTCAACACAAAGTGTTGTAACAAAAGGTTTCCAGCACCAGTCAGACTCAATTAGCCGCACCTGAAATCTTACCCGGGGTTTGCAGACAGACCCTGCTCACTTTGAGAGCGGCCGTGCCACTTCAGCTGCTTTGTATTGTTCATCAGCAGCCACAGCCACATAAAGCCCTAACAGAAACCCACATTTTAATACTTGCACGAGGCTCAGATTCTTGCAAGCAAGGAATATCGTTTGCGGTTTTGGAGTTTAGGTTTGTTTGGGTTTTTTTAAATATCTTAAAAGCATAGCATTTATCACAGCCAAAGGAAAATGAGGTTATGCAAAATACTTACTCCGAAAATGCTCTGAGGCATAATAGTAGACATCCTCGTAGCCCTCGTGGTAATCCTCCTCTGGCCGGTACTTTTTGCCTTTTCTCCTTCTCGATCTTCTTATCTGCTTGACGAAGCCCAAGAAGCGCTCCATCTCCTCCCTCAGCAGCACCAGCCGGCAGCCCCCTTCACCCTCTGCTTCACAAAGAGCTGTCCCAGCATGAATCAGCCACAAGCACCGGAGCAAAGCTGCTGCCTCCGACCAGCCGCCCCGGTACCATTAAAAAACCCCTCCCTTATCTCAGCTGTGGCTAGAAAGTATATCGTTTTCCCTCAAAAAAAAAAAAAAAAAAAAAAAAAAAAAAAGATCCTCAAAAGGATACAGAGCAATAACAACCTCCCAAACATACTTTTATTTAAGTTCACATTTTCTGAGATCTTAAGCTGTGATAAAAACACTTAAAGGTCTTGTCCCCTGATTCTCCTGGAGACACATCATCCATAACATGATTAGAGGTCTAGGGGTTTAATATTTTTCCTAGAACTTTTTTTTTTTTTTTTTTTTTTTTTTTTTTTTTTTTTTTTTTTTTTTTTTAAAAAAAAAAAAAAAAAAAAAAAAAGAAAAAGGAGAAAAGGAGGAGGAGGAGGAGGGGGGTTGGACTTTATCAAATCTACTGACTGGAATGTTTCAACATGAAAATAGACGAAGGAGGGAAATATCGAAGCAAAAGGAGAAAGTCAGGATTTCACATGGTTATTAAAGAGCAGAGGACAAAGTTGAAGAGACCTGCCTGCCAGCGAGGGGAAACCCAGCACTGAGAGCTCCCTGTCCTGTGTCTCCATCATTTGAAGAGGGGCTGGGAGGCGGGGATAGATGTTAGTCAATGGACTGAACCATATCTCAAGGCAAAAAGAGGTTTTCATTTGCCAGTTAAATGCCGCCCTTGTATTTACCCGGGCACAGGCTCAGGAGCCCGTTTGATTTCATTTGTGGTACAATGAGGAAACACGCCGATCCATTTCTGGCATCACATATGCTGGATGAATAAATAGCAAAAGTGGTTTAATCCATACACACAGCCCACTCACCGGCAAGTGTGTGCTGAATGTGTTAATTGGAGCAGCAGGGAGAAAGCTCGGCAGCTGTTAAAAAATGACACATATACCCACTGGGCATTAGTGTATTCTAATCACTGCTAGATCTAAACATTAAAAGGCACTCCACAGACAGGTCTCCTATAGAGCTGGCCGGGCTGGATGGCAATAGGCAAACAAAGGAAGCGACGCCACGATAATACTCCTTTAAAATCCCAGCAGAGTTTTTAAAACTTCAAGGCAAGGCAGACCATTCTGCACAGGATGACAGGAGCAAAAAGCCTGAAAAGGCACTGGCTCTTTTCTCTCGTTGCATGCCCGAATCCCACACGCATTCCCTAAGATAAGGCTGGAATTTCATCCCTGTTTCTGATGAAGTTTCCCTCCCGCACAAGAACAAAAGCAGTGTCTGCTCGAATCCTATCACGTTGACATCTGTCACGGGGTTTTGTTTCTTGCAACCATGCTCCCGTGAGCCAAGTGAGGTCTCTGGTCCAGCAGGACCTCTCCTGTCTGCTGGCACAAGTCCAGGATCAATAAGTCGCCTCAGTCAAACCACATGCCCAACGTGGTCACCCACACCCATGTTCGCAGCAGATACCATTGTATACCTACAAGAATGAGGAAGTCAGAGAGTCTTCCCATAAAAGTGATTTTACAGAATCATCACCGGGAAAACGAAGAGCAGGGAGAGGTGGGATTGATTTCTGCTGATGAAGACACTTCAGTGAGTCATTGTTTTGCAAAGAGCAAAGCAGGGCTACTTTGTAAAAAGAATAGAAGTAGTAGTAAAGCAAAAAGGATTGCAATTTATCATTGTTTCAACAGAAGCACTCAGAGATTGAACACAACTGAGTTGGGAATTTCTAGTTTTGAAACATGTAAAAGTTCCTAGCAGAGATCAGCTAGATCTGCGGTCTGCAGGTCCTAGAACAAACGCTCACTGAAAGCAGGCACCGGAGCTCTTCTGGGCTTGTTCCAGCTTCCCAGGTATTTTAAAACAAAATTGTCACAAAACCACACACATTTATTCCATAAAGCCTCAAAAAACTCTGGATGCACCTACCAGGCTTCCCACAGGAATACAGACTCATCCTCCTTGACCTTACCAGCCCCTGCTTTTCCACTGTGAAAATGCAGCCGCTGCCACTAGCTGATGAACACCCTGAGGGTGCTACCAGAATTATTTTTAGTGTAACTTCTATAAGGAGGCTGTGTTTTATTACAAGTCTGTTTTTATCACACAGCTTTCAACTTTCAAAGGGTAAAGACCTTAGAGGAATATTACAGGCGCATTACCAAAAATAAAAAAGTCAATAAAACCTTTTATAGGGGTCTTTAAGACTGGATCACTTCATGTTCTGAAGGTTTCCATTCACGTGTGTCTTCTGTGCTCTGCCACCAAGCAGCAAAAACATGACATTAGCATCATGAAACATGAAAACCAAAGACTTAGCCTACAGCAGAGGCAGCGCACTCTCTGTTCAAAAAGGGAAGTGGTGTTTTGATGCTATATTTGCTCCTGTAGAGCACTCTCCCCGACAGATGTGCAAAAAGTTATTTGTAGGTGTCAGAAACACTCATCTTGAAGACAGAAGGTCTTGCAACCATCACCGCTCCCTAAAGTTAAATTAGACAGTTTGACTCAAAATGATGCAGCTACTTTTTAAAGAGGAGAAAATGTAAAACTCTCTTACTTTTAAACTGTCCTCTAAATGAGAACTGAAAACTGAAAATCTAGCAGACACTTGGCTTTCATCAAGCAAATATGCCCTTCTCCAGTGCTGTTGTTGCTAAACACGCTGCAGCAGCTTCTCAGAAGTGGTTTCCTGGTCCCCAGCACACCCCAGGGAGACTTCGGTCCTCTCCGTAACACAACAAACATGGCAAATAAGCAGACAAGGGAACAACCAAATGATCTCAGCTAGCGCTGGAAGCACCAGATGTAGCACCCCGACCGCCTGACCATTTTCTAGAGAGAACTGATCTAAATTTCAGTGAATTTTGAGCTTTGGAAAGTGCGTCATTGTCTCACGCAATGGACCTTCCCTTCCCTTCCCTTCCCTTCCCTTCCCTTCCCTTCCCTTCCCTTCCCTTCCCT
>NW_015094506.1:21825554-21884622 GCF_001431845.1 Calidris pugnax | reverse complement strand
CCAGGACAGTACATTTCATGGCAGAAAACTGCTTCTCTCCCTTCCCTTCCCTTCCCATTCCCTCCTGTCCCGTCCCCTCCCTTCCCTTCCCTTCCCTTCCCTTCCCTTCCCTTCCCTCCCTGTGCTCATGGGGGGCATCACGTACATGCACGGCCAATGTAGTAAAGCAGAAAAAAAAATGCAGTAAATGGTATTATTGGTCAGTGCTCATGGTAATGCCATGCATCTTGTACATAAAGCATGAAGGGGTTGATGGGGAGCACAAGTACATGGGGGGTTCAAGTTCCTCTACTCTTCCCTGTTTCCCACCAACTCCTACTGCCTACAAAACAGGCGCCATCTCCTCCACCAAAGGTGCAAGAAGCAGGTGTTGCCCACAGTTTCCAACCCACAGCTGACAGTCTTGCCAGCATGTAAATTACACACCTGTTTCCTTTTGCATGACTGTAAACAGCAGAGACAAACAATTTCAGCAATTTCTTATTTAAACCTAGAACAAGCTGAGCTTTTGACAGGATTTTCCCCATCCTAAATTATTTTGGTATTCAGGGCAATAGGGCAAAGAGAAGGAAATACCTTAACTGAGAGCAATGTTGTTATATATTAATAGGAGTCATAGTGTCTTATAAAGATTTCTGAACAAAACTTACGTTTCATATGCATTACATACTACCTCTGCTGCTTTGCTGAGAACACTGAAGACAGTCATTAGCAACTCTTCATGCCACACCTGTAAATATTTTATCATAGTCCTACTTTCAAAGGTATAAGCAGAGAATTCAGTTCCACAAACATGGTTTACCGTAGTTAAAAAAAACCAACTCAACAACCAGGTAACTGCTGCTTTCCCCACTGCTCAGGATTCACCCTTCTGCAGCTCCTCATAGTGAGCCACCCATTCCTTCATGGAAACAACCACAGCTCCTGCAACCTTCTGCTTGAAAAGGAATAAAAAAGCAGAAACATAATAGACGGGTACCACGATTCAAGAAAGGCATATTGATTTTATGGGAGGAGCAGGGAAAGAAACAAACAGTGGCTTTCAAATTTTTAAAACACCAAACATCAGAGATGACAATGAGTTTCAGCCTTTAGTGACAAAGAGAACAGGATAATTGTGCCCAGAGAGCATAAAATTAGGTGTCAGTTGATATTCTGAAGCTGTCTCTGAACTAGAATTTGGAGAATCAATTTTCTGGTGTTACAATGCCACAACAGGAGTTGCAATGTAAATATGTCTCAAGCTCTTCAGCTCATCCTTTCTCCATGAATATGCCTACTTCACTCAAAGCAAGTGCTCCATTGCCATTTCCAAAGTGGCTTCCTTGGAAGAAGACACGCTATGCCATCGCCAGCATGATTTGCATAATAAACATTTTGCCAAGTGACACCAATTAGATAATATTTACATTCTCCATTCTGGTAGCTAATTTAAGCTAACAAGAAGCCCCATCAAACTTGATCTGTCTCAGGTGAGTGACTTATCAGAAAAGACTTCATGGCAGTAATTAAACAAATATGCCATTAAGACACTGTCCTCTGAGCTGAGGCATAGATGCTTTTTCAGCCACAGACAATTCTCTAAAAAGCAATTGTCAGCATTTAAGCTTTAACCTGCCTTTGCACCCAGGGCAAAGATTAGGTCTTTCATCATGTAAAATACCTGCATTTAACATTTTACTTGCAAAAAATTAGCCATTTAGTTATCTAGGTAAAACCTTCACAACAGAGGTACCTATTTTCTACAGCACTTTTTCCAGAATTTTTTGGGGAAAGCAGCAGCAAAAAACATTTTGATATCCAAGGATAAGCTGCTAAGGTAGTAAATACTTAACAAGGACTTCCATTTGAGTGGGCTTGCAAACATGATACTTTGAAACCAGAGCCTGTGTATGAAGCAAGCCTCTAGCACATTTTGTATCATCAATCAGAATGGAACTGGCCCCAAATATTAAACAGTTCTAAACACGTATTTTGCATCCTGCTCATCAGCATGTTTCAGTGTTTAAAAGAAAAACATTTTTGATGCAAAAACCCTCCTATGTCTCCCTCTGCTTCTCTGGGCAGCTCCGAAAAGCCCCCACTGGGAGGCAACCGTGCAAGTGAGCACACAAAGACCTACCTGCTTCAGGTTACTCTCTTGGAAAAAAAACTCCACAGAATTATAAATGCACAACACAAAAATTAAGATTAATATAAACAGTTCTTGGAGGTTGTCTGAATACAGAAAACAGTTCTTTTCCCTCCTCCCTCAAGCCTTTAATCATAAATATACTGCAAACCTCAAACCAGAAGAACAAACCGTTTCTTCTCTGGCTCTCTTTCAATTGATGGATGACTTTGATAATCTGCTGTTGTTGTTTCTGGAGACCAGCAACAATAGACAAAGGAACTATTCCCCTTAATCATCTTACAGTAACATCTTGCCTGACCTTCCAGTTTATCAAGAGCAGCTGTTTGTTTATGTGCCATAATTGCTCATGTTAAGGCTGCAATTTTCCACTCAAAATTTGCCCTAAAAATCTTGGCGTAAAATTGTGAGCTTATCTATTTGAAAATTATCAAATGCCTGTAATTTGCAATCTATTAAGCACTGCATGAACATATGGTCCATACACGCAGAAGCAGTGCTGCTGTGTACAAAGTCAGTATTGTGCATGAGGAGAAAGTAGCAGCACATCACCCCCCGGAGGTACCACAGTCCCACCTGAAACCTCTCTGTGTCTGAAGAAAGATTCTGAACACAAGTTCTGTGCTCTTCCTAAAGCCACCTGGAGAGACCACCCAAAGCATGGGACATACTAAATATCACAGTGCACATTCCTCTCATTTGACAACAGGAAAAAAAAAAAAGAATAACCAGTGCACTATCTCTGGAATATTGCTGCATGAGAACTGGGAGGTGATAAAATACTGCTCATCCACTACTCTTATTTTTAAGACCTGATACTACTTTTTATATACTGTTAAATTATCAGTTTGACCTGATTTTAATGCATTACGCTCAGTTTCACAGGTCATTCATACATTCTTGTTATTCATCACTCACGTACAATCATAGAGGAGTGTTTCCTTCTCCTCCTGAATTGAAGAATGAAAGACTTAAGAACCGGAGTTCAGCTTTTCTGTCACCTTGATGTAAATTAACTGGCAAATTTTTTTTTTTTTTTTTTTTTTTTGCAATGCCAGCAAATACTTAGAGGGGTTCTTCATTGTATTTTATCACACGTATATTATTTCATATTAACACTCCCAATGTTTTTGCTTTTTGCAACATCTTCTCGCATATAAGTATGCACACAAAACCGTGAATGCCAACGCAGTGAATGAGGATAAAGCAGAACACAAAGGACAGAGGAAGAGCCTACATTCATTTAGAGGGAACGGGGGGGCTGCTTGTGGGTTTAATACAAGCGTGCTGCCTCTTGTATATGGAGAATGCTGAGAAATCTTTGTAGCACTGTTTTAAAAGGGTCACTTGTCAAGTTGAATTTCATGCAGAATGTATGCTTCAGGGAAAAGCAGCTTTTTTTTTTCCCCTTCAATTCAGCTGAAAGAGTTTGCATAAATTCTATTTTTCTTCTTCTCTTTCTAGCCTATTTGACTTTAAGTAAGTGACTAATTAGAATACACAAATACGCAGAAACAAATGTTAACTTGACCACCACCAAGAAAATACAGCCTAGGTAAAATTAAGTACAATAAAAGTTTGAGTTTGCTTAATATTTTGTGGCACCAATAATCATTCTACAAGAAAAGCTAAACAGAGTACTACTCTAACCATATTTAAAATCCCTCAAGGGCTGAAGCAGTAGACTGATATTTTAAAATACTAAAACTAGAACATAATTCTTTGAGAAGTCTGAATTAAAGGTGTTTTTCATCCTTCTAAAGAAACGTAGCAAATGGCTACAGGGAACGCTACCAAGATTTTGCATACTGTGTCTGTTTTATGCACAAAGTATGTCTCAAATCAACTATGAAATACATATGAACAAGTGGTTTGGAATATGGATATGGTTTTTACTCCTCCCTGAGTAAAAAAATGTTATATTTCCCTAATTTTCCAGTTTTCAAAAACTGTACATTTCAATTCTAACCATAATTAAAATGTACATAGAGCACTGGAAAAAAAAAATAACTAATTAACTAAATCACAGCTCACTAGAATGAGAATATCTAGCAAATACATTAAATGAAGTTCTTACATTAAAATAATCAAAATGTTTTCTTTGGCTGCATACTTGTAGACTACAGTAGGCAGAACGTGCCATCAAGCCAGGTTCAGGTGGGTGGGATTTCACAGTTAATTGACAGTGGAAGCCCTGAATGTGATGTGTGAGATTTAAGGTAGGCTACAGGAGAATCCAGCGCCAGACAACTCTTTCTATATAAAAGTGCATGCAAGAGACTTTTTGTTATTTGACATTAAACGGACTTAGTTTCTTTTACCTTCTAAGATTAGCAAAAAAGGTTGTAGAAAAGCCTCCTGCTCATCCTCCCATAGATGTATCCTATCCTACTCATCAAGACTTCCCCACCGTCCACAGCCACAGCCTCACTGAGCAGGGAGCTCTAAGCACACCCACACACATTTATCCCCATAGGTTATCCCACCCTACTTCCACGGGCATAGAGGGGTTTCACAAAGGACCAGCACGGTACGTAACACTAGAAAGAAGCAACCTCCACGTGCTATTTCTATAAATCCTCCTCTTTGCCCATCTTCTGTCTGGTATCGATTCTCTGTATCAGAGATATTATATGCAAGATTTAGATTTACAACTCTTGAGCATGCAGCACCCAAGAGTTGCTGTGCGCTGCACTCCTCAGCAGCACCATGACATACCACTTCTCTTAACTAATACTTAGTAACAGTAGCCATTTGGGAGCAGTGAAAAGCTTGTTATGTTTCATTATTGAAAACATCCACCAGTCATGTATTGTGCATTTCTCTGATCAGAGAATTATTGCAACAAGAAACTTTTGTAATTTGTTGAATAAATTGAAGGAGCAGCTAGAAGTAATAAAGGATGGCAACAGGAAAGAAATCTGACAGGGAAGGCTGCAACTAGGAAACTGGAGCAATGAAAAAGCCCCTCTGGGGAAAAACACAGGCATCCAGAAAGTGATTTGTATCCTGAGCCCCGTATGTTTTATCAGGGTCAAGATACGGTGGATAAATAGGAAAATTTTATTACAGGGGAGCTCTGACCAGAAGAGAACTCTGCTCAACAGTCAAGAAAAGACAACTACAGACAAATTTTCCATTATGATCACGTGAATTTACGATTAAAGACTATGTAAATATATATGCAAATTAACCCATCCATCTGGAGTCCCCTGCCCTAGAGGCACAGGCCAACATGACAGCAAAGAAGAAACCAGTTCTTCAGATGGATTAACCCTTCTCCTTCTCTCTAAACATTCTCCACACCCAGTTGGTTCCTTTTTCTTTTTAAATCCTGATTTTTAATTAATACCCATTGTCCTTGCAATCTCTGAAACCACAAAGCATACCAAGGAAAAAGAACACAAGACTTGAAAGGCAAAAGGACAACTTCACGTGTAACCTCACATTAACGAGGCCCGAGTATTACATGCCCACAGAACTGAAGGATCACAGTTTCCATCCACAAGCCCTCGGTACAATCGCAAGGCCCATTGAACATTAGTGTGGTACTTCATCTCCCTCACGCCAACCAGCAGTTTGGGAAATGAGAGCTGCTGACACCTCTTTATGGATGAGGTTTGACTTCTCTCCTGTCCCCATCCCAAGGGCACAGAGCAGGTTCTGCAGTTCAGATTGTAATTTGTTTCCTAGTGCAAGTCCACCTTCTTCCATCCAGGGGAAAAAAAAGTAATAAAAAAAGAAAATCTGCCTTACGCTTTTGCTAAGCAGTTAAAGAAAATACAGACTTCAAAACTGTCCGCTCCGTTCTCCTCCATGAGAGACCTGGAGGTCTCACCGGTGGTGTTCCTCGTTTTGAATGTTAAGAGGCAACTCACTCCGGAAAAATGCATTACATCCTGGGCTTGTGAAACTCCCCCACTTCTGCCAGTTTTGACATTTTTTGCTGGTAATTCACTCCTACAGTAACAGCTTTGCCACATAAAATTGCGGGACTAAGTGTAAAATGATCATTTGTTCAGTCTTGCACCCTTCACAGGGTAATGATAAAGGGTAGGACAAATACTTCTATTTTTGTTTGTAAAAGACTATGAGATCATTGACCTCAGCACACATTCCAGAAACAACACGATTATTGAGGTTTCTTCTCTTTGAAAGTTGACAGTTCCAAAACAAAAGATTACCTTGAATTTAAGTTCTGTGGCACTTAGCAGAGACAAAATAGCCTGATTTTTCAAATTCCCCTTTGATGATGCTTTGTACTTCAGGGTTTACTTCACTCCTCTCTTGTGGCCCTCCTTGTTATTGGTAAATGCCCCTGCCCCAGCTTCAACATTTCAGAGCTGCCTACACCCTGTACTTCAGTGTCCATGTGAGACGTTTTGTGCTCTGCTCTTTACTGGATGTTTTTACAAGACATATTTTAAAGTCGTTATAATAATTATTACCCACCAGAAATTCTGATGAGACAAATGTGACCAAAGCTTCTTCTATTTCTTGCTCTTCAGCCTGGGTTCTGATTGCCCGCCCTACCCTGTTCCTATGAGAAAGGACTGGAAGAGCTTAACTCTTGTTTCTTACCTGCCTCATTTAGGCTTCTATTACTTCTTACAAATGCTTACCAAGGTGTTCTCAGGAAGTAATCCCTAACGCATCCACTTTATCCCCTTGCATAAAGCATGTTTTCATCCTCACTCTCTCTTCCCTGTCGTCTTCAACCAGATCCATATCTTCAAGTGTTGTTTCTTTCTTGGCTAAAGGTTATGTTGCAGGAATCTGCCACCGCAACTACTGGCGTTTTTGCACCCTATGACGTATTTGGACACCCGAGTGAAAAATGTGCATATCAAGAAACAGAGTGTTCCTCTTGGTTAATTGTGAAAGCCACAGAAGATGAATACACTCCTCAAAGAGCAAGTTCTGCATTTCCTAACACATGCATGAAGTAACAGATAATTAATCACCTCAAGATTTAAGAGACCAAGAGATCTGAAGATTTCAGTTTTTGCCAACACTAACCAAATGATAAAAGACAAAAATCAAGGAAATTTTACATGAGACCAGATAAACTATTATTAGTCAGCATATAAAACTGACACAGTTAGTTTCATTATCCTAAAGTGCTTTGTAACTTTTTGCAGATATTCCAGCTGAGAACATTTGCACTGTTTTAGATGCTCAGTAAATATCTACAGACAACATTCTATAAGATGGAAATCCAGACTGGATGTGTATTTTAAAAGATGACTTGTTAGATACTGGTGTTCTGGTTAATCAACCATTAAAATTTTGCTCGGAAGCATTAAAGCAACTCTGTAGAGATGCTCATGCATTTTCCCTGATTTTATATCATATTGTGCAGAGACTATCACATGGTATTGACTAACATTTAAGATTCTTTAATAAACTATTTTTGGAATATGCAATTCTCTCTCCTTAAAAAAGAATACAACTTAGGTCTGAATTTAACCCCTTAAAAATGCATTTCAGGCATTTACAATTTGCCATCCTACTCTTTATTCCTGCAATTAGCTTGCCTGTAAATTATTCTAGGTACCACCTATTCAGCTGGAGATCCCAGCCTTTTTGTGCTTCTATAATGTAGGATCTCAATCTACACATCTTCTAAGAGCCCAACCTCACGCACTGTCCCACAGAGCTGAACACGATGCCCAGTGGTAGTGAGTGCTACGGTAATTACCTGCTGCATCAGATGCTCACAGCTACCGGCTTGCCCCATCCTAACCTCAGGTGCAATTGTGCCACAGGTTTTGTCTTACTTACATTTTTCTTAAGTGAAATGTAAATAATCTCGCACTGTTTTAAAGAAGAAAAAAAAAAAAAGTGAACTTTTTCACTGGACCTAAAGATCACATTCTGGAAGCTGAGGGTGATAGCTTGATGTTTCACTTTTCAAGAAGTCAAAACAACCACAATAAATTTACAAATGTAGACATGCCACACTGTTAAATTTCATTTCACGCTCAGTAAGCAAATATTACCAAACTGTAAGTACTGTCATCCTCTGTCTTTTTAGTTAGAAATCTTGTAGCCAATAAAGACTTGACCTTGAAATATTTCACAGATGGATGAAGTCACTTAATTCACTATTTGTTACAGATTTTGCAGAACTGCAAAGTTAGGTCACGTTTACTCTAATTTCACTTTACAATAACTTTACAAACTGCAGCATCAGTAAGAGTCACTAAAAATGCATTAATGAACCATGTGTCTAAACCATTGTGAACAATTCCATTTTGAAATTAAAAATGCTGAGATCATACAGAAGCAAAAGATGATCTTCTTTATATTTAGTACTCCTAGAATTATGTGTAGTGCCAAAACATGAAAAGTACGCCCACACACTATTTTTGTGGAGATTGTAATACATTGACAAAGCTACTAGAAATTTTCTTTCTATGAAGCCAATGGCAATATATGGCCTTGTGTGAAGGGATGACTAACTGTTACAGTACGCAGACCTAAAATTCCATTCAGCAGGTTTTCTAGCATGGGCTGAGTCTACACATCAAAAGGAAAAATTTCAACTCTGTTTACTCAAGGGATAGCTATTACTTTTTGATAGTGCTACTGCATTTGATATACTACACCAGAGTCGCCATACAAAACAAATACCCAAACATATACAGCTGCTAGCTCTCTAATGATTTAGTTAGCTAAAAAATCTTGTTCAGTTACAAGACATCATAAGTCATTACCATTTCACATCTCAGTGAATACATTAAATCACATTTTTTTCAGAGAATAAAAATTCATTTCGGTCTAATTGCCAAATAAGACTAATTGAATTAGAATTGTAAAAGTCTGAAAAGGACTTAAGATCTCTAATGAGTTGCAAACTACTGTAAACAAACCAGGAAGCTGAAAAATATGCATTTCGCATCTTTCAAGAAAAAAGAAAAAAAGCTAACAGAAGTTAATTTGAAGTACTACTTGGTTGTCTCCAAGAGTGTTCTTTTTCAGTCTCAAACGATTCCCTTCCAAAAGACCCACCATCGCCATTCTACCAACACACAGCCCAATAACTGATTCCCCACAGGGCATACAGCTACCCTGAAATCAGGACCCTTCAGAGAATAAACCCAAGCTGCATCCTGCTCACGTCTGGAAACAGTCTCTCTCACACTTTCTTTCCCTCCTGCTTCTGTTCTCACCTAGAGAAGCCCGTCCGAATGGAGTAAGACAGCTGCCCAGAGCGTTGCCTCATACTGCCTTTTATTCCCACACTCATGGCTTCCATCTAAGTTGTCCGTGGTTTGATTTTAGACATAAAAAGCAAAAATATTTGGACCAGACTCTCTCTTGGTCAGTAATAAAAAACAATTGTTTAAATTTTTTATTTTCATAGCGTTATCCTTAAAAATGAATTATCTGAACGCTATCATCTACTGAAGCCGATGGGAAAAACTCATCAAATTTCAAGGAGGTTTTGTCAGATCCTGAATTCAAGCTGTAAAGGTTTCTCTGCAGCAACCTAAAGGAAATCACATGGAAGGGCAGGTGGGGGAACACCCTTTATTTTGCCACGTACGTTCTTGATGTCATCAACTGTTACACATGAGCACAGAGTCCAAAAGCAGGTAATGCCAAAAACAAAGCCTGCAAGAGTTGGGCAAGAAAAGACACTTGCAGATCTGGCTTTAAGAAGTGACATCTCTTTAATACAGTTCCAGAGCTGACAACTGTCACAGTGCCATCTTTTTGTAAGAAGAACATAGTAATGGAAGAATTTATGTTGCTACTTTTGGAAAAAGATTAACCATCTGGCTTAGGAAGACCAGTCTGTAGTCCTTAATATTATGTATGCTGCTTGGGCTCAAATCAAGTGCTGTATTAATGCATGCATTAATGATTTATGAGCAGCTCTGTCTTTTATTTTACCTACTGTCTTTAATAACCTCTTGAGGGAAAGATAAAAAAATATGAGTCACACTTAAGTTTATCAAATGAGGATTTAAATTCAATTTAATAAGATGGGTCCTGTCTGCCAATGCAGGCGATCTTCCCAGAATCCCTTCTGATGCTACTTCCAAGAGGCAAAAGGGAAAACATGACACTGAATATTAACTTGACAGGATTGTTGTTGAAAACTGTATTGTTGAAGGCACCGCATGCCTAATACTATTCAATAAGCTGCTTTAACATCACCTTCTGGACTAAAGTAAATAAGAACCTCAAGTCGTAGTTCAAATACAAGTTTAAAGCATATAAAATTTAGGAGAAAAACTTGACAGTGTAATTTAAAGACATTTTAAGCCAAAAGGCAAAATCCAAATAATGCCAGACCCTCTTCTACTAACTCTTTGCACTTACCCACCCCACGCTCCCATTTTTACCACTTCCACAATATTTTGAAGTTCTACATTGGCAATATTGTGCAGTTCAGTTTATCAAGTAACTGTCTTGATTTCAGAGTCCTTCAGTCTTGGTGCAACGAGAAGCTAGCCTATAGAGTGTGTCACTTTTCCAAATAATCCATATTTCTGAACAGAGCAGGGGAAAAACCCACAAGAAAGCCAAAATACATTCACAAAACACAAGGTGAAAAAAAATTTCATATTTCTCTCAGCTCAGGACTGAGACATTAGAGTTGAAGGATGCTTTTTGCACTGGACAGAGCGCTGCTGGACTTTGAGGCAACCATCACAGTGATTCAGGGCGGTCACAACAGGTACCAGCACCTTGAAACCATGACATGATGCATACGGCTTCAGCACTGCTTCATCCCACCAGCTTCTTTCCATTCTCACTCATCCAGGCTCTTTGGCTTCAGATGGGCAGTCTGAGCTCAAAGGCCCAAACATCACAGCATCACTGATGCCAGGAGTTATAAAAAGACTGACAATTATTCACCAAGGGAAAACATTTTCAGGGTGATTTTTTATTTACACTCTCAGCAAGATAGTACGTAGTGAATGTTCCAGTGGATGAAGTCACATTATTTGAAACAATATTAAATTGGCAGCACGGAGTTGTGGGGGGTTGTCTAAGAAACAGGGTTATGCTAATGCCTGTATATTTGTGCTTAAAAATTTACTCAGAACAATGTTTAAATTATGTAAATAGCCCAACCGCAAGTGAAGAAATGCAATATTCAAGCCACATGCACGCCTTCCTCCAAACTCGTATGTCTGTATTTTTAACAGGCAAATCCACATCTGCTAAGCACAAAGAGAATTAATTTATTTTGCCCAGTCCCAATTAAGGTTAATATGACTGAGGACTGAGACTCTTACGTTAGTTTAAAACTGGACCTAAAACTAAGGCCCAGACATTTGCGGTCATTATAAGAGTCCATGGCACCTTCACATAAGACAAGTGACTACTGCTGATGTCCTGGACAAAGTCTCAGCAACCGCTAGTAATTCCACTACATTTGCATGAGGTAGGTTTTCTTCACTATCGCAACAAGAGAAGCTATGGCTTGGCTTGTGGTAATTCAGCAGTCTAGGAGCCCTTAGTAGTCATCTCCGAGAACTCATGGAGATGGGAGACAACTACAAAAGGAAGGAAATACTTGAATTTAAAAAATTAAACAGAACAGTTTGAAGGCACCTGGGAAAAAAAAAAAAAAAGAAAACAACCAGCCAACCTAAATTTCTCATGATTAAATCATGTCAGATCAGCAGGAAGAGAGCAAGCTATCTATACAAAGAGAACACATTAGATGTCATATGTGCTAATTAAATATTCTCACAAGAATATAATATATGTCACTCTCAAAGAAAGTTTGCCTATCTCAGAATGAACGCAAAACTGAGTGGAAAGTTCTACTGAGTCCAAACAGGAAAGCAAATAATTTGGAACTTCTTGGATCCACTGCTATTCGATATTTTGCTTTCTATTCATTATACATATTCAATCCTTTGTATGCAATTTCAATACTTATCTACCTAGGTCACGAATACATCCCAACACATCACCAATCTTAGACCAACTGCAAGCACTCTGGATGAGCAGATTAGAATATAAAATAAACAGACCGAAGTAACAATCTGAAAGAAACAGGATACCTTTCAATAGAGAGAAATGCAAGATATTCCAATATTCAAACCAAGGATGATGAGCAAGTGATTAGGTAGATACTGCCCTGAAAAGCATTTGGGGACCACAGTCATTCAGAAGTTAAAACCAGCTCCATTAACATCCACTATTTGCAAACTAGGGAAACATACTATATTTAGTATATATTTAATACTATTATAGCAAACACAAAGTCATTTCTCTGCTCTCTTTTATTACACTGGTAAGGTCTCAACTGGATGTTTCTGTCCACAGTTAAGATGCTATGGTTCCAAAAAAAAAAAAAAGTATGCCTGGATTAAAGATCTGTGAAATTTAATCTGAAAAAGAAACAAAAAAAGAAAGCAGAGAAAACTGAACCAGAATAAACAGAGTACAGAAATGTCAAAGACTGTGAAAAAGAAAGAAAACCTATTTTCCATTATCTACAGAGATGTCTGGAAGATTCAGGTGGAACATAAGGTAAAACATTCTGCAAATAAGGGCAGTGAAGTGTGGGATGGCCTGACACAAACCTCAAGAAATTCAACAAAAGGAAATACCAAGCCCTGCATCTGAGATGGAGTAATCCCATCAACAGACCAGGCACCAACTGGAAAGGAAAGCAGATCTTCAGAAAAGGACCAGAGGGGCTGGTGGACAACACGTTGCATGTTAGCCTGCAGTGCATCCTTGTAGAAATGAAGACTAACTCCATGCTAGGCTGAATCATTAAAAGCACTGGCAGCAGATAAAGTGAAGTGATCATTTCCCACAACTCAGCACTTGTGAGAGGGCATCTGCACCATTTTGTCCCATCTGGAGCTCCCCAGTAGAGAAGACGATAGACATACTGGAACCAGTCTGGTTTCAATATGTCAGATCCCACAGTGATGGAGGGATGGAGCACACAGGGCACAGGGAGAGGCTGAGGGGCCTGAGTTTGTTAGTTTGTAATCTTCAGAAAAAAAGATTAAAGGAGAATCGAAGTGCTGTTTTCAAGATTATGGAGAAGAGAGAGCCAGGTTCTTCTCAGAGGTTCACCATGAAAGGACGAAAGGCAACAGAGTTTGCCTTTCTGCAGCTTGGGTCTAATTACTCCAACTGGATAGAAGGGGGGGAAAAAACCTCATAATAAGGGTGGTAAACTATTGCAGCATATTGTTCAGAGAAGGCTTACCATCCTTAGAGTTATTCAAAATTCAGCTGAATCAGGACCCTGAGCAACCAGACACAATTTCAGAGGTGACCCTGCCTTGAACAGTGGGCTGGACCAGATAACCTCCAGAAGTTCCTTGCTACCTAAATTATTCTATAATTTTTGTGATACAGTATCTGTGAGGAATGACAAAGACAGTGCCTTGGGCTAGGAGACCAAGTGTACAATCTCCAGAGGTTCATGCCAGCTTTTTTTCCTGCGATGCTGAAGAGTGAAAAGCACTAATAAATCTTCAGACAGAATACCTGTTTTCTCCTCTTTGCATGAATGGTGCCTAATTTATTTTAGCTAACAGGTTATAACCATAAACAAATACACAATATTACATGCTTCGAAATTTAATATTCATAAACTCAGAAATTAATTTTAGATGCCAGACTGCATGAAAAACAAAGGGCGGGGGGGGAAACGACAGCGGAGAAAGTTACCGGAGTCAGCGTATAAAAGCACATTTTGAAATACTTCCTTATCCCTTTTGCAATTCCCAGAGGGACTCATGGGCACTTTGCTGACAACTAAAGCTGGAACGCTTGAGCTCTGAGCACTGGGCTGCCAGTGTGTAGTGACAGAGGAATACACAGAGCACAATCATTGCAGGCAACTTTAAAATCCCTTTTTAACTTTTAAGGCATTTGCAGCACAAAAGGCAAAGGGAGATGGGCTATATCACACAGGGAATTTACCTGTGGATCTTCCAAAAAGATTCACGCAGGGAACAAAGCCCCTTCAGCTGATCACCTATAAGCTTTCTAAAACTAATTTCACACTGGAAGTATGACCATACAGCCCTATTTACTGTATTTACAGAGTCTCACGGCGACTGGTGACGTATGCAGGTCATGGAGGAGACCTAAACTTTAAGCTGATACCTTCTAATAAAAGAACTGAAGATACGACAAACTCAGCAAGTTCTGTAACGTCCTCTCTCATATCTGGATATTGCTTTGAATGTTCAGAAGCAAAATAAAAATGCTTCTTTGACTTAAGACCAACACCAGTTTCCTTTAAGGTGCAGATGTAGTGCTTTGTCCTCACTATAAATAAGCTGTTGATAAATGTGTCATGAAAAAAAATGAAAAGAGCTTGGAACCGCTTACATTTAATCCATTAGTAGCGCAAGAGACCACAGTAATACCAATTACCTAATGTGACTGTTTTTATCAGCTTAAAAGAACAAATATTGCTTGCATGATCAAGGTCCATAGTTTTGGTCATATTTTGTGTAAGAAGAAAACCAACATGACTGCCGGGCAAATACTGGTCAGCCAAACCTTTTAATTTTGAGACTCTTTTTCATAACTCTTTTAAAAGGCAGTTACTAAACCTGTAAAATCTTTCAACATCGTTGTTCAATTTAGATTGAACACTCCAGCACCATTCCCAAACTCTGTGAAGAAAGCTCTTTAGATGGACCTCACAGGCAGGCAAAAAAATCTTATTTTCATATATGAAGAGAACAATAGAACGCTCACTTTCTGAGAAGCCTGAAATGTCAGCCTGCATATAAACATCCCCTTTTACCGTAATTCTTATTATTTTTGGTGGTTCAGCTATATAAAATATGCATATATACATATTACCCACAGAGAATAAAGGCAGAAACTGGTATGATCTTTAAACTTGGAAGTGTATATGTACAACTTGAATGAAATCAACAATTACACTACAATTTAAAATTAAGCAAATATATATATATATATATAACTATATACTCCAGAAACTATATGTATGTCTAAAGACACGCACAGAGAGAGACCTTTGATTGAAATATGAAATCTAGATTTTAAAAGCTTAAGATTTAGTAAGATTTTGATAGTTCCATACTTATCTGAGATTAACTTCTCTTACTTCTACCGTGGTAAAAATTTGCTTTTGTAAAACATGTTGTTACCTAGGAAACAAGAACAAATGCATGTGCAATATGAATAAAAATTCAAAAGCCTTGGATGAAACTCCATATACTGAGTCATTTTTCTCTCACTTCCCTACATCCAAGTCAAAGATTTCATCATTGCTATAAACAACGTATTCATGACCTCAGTTATAATTTAATGGTAAAAAAAAGGAAATGTTAACTCTCCTAAATAGTAGGGGGGGAAAGTATTTTAATAATTTATACTTATTATACCTTTTTCAGCACTCATTGCAGGACATTTTACTCTTCAAAACCAACTGCATCCTGTTAGAAAAATTTTAAACTAAGGGTACAAGAGAATACATAACTCTGAGAAGTTCACAGAAAACACAGAAAATAAATTATTCCCAACATGAAAAATTGAGAGAAGTGCCAAGATACCTGGCAAAGGCGCTCTCTAGCATGAATGGAGAATTTCCTACAAGAAAAGGAATTTCAGCTTCAATTTACAAGGGAAACCTACTATTTGCAGCTGTAAAGTTCCAGAGGTGTTTGCCTTTGTACTATAGATCTCCCATGAAAAGAAGAAATTGTAACAAGACGTGTGTGCACTATCTGAACATGACATTTAGCTACTGACAGAACAACACACAAAGCCAGACAGCAGTCTTTGTCAATAACGATACTTCTCACATAAATGCTGGTTGGTTCAGTTCTTTTTTTCTTTTTTAGATTTTATACATCAAATAACTATTGTGCATCTGACAAAAAGAAAACCTCATTTTTTTATACTGTTCATTCTAATTAAATTGTTTTGCTTTCCTATATAGGGCAAATGGGTAATACCAATGACTGGTTTAATTTTCAAACTATATTCCTTAGCAAACAAGAAACTCAAAATAATTGCTGCTGGAAAAAAATGTTATAACTTGATCCCATAAAATACCATATTTAAGAGACATGCAAGAGAGAATTCTGAGGCGCTGACTTAGGAAAGGGATTAAGGTAATACCACTTCTCTTCTGAACACTGTGTTTAACACACTTCAATTATATTCCTTTGTTAATTTATGAGTTCTCGTGTCTGGGCTAAACTTATTACTATATGAGGAGAGGTCTGAAAACAGTAGTGGGATTAAATTAACAGCTGTAAAAATTTAGGAGGATTACTCACAACTAGAAAAATTCAAGAAACCACCTGGACCACTAACTACATATTTTAAGTGCAAATCCAGAAGTGTCATAAGACAGAGGTGCTTTGTGGTGAGCTCTGCATTGCAGAGGTAGGAAACAGATCAGAGCGTTTGTTGTTGTTCTCATTTCTCAGACATAAGAATCTTGATCCATCAGTTTTTATATTCTGCAGTGCTATTCTAATGACTTCAAACACTTTCAACTTCAAAATCATTGAATAGTATCTTTTAAACAACCTAGAAAGTATCAAATTCTTTTGCATGGAAAATAATAAAAGGCTCTGAGTAACATCAAAATAAACTACCCATTTGGTGCATTCAAAAGGCAAAAAGCTTAAAAGCTACCCAAGAGGCTAAAAAAATAAAGCATTACAAGTTAACCCTACTAGTTACAAACACACTCAAGTATAAACAGTAAGCACCATGGGTTGGAAAACATGTTTTTGTCACGTTTAGGAAGTCACGTGAATTGTCATCTCCATTTGTCTTGCTAGTCTCCATTCCGATAATTTTGTTTGACATTTCATACATGACATCTGTCTGCTTGTGCATTCTCATGCTGCTCATCCCACTTCTCTTGTGCTTGACTACAGATGTTGTCTCCTGCAGTCTTGCCTTTTTTTCTTTCTCTTTTTCAATTCTCTGGACTCTCTCAGCCATCCTTACCTTTTCCTTATCCTCCAACAATTCTTTTTTCCCCTCCCAAACTCAGTTTTACTCTTGTAGTTGCCCATACTGTTTTCAAAGACCGTACAGCTCACTGCTTTTCTTCCCCACAGAGAGGTTAAACGTGCCGGCAGAAACACAGCAGGAATGGAGAAGAGCTGCTGAACATCTCGTGTTGTCTCTGTGCAAGAAAGAAGCTGAAGGCTCTTCCAACCAAAAGATGTACCAGCCACCTCCTTTGGCGCCTGCCCTTCCTCCCTGCTCACTTCACCCCCAGCTCCCTAAGCTCGCTCTTTCTGTGCTCCACTGCCTCTGATTTCTGCTTTCTACTACATATGCATGTTCCCCTAACCTCAATACCCAGATTGTAAATATATACACACGTATATATATACACATATGTCTTCGTGTAGTGACACACACCTTCATAAAAAGATAAAGCCCCTGCCTTTCCTTATTACCTTAACTTTATTTCTGCATGTGCTCTTTTCCTCAAGAAGACTCATGGTAGTTCATACTTAAGAAGCACAAACTAAGCTTACTTTTCTTATGAGCTGGTAAAATTTACCCAGCTAGACTCTAATTCCTGGGTAAACATTCCAGATATTGCAACAACTGTACTCATTAAAAGAGAACATTGCTTCTGAAATAGTAATTACAGCTGTTCTGAGCCCAAGAAAACTGCGTCTCCAGCTCAATGTCTTCTGATTCCTTTAGTGCTGAGGTTAGCAGACTTTCAAAGGAGGGTGATAGGCAGCTGTGCTTTTGTTTTTCAAGTTAGAGGTTAAGTAGGCTGATAAAAACCCAGCCGGAACTGGGAGATGCTGCTGAGCATCCCATCTCGCCTTGTTGCAGGAGAGCCACTCCTGACTCCTGCTGAACCAGGCTCCCTCACTACGGAGATGGTTCTCCCAGCACCAAGGTGAGGGCAGGCAGCCCCAGCTCTCCCCTCAGCACATCCCATCCCACCACCTCTGCGCCGCCCCCTTTGCTGAGGTAGGGGTGCTGTAAAGGACATCACACCATGAACCAGGTCAGGGATCAGGTCCAGGTTAAAAATAAGCTTTCCTAGGAGAGTCTAGCAACCTACGCTATCGGCAGCTGTCCCCTCCTCTTGTATGTCTTACAAAAATTCTGAAATGGCGGTACAGCTGTAGCTTTAATGTGGCCATCTGCCACTTGAAAAGACATTCTCCATCATTAGACTGTACTTATTTTGGAAGGAACATTGAAACCTACAGTATTCATTTTCTCTTCTTTTTGTCCATTGCTGCTGCAGCTGACGAACGCAATTCAACCTACTCTTTGCAAAAAGGGCCCGAAATCCTCCATTTCCACATCCTCTTGAGCTGGCTTTTCTCTTCCTATAGCTCCGTAAAGGCTGTCCCATGCAGATCTCTCAAGTTGTTTTCACCATCTTCTTTGAAGCAGGTTCATTTTCTTCTCTTCCCTAGCTCTTGATCTGTAAGAACAACTCCAGGAGGAATCAGGAGGGGGGTCAGGCGAGTGAAGACAGCGTTGCCACGAGCAATGCTCACCACCATGAGCAAACAGGGCAGGCTGCTGCACCTCTGCTAAGCTATGCCATGGGTGGCAAGGCAGCGCCAGGCCAGGCCAGACAGACACCCCAGTAAGGACTGGGGTCTTACCACAAGAAAAGAGTGTCTGTTGCTCAACCTGTCTGAGCTTCCTCAGTGGAGGACAGACTAGTCAATAATCGTTTTCAGGCATCTATCACTTTTGGACACATCTCAGAGACATGCTTAACTTTCCAACTCAATGCGTTGCTGAGACAGGTACTTGGAATGGTTTTTAATTATTCGGCTTTGACAAGCATCTGAAGGATGAACACCTAAAATGAATCTGAAAGTTGGGATGTCTATCACTGAGCCCTTCTCTCTGTTCCCTACTGTCATGGCTTCAGCTGGGATGGAGTTAACTTTCTTGCTAGCAGCTGGTGTGGTGCTGTGTTTTGGATTTGGGATAAGAAACACTGATGATAGCACACTAATGTTTTGGTTGTTCTGCTCCTCAACAGCACCCCACCAGTGAGTAGGCTGGGAGGGCACAAAAAGTTGGAGAGGGGACAGCTGGGACAACTGACCCCAACTGACCAAAGGAATATCCCATACCGTATGACGTCATGCTCAGTATATAAAGCTTTGGGAGGAGGGAGGAAGGGGGGACATTCAGAGTTAGGGTGTTTATCTTCCCAAGTAACCACTACCCATGATGGAGCCCTGCTTTCCAGAAGATGGCTGAGATGGGAAGCAGTGAAATTAATTCCTTGTTTTGCTTTGCTTTAAGCTGCTTTTCATAGAATCATAGAATGGTTTGGGTTGGAAGGGACCTTAAAGATCATCTAGTTCCAACCCCCCTGCCATGGGCAGGGACACCTCCCACTAGAGCAGGCTGCCCAAAGCCCCATCCAGCCTGGCTTTGAACACCTTCAGGCATGGGGCATCCATGACCTCCCTGGGCAACCTGTTCCAGTGCCTCACCACCCTCACAGTAAAGAATTAATTTCTAGTATCTAATCTAAATCTCCCCTCTTCCAGTTTAAAACCGTTGCCCCTTGTCCTATCACTACACTTCCTGACAAAGAGTCCCTCTCCAGCTCTCCTTTAGGCTCCCTTCAGGTATTGAAAGGCTACTATAAGGTCTCCTCACAGCCTTCTCTCCTCCAGGCTGAACAACCCCAGCTCTCTCAGCCTGTCCTCACAGGAGAGGTGGGCAGCTTTTGCTCTGCTTAAACTGCCTTCATCTCAGCCCACAAATTCTCTCACTTTTACTCTTCTGATTCTCTCCCGCACCCCAACTGGTGGGAGTCAGTGAGCGGCTGCATGGTTCTGGTTGCTGGCTGGAGTTAAACCCTGGTGCCTACCTGTTTATATTTCTGTCCTGATTTTCATACCTAATACACCCCAGAAGAACATTTCTATCCCCTGCTATCTCAGGAAGTGGGGGATGAAGCTCTGCTGAGCTGCTACTGTGCCTGTTAATCAGCTACAGACTTTTCAGAGGACGGAGGAGGATGGAGAAATCCTGCGGTGGCGGGAAGCTGGGGACTAGTGTGCCTGTGATGACACTGTCTACAGGAAACACAGCACTGTGCTACTGACCCTGGAAAAAAGTTCTTTTTTCTACACTTCCATCTTGCACAGATTTTTCCTGTGCTTTTAGCTTTTCTCCCAGACCAGAGCTCTTTAACAGTACAATGCACAGGGCAGAAGTGAACGCAGGTAGAGGTCAGTGAAGGACCTTTCCTCTTAAAACGTCCAGTCAAAAGCCACATTCTGTGAGCAAAGCTGTGTGACAATACAGTCTAACTAGGTATCAACCAGTAAATATCTACTGAGATAACGTATTTTTACTACTAGGAATTTAAATATTTTATACATCTCAAAAAGACAAGACCCAATTTAAAAAAAAAAAAAAAAAAAATCATAAAATTGCAACATGAGAGGTCTGAGTTTTGGAGTAAGATTCCTGGCTAGGTATTCCTTAAGTCAGAGAGATCCCTTCCAGGGAGCCTAGATCCTGCAAGCATTTCTTCAAGGACAACGTGACTGTAATAATGATGAGAAACACTAACCCATGACTTGGTTTGGACTAAACAACAAAATGATCCTCACTCACAAAAATGTTAAAGCAAGGTGTGAATAAAGCTAAAAATATCGTTTGAGCAGAGAAACAATATCAGAGAAGCTATAACATGAATTCATGAAGCAGCTTCAGTGTCTGCCTTGGAGACACTTGCTCACTTGCCAAGTCTGTCAGAAAGAATTAACTTGTCAGCAAAAAAAGGGTATAGTATAGGAAAAAATATTTGTTTGAAAGTTATACTGCTATTTTTCGTCTTTCCACAGACTATTTCAAGCTTTCAGGCATGATTTGCTCTTTTTCATCTTTTTAACTGTAATTCTATCACATCCATCCTGTCCTTGATGCTTATATAACAACACCCCCGAAAAGAGAAGAGATTAAAAAAAAAAAAAAAAGGATACTTTGCAACTATTTTGATGATTAAGAACAGGCAAAGGATTATATTAAAAGCATCTTGAATTTTGGGACAGAAGTTTCAGGTTAAAGATTTGTTAATAAAAAAAGTCTGTCTGAAGCAATAGCTGAAGATGTGATGGCCTGAACAACAGAATTACTGTCCAGGTTTCAGAGCCAGAGGCCATCACAATCAACCCCCCCCACCCAGCAATGCCACATACCACCACAATCATCAAATCAAAAGGTTTAATTATGAGAGATTCATGGAATAATTCAAGAAAAAGAATGTACAGATTCAAAATTATGTCCTAGGTTACATGCTTGGAGTTGGTTTGCACTGAATCAATTGGCTGATGGAGTTATTTGAATAGCTTTTCAATAAGCATGTGGGTGGCATCCTGTGTACCAGGACTGGATAGGAGAGAATGACAACATACACTTGTATATTCAGGTAACCACACAAAAGAGTCAATTTTAACTCTTCTGACCTCAAAAACATGTACTGATAAAGAAAGCAAAGAAAAAAGGAGCAGATGGCTTACTGCCAAAATGCCTTCAGCAAAACCAGCTATTAAACTCACTTGCAGAAGTTTATTGAACTGTAACACAATGGAGACAGAAAGTTCATCCTCGAAAGTCAAACAGTCATCTTGCCAAAAATTAAGATGCAAATCAATCAGAAATAGGTTTACATGCAACTTCCAGTGGGAAAGGCTTGTCACAGATGGCCCCAGCCAAACCCCTGTACTGTGAAGTGCAGCACATGGACCAACAAGAGAATTCTGCGAAGGAACACGCAAACCCCAGTTAGTTAACAGCAGGTTGAAATTTTTCCTACTGGAGCAGAAGGAATTTTTAGAACAGAAATTTTACTCTTATTGGTTGACAATACTGTCATGGGCCTGTCCAGGAATACTTTGATTAATCTGACACAGAAGTAACTAGTGTCCATTAAATGCAGCATTTACTGGCAACAACCAAGTCTGAAAAATGCACCGCTCTCCACTCATCTCCCTTCTCCAGCACTATGAACGTGCCCAGACAATATGCACATCCATTTCCCCATAAACAGCAGCATAACAGATCAAGCAGAAGTCATCAGGCAATGAAACTTCTGCTTTAGCTTTTTAATGTCTTCTTCTTCTCAGAACATTAATTATGAAACCAAAGAAATAAAACAAGCTTTATAAATCTCATCAGAAGTCCTGAGGGAATAAAGCCGGGGCAACATAAGAACATTCACTCGTGTGGATTCACGCGGACCTCCTGCCTGCAGAGGATATGTCTTCTCATCCAAAGGTCTCACAGATAATAAGCCCACCTGAGGCAGTGAAGGAGCCAGCACAGTCCTGCTCCAATGCCAATGCCTGTCAGCTAGAAGGTGACCACATCTTTTTCACTTTCTGAGAGGTGTCCCACAGCCAATCTGCTTAGTAGGGTCTCAGGTTGCCCTTCTTCAAGGCTTGAAGGATTTTGAGCTAAAATACTCAACATTAAATTTAGAAATATCAAGCCGAAATCCTTCAATGCAGCCTTAAATGTAAGTACTTAATACTCAATGGTAGACCAAATGGGCTCCTCTTTTCTGTCAGCCAAGAGACTTGCTCAGTCCATACCTGGAATTAATCACCCTCTTGGACAATCCATCTGTCCCCTCCTGACACTGAAAAAGCTGACTATCACTAAAAGCTGCTTTTCTAAATTGTTGTCAAAATAAAAAATAGGCTCTAAATTAAAACATCCTCCCACTCTATCAGAAGTCAGGTGAAGTGGACAAAAATAAAATCAACAATCTCTATTTCAGACATCTATTTGATCAGAGGTTACAGACTGTATCACTGGTGAGGAGATTCACTCCCAAAAGCAAAAATCCCTTTCGAACAAATTCCAGTTTCTCTTACAGAGCTAAAGCTTCCAACCATCATCACATTTAGGTAGAAACCGTGAAAGTATTAGTTAAAAAAAACACTAGAGGTTCATTTTTAGTAAAATGGTCGCTGCACTTAAAAATAAATACAGAAATAATGTTAAAATACTAAGCCGTGACATCAGAACCAACTCTTAGACAGTTGTACTCTGCAGAACACTACTTTAGATACTGATACTTAGATACAGCCCAGAGTATAATGCAGAAAAATCAGAGCTGACTGAAAAAATCAGAAAGGATATCCAATAAAGCTTAATATTAACATTTGAAAACAAGACTGCACACCAATATTTTTTTCCCCAATAATACAATTTTTCATTCTGTGAGATTTAGGTGATATTTACAAATAGTTTTATTTAGCAGGAGTAACTTCAGTTATTTAGTGTCCTCCACGTAGATTCATAAAAAGGAACCACTCCACCACTGGCCTTAACCTTGTCTGCTCTGAACCCAGACCACTCTGCCTTCCTCCATTGACCACACAGAGAAACTCCTTGTCTTAGATTCATCAGTCTTTATCTCCTTTTCCAAACAAAGTGTTTTCCTTCAGTTTAATTCAACACTGAAGGGTACCCAACACAGCATGGACACAGACAGACCAGGAGTTGCAGTCTGGATGCTTCACATCCCATCCTTTCTTTGACAGTATTTCCCACGATAGGACCAGAATTCTGGGACTGGCTCAATACTACACTGAACACAAAACTGCGCAATGCAAGGGAGGTATATTCAAGCAAAGAGATGAGCCCAGCCATGAAGAATCACGTCACAAAGTCACTGAATGAGAAGTCCCATGAGACATTACATCAGTCCAAGCAGATTCTGTTCGCATTCAGCAGTTCCCCAAATAAGCATTTCAATATTGATAACTGATTTTCTGGTACTCATTATCTTGATCTAAGGCCCTCCCTGCAAAACAAAGAATCAAACAAAAATCTTCACATGAAAAAAGGACAAAAAACTACTAAAAATACACATACCAGGAGACACTTCCAAGTTTTGTTGAAACTTAAGTTTTCTGATCTGATAAATCCTTTGAGCTTAGACACAATACAAAGAAAATCTAGGAGAACTGTACAGGAAAACAGGAAAAAAAGAACAAGGTACACCTAACAGCATGAAATAATCTGTTCTTGTAAGAACACAGGAGTCTTGTAATTTAATATTATTGTCTTGAAATATGACACCTAACCAGCTAACAATCACATAACTCCCTAATATGCTTTTAATCATGCCACCTTCACTCATTCCATCAAGGATACAAGTGATGATGAAGACCTCGAAAAAATCTACAGCTCAAACTGATCCAAGAAACTTCTGATTAAAGCCAAAAAAGGTGTCCTATAGATAGAAAACAAGTTTTTAAAAGACTAAGTAAGTGAGAACATGCTATATTTCTACAGATTTACTAAAATGGCAAATTACAGCATTAATGGTTGCACCTAACTTCCAAATGTTCCAGTCTAATTCATAAAAGATAAACTAATGGGAATGTCTGATGTCATTTACTTGCAGTATAAACACAACAGCTTTACTGGTATATGTGCAAACACATGCTTTCCTGTAAACACGCATTAAAAAAAAATCCAATGATGAATCAAAATAGCACCAAGACAGCTGAAGAAAGGGCTTTTCCACTGCTGGGTTAACAGCAACTCTTTCTGTCACCTGGACAGTTGTTGCCGGAGCCTGCTCTGGTTTGACAATGGTTGTCTCCTAGTCTGCTTGACGTCGGTGGTGTGATTACTAGGTATGCCTCAACTGTTCTGTTTGCCAGTTTGACTGGGAGCTGCTACTGGGGATCACAATAATTTTCAAGGTAACAAGACGCCAGTAGAAATGCAAGAAACAAGTCAGAGATGAAGTCAAAACCAGAGTCAGAGCCCAGCAGAGATCTTCAAGGAACGGAGAAAGGGTGGCAAACAGAGCTGGGATGGTACTCGTGAATCCATAAGCAGCACAGACTATGATTAAAATTACAGCCTCACCTGCATCACATTAATTGCATTCTGTGTTGTGCTCTAACTTTGCTCATATATAAGCAAAACCATCATATGACAAATATTTCCCTCCTATTCCTTTCACTCTGCTCACCCCCTGAGACCTAGCTACACAGTCTGGTGTGTCTCCTGAATGGTAAAATGCACGGTATGTGACAAACCTGACACAAATATCAGTAACTGATTGTCAAGTCCCATTTTGTCAGTGCTGCAAAATGACTTGCCCAGCAGCCTGAGAAGCCACACGGTGCCACCACCACTCTCATGGCCCCACTGCTGGGAGGAAATCCTCCTGCTGAGGCAGGAGGTTGTGCAACTCATTTTTTCATTAGCTTTCCTGTGACAGGAATCATTATTCAGAGCATTTCTGGTGGGCTGCCACTGCCTTGTGTAATGGCATTCAGCAGTTCATACCCCTTTACCTCTGGTTTGCGCTTGCCAAAAGCTCTCAGCCAGGACCGCACAACGGAGTTCAAGTGTAGCATCAAGGAAAGAAACAGCATCAGGCTCAAATGAAATAAATAGAAGCCCTGATACTGTAAAAAGCCTTCTGCAAGCAGAAAGGAGCCTGTGACTGGCTGGTCCCTTCTGGACTCAGGCACATTCTTCATTTGTATCATCAGCAGAGCAAAGAAAAAAATAAAATGGGGACAGTAAAGAGGGAAGGGGAAAACATGTCCACGTCCAGAGGCCAACTGCCACTGGGGAAAAAGAATGCACATCTGCTCAGGAACTGAGGGGAGCTGCCCATCCAGGGAGGAAAGAATTTTCAATTGTGGAAAGCATAGGAACTGGCAAAAATATGTTAAAGGATGAAAACGATATGGGGCAGAAGCCAGCCTGATGCTTACAGGAGAACAAAGACGAGAGCAGCTTCCATTTCCCCTGGAAAGTTGTGCCAAACGACACCTTGGTTTCTCAAAAAGGCTTTGCTGTTACAGCCAGACCATGGGCTCACTGGACACCATCCATGTGAAGGAGATACAGCACACTGAGGCAAAGGCCTCCAAAACACCCCTGGGGAGGGGAAAAGCCTTCTTTCTGCCCAGCAGCAGAAGCTTGTCCTCCATGTAAGAGCTGCAAGAAGAAACCAAATGCTGGGAAAGATGGGTTGAAGGCCCATGTGAAAGGATTTCATGCCTTCAAATTAGCACCTAAACTTTCATTTGCTTATCCCAAATTATCACCCCAATTGTTTTCCTAAGTGAGTTCCATCACAACTCACAGAATCTATCAGATAAAGCCTACTGTGCACTGCTGCAAAGCCAAAAGAAACAATTGAGTTTGTTGAGCTGAACAGTACCCGCAATGCCTGATTTTTCACCCTCCAGGTCTCCTTATGTCATACCTACTAATCTTCAAAGATGAGAAGCCAGTAATCCCTCACTCTGATTTTAAGATTCCCAGAAAAAAAGAAAAAAAAAAGTAGTACTGGTATTTTGTTCAAGGGTTTAAGGGGAACATTTTTCATATGGGATAGAGAGAAAGAAAATATATGTTACAAACAAAACTGTGTTCCCTAGAAGAGACTCACCTACCCTGGTCTAAGCTTTTTTTACTTCTTGTTGTACATTTTCAAGCCACCAAATCTGGAAAGAAAACAGTTGCTTCTGTTGACCCTAAGTTTGTAACAGACCATAGACATTGTCCAATTCTGATTATGCCAGTCCTGCAACTACAGTGTTCCACACAGAATTTATTTCAGCTATAAGCCATATAGAAAATTTGCTCTAAACCTCCTTGATGTAGAGGAATGATGGCTAAGATGCACTGGATATGCTGTTTTTTGGGAACTCTGTGAGCATCCCATTGGGGAAAGAGGTCTGTGTCATCAGTTTTTGGTAAGCTAGGAAAAATACCAATACCAAACAGTTTATTCACATCTATGCTTACCCAGAAATCTTCCAGATAATCCTTTCAGGAGTATAAACACCAAATTGGTAGGTGAACTGAGGTGAAAATTATTCTTTAGAAGGATGCTTTGTGGCAGGGATGCCACCCAACATCCTAAATTCCAATGAAAACTTTGCAAATAAATAACACTAAGGCAGCTGTGAAGTAACAGCAAATACAGAGGTGACTCCTCGTAAAAGCCAGGGAGAGCACAGACAGAACTGAACCTCTGCAAACTACCACCTTCATATAATTAAAAGCTGAAATCATCACACAGCTTTGTTGGCAGGATTCTCAGCAGATCAGCAGTAGCCTTTTCCCTGAAGCCAGCGAGAAGCCGGCTGAAGTGTCTCGGGACAATGCTTTCCCCTGTGCTACCCAGGTAATGGGGAGTGAAGTGTTGCAGGACATCTGCTTAACAAATACCCAGACCTCTGGGGTGGGGATCCAAGTCAAAGGATGCAACACAGAGGCAGCATGAAATTAGCTTACCAGCTTGTCAAAAACCTGATTTTAGGTGTACGTTCAGTCTGTGCAGGATTCCTCAAACAGGGAACCCCTCAGAGATGGACCATGTGCCCCTGCTCCCCAAAGCATCGCTTCTCTTTGTTTAATGAGGGAACACAAAGACTGCTTATAAGAGAAGGCTTATTGGTTTCGGAAGTTGACGAGTTACTGCTGCAGGTGGTGATGTTATGAATTTTTAAAGGAACCCAATTACATCACTTTCATCGCCCACCGCACGGCATAAAGGTCAAACACAGACAAACATACATTTCTCTTTACAGGTTCAGCCCTGTTGTTTTTCCACTTCTCTTCCCTCACACAGAATACAAGTGAGAAATCAAAGGGCTTTTTATCTATCCCTGTGGCAATAATACCACAGCTGACTTCTTGCTCACCACCTTAAATATCTATTTAAAGGTTAGCTACAGTCATAAAACAGGTACCCAGAGCAAAGCAAACGAGAAGATTTAAGAAACAGTTTTTACGCTTTATGAGCCATTATTTGAGCAAACAGCAACTCTCCGCTACTGAGATAAGGATTAGTGCAGAAATAATATCCCATCTTATGAAAGCAAACCATAAAAAAAACCCACCTTACCCCAACCAAGAAGCTCCTCCATTAGCTAGGTATCACACCAATCAGTAATAAAGTCTCCCTCTACAAATCTCAGTGGCAATATCTTTAGTCAGTTTGTTCTTCCAGCAAGCAGGAATTGATAAACATCAGTAATAAGTGATTAAGATCTCTTATTTCAATGAAGAGAAAGTAGGTTTGATTTCGTAGAGGAGATGGGAGATAACCCACTCGTGGCAGCCTGGGAACCAGGCAGCTGTGCTGCGGGCTGTACACGTGGGGCCTGGAAGTGGTCCCCAGTTACAGCTTTGAGAGTTCAAAGCTTCACCTCATACAGCAAAAGTAAATTCAACGCACCTTGCACCCCTCCTGTGGCTGACACACACCAGTGGCGCTGGCACCTGCATCTGAGATGGTCGTTCAATGGCTTCTGGAGGTGCCTCAAAAACACCGAAATGTTTTACGTCAACACCACTGAATTCTGCAAACACAAGGAAATGCAATGGTGCCATAAAGGTTTATAAATCTAATTTATTTTTGAATAGCCTGATCTCAGGTAATGAGCAGGGATTCAAAGTCCTTAGCTTGCCTGCAAAGGTACTCGATAACTCAAGTAGAGACAAGAATCTGTTTGCAGATCTGCTTTTGCAAAAAGAGACCCCTCATTAGCACAGCTACGATGCCAGACAGACATATGCCAGGACCCCAGCTCACGTCTGATCAAACATCTGCTCTACTCTGATTCTAAATCCTCTTCTCCTCCCACCCAGCACCCGGGACAGACAATGATCCTGTACTTGAACTCGGCAGCACAATCCCTGTGTTACAAAGCCATGGGCACAGGGAGCAAGAAGGTCATCGGCTCACAGATCACAGCTCAGAGCATACGGTGCATGCATATCATTGCAGACAGAGTAAGTCCCATGGTAATGACAGAATCAAATGGTCTAACTCCAAAAATACATGTTGCACAGGAAATCAAAGTGAATTATCTCAATGATTTTGACTAGAGACATAAACAGCTGCTGCAAACTAGCATCAACTGAAGCAAAATCGAGGTGTTCACTCTCAAAAGCTTTCACATCCATTTACAATGAAACACTGATTGTTTCCATTCCAGGAAGAACTATGTAATTTGAAATATATTTTTAAGATACACCTTTGATAAGAGCACCCACAAATTTTTAAGGAAAACTTGGGTCCACTAGGCTAAGCAAACATTATGGCATGATCCTTAGTCTATAATGCATCAAAATGAAATGCTAAACAGCATGGCTTTCAGGGACTTAGATTTGGATCTTAGCATTCTTGCCCCACGCTATTTACAGGTTTAGGCAACATTTGCTTTCCATTGTATTCTCTTTTGGAAATACTTTTTCATACCTTCGTTTTACTTTCCTTTCACCACCAACTGCAGAACTGACACAAGTACGAAGTCTGATTAATAAAATTATTATCTTATGGCACAATGGTCTTTCAAAATAGTACTTTAATCTGTCTTGGTCTCGAGATGAAAAGCATTCAGAGGATGTGACTTATTGTTCTTAATTTAACCTTT
The DNA here is from genome assembly GCF_001431845.1 of Calidris pugnax. NCBI lineage: Eukaryota > Metazoa > Chordata > Aves > Charadriiformes > Scolopacidae > Calidris > Calidris pugnax. The sequence goes on along the minus strand of NW_015094506.1, from coordinate 21,855,075 downwards.
GTTCATCAGCTAGATTTTTTTCTTTTTAATCTTAAGAAATTGTTTCTAAATTTAGAATAAATGTCTACTCCTGAAATAATGAGCAAAAATTCACCTGACAGCTATAACTTACTAATAAAGTATAAAAGAACATCAAAGGCCTACTTATTAAAGACCATGCTCTGGGGCTGGCAGGTTTTACCCTCATTCTAAATAATGAACAGATTATAAAAATATATATTTTTAAGTCTTATTAAACTCTGAGTTTTGTCACGTGTTATCCTCCCTTTCCTGAAAAATTACTACTTTTTGGAAACATGAATGATTTCACTCAAGGGGAGAAAAAAAATGAAAACATGTTTTCCTGAAGAAATGAATCACACAGAAATCCTTTTGAAAGAGAAGTAGATTTTGATAACCAATGCCTTTAACTATCCCCCAGATGTACAATTTCTTCAACTACAAAAATGCCCAAATGAAAATTCTACATTTGTAAAGCACAGATGGTTGGGACTAGGCATAGCACTTTGAAAAACATAAAAGCAATTAATTTTCTAATTACATTTCCAAATTAATCCTTTTTATAATTTTGGGGCTAATCAGAAATAAACTCTCTTTTCTCTCCAGTTTTGTTTTCCAGACGCAGGCTTACCCAGACTATAAAGTCACCTCCCCACACTCACCGCAAGGAAGGTAGGCAGTAGAGCAGAAGGATTTCTGGCTGTTCCCAGGATCTCAGAAAGTGGATTCACCAAGAAGAGACAACAGCAAGACTGAATACTAGGAAAAGTAATAGGAGGCAGGAAACTTAAATGACAGAAAGGGATGTCATTCCAACTTAGGCTTAGCCTCACAAGCATGCTGATTCTCTTCGCTTCAGGTAGATACATTTAGATACAATCTGTATTTACTTCTTTTCAGTCTCAGACTAAGCAGGGGTAGGGGAGAGAAAGGGATCACTCTAGCTATGAATTGTTCTGAGCCTTTGTTCTGAGGAATGTCAGTCTCCAGCGGCATTCATTATTAGCAGATTCCTATAACTGACACCATCTTTCTCATGGCAGAGCAGCAGTAAAATATGTGGGTTATGGATTCAGATGTAGAACATTCCTTGCTTTTTCAGTTCAGTGCGCCTGTTACTGATCAAATTATTATTTCATGACAGAACAAATGCTTTAAAGACTTCCTCAGGTTTTTTTATATTGTTGATTTAAGGTAAAGAGATGATTTGTTGAACACATACAAAATAATCAGTTCAATTAATACAAGTCCATTAGGTCCTTAGACCTAGTCTGAATGCAAGGTACTCTTCAACCTACTGAAAAGCCTTTTGCTCTCTTTAAGAAACCATGAATCATTCAAGGAACTCCAATAACCAACAATGTGACAACTCTGCCTCAGAGGATGCCGGCACCGCAGCCCAGCAACTGCACCAAGCCCTCGATGCAAGGATGGAAACGGAGACCCTCAAATTGGGCAAGACCCCACCTTATTCCCACTCAGCATTGGAGACGCAGTCAGACAGCAGTGTCTTCACACAGCCTGGTAGTCAGCATGCCCACATCTCCATGGGGATCACAGTTGAGCACCAAGACCAACCCACAGCCATGATCTGAATTCCCAAGGCTGAAGCGGACACTTCACCAACTGAAGCACAGCAGAGCTTAGGGCTGCCCCATTAAACGTCCGGGCAGGGGTGAGCCTTTGTCAGGCAGACACGAGAGATCACCCAGGATCTCTTCTACACAAAGTAAATCCTCTGCAGGCTGGGGAACAGGGAAACCAAATCTGTAAGCATCTGCCTTGCACAGAAGTTTGTGCCCTGCCTGGCAATTTTCACCACATAAATTATTTATTTATTTATTTTTAAAAAGCTTCATTCCTTCAGTTAATAACAACAACAGATGGGCAGGAGGGGGGTTTTGTTTAGGTTTTTTGTTTTGTTGGGCGTTTGGGAGCTAATTCTGTTTTGGGGTAGTTTTTTGCTATGGGCAATATAGGGTGAAACAGAATTGCTTTCAGTTGAGAAAAGCAGCCCTACACACACACACACACTACACACTCAGAACTGCCAGCAGAGTGACCCTTTTAAGATACTTCATACATTACCTCTTGGAAAAATGGTTTACCCCAGGGACATATACACATCTTTGAGAAGCTGTGGATTTTTGAGCATCTGCAGGGACAGCTGGCATGATGGTTACAGCAGCTGTCGCACTTGAATTATGAAATTGTGCATTGCCCAAGGAAAGGATCAATGTCATGTAAATCCCACAAACCTGAATTCAAGTCCCAAAGAAAATAAAGGTGGGAGAGATAACTGTTCTGTTGTTGTGAGCCAGACACACTGGAATCACTCCATAATTTCAAATAATATACTATATACTATGTGCTATAATATATACTGCATCTCTAAGGCTTCTATCTGAACAGTCATTTTATTTTGAAATGTCTACTAAAATTTTATTAAAATCTTTGGGGGAAAAACCAACATTGGGGAAGCAAGAAGGCTATGAAGTTTTTAAATCAAACTTCACTAAAACATTTATTATTTTTTTCATTCAGACCAATCAGGACATTTTGCCAGTCCTTCAGCATGGTTTTCCTGCTTGAGAAAATTATGCCTTGGTTCACAGCTGATTAGTTATATGACTGACCTGATGCATTACGTATCACTGCTACTTCAAAAGAGGAACAGCCCTGAACAAAGAAATACAAGTTACATCATTATAAATGACCTCTCTCTACTAAATGGTTAACTGAAATAATCACATTTACTATTTTTTAACATGATATTTAATATTTATTGCTTTCTGTGGAAAAAAAACCCCAAACCAAAACAAAACACTACTCTTAATGAAATTCAGGTAATTAATAAAATAACAGCTGAGGTTGTCTGTTCACACGTTGCTCAAACTGCTCACACAGGAGCAGAGGGCTTGTAAGAGAGCCTCCTGCCTGAAACTCGACTTTGCTTTTGAGAGATTCCCACAAACCCGGGGAGCCCTCGGGACCCACAAGAGGTCACAGCCAGCTGCTCAAAGCCCTTTTAACACCCCACAGCTGGGTCTGGCCCCTTTTACAGGACAGTTATATCAGACTTTTGACAAATTACAAAAATCACACCATTTAGTTCCTCAGGAAAACATGTTGGGAGGTTTAGAAGAAAACAGCCAAACAAGTGAGAGTTGACAGGTACTTTTCCCCCCCCCTCCATTTTTATTCTCTTTTCCAATTCCCCACGTAATTTCCATAGACCAAAGATCTCATGCAGTACTAAGTTCTCCATGCCAGGAAGTTATCAGCTCCCCTCCGCTCAGGAATTGCAGAACTTGCTGAGGGTAGGGTTTCTGGATAGCAATTCATCAGTGGAAATGCAAGTCTTTTAAAAAAAAAATGCTGAAAAATCTTTTATATTATTCATTTACATAAACATGCACTAAAGATCCTCTATTTAAATAATCTAGGACATTCAAAGACAAAATCAATTTCAACTTTACATCCCATGAATCAATTTCAATACTATTAGAGGACAGAAATACCATACTACGATTTATCCTATACAGTCTGGACACTAACAGTAAAGGCAATGTGACTAGAAACTCATCATGCAACAGAGATTTGGTTTTCCTCAATCAGAACTTTCCTGGATTCAAACGGGGACAAAAAGTCAATTAAGTATCTCATATTTGTATCACTTAATGATTTTTTTCTCAAATTTTCTCCCCTGTCCATCTTTTCAAGACATGAAAAGGAATTGAAAGAAAAGTTTCTTCAAAATCATTTACTTATTGAAAAATCCTCAGTGCTACAATCAAAACACATGCTACAAGGTACAAATGAATTCAGAACCCATCTGATTTCAGTCTGCAATGTTTGCTTAATCATCAATAAAATGTAAAGTTTAGAAAAATATATGTAATTTTTTTATTAAAAAAAATACTTCATTATTTTAAACCAAAAATAATTGCAAGTGAAGACAAGCTCACTATTAAAATACTGCAGACCATCCCTGCTAGTAGTATATTCTCTTCTCTAGAGAATTATGTTCCATTTTGTAAAAGGGAATCACCTTCAGTTACTGCAACAGTGTGAACAAGAATGCTGAGGTAGCAAAATGTCATTTAACCACTGCCATGACAAATTGGCAAGCAGCAGAAATGAGAGGAATGTATTCAGAAGAGCCCCTAATAATCAATGCAATGAACAGCAAACCAATAAAGCATTTTAGTGCCCTTTCTCAGGATCATGCAGTTGATTCATTTACTAATAGATTTACACATAAGAAGTTACCCATGTATATCGCTGTTAAGTTTTAATGGAGGGTTCTCAGAAGCGTTTCATGATTAACTTCACACATCACTTTAGTTAAACAAGAAAAGCCATTAAACTCACTGTAAATACAGCCCGATTTAATCTCTCTAGCAGCATGCATAGAAGGAAACATTCTTAAGCAATACTTGCCATGCTTAGAGGACCTTATCTGCACCACTCTATGATTCTTGACAACAAACAGTTAATTCCTTGCGTTCACCACATTCTTGGGCATATTCCCACTTCAAATTTCTGCTTCTGATAACAGCAAGGCAGCAAAGCAAACGGAGCTTTAAGTATCTTTTTCAACTCCTATATACTTAAATGCACAGGAGTAGAACACCTTCCACTAACCTCAAGTTTTCTCTTTATAACGCTAAATTAGGATGCAACAAAACATGAAAGAATTGCTACTTCAAAGAGAATTTAAAAACTACAGCCACCTAGGACATTCTGAGGCACGCTAAGGCTTACGGTCCTCCACAGCACATTATCCCTGAATCAGACACACAAATGTGAGGCACTTTCCTGACCAACCAAAAGAACATGAACTGGCAAGTTTACCAGTGTTCAAACTGGCTGCCTATTTCTGCTTGGGGCCTATCAGTTCTGAAGAGGCCAGTTACACCTTCTCTGTCATTTCCATTTTAATCCCTAAGACCACAGACTTGTTCAGGACTTGACCCAAGGCCCCTCAGGAAGCAGAAGAACCAGGCTGCATCTTAACCACACCACCAAGAAGCTTCACAATAAGGGGTTCATTGGCTGTAGCTCAAAGTTTGCAGAGACACTGGCCACTGTCAGAAGAGACACTGAGAAGATATCAAATTGAAATCATCCTAAGATCTCCAAACCCTTTAATTTCTGCTTTTTGTACAGGACACACACAACATTGACCCAACTTTCCCAATTTGGGAGTATGAAAGACAAAGGAAACTTGCACCCACTAAGCCTTTCAGATCCTTCAGAAGTTATCTACGGACAACAAAATGTCATCAACCCAACTCTCCACAAGAGATAGTCAAGGCTATGCTTAGTTGAAGGGGCAAATGCCAGTCAGGCTACAGAACCACAGTGACACTAATTTCTCACTAGCCTCAGTGAAAAGCTACCCAGGTTTATCAAGCCTCTTCAATATGTACATGTAAGTGGCGAAAAACCCAAAAGAGCTGTTTGAGGGTTGCCAGTCCTTACCTATCATCATTACACGTTTCACTCCCCTTTGAATGGAGCAACAAGGTCAGTCTGTATTCCTACACAGACCAGTCGTGCAGGAAGACAAGGACTGAAGGGGAGATGACAGCACCTTCACAGAACACTCTCTTTCCCTGTAGATTAATTTGTTTCTCATTTGTTGATAAAATTCACAGCTTGGGCACATTTCCTAGAGCTTCAGTTACCCCTACATTTCCAAGTGGCCCTCTGGCAAAACTTTTTATAGCGTTTATCTAGCAACGCAAAAGTGTTTGGTATGTTTTTTGTGGTTGTTTTTGGTTAGTTGGTTGTTTTTTTTCAATTCTGGAGCAGACTGTGACTTTCCGACTACCATATGGAAGTACAGCCATGCACAGCACGCTCTGCTTCTGGAAACCACTGCCAACAGTGTCTTGTTTGCTTGACAATGTTACCAGCAGAAACCGCTTGAAAGTCTTTACAAGCTTCTTACTCCTTTCTGGATGAGATTCAAGATATTGAAGTTTTCACATGATTTGACACATATATAATGAGAAAACATTTCTCTTTCACATGCTGTTATGACAATTCTTAGACCCAAAGGAATCAGATTGGGGGTGAGATTCTCAGCAGATAATGGTATTATTGTTTTTCCCTTACTGGTCTGGCACAGCCCTTTCCATTATCTGAAAATTTACCGCACCTCATTTTATTCCTTTCTCTGTTAAGATTTTCATTCATTGATATTTATTTTTTTTTCTTAAGATACATGCTAAATTTTTTTAATAAGTCAGTTACAAACACTGCAAAAAATTACAGTGTAGTGCTATTAGGTCTCTCACTGCAAGGCGAGGAAATAGTTTACATCCTGGTTACCTTAAGTTTGATAAATTGTTGTGGGGTATTTCAACAACTAATACTAATACATAGATCAATATACCATCATGTTACCTGTGGATGTTACAAATCAATGTTTGTAGTTGTTTTTACCAGTTGAAGGGAAAGAAAAAAATAAAATTCAGAACTGCACATTAAATGTAGTTCTAGACCAATTTAAACCATTTGCAGTAAGTTCTCCATACTCTGTCCTGGCAATTCCTACCCAGCTGAAGAAGGTCTGCGGAAATGCTCTTGTTTAAAATTTCTATGCACTTTGATCTATGCACTTTTGATGCAGTGGAAGAAAGGTCTGTGTGTTGCTTGACTTTAGTTTCACTGCATTTCAGTAACACCTAAGATCGTAGGAACAGCACTGAACATCGGTACTAAAGAACCACCAAAGCTGGTAGTAACCAAAGTTTACAAAATTGTGCTTTAAAACACTTTGGCCTCCTGATCTTCTATCACTGTTTATGAGAAAATACAAGTTACATACATACATACAAACTCTAAATGACTACATTTTTTCTACCCACACCTCTCATTCTATGGTTACAGCATAGTGCCATCTGCTGTACATTTGCTTACGTACAATTCTTTCAACCACCAAAATGACAAAGAAAACCTCATGATGGTTATTTAAAAACTTTGAGCATAAGTGGTCTTACAATACACAATTTTGTCACTAGCATTTTATGTAGAAATAAGATGGAGGACTACGTATTCTATTCTGCAAGCATAAAAAAGGCTACACAGATGTATGCTAACATATGCATGGCTGTTGAATAAAGGAATCAAATGAGACCAGAGGGAACCACTGCTTTTATTTCTCTCAGAAAAAAGCCAATTTTTATGGTCACAGCTGGGGTTTACATGAATCTTCTTCAATTAAATATTAATATGCATTTTTAACTGCGTTCCCTCATTAACAACAAATGATGCCACAGACTGGAAGAAATCTGCCAATTTTCAGATTTCATTTTGTTCCAGCTTACAATGTCCGTCATAAACACCTGATTATATTTTTAATGGATTTTAGGATAAAATGTGAAGCAAAAGAAAAAACAAGAAGTGTGTCCTAAAAGATGGCCAATGAAATGTTCAAAGTAAATCTTCGGGATCAGCATAATTACTACATCAGAGTCTACACTGAAATGACTAATATAGTGAGATACTTTATCTGCAGATATTACTACTCTCTTCTTCCCTTATCGAATTAATCACTCTCAAGGTCTCCCTTCCTTTTCCGATGAGAATTCTATCTTTCCTTGGAGACCCTAAACAGACCTGCCTTTCAAGAGGCTAAAAAGTTCATTTGGGCCTAGAGAACAGATGCGTTACTCCTGCCTTTGCCACCAGAGAGACTCCAGGACTGGCCAACAAGAGCCGCTAATACCTGGAAAAAATCACCCTCTAGGACCTACTTGTTCATATAAGCGCACATTAAAAATATCTGAGGCCTCACAGTACTTCTAAACCCTTCTCCCCATGACTTACTAAGGTGCAGGAGCCAAGGAAACACGGCCGGGTTCTTCAGGCCGTGCCTCTTCACAGCCTCGGGGCAAGAGCAGGCCCCCGGAGGCGTGAGGCGGCCTCGGGGCACGAAGCTCCGCCATGCTGCGGCTACACTGCCCGGCTTCATTTGGAAATACTGCTCCACGCTTCATTTCCTCCAACACCTTCTTATTTCTGCAACTCAGTACCGCAGCCGTGTTCGTGTTGGCTTGTACTTCAAATTAGACATCAGAAGAAACCCGTTCTCAGGAGCATTTGGTCTCCTGAAAACTAATTCCTACAAAAATAACATCTTTCATTAAACGGACAGAGAATTCAATCTACTGCTTCATACGTTTTCAGATTCCTTATTACACGAACTGAAACGTGCTGCATGTATGGTGTCCCCATGGAGGTTATCCCAGGAGGTTGTGTCTCAGTATTTCAAATACTACTTATTTCATCACAAGCAAATTCCTTATCAGATCAGGTGACCGTCGAGTTTTCATTTTTACAGTCACAAATATGCTGGAGAACATTGTTCGTGCTCAGAAACCAGTAGGTAAACCTCAAATAGCAAAGAAATTAATTTCACATTGTGATTTTTCAAATGCTCGGGTTTGACAGCACTGCAGATGGTTAATAACACTGCAGCTGAACTCTTTTGACTATCTCAATAATAGCAAGGGCATCGAGTCTCAGTTTTGGAAACAGGAGGAAGCTGGAGTTCTCCAGCCTACACAGCAGTAGCAGCAGGCATGAAAAAAAGGATTTTGAGGTGATGAAAGACGCTGCTGTCATATTAAACGTATCTGATTTGCCCGCTGTGATATTTCATCGATTACAAAATGAACATGCAGAGAAATAACGATAGAAGGGTACAAATATTTCTCCGGAGTCACACCAGCCCTGCCAACCGTGAAATGTATGCTGCTAAATTACTGATGCTGCTTGCAAATTAATGGTCTCTACAGACAGAATTTTAGAGCAGCAAAACATTTCAAATAGCTAATTTGCGAGTTAAACAAGGAAAATAGATAAACCTAAACTATTATGGTGAAAAAAATATCACAGTTAAGTCTTGAAAGTCTCAATGTACACTGTCTCAGCAAGAAGCAAAGGTTCCATGCCTCTTTCCAGCCAGCATCTGCAGAAGTTACACATCAAAAGCCAACTACACCAGCAAGCTCAACCCCAATTTGAAGAGAGCCAGAAAGCAACATGCCAGAAAACACCGAGAATTTCCCTTGCTCTAAAACACCCATAAATGAAAACAAAAAAGATTAAAGATACACTTAAAAAATTGTAGCCTGATATCCCCTTTGAAAATAAACTGATTTTTGTAAAATAAATTTATAAATTGATACATTGCAGCTCATTTGTGAAGACAACTTTTCAAGTAAATCTCTTGAGAAAGTATTATTGTTTCCATCCAGAAGACAAAATTTCTGTTAATTAAAGCCCTGTTTTCATTAAAATAATAATAACTGCATTGTCCTACTTTTATCACTCTCGTTTGTTTAATACAGCTACAACTATCACCCACAGGTGACTCTCCAGGCTCTGATTTTCCCCTACCTTTCTCCAAAGCCACTGTGCAAGACACAGCTTCCCTCTACACTACATTTTGCTCTGCTGGCTGTTACTCCGAGCTACACCTCCTTCCAAGTAAAGTCACCTTATAAGAGTTTCAAAAGGGAATGTCATAAATACTGATTCCCAAACAGCATGGTTCATGCATGTTCTGTATATGCCATTTATATACATTCTCTATTAGCCATGTTTTCAGTTCTTCTCTGTTCCCGCACATTTTTTGCAGGAAAACAGAACCAAGCGTCTTGTAAGACTATCTGAACACTAGTAGACCTTGAGCACGAGCAAGTCATTCTGATTCTCAAACTCTTGGGAAAAAAAAAAGCAGCTTATTTCAATCAATAACTTGACATGCCAAAATCTCTCTACTTAAAAACTGTGAAAAATCACACTTCTGTAGTGTGACAGCTGCCAACCCTATAATGCAGATTCACCTAAGAGTAATGCATTCATTCAGCAACCTGAATTGTCCTCCTTCGTGGCTGGTACATAATAATTAACCACTGGTGTCAACCAATGACATTACTTCTTGAATTCGAGTGATGGAGGAATCCGCTGATGAATGCTGTTGGCAGTATATTTACAAAGTTCATTTCTCGGAAACTTTGCACAGTAGGTTTATCTCACACCTCCATCACTCATCCAGTCAACAGACTAATAAGAAATGCAAAACTCTCAGGCAGTTTCAGATGGCACCTTAAGTGATAACTGCTTCCACTCAGGCATGACTGCAAAACCACCCCTAAAACTCTTCAGCTGGCACAATATAGCAACAGCTGAATTATGATTTCCTGATGTTCTCATGTGAAGCTTCATTGGTCCTTTTGGGAAAGAAAAAAAAAAAAAGGATAAACACCAGATCTGCTTTTTATTCTGTACTTTGTTTCCCCCCCTTTTTCCCATATGACCTGTTTCCCCCTACTGAAATTAAGGGAGTCAGCACGATGCAGGCAACTAATTCTGTTCATATCATTAGCAACTGCAGCAGGAAACACATATTAAAAGTTGATCTACAGACCAGGAATTGGTGTCTCTGTATCATGCAGAAAAAACTTCAGGGAACAACACAGCACTTCCAGAGAAACTGTCTCGGCATTAGCTGAGCTGCTGCTTTGATTCTTTACTCCTAGCAACCTCTCACTTGAGGATGTACTAAACAGTCAAAGCAGAAGATTTATGACTCGTAACTGTACGCAATATTATTTGCTGAAATCTGTTAACTTGAAAGACGCCTGCTAGGGAAAAAAAATTAATGACAAATCTCCATGATCAAACCTAAAGAAATCAAATTCTGCTAACACACCAGAGGGCTGTTTCTGAGTTTAGCATTTTTCATTTGGTTTGGGGATTTTTGTTTTGGGTTTTGTTTGGTTGGGTTTTCTTCGGTTTGTTTTCTTTTGAAAGAGAAAAACGTCAACTCCACAGTACAATTTCAGTCCAGCAAATTGATTATTTCTTCTACCAGTGCACTTGAATGACAACTTCTGATTAGAAAACTCCATGTTTTAGGGCCAAAATCAGTATGAACTTTGGGGCAATTATTCAATCACACTCACAAAATATAGTTATAACAAGAGTCACTTTTCAGAGTAGTACAGGGACACATAGCTGGCATGAAACTCTCACATAAAACTCATTTGCTTAGGATTTCATTAAGAAGTAGTAAAATTCACTCTCAACACCTATTCCCAGGAAGACCTGCTCAGTATTGGTGAAAACTGTTTTGTCTCAAAAATTTAAAGTTTTTTCTTGTCCATAAAACTTACTAAAGCAGAGTCTATGGGAAAACAGACTTACCTAAATCAGGTCTATCAGTAATTCAGCAGTAACAACATTCTGCATGACAAGTAGTAATCTGGGTTTACTAACATGTATTTTTGTTACAGGGGTCCCCAGGTTTAAATTTTATTGATGAGTGAAAGACAAAACAGTCATTTGCACTTATAAATAAGCAAAGTGCAACCTTAATTGAAATGGACCCTGTAAACTGTTTCTATTTTTCATTTTGATTGTTGGAGAACTTCCACAAGTGGTGTTTAAATGCACTTTATTTAGTCTAGTTCACTTTCAAAAAGCTATTGTTTTTGGTATAAAGGTATGTTTTAAAACAACACATAAGAAGTAACATTGTATCTTTTTTCTTAAGAAAAACTTCCTTTTACATAGAAACAAACAACCCGGTCACTCTAAACAGAGTACCCGAGAGCAAAAGCAAAGCTGCAATTTTATACAATAAGTAGAAAGGTATTCCTGACTGATAGCTTATAGTTATAAAAAGAGTAAGCTGTTATCCAGATGTATATTAATGCTATATATAGCAATGACCTGTAGGCTTCAAAATAATTTCTTCATCCTGTTAGATTGGAATCTGGAGCCCCCAGCCCTCCAGAGTAACAACAATGTTATGGATTTGTACTTTCCTATCTCTAATACGATGAACTGCTTCTAATACATATTTTATATAGACAGACCAGAGCAGATCCAAAACAAAAAAAAAAATTCTTCCAGTAGAGGACACCCCAAGACATGTATTTCACTTTTCAGTTGGACAACAGGCTGAAAATCTTCCTGCCTTATAAACCAAATCATTTTACCTAAGGTGTCTACTTTTTTTTTTTAATTAAGAAGTATTAAGTATTTTGATCAGCCTCAAAAATAACCATTGTAACCTTTAATAGCATAAAAAATACGAGACCATTGGTATTTTTGTCTCCAAAACATTAAGATCTAAAGCTGAAAGTGAACTTCTTCCTTTATAAACCTTATAAAAATATCCCCAAGCAAAATATATGCACATACATAATCCTATCATACCTGGTTTGTTTGGTTTTGCTGATGGTTTTACATAATCAGACAATCAGGAGGTTGACAGTTTCTATTTTCAATCCTGTCAAGACACCAGTGTGAAAGAAAGGCATCTGAATTACTGATACACCAGCACTGTCTTCCGACTAAGACAAGACAAGCTAAATCCTACTTCCCCAAAGACCCTTCATGTTTTTCCCAGTACAGTTACTAGAAAACATCATCACTTTGAAATGTGATGGCAGCCTACCCTCTACAACAGAAACTGAAACGCGTGGAATAACCTGTGTAAGGTTGATACCGAATGATGCAAGCTTTGCTGTAAGAGCGTGTTTTCATCCTTAACAAAGCACTGCAATGGGAATTTGTGAAAAGGACAGCTTTAGGAAACAGAGAGAGGAGTGAAGCAGCAGTGCAACACAGGGCATCCTGCAACTCCAGGGTAAAGAGAGCTTTGTCCTCCACCCATCCCAGCATGGGGAACCAAGAGCTGGTTGCTCATTTAGGAAAAAAAAAAAAAAAATATATGATCCCTGTTTCATCAGCTTCGTACCCTGCACAGTCAGCTGTTATCTGCTGTATTGTATCTTATATCTGTGAATAGATATAACGAAGACATTTGTTACAATGAGGGTGGTGAGAAACTGGAACAGGTTGCCCAGAGAGGTAGGTTCCAGATCCCTGGAACATTCTAGGTCAGGTTAGACATGGCTCTGAGCTACCTGATCTAGTTGAAGATGTCCCTGCTCATTGCAGGGAGATTGCACTAGATGGTCTTTAAAGGTTCCCTCCAACCCAAACTATTCTATGATTCTATGTATTCAGCAGCTGGAATGTTTCTACTCATTAGTAGAGCAGCACTCTCATTTTGAACCAAAACTGGATGGATGTTGTTGTGATACATGTTATTCGTGCAACTGACTTAGCTGTAAGGTTCTAGCACTTTAGCTCTAAGTGTCCTAGCACTTCAATTGTTCAAACTAGTACAATTTCACTGGACAGTTAAGTGTCATCCCTATTGCTCAAATGCAGAGTTCAGTTTGCAATTACAGTGTATTATCCATAAAAGATTACTCCAACTTCCACATTCCACTTTGGATTTGCCAGGAGCCTCCCAAATCACATAACTGGCCATGGAAGTCACTCCAGATCAGGCAACAAGGTGTCTAAAGCTGTGAGCCTCAAACAACCCAAGAACTTACTCATTTATTTGCTTTCTATGCTAGAAGTCCAGGGAAAAATAATAAAAAAAAAAAAAATCAAAAAGAAAAAAAAAGTTCCTTCACATATAACAGGGAAAGGGTGAAGAAAGAGGTTATCAAACCACCAAACTCACCCTGATTATGGACATCCATTTCGCAATAATTTTCTCAGACTGGCTGAGAACCACACAAAGCCAAGCAGCCAGCAGACTGAAAGTCCAACTAAATTATACTCAGACAGTGACTGTTTCTATTCCCCACAGGTTATTCAAAAAGGGTTGGCCCATTTTATTTCTCATGGGTGTATGCAGTTTACTCTCTGCTTTTTCATCAGTGCTAAAGACAACACAAGTGTCTGTCTATTTGGCTCCCATTCTGCACTGAGGCCCATCGTCTGTATAGGTTCTGATTTCTTGTCACATCATGGAAACGTCAGAATTAGACATTTCCTAACACTTTTCTTTTCCTGGGGACCCCTGTCAGCAGATGCAAGTATAGCAGGCATTAAAATGGGAGAAAACCTTCCAAAGGAATCAGTGTGTCAGAGTTTTCTGGGTTTTTTTATTTTTTTGGTGTAAGATGAAAATGAAAAGTTGATACAATTTTAATATAAGCATTAATATGTACACACAGCATGCCCATTAGCCCATTCAGCGGTTATCTTTGATAGTTGATGGGTTGGTTCTGCTAAAATGTTAAAACCAGCTGCCACACACCTTCACATCCTGGTTTACCAGGATAAAGACAGACCATAATTGCCTCTAGAGAACATTGCCTCACTCTCCAGGGCATAGTTTCCAGAAAGATAACATGTGCTGTGGTAAGGCTGCTTCTTCAGCAAGGAATTAATTAGACACGACTCTCTCAAGCCTGTTTAAAAACCTAATGAATGATCCTATTTAGCGATAGAGGAGTTTAATAGAAGACTGGATCCACATGCCATGGAGGCTCTTAAACTTTTAAGAGCCTGGCTCCAAAAGGAGCAAATCTGTAGCCTTACATTGCATGCCTAGGCTCCCTAAGCAGGGCATGAGATGAGTTAGAGGCTCTGTTTTTAATACATTTTATTCAACGGTGTAAGGGCTAAAGCACTTAGACACAAGTCAATCCCTGACTCGGCAGAGCAGCGCTGCAGAAGAGGGCTGTGACCACCAAGGGATGGAGGGAGGGAAGGCAGGAAGACAGGAGCCAAAGGAAAAGGGATGTCAGGCTTTCAGATCCACTTTGAAGAACAGGGGATTTATGGAGCCACAAAGAGACAATAAAAAGGGTGCAATTTGTAGCTTAGTGATAGGAGCACTCTGTTGAAAGAGGGGATACCTGAGACAATTCCCAACACTATTTACCCAGTTCACTCAACTGCCACTAAAAAAAAACAACAACAACAACAACAACAACAAAAAAAATCAAACAAATGAAGCCCTGAAGACCTGAATTGAAGACTTCTCTCCTCCAGATGAATTCTCTGAAACAGTAGATTAGAGGAGTTATACTCTTCCACTCTTCTCGGAATCTTAAGTAAATTCCCCCTAAGAGCTTCACTATCAGGAGTTAAGAATGACCATGCTACAAGAAAGCTACAAGAAAGCATCTCACCTTAAGGTAAAATCTCTTTCGTGAGCCCCTAGGGTTGACAATGGCAGTGAATCAAAGTTCCTTCTTTCAGAACATGCATTTCAATCTATACAACTAATCCATATAATCTAATCTATATAAAAATAAGGCACTACCAACAACGTAAGCTTTCAACATAAGGGGCTGCAGATGCCATGATTCATGCTAACACTGTTAGACACCAAGTGAAGCCACCACCCTCAGGCCCCTCAAGAGGCCACCACATGGCCAGCCAACACACAGATACTGGAAAGATTTTGATTAAACCCTCTGTAAGCAAAGCAAGTGACAAATCAGATTAATTTCTGCAACATTTTCACTGAATTTCACAAGTTCTCAGACAGGGAAACAAGACAAATATTAAGCAGCCTGTTACCACTTGAATCCCTTTCCATTTCAGCATTTAACTACCTACCTCAGAATTACCAGATTTACAAGTCTGAAACAAAACACAAAATATGTATTAGAAATGATGATCATTAAAGAGTTGGAGAAAACATCAATTATGATAAATAAGTCATTCCCTTACCATTAGGGTTTCAAAAACCTGTAATTTTTGCTGATGTTTTTGAAAGACTCTCAATCACGATCACCTATTTGCTGTCATGCATAAAATACCAACTGCAAACTAGAAGTTAAGCATGAGCCAGATGTCTGACATACATCAGTTTTACAGTTTCTTTCGCAAATCATTACACTAAATTTATGTGTTGAAGAAAAAATCCTTATGAATTTATTCTAAAAGAAACATCTGTCCTGCCTTTTATTCTTACACTGCAACAAGGACTGAGGTTCACAATTTTAAAGCAAGTAGGTGTTACTGCCCTTGTATACCTAGACACACACAACTTACCTTAAGAACCCTCAGCACTTGACTATTTCCATTGGTAAAATAACCACAACAGGTACATACCACCTGATCCCTTCCCCCTCCTCATCACCCAGGGAGGGCATGTGTCATTTACTGTGTGTTTTATGATAAAAAAACCCCACGAACAAAACAACATTAAGAGCTATCGGGTTATCCTGACACAAAACTATGTCTTAGACTGTGCATCTTGTTGTCTCCATCACTATTTCTTGACTTCAGTTAAATCATGTTTTCTACCTCAGAACAAAGATGCTGGTCAAGCTGCCAGCGAATATAAACCAAAACAGCAGTTTCATCCGTTTACAAATAGTAAATACATTTGGCTCAAGAAGCCATCGTTTAGTTTGTTTTATTCTCCTGCAATGTTCCATTTTATCCTACAATGCAGCACCCGAGCCTCTCCCAGCCAGCTCTTGAGACAACCTTCCCATGGGTAAGACAGGAGAGCTGGCCAGGGCGAGATGGGAAGTGGGGAGGTGCAAAAGACATCACACATGTTCACTCTAAAACAAGCTTCTCTGATACTTTGCCATTCAAGCATGACTGGCTGGCACTTAAAACAAAAATAAAATACAATTGTGATGGATTGATCCCATCTGCCCAAGAGGTTGAAGTCTTGCTCCAAAAGAATACCAATCTAAATCCTTTAGCTCTTGGTGTTTCATAGTCGTGCATAAAAATCAGTCTTAGAAAGTACAGAGCATCTCCTGCCTGCTTCCCTACCGGCATCTCCTGCCACCACTGAGCCAAATTTACCAGAAATATTTTACATCAGCTCCTGCATGGCACATGACTGGAATACATGACCAAAATCACATCATATTAATATTAAAGTATCCACAAGACGACCACATGTAAGCAAGCATCCCACGGCTCAGTGGCCTGTTAAAACAATAATAGTTATTATGAAATATAACATGTATATGGAATATATAAATACATGAAATACAACAATTACGAGTTGTTTGAGCTACCAAGAAGACCCAGAAATATGCAGATTTAACAAGTGGAAGTGTTCTGATCTAAGATTTCCTAAAAGATTTATCAACAAACACTACCTGGTAGGAGTGACCCTCCCACTGGTTTCAGCCTCACCACCAGCAACTGCGCTGATGAACATAATGACAACCTGGCAGACCCTTTGCCAGTTGTACAAGGAGTGAGCCAGCATGGATATTGTATTTGACAACGATATGGTGGCTATCTTACAAGGAGGCGCTCAAAAATCTGCTAGGAGGCATCCCTGAACCAGGGCCAGAGCATGCAGTCTTCAAGCAGCGTGACAGACAACCCTGGGAAACCTGAACTGAAATCCCAGGCACAATTGCTCTTGGCACCCTCCTCCTGCTAGGTGTTTAAAGAAAAGAATGAATATTCCTCCCTACAGTACACAAGAGTTTTCTTAATATGATATGAAAAGTTAGAGTGTTTTTTTGCTTCTACTTTAGTTTAATTTTTAAAGTTGAATTTTTGCTGCCTCAGGTTTTTTTTACTTTTTTTTTTTCTAATACAAACATGACAGTGGTTGAACATCATTCATAGCTACATTCACACTTTTTGTATTTTTTTTTGTTTTTAAATCAGTTTCCTTAAAAATTCGTCCTATGTAAGAGAGACGAGTACCAAGAACACTTTTGCAGTAAGTGTGGAATCACATCAAATTTGCTTAGCCTGGTACTTAAGTTCAATTATAACTTCAACCTTGCTCCCTTCAGTAACTGTGCTTGAATCATGATGAGACCCGTGTTGTCCCTGTTTGCTCTCTTTGGAAAAGGCATTTGTTTCCTCTTTTGAGGTAGCTCCAAGTGTACTAAATAAATAAATACATCCATTTTTTAAAGCCAGAAAATTATTTACTGGGTCTGTTTATTCTTGTGACTCAACTCAACATAATAATCCCTGAAGTCATGTAGATTGTACTGAATTTTAAGGAATAAAGGTTCATATGAAGCACTTTCACAATTCTACAACATTCTTTTCATAGAAATATTCCTGTTAATCTGATTGCTACAAAGCTGTTACATCCCTAACGTCTGTGTACATTGTCAGTCACAAATACCTCTGATTCCAGATGCAAATCACCTATAAGAATTCTGGTGCAGTGTTCCAAGTCTCATTCTGCTAAAATTAGATTTTTCTGCCTTATCCATTATGAGGGTGCACTGACACTGAATTTATTTCATTAGAAATAATTTTTACAGATGCACAGGGAGAAGAAGAAAGGGATGGTGCTGCCACTGGGGAGAGAGTTGACAGTAGCACGTGCAGGGAGAAAAGATCAGGGATGATTGATTAAAATCTTGAGAATTCATTCGGGCTCCCCAAACCTGTATCATGATCAGTGCCTTTTAGCAAGCCCACTCAAATATGAAGCACAAAACATGTCACACATTGAAATGAGTGCATCAGACATTTGAGGGACAGAAACAGAACACGGTTGTTCCTTCGTGCCCAAATTCTATCCAGTCATCACTGACACACTGCAGTGTACTTCAATGAAGGAATTATTAAATTAGCAGTAAAGAAACATTATTTTCAAACAATCATCAACAAATAGCATCTTTTCATTAATCAATCAAAAACATGCCTTCTGCCAAAGACATTTCAAAAGGGATACAGCTTCACAGCTGGGTCTTCAAAAGCCATTAACCTTTGCAGTCCTGCAGTACGATACAGCCGGTTCCAGAGCTAGCCACTGATACATTATTGGATTTGACAAAGTCATGAAAGCTCAGATTAAGCTTCTGTTAAAACTTACAGTTCATGACAGATTTGTCAGCTTTAATTTACTCCTGGTTCAGTTGTATCAAATTATCCCAATTTGAGATTTTATGATATGATTTCTACCAAGAGAGAACATATTATTTTATTTGGTAACAAAGATATAAACTACTCTAGTTTGGTTCAGAGAAAAAGTCATCTAAAGCAATTTACTATCAGAGACAAATATGCATATATTATTCATTCAGAGCACCTTTCTCCACTTTAAAATTAATTTTCCATATACTCCACATACATTTTATGCGTTGTTGTCAAGTCGAGCACATTAATTTCCTTCTGTATTCATAAGTGCAAGACATAGACTTCCTTAGGTCAGATATCTGGCTTCCCATCAACTCTTATGTTTCACTTGCACTGCCACTAATGAGAATTATGCACAAAATACAAAAGACCCTTCATAAGAAATTGCCAAGAAGAAAACAATACAGCAAAACCAGTGGTGCAATGCAGGGCTGGCTGAGACTCACAAGACTTTCTCCTAAGGATGCCCACCTTGTTCTCAGCGCAGACCTCTTGGACAAACGTCTCACCTCACCAGACACATGACACTTTGTCAATTCATAGAATCTTGCAATAGTTTGGGTTGGAAGGGAACCTTTAAAGGCCATCTAGTCCAACCCCCCTGCAATGACCAGGGACATCTTCAACTAGATCAGGTTGCTCAGAGCCCAGTCCAGCCTGACCTAGGATGTACCAGGGATGAGGCATCTACCACCTCTCTGGGCAACCTGTTCCAGCATCTCACCACCCTTTATTTCAGGAAAACATGGGAGGGAGAATAACATAGACAAAGAAAACCTCTACATTAAAATACGCAAAGAAGGCTAGAAGGATTTTCTGCAGTTAATATCAGTTTTGAAAAACCGAAGATATAAAACTATGCTGGTAGTTTTTGGGATATTTTTGTTGGTGGTGGTTTTTGTTGCTGCAATGCTAACCTGTACCACAGACAGCAAAAACCTTTCTGCTCCTCCTTGGAAGACCTGCTCTGGCCTAACACTTTCTCTGGACAGCCCTTGGGGTGTCACTGCACCTCACTATAATTCAGGAAGCATCTAGAGATGGAAGAGCAGCTCCTGGGCTGAGCTGTTCAGATGCCCCCAGAGAAAGGGCAGGAAAGACCCTTCTTCCAACCATCCCACCTGGGAGTCACTTCCCAGGACCACCAGGTAGTTCTTCTCTCCTTCTCATTTGAAGAGGATGATGAAGAAGGGGTGGCAAAGCAACAAAAGTACAAGTGTGGTTTCAAAAAGGTTTCTCTGGAGAGAGCAGCAGGACCCGCCGTGGGTAATGGCGTAGGTGGGAGGGTGCACTTTCTCAGGCAGAACCAGCAGGGCTGGGAAGAAGCAGGGCTCTCTCAAGGGACCAACCACAGTCACCAGATACACCTGAAAAAAGAAAGCCTCAGAGCTTCCCTCTTCTAAAGTAAAATCCTTCTAGCAAAGCACAGAAAGCAGCAGGAGGGAAATCTGCCCCCGAGTTGACCCAGTGACACAAGGCATCAATTGGAGACTGGGTTCAGGACGGTAAAAGTGAGGACAGCCACAAACCAGACCTGAAAATGCAGTTTTTGCAGGAATATCAGTTCTGGTTTTCTCCACCTTTTTCATTCTTACACACCACAACATGCACCAGTCTGCCAAAATGCTTAACTTAGGATTTTATGAAAACTCTGCATTTATCTGTGGAAGATAATTTTAAGCACCACACAAAACATTCTGTCAATTAACTTCTCTTAATCGTATCACAGAATTAATATTTACATTTAAACATATTAAATTGTCTTTCCTCCTTTTTTTGGAGGGGGAAGGTATTGGGGTTTTTTGTCTTTGATATCTCTCCACTTCAAAGAGAGAGCAAGAGATGCATACGCCACTTACTAGCTCTGGTGCATCACCTAAAGGCTCCCAATCACTTTCAGATACCCCACCGGTAACACTACAGAGCCAACCACTGAAAGGACCATCTTGGGTGGTACACGGATATTTTTGATCAAAGCATCCAGAATTTCCCTCCCTCCAAACCTCAGAAAAGGCTCTTTAGTGCCTGTCTACCCAAGGCAATGAGAATTTAAATGCATATTTACATCTTGCATGTATGCATACCACAGTGAATTATCATACGCAAGGCTCACTGCTACTCAAATTCTGATTTTCCCAAATTAATGATATGGCCTTCCACCTACTTACTGTTTACTTAACACACAATACCTCTGATCATGGTCATGAATTCAACTTAGGCAAGTAAGGCAAAAAAAGTTAGATATGTAAAATCAGGCAATCGCACTCACCTTATTTACTCTCTTAGTTGAGCTAAATCTTTGCTACTATAAAGAATAATGCACTACAGATTAAGGCCATCTGATGCTTTCATACCATTAAGACACAAACTGAATGCAGCCTTCAGTAACGCAAGACTTGACAGGCCAGCACAGACCTGCCTGTAACATATGGATTTTTCTGTAAAGTTTAGGTGATAATTGGAACAGTGAACCTGAAAATTATCTACTACACTGCAAGAGAAAGAAAAGACTAATCAAGCTGGGCACACTTACTACAGGTGGAAATTGAACATAGTAAATGGCTAAAGAGTGCCACTGAGTTTGAAAAGGATCCAAGCAGATAGGAGGGAAAAAGAGGCAAGGTTTTGAGGCAAAGACGAGCAAAAGGCCATAAACCAGATAATCCTGGAAAACATTGACTCGAGTATGAGTATTTAGTCCTTTACAACTTCCCACCCCTTACACATAGGTACAGCTGACAAGGCAGCACAGTTTACATCCAAAAAAAAAGATTTTATCGGTTGACTAGATTTTAAGGGGGCAGTGGGGAGAGGAGGAAACCAAACCCCACAGAGGGGGAAACTGCAAGCTTGGGCAAATGCCTGGAAGACGATTTGATGTCTTTTAGATGCAAGAAGTTCCTAGGCATCCATCAAAGCATGGATGCTGAAAATAATAACAACTTCCCATGCAGACTCAGAAGGCATACCTACCTTCTCCCATATGTCTAGTTTTTCCCAAACAGTTTCAGTTGCAAACATGAAAAGACCATCTTGAAGGAAAAATTTGACTTTACTTATTTAAAGAAAGCTGTGGAGCTGTGGCTTCGTCAGCCACATCAAGAGATGCTTGACTCCATGTCTGAGTCTGTATGAGCGACAGGAAAGCACAGCAGAAGAGCAGGGAAGATGCGATGACTTTGCGAAATACATGCTAACCTCTCTTCATCCATTTGAAGTTTACAAAAAAGCAAAGTTTCTTTCCATTTGATACAATTTTGAACATATCCGAAAGTTCCACCTAATGGAAAACTGGATTGTCAAACAGAAAATTAAGTTCTGCTTAAAATGAATCAAAAACACTGAACAAAAAGTTATGTCTCTACCATAAACACCAAATGGTGTCATTGTCTCATGCTCCAACAGACACAGACTTAAATACCTTAATAAACTTAGACTCCACTGCGTTGTAGTAGCTAATCAAGTTTCAGCCTCCTTTTCATTTCTGTTCAGCTTTATTGCATAAAAGGAACATCCAAAAGAAAGCCATTACATGAAAATCTGGAATATTTTGTTTTATTGTTGTCTACATTATTTGTTACCTTTGATTCTACGGCAATATCCCTAACTCTCAGATCTGAAACTAAATCAGCAAAATGCTAACAATAGTAACTTCTTTCTTTTTTTCCAAAGAGAACATCAGACAGGATATTAAAACACATTTCATCTCCAAATATGTAATTACCATATATTTAGTATATGACATACAGAAATAATACTAATAAAAAAAGCATCAAAGCAGAATTTAATGATAATTTATACCACCCTGCAGTCTGCTCTCACGCTTTTCAGCTTTTACTTTTGCTTTTTTTTTTTTTTTTTTTTTTTTTTGCTCACTTTACCCAGTGAGAAATTGAGCATTGCTCTTCACTTCCAGCATATTGCAAACCTGCATTAGCTCAAAATTATGTCAGTCAGCAAAAGCTTTCTAAAAGGGGTTCTGCTACCAGGTCATCTCAAACACTATAATTTATTCCCCCCCGCCGGTTGCTCTCACGCTTTTCAGCTTTTTCTTTTTTTTTTTTTTTTTTTTTTTTTGCTCACTTTACCCAGTGAGAAATTGAGCATTGCTCTTCACTTCCAGCATATTGCAAACCTGCATTAGCTCAAAATTATGTCAGTCAGCAAAAGCTTTCTAAAAGGGGTTCTGCTACCAGGTCATCTCAAACACTAAGATCCATGGACTGTATCTCCAGCACAAGTGACCTGAAAGGTGTGGGCTTTTGGCTTATCATTAACTCTTCTTAAACTGCATCAAATTTCCCAAGCCTAAACAAGTTACTTTATCAAAGAAAGTTACAGTTTTAGGAAAACAAATCAGAATTGTATTTTTGAGGTACAGGAGTCTACACAAAAGAAGTTTTAAAGAAACTCTCTTGTGCTTCTATCTATTTAAATTTCATATGGTCAACAATTTTAAAATCAGACATGGCTTAGTGTAAGACCACAGCTGGAAGAATCCATGAAAACAGGAGTTTCGCAGGTGAACTACTCAAAACACTTGGCTTAATTTTCTCAGTCAGCTTTGGCAATTCTGCAAGTGTTACCTCTGGGCACGAAATGCCCTCCAGGAGAGGTGCAGGAGCCCACACACACTTCCCAGAGACCAGTGTGTGCTTTATAAAAAGCCAAAGCGCCCATGGCCACAGCAAGATGCTGCAGAATTCCAGCCATGGTTCTGGGGGCAGCCAAACACACAGCTCCACACAGACCCAAAGCCCAACCAAATGATAAACCCAGCTTTCTGTAACCCAAAGGGAAAATACAGTTTGGAACAGGTGAAACCTCTCTGAAATGCCTTGACTACGAACAGGTGAATTAGATGATGGCTGATGTACTGTGCACAAACAGAAGCGTCATCCAAAATAATTGTGAAGAAATACTAAACAAGTAAAATCTTTGTCAGAGAGGTCACCGTTTCAGACCAGTGCAGGCAGACCTGCTCAATGGGAAAGCAGCTTCCCCTGCCCTGGAACCGGGATAAGGACACTGTGATGGCAGGGACACAAACAGCTTAACTGCTGCAGAGCCAACCACTTTAAAAAGCCAGAAACAGTTCCCAAATGACACAGGACATTGTCCTTAGGCAAACGAGGAGCAATTTTCTCATGTTCTCACTCAAGCACCATCCTTTCAACAAGCAGCCTGGTTGTTTCTGATGTTTAAAAAGTCATGGCCTGAATATTTGTATGCAGCTGCCAAAGCATCGACTGTTCCAGCTCTGCCTCTCCAATGCTGCTGCCCTGAATAACTACTGATAGTCTTTGCTCACCACAGAATGATGCACGTCCAAAAAAGCTAATACAGCTAGCAGACTTTACGTTTACACCATACCCTGCGTGGACCAGTATTCTTACAGCTAAGCTTGATACCCCAAATACTGCTACGGTGACTTTATCCAACCAGAACATAGGAGTCCTTAGAGCTTAAAATGTTTTTCCTTTGTATTTGTTCTCCGTAGTTCATAAACACATTATTTTGTTCCGCTTCAACTATAGTTTGGATTTGGCTGTTAATGTAAGCTTCCAGAAGCTGACTTCATGTCCCAAGAGATGAAAACTGCTTTACCTTCAAGAAAGCAAGCAATAACAAGTGAGGTTGACTTGCCCAGTGGGCATATAAGGCCAAAATAAAAGTGTCAGATACTAACTGCAGTCTCCATCCAAAAAGTGGGGCTTCACATGGCAGCTTGTCCATGCTATCAGAGAGCCCACAGATCACAAGCATTTCAGGGCATGGACACTCCAAAACACACTGGTGCTACAGCTACAGAAAATGATGTAGTATGAATAAACTCGGGTGTGATTTGCAACCTGCGATATTTATCCCTACAGCTACACCAGGAAGCACAATAAAGTTACCCTGCATTTCCCAGATTGGGCAAATCCATTCACACGGGAAGTTACCACCAAATAGCCAAGGTACCATAAAACTATGGGTAGTGTCCACCAAGGGAAGTTATTTGTGTAGCCATACCTTCAACTAAAAAGAAAAAATTAGCACGAGCTTGGAAATTAAATCATGGGCCAAAGTCCCCTAGAAGAAAAATGGCATATAAATCTGTATGCTCCAACTTTTACTCTCTATACAGACACCTACCACAAGGCCTGGGTTTGTTGGTTTGGGGGGAGCTTGAAAGGATCTGGGTCTATGTCCCAGCCTATAGGTAAGAAGACAGCTGTATTGGAAACTAAGCAATTTATATCTGTAAAGTAACTGGACCCTAAGTACGAAAGTAGAAAGAATAATTCTTGTGACTACTGAACTGAACAAATGAGGACACCGAGGATATTGTAGAGGATAAATATACATGAAAGCAATTTTTTTTTTGTCAGTCTGTTTTCACAAAACAACTTCCACTAGGGAAACATTTTCATTGTGGCTGACTTCTTTGAGCTGATGAAAGGAAGGTTATGTCATTTTCTATCAGACTATCAGACAGAGTACAGAAATGTTACAGGAAGACTTTCTCTCCCTCTGAAGCCTGAGTTGCACGGATCTTCAAGGTTTCCACTCCAGCCCATTTCTGAAGCTTCCCAAAGTTCTGCTGATCAGATTTGATGTCTGCAGCCAATGTTAAGATTTCCATCTAATGATGAAGTATAGACAAAACTCTCAAATACACACTAGCTACCGGGATACGCTGCAAATTAGCAAAGTCCTCTTAGTGACTGGATAGGTAATATTTGGCTGGATGCAGAATTTTTTTTTGTTTTTTTTACAATACATCATCCCTTAAAGGTTATTGATTTTCTACTCTCATATAGTAGGGCATTTGCACTGGTAATCATGTAACTGGCTATTTGAAACCAGCAATGAAACCACCAAGAAGGTTGAAATCATACCTACTTAGGAGGTAAAACTTCCATGTTAGGGACAATTTTTCCGCTACACCCATGAATTAGGATTTCCAAGTACTATAATTTTTTCCTGTCACTGTACCGGAAGTTGAATTACCCAATTTAAGAATTCCATGTAAAAAACTTTTTTAAATTATCCATATGGTTTCCTAAGGAAATCCAGCTTATTTTATCACATTATCTGCCCACTCACCCTTTAAGTCTGTTGGCTGATTCCAGCCAGATTTTAAGTGGGATAAAAACCCTTCAAAATAATTATGCTCCTACAAATTTAATGAAAATCAGCTGCTGGGAAGCATCACTAACTAACAGCTTCACAGAGCAAAGGAGGAACTTGGCACTGCTCATTAAGCACTGCTGGGCAGCCAGGTGACTGCCAGGCAGTGTCACCAGGTGCTGTGCCTGCCACCTCTGCTACAAGGGACATGGCCTAAGGGTATGGCCAGGAGTTTTTGCTTTGCTCCGGATAGCACACTGGCAAGGGAGAACATAAGGGCCACAAGACAATTAATGATGCCAGGCTTCATTAGTTTTGACGCTCAGAGACCCAACTGTTGTACCTTATGATTACTATTTACCTCTTGCACATTTCTTTTTCAGTAAGGAAACCATTAGCCATGACCAGACAGCATCACCAAAAGAGGCAGTCAATAAGTCCTGTCCTACAGATTTTGCCAGGCTTAAAAATCCCATCCTGTGATGAATAATGGGGTGATGAGATTGACAAAAGTTTTTTTTTCTCCTATTTCCAGCAGCTGGCAGATTAGAGCATACTGGAAATCCCCCAGAAGAAAAGCCAGTATTTGTTTGGTGGTGTTAAGATGTGCACATATGAAAGATGTGGAGAGAGATGAATCTTGGGCAGTGGAGAAAAGAGGGAAGCACACGTAATACAGAAAAGCCACATCAAATTTGCAGGCCAAGTTTCTGGATGCTCACAGAAATTTGATGTAGAACCCTAAGAAACCTGAAGCATAAGAAAAAAAAAAAAAGGAATAAAAGCTGTAAGGACACCTACACAGTAACTGTGTGTATGCCTGGGAATAGTACATTTTTGCACAAAGTAAAGACTATGTAAATTCAGAAACGGCTTCAATATGTCTATCAGCTCTACCTACCAGGTAAAAATAAAGTCCAAGGACTCATAAGCTTGAAGCTTTTGAAAACGATACCAAAGTGTCAAGATCCATCACAGGTCATGGGGAGGGGTCTATGGCACCTGAACTATTTGTCCTACAGTGCTACAAATGTAAAAGGGAGAAGCTTATGGCACCAAGGAAATAAAAAATTATTCAGTTCAATCTGAACCAGAAGAACTTTTCTAGCTAAGGGTTGCTGTAATGCAGCCTAATTCTCATCATCTTACCCAGATTTGCCGAGAGATTTTTCCATCTGTGTTAGAAAATTTCATTGCTTTGAAGTTCCCAGGATCCACTCCCAGCAATCACTCAGATGGCAGCAGCAATGGCAGATGGCACATACTGCCACCACAGCCCCACCAGCCCTGCCCAGAAGTTCCCCAAGGGCCACCTCCCACCATCGCCACCAGCATCAGCCAAGTGCCTGGCTCCTTCTGCCAGGACACTCCTTCCAATGCACATGACCCCTTCGAAACTCAATTTTTGAAGCCATACTTGCAGTCTTGAACTGAAACAGCAATGCCATCAGCCTTCTCCAGTGGCATCTGCCACTACAACACATCCCTAAACAGCACTTGACTGAAGCAAATACACATTTTTATGAATAGAGTATTTCAGTCAGTCTCAATAGCCCACTGCAAGAGCAAAGAGTACTACCATCTCACAGCTAATTTTAGGAAACCAGTCTTCACATTATCTCCAGAGAAGCTGAGAGTGAAAGCACAACCCACAGGCTGCTTTTCATCAGTGCCCTCCTGTTGGCCATGAATAGAGCACAAAAGAGGCCACTCGCTCCCCTCTGCTGGGGCACTATAATCCAGGGTGCTCAAACAATTCCACGCTTCAAGATGCTCCACAAAACCAAAGGCTGTCTTGCTCTTCTGTTATTTTATTTTGTGGCCCTTATTTTCATTAATGAGGCATTTTAGTAACAGGCTGATGAGAGCTCATCATGCAGTTTTTGAAAAAGGTCATGGATGGATGAGAAGAAAATGGATGCCTGTAAAATTTAAATTACAACAAGACTGAATTTGCTGAGGGATTTCTGTCTTTGGTTTAATACACTATTGAAACAGAGGAAGGAAAAGTCTCATTCTTAAAGATGTATTTTTGCCACTCTCCAAGGACTAGCTGCCTCAAAAATTACACTGCATTGGGCTTCAAGACAGTAAGGGAGGTCAAACGTGCTGTTTTTACAAAATGTCATATGCACTTCTTGTGTATTTTTATTCTTCCCAGCTCCAAAAAGTTATGCCAAAAGGAAAATGCTGTGAAGGAGACAAAGAAAGATACGGTACAGTCCAAACAGCAGGAAGGATCTGTAAGGAAACAGAAGCATCCAAGCACCTGGAGAACTGTCCCCAGCTCTGCAGGGACCAGAAAATTCACTCCTTGGAGCTACAAACCGAAGATGAAAGGAATCAGCAAAAAAGCTGACAGATTTACTACTGGAAATAGAGCAATTTATCAGAAGCCAAGAACCCGAGAAAGTTAAAACAACAAAAACAAACAAAAACAAAAAACAAACAAACAAACAAACAAAAAAAAAACAACCAAAAAAGTTTAGAAAAGGAAGAAGAAATGACAGCAAGCACATTCTGAGAGCCCAAACTGGTGCTACTGCTAAGGTCTGCAGAAAATTCAAAACTAAAAGCAAATATGGCAATGCAGATTCAACTATCCAAGTCTATTTTCACATCCTATTATTTCTTTACTCTGCACGCTGTGACGTCTGGATGGAGAAATATTTATTTATTTAGGAGAAAGAGTATAGGTTTGCCTAAATCACACACTCCCATAGGAAAAAAAAGAATGGAAGTACCAAACCCTGCTGAGTCAGCCAGAATAACAACCCTAGAAAACAAGCACGAGGCTTCTCGTATCTGCTAGAACCACACGGATCTACCAAAAAGGGTGAAAGCCACCAGGTTTTGCACTGAAGGGGTTCACAAGGGAGCAGTGGAGAGAACAGCAGCCTTTCCTTCCCTCTGAGCCCAGCCCAGAGTAGCAGGAGCTGTAATTCACTCTCCTCTAGGGGCGATTCCTGAGGTTTTGGTAACAGTCCCCACAAAATCACCGCTTCACTTCAACCTAATTGCAAACTCAGGAGTAAAGAACTCCCCGGGTGGCTGAAACTGAACTGTACAATCACTGCTAGAAAAAGCACCTCAAAAAAATCTGATTTTCTTTCCTTTTTAAGCCAAGGCTTGTGATCAAATGCACATCACATCAGTAGCACATTTGTCAAATAAAGAGAAAAAGAAAAAATATACACACAGTAGTACTGCAACTGCAAAAAATATGGGGAGGTAATTTTAATAAAGATTTTTCATTAAAAAAAAGAAGGAATATCCAGATCAGTACCAGGACACAAGTTTAACCAAATAATAAACTTGCAAAATATTCACTTCATTTTTGTCTACTGGAGTTTCAAATAAAGAGAAGCATAGCCTTCTTTTTTTAGAAAATATAGCCTTATTTTGAGGCAAATTTTACCAAAGCAAACTTCAAGAATACCAGCAGGTGGCACTTGAAAAAGAAAGAAAAACCCCAAACCTGAACCACTAACGTATTCACAAAATAAAACTGTCTTTTAAATTTTTTATTCTAGTAAGACATACAAAAATCTTTTATTTTTAAAACACACCTTTAAACGAGATCATAGCCTTTTAAAAAAATAAGGCTCTTGGTGTTTATTACAAAAAAGGGGGGGGGGGGGGGGGGGTTATTAATTTTAATTTTAATGTATCACGCATT
>NW_015094506.1:21787009-21825331 GCF_001431845.1 Calidris pugnax | reverse complement strand
GGGGGGGGGGGTGTAGTTATTAATTCTAATTTTAAATGATACTCGATTTAGCTGGTTTATGCAAACAGATATCCAGAAGAGAAATACTCCATCAGCCAAAAGACAAAAAAAAATTGTAGCGAGAAAGAGTGAAACGCAACACAAGGGAGGTAACAATTATACTTGATCACCTAGAAAAGACAGAGGAGAAAGTCAGTGGTAGTGGTAGTGCCACCAGGAGCAGGCTGGGATGGGCATGAAGCAGCTGCTCCCACAGGTTCCCTCTGTAAGGACTGGCTTTTGCCTAACTGAATCTTGGGGGGAAAAGGGTTTTTTAATATGTGAAAAACTTGAGATGAAACATTTATAAGTGAATGCATTACATTTTAGCTTTTCAGTACTCTGTAAAAAGCAGAAGCTACTTTGCAAGTAAATTGAACATGAAGTCAAAAGAGAGCGGGTCTATTACAAATAGTGAAATACCACATTATATTAAATTTAAACTGGGTTTATTATGTCTAGGTGAACTATTAAACAACAGTAATATTTAGAAAGCTGTTTTCATCAGTGCATTCAGGAGGAGCAGCAGCGTAAGTTCCCAGGTAACTACCTCTCTCTCAAGGAATTCTCAGTCATTTAATCAATATTTCAGTAAAGAGCAAATTAAATCCATCAGCTACAGTTTGGTGAGTCAGTATTGACTCAAAAGTTTTTAAGAAAGCTGATTATTTCCCACATTCAATTAAAACCAGCATCACCATATACACAGATCACATGACAGATGTGCTGGAAAACCTAGTCCTGTAATTAAGCAGAAGACTAATTATTTATAAAAATCATTTGCTCATTTACTAGATACAATCCAAACTTCACAGTCCATGAAGCATGGTAGTATTCATTTGTATATATAAGCAATAAAATCTCAGCTCCTGCCTGAATTCCAACTGACACTGTGCCACTTCCAAATTTTTTAAAAAAAAGTAGTATGCAAACAGATAATTCAAATACATAGACAAAAATGAAAGATTTGTCATTCAAAGCAAAACATAGGGGTGACAAAGAAATCAGAAGACAGTCAAAGCAATGTTACCATGTTAACTTAAAACTTTGACCATGACCTCTGGAACTTGAAATTTTGATATATTTCCTCTTGGGATATGAACCGCAGCCACATCCTTACACTTGACTCTACCTTAAAAGTGAAATAATTTGCAGGATTAGATTGTGATAAAGTATATTTTCAATCCACTACATAAGGCAAAAAACAAATTGCCAATAGATACCGTACCCAGCAAATACACGTACCATGCCCTGCCCTCTTCATTCTCCGTACCTTCTCTGTGGGCTGGCCCAGGTGACCTGTCCCTGTGTTGTACCATGCTGACGAGATGTGGGTTTTAATTCCCATTACATTGCCACTTCCCTGATGGAGAATCTGGCCACCAGCAAGAACCACCACGTCCACCCCAGGGAGGGGGTTTGCAGAGCAGTGGGAACGGGATGGAAGGCCATGGAAATGAATGGGGACAGGGATTATAAATGGAACGGGCCTGGGGGAACAGGAGCAGGGTGACTGCAGTGCTCTTTTTCCTCTGGGATTCATGGTGAAAAAAGAGAGCAAGAGGATGGGGAAGGGCTGCTGAGGAGTAGGATCAGGCAGGAGTGACAGGAAACAGAGCGAGGGAGAAGCAGCGCTGTTCCAGGGGCTTCCTGGGATGCCAGGAGCCAACTGAGCTGGCTCTGCTCTGGAGGGCTTCCTCCTTCCAAGGACATTCAGACTTCCCTCTAACTTCACAGCAAAAATTTCATTTTCATTAAGAAGTGACAGGATTGCACACCTGTGATCGGTGCTCCGAGTCAGAGCTCCGGAAAAGCTGTATGGCGCCAGAGGCAAATTGTTCCACATCCCTCAGAGGACACCCTGAACAGCAGACCGTAATTCAGATAATTAATGGCCCTTTTAGTCTTTCTACTCCCAAAGAGAAGCACTGAGCTGCAACAGGTCTATCAGGCTTCCAGCATATGCTCACCAGCACAACCACATCAGAGTACGGCTGAGGAAAATGGAGGGCACAGCCTTTGGCTACACAGACCCTAAAGGAGATTGCCGTGCCCAGTCCTGGGCTTTCACATTCTGAAATACACAGCAAATATGCCAAATTCTTCAAAACTCCAAAGACTCAAGGGCAATCCTTTTCAAAATGAAATTTATCGTTAAATCTCTGTAGCTGTACAGATAACTTTCAAATACTAAAATTCTGCTTGGTTCTTAAATTCAAATTTTTTAATGATGAATCTCCTTGTCCATCTTACAATTTTAAGCCAGGAAGCTGTTCATGTCACTAATCACAGGAGTCTTTTACTTCCAGGAAACAGTTCTGCCAAATTCAGGCCCCCCTAACATTTTTGCATCCGATGAATACAACATCAAGGTTGTAACATTTTAGAGATCAGCTTTTACCACTGGAAGAAGTACCATCTGACCACTGACTGATAACAGTGTCTCTCCTTCTTGGCTTGGCAGCTTTCAGGCAAAAGCACCCTTTGAAGCTACGCTTACACAGCACACCTTTGCCAACACTGATTCTGCTGGCCCTACAGGACAGGACTCTTCCTCCACGACAGCTCAGGAAAATCACAGAAGGAGGAAAAGGAGGAAGAAATTTCCCTCTTCAGGAAAAAGGATTATTGTGGGGGGAAAAAAAAAATTAGTAGAAAAACTTTTCAAAGTTTTTATCACTTTTTTCTAGTAAAGACAACCTAACAGTTAAGTAAAACACTGACCCATTGCATGAAAAACGCAGCAGAGTTTCCATTTAGTTTTTTAACTCCCATCAGCAGTCACGAAAGACAGTTTCAGGCTGGAAACAAGGCTGCTTGCTGGTCCTGCGGTGTTGCCATGACTGCAAGAGGAGAAAAGCTACAGGAGACCAAGAAGGGAATTCCCTCGGCGTGTCTGAGAGCACACTGCAGCCTCAAATCCCTCCTTCTGTCCCACACCGTATCCACTGCACAGCATTACTGACCATGGAGGCGGCTTGGGAACAGATGCTGGGATGCTCCAGCTGCACCCAACTGACATGTTCCTATAGTCACAACTGGTGTGCCAGGGAAGGAACTGACACAGTATTAAGTTAACATCCGTCTCGGACATTTCAAAGTGAAAAATATCATACAATCATTACAGGCTACTTTTTTTTTTTTTTGTAAATGGAAGTAGTACAGAAGTTTCCAGGACCTAATGTCATATAAAAGTACCCATTTCAAATTATGAATCGTTCTATTTGACAGCACAGTAAGTGCCATAAAGTGGGATTTAGTACTTGTGATAAAATGTTCGCATTTTATACAGATATACATAAGGCAAGGAAAAATATCTCAAGGGAAATCTGCACCAAATCGTAAACCACAAGAGGGACATGGCGATTAAAATTCTGGAGGCATTGTGTATTAAACGAGCAGTATACTATTCAAAAAAAAAAAAATCAATTGAAGCAAATTCAGTACTTCTACAATTATTATAGCACAATAACTGTCATTTTGAAGGATGAAGGCTAGTTATTTCAAAGGTTTCTATACAGCCCTTCTCTCTGCCTACTTGAAATGTGGTATTTTTAAACTGCAGTATCAGGCAGCCAAATAAACGTATCAGACACCTTCGAGCAATGCACTTAAATGAAAGAATATTCATAAAGGCTTTAGAAAAACATCTCAATTCACTGACCTAAATATTACAAAGCAAATCACCACACTGTCTTCTGCATGCAACCGTGTTGGAAAATTTCAATTACTTCTTATCTTATAATTAAACTACTGGCTTAATACTTTGCATTTCTATGGTACCTTTCACCCAGGGAGCTTAACGTGCTTTACAAACATTATCAGCTTTTACAGTTAGCTGGCTTTTGTGATGAGACACTGTACTGCAGACTGCCAGTTTGAGGTTTTATGCTAATTACATACAAGTAAAAAGGGATCTCAAGCCACACCAGGTAATGTAAAGTTCATCCAAACAAACTGAGTTACTGTGAATTCATTAATGAGAAAGCAAATGCAGAAAACCAAGCAGGAGGAACACGCCATAAGACGTACCTCATCTGATATTTTGCTGCATCATTGCTGCCATTTTTAAAATAGTATTTCTTAGTAGTAAAGACACAAGAGGATTTTAAACCCTTTTAAAAAGTCTGTACTAAATAAAGCAGGAAAAATTAACAGGTATTAGGTAGTGGGCTTGCATATACCATTCCTTCACACTGTAAGGTTTGAAGAAATGGATGGCCTTTCAACATTACACAACCGATACCCCTTTCTGGCAGGGTATGTTGACTCAGCTGTTTAAGGTTTCATTGCTCCAATAGCACTGTTAAAATCCAAGTGCTCCGAGATGTAAATCATCCTGACTTTTCCTGAAGTAGCTTAAAACGTTAGAAATCTTGCCAGCTCAGGAGGAATCAAACAGCACACAAAAGTCTTTAAAGTTCATCTAAAACAACCTGCAGCAGTAAGTACCACAACTTCCACTACTGGTGCTCAGCCCAGGAAGGATTGCAGATAAGCGCAGAATTCAGAGTACAGCAGGTTGCACTATTAACAAAATAAAATATTTAAACAAACACTTTAAAGTAATGAATAATATATACGTACAACTCACTGCTGCAGAATGAATCATCCTTACAGGACAAAATGAAAATATTTTATAAAATTACACACTCAGAAAAAAACAGAGAATGAATGCTGAAGTGCATATAGAATTTTCTAAGATGAAGTGACCCCAATGTTCATATGAGGTAGGCAGTTCATTTCACTTGAATTCTGATTAGAGGGGAAAAAAAAGCAAACCCACCCAAACACTTTTAGAGTCCAGTAGGCCACATATTCTTCAGGCACCACCTTTTACCAAAAAACTAGTTGAGCAATGGTTTACAAAGCTTTCAATATTTTATTGGGACCATTTATTTTCTCTTTCCACTTGCAAAGCAAAGCACTTCACTCTACTATATGGTCAACAGTACAGGATTCACAAGGAAAGAAAAGTTATAGCTAATACCTTTTAAAAACCTCTTAAGAATACTCTAAAACAGCTTTTCTGAATATAAAAGCTGCAGCATTTTAAATCCAAGATGTGGACTCTTTTGAGCACAGCCAAATACTGCATCCCAGTACAAAGCAAAGATTATCTCCCTTTCCTAAGATGATGGTAGTCTTTTGCCCTTTAAGATCGCAAGATACTAGACCTGCACACAAAAAAAAAAAACAAACCACCACACAAAACCCACAAACCACCACGAAACAAAACCCAAAAAGCTTATCCAGGATAAAAAGTCCTAGCAGAGGAATTGATTTGGAGAAAAATTTCACAAGCAGTGGCGGAGAACATTTCACTCCCAGATTGATACTACAAAGATACTACAAAAGGATGAAGAGAGAGAGAGAGACAGAATAACAAGCATTCAAAGCTGCATAACAAGTAAGTATGCATGTCCACCACTCATCGTGTGATGAGTGATCGTCTTCAAGCCAAATACACAGATCTCTCTCTGCCTCTCTTTCCTCCCTTCCCATATCCACCTCACCACCATTAGATTGCATCATGGCACTCCCCTGTATCCTATAAAGCATGTACACAATGATACCAAAGGTACGGTGGTGGTATTTCTTGGATGCATCCACAGTACTGAAGCTACGGCTCCCCAAAGGCAATCAATCCCCAGCACGTCCCTGCATCATCCACTCCTTCCATTTACAAGACCTTAACAAAGATTTGATACAACCTCATATGAAGACACCATTTAACTGTTCATGATCCATTTATTTGGAGAATTAGTCTGCTTTAACAATGCTGAGGTCACTATTATGGTTTTGAATGACAGCAGGTATCAACAATTCAATACTTGGGGTCTGCCTGAAACCTTGTGTGTTCACAAAGCCTCTTCTAGTAATCTACAAAGCCATTACATGGCTGAATTATCATGTGTGTATGCTTATTTAAGAGGAACTACATTGGAAAACACAGGTAGGATGGCAGATTAAGAGCAGTGCTGGCTTCCACCAGCTCCTAAATACAGCCCCACCTGGCATAAGGAAGCCAGATTGACAAAGACACTGTTAGGGGGGGAAAAAAAAGAGAAAACTGGCAAGAATAATGCCAAACCCCAGCCTTCTCATTTCAGCATGCTCTGTTCCTATGGCTAAAGATTATACGATGCGGGAAAAAAACAAAAAACAAACAAACAAACAAAAAAAAAAAACCAAAAAAAAAAGGCAAATCAAAGAAAGCTCTTCTGCATCAGCATAGGAAGACGGTGCACAGCCCAGCAGGGCTGCCAGGTGGGCAGAGCCTGGGCACAGGACCCAGTCCCCCCATCCTGCACCTACTCCAGCTCTGCCTCAGGGAAGATGCCACCAGGCAGGAGGGTGGGCAAGGATGCGCTCAAAGCAAGAAGAGGGATAACATGGCAGGTAGACTTTGCCATTTAAAACTATTTCATATCTGCCGACTTCTATTTCATGTTTAACTTAAGGCCAGGCATACATTCATTTTCCTCCTGTGCTTAGGTCAAACGTATCATCAAACAGCTTCAAGTAGTTTACATTAAATCTGTTAAATTGCACTGCTGAAAATGGTGAGGTTATATGTGGCCTTAAGCGATCATTTAAAAAAAATTCTCTTTCAGGTTGAGTGGAAATATATGACTCGTTAAGCCAGGGAAAAATCAGTTATGGCCTGAAGAGGAATCCTTCCTTCTGTCTGAATAAAACTGACATTTGTGTTCCACACTACAGATTCAACAAACAAAAGTTAATTAATTTAGGCCAGCAATTCTTCTAATGCTTTTGGCAACACCCTAAGCCAGAGAAAACAAATTTATGATGTTCCAAAATCTCAGAAGAGAGTGGCAGCTGAACAGTCCAGGAAACTTTTTAAAAATCATGCAAAGAGCTGGGCCTATACTGCATTCAGATTGCTGTACTTCCACTTATTTGCCAAATGCCATTTGCATCTAGATATTTCTTCTTTTCCAGCTAAGTGATTCATATTGTTGCTTCCTTCCGTAAATTCTCACTGCTGCAAGGATCATGTCAATTTTATAACTGGTGCTCATTTGTTATTTGTGAATTATACCAATAGCTCGCAGTACGTTTAGAAACATAAATCAGCATACACATTTTACACGCACACATATAAAGAGACAGAGAAAGAGAGAGCGAATATATTAGAAAGACGATAATGTGTCGTAACATTTACCAGTCACTTGCCAGAATCAATTCCTGATGTGATGAGTGGACTAATTTCCCCAGAGACAGATCATGCTGTACCCTGTGTGGCTGCAGTCTTCATGCCCTGCGAATGAAGCATAGCTCCTCCACCAAGCCTGGAGATGTAAAACACCACCTCAAGCTCTAAGCTGGCCTGTAACAAGTGTTTGTGGTTGGTAAACGGGTTTAGTGCTGCTGCAGCTAATCCTGCACAAAATATTTCTTAAATGAGATGCATGAAATTTAGTATTGTGTTGTCTTCTACATTCCAGTAGCATCTTTAACTTTCATTTAAAGGTTATTTTAATTATTTATATCCTTTTTTTTCCCCCCAATAAGAGAGCCATAAGTCTAGTCTTACAATTAAGTCATGTTCCACCATGCTGAATCCTTGGGCTTCATCCTCTCCCCTCCCACAGGCTCCCAGTCTAAAATTACGTAGTGTTAAGTCACTCTCAGCTTCAACCATCTATCTTCAAAAAGGGAAGAGTAGAGCATCTTCTTGCCCTGTTCCATTTAACCAGTTTGTAAGCACAGGATCTAAAAAGACATGTGGCACTCTGCTTAGCACAGAGAGAGCTCAGTCTTGCTCAAAGCTTCCAAGATCCAGCAT
Source organism: Calidris pugnax (assembly GCF_001431845.1). Classification (NCBI taxonomy): domain Eukaryota; kingdom Metazoa; phylum Chordata; class Aves; order Charadriiformes; family Scolopacidae; genus Calidris; species Calidris pugnax. The sequence continues at coordinate 21,817,479 of NW_015094506.1, read as the reverse complement.
GTGGTTTTCACACATAAGGAGAGAGAAGATCAGGACCCTCCACCCCTGTGTTCACAGCCTCCACATTACCTACAAAACCAGCTGCAAGGTGGCAAAAGCTGCCCAGGCCCACGAAGCCACCCACAAGAAGAGCCTGTAAGAAATCTACCTCCTGTTCTGTAGGAGCTCATCCAAATCAACCCACTTCTGCAAAACTTCTTGACTTACACAATCCCATTTCATTCAAAAGCTCTCCTTTATCTCTATTAGACAAACTTTCATGCTTTAGAACAGAGCTCTGTAGGAACTGCAGACAAGAAAGGGCTTTGCATTTGAAAGATGCGAAGCTGAGGCAGCTGAGTTTGATCCAGAAGAAAACCCAAGGCTCAGTAAGGGCAGAAAGAACCGTTCTTGCTTACAGAACAAGCAAAAAAAATAGCAATTCTGAGGGACTGGGCACAGGTGTGAAGACTGGTGACCCGAGATGCAGATGTGCCTGAACTCTTCCACTTCCCGTAAAGCACAGCAGAAACAGCACCAGGACACACTAATTCCTCTTCAGCTTGACATGTGCTCCAACTTCAGTAACCAAACTAGGAGGCCTACAAAGTTTATGCCCACAAAACAAAATGACAGATAACTCAGCCAGCCTAGCAAAACCACTATAATAAGTTTAATCAGCAATTATTTCCAGAGCCCCAGGCAAAATTTTATAGGATCCCTATACCAGAACATGTTAATTCCCCAGCTCGATTCTGGCAGAGAGCAAGCATTTCTCACCCCATCTCCAACGACAAAAACTCCAGACAGGAACCGATCACTAGTAGCCTGCGGTTAGGAAAAAAGAAAAATCTCCTATATGAATGTTTATTTGTCCAAAGGACTTTAACCCGGCGAAGCCTTTGGTGCCAGCCCCTGCAGCGGGGCATCAGCCCATTGGGTGATGCACTGCCCTGCTGCTATTCCCACGGTGGAGTTTGCAGGACTTCCGAAAGGACTGACCAGAAACTGCAGATACACTATAGAAATACAAAAATCTTGTCAAAGAACATTCTCAAACCCTGAAGAAAATCAAGTGGAATAACTGGAGATAAAGGTCTCAAGATGATGAGGACAAATAGTCTCCAGAGATGGGGACAAACATTTAGCAGGGCCTGTTGTGACAGTACAAGGGCTGACAACTTTAAACTAAAAGAGGGAAGATTCAGACTAGATAAAAGGAACCAATTTTTTACAATGAGGGTGGTGAGACACTGGAACAGGCAGCACAGAAAGGTGGTAGATGCCCCATCCCTGGAAACATTCAAGGTCAGGTCAGAGGGGGGTCTGAGCAACCTGATCTAGATGATGTCCCTGCTTATTGCAGGGGGAGTGGACTAGATGACCTTTAAAGGCCCTGTCCAACCCAAGCTATTCTATGACCTGATACAGAATGATGAAGAGAGGCATATTTTATTATACCTTCAATTGAAAACAACAGTTCTGCAAAAATAATCCAGGAAGATGATAAGAACTGGGTATGCTCATAAAGGAGAAAATTATAATGCTAAACACTCACAAAAATCATTTTCTATATACTCCTCTCAAGACAGACACTTGTAGAAAGTGTCAGGAAGGAAAAACTTTGTAAAAATTACTATGGTTAGGGTAAATAAGGAAGAATACATTAATTACTTGTTTATATGGCTATGAAGCCTACCGTAACAATTTTCTAAAAAAAGCAAGCAATACCTTTTCACAATTACCATACACTATGCCTCTGGGTTTTGTCCTTAAGTAAAACAAGGGCCAATATTTAAAAAATTATATCTATATAAAAAACAATTTATATAACTTTTTTAAAAACCAACACTCAAAATGAAGTTTATCAAATGGGGAGCCTCAGACTTATCCAAAAACCAGAGGTGGGCATTGTGTAATACTGATCTGAGTTGCGTTTCTTGCAAATGGAAAAGAACAGAGATGTAACACAATACTCAGTTCTGCTGGGTCCTGGAGGAAACCCTTTGAGATAGGAAAAGCAAGAGAAGCACTGAGTTTCTATAGAAAAGTCAGAAAAGCTGCATATATTTCATCTGCTTAATAGAGGTGCGAAGGAACCTCCTTATATTGAAGAATGACAGGATTAATTCAGAAAATTACAAGGGTTGGGGAAATTATTAGGAATGATAGAATAAAACTGTTGAGGACATGAATTCTGACAAAAAAGGTATTAGAGTATGAAACAATTTCCAAAAGAAAATGACAGAAGCGTCATTGCCATTGACAAGCCTAATAGTACACCAGACAAAAATCCTGAAAATAAAGACAGACAACTTCTGCATTTGCTAATTAGAAACAGTACCTAATTTACTCTTGCATAGATAAATAATTTTTAAAAATAAGAAGAGATAGGTGATGATTAGCTGTCAGAGAGAAGTCAACACACATCTGCACAACTACTGATGTCTGCTACTCAACATATTCTTAATGAAAGTAGGAAAAAGTAAAGTAAAAGTGAAAATATGGGCTGATTGCACTAAAGAGTTACATTTATGAAGGGTTATGCACATGGAAAAAAATAAATCCTGGTGTCACAGGTGGAATAACAGGCTCTGATCTGACCACTAACACTTGGTAGTATAATTTTGAGATTATCATCGTATTTCAACTACACAAACAATATACCTCTGACGTAAAAATACATGTTTTCAGGCAACCATCAGCTAAATGCTCAGCAGTCAAAAAAAAACCAAGCAGGTTATAAGTAGTTATGCAGAAGAGAGAACAAAATAAGGGACAAGCTTAACACTGCTGATAAACCCACTGTGGGCCTGCACTTCGAATGCTGCCTACAGCATACATTTCAGTAATTAACAGGGGCTTCTCAGGACTTAAAAGGGGTTTATAAGAAAGATTGGGACAAACTTTTTAGTAGGCCCCATTACGACAGGACATGGGGTAATGGTTTTAAACTAAAAGAGGGTAGATTTAGACTAGATATATGTAAGAAATTTTTTTACAATGAAGGTGGTGAAACACTGGAAGAGGTTGCTCAGAGAGGTGGTAGAATGCCCCATCCCTGGAAACATTCAAGGTCAGGTCAGAGGGAGCTCTGAGCAACCTGGTCTAGTTGAAGATGTCCCTGCTCATTGAGGTTGGACAAGATGTCCTTTAAACATCCCTTCCAACTCAAACCATTCTATGATTCTATGATACAGTTCTGCTCCCTCTCCCCACAGAATCAATGGTTAAACAGCTGGAACTCTGCTGCCTGGAAAAGGGATGAAAGAGCCAGGATATAATAGTACCCAGTAAAATGCACAGGAGACATGCCCAGGATGGAGAAAGATCAGTCGTATCTCTTGCAGCCCAAGATCTAGGAAGCAAAAAACAGCGTATTCAAAACGAACAAATGGAAGTTGTCTTCATGCAACTGGGATCTGAGCTGTGGGACTCTGCCACAAGATACTGTGGACACTAAAACCCTACAGCCTTGCAGGGAAAGGCCCAAGAGATTTATGGAATTGAAATGCAGTAAGAGTTAATCATCACACAAAGATCACTGGTATCTCAGGAAAATATCCTGAGTCACATACCATTGAAGGGTGGGAAAGGAGGGATGGGGAGGCGGGGGAGGTCATTACCTTGTTGCCGCAGTCTTCTCCAGCTCATCAACTTTTGCCCACTGTCAGAAATGAGGTGGCATTAGATGGACCTCAGGTCTGACTCAGTATGAGTAATTCCTACATTCTGTTCTTATTTTGTTTTTAAATAAAAAATAAAACATAGTAATAATACAGAGGACAGCTCCCCATAGTGCTGATACTTTTCTAGCTCTGTAGACAGAGCCGTTTGAAACTTCTTCCCTTTTTTCAGTCTGCAGTTCCTTTTTTCACCTGGATCATTTCACAGACCAAGGTCAGAGAGAGGGCCAACACAAGAATTGCCACACCAAAGAGAACCAACATCCTTCTCTTGGGAAATGGAAATCCTCCTTCTTCTCCAGGCAGCTGGAGAAAACAGAAACTGGAAAAGGCTGCCAGTTTAGACAAAGCTGCTATTGACAGGACAGTCACACGGAGCCAAAGAACCCCTTGCCTTGATATGGGGGGGTTTGCAACCTGTGCTGCCTGTAGCCCTTGCAGTACAACTTCTACTGGACAGCAAAATAAAATTTAACTCTGTAAAACAGCTGAATGGGCACCAGCTGACTGTCAGCGAAACCAAAATTCACGATTCATTAATTCCACCAAAACATCTGCCTCACCTGAGCCTGACCTCCTGCGTGACAGGGGAAATCCAGTCTGTACCTCCTCACACCCACACTTAACGGGAGATAAACCTCCTTTTTCTCCGTGCACCGTATCCACCTTGGTCAAGCACCGTGACACAAACTGTATCTGTTCCAAGAAACACTTCGAACCCCAACCACCTACCACAACGTCAGAGAAAGAAGAGGTGGAATTTTGATTCAGCTAATTTTTAAACAGTTCCCCACGTAGGTAAAAAGCACAGTATAAACTTCAAACAATTATCTAAAATGCTGCAATTATACTCAGACACCTCAGGCAAAGCTTTGGGAAGCAGCAGAGACTACTCGCTCCTACTGGAGACAGCAACCCAGTCATCACCACAGCACTGCTGTGTGTTATTTAAAAGGACAGAGTCTAGACCAAAGACACAGAATCAGCAAATCCAGACTCAAGTTCAATGAAGTCAGACAATGCAAATCCCTGCACGTAAATAAGCAATAAAGGGGAAGAAAAGAAAAAAGAAAAAAAAAAGAAAACTGTATTTCAAACAGTAAACATGCACTCACACAACTCACTGTCAATAGTGAAATATTTAAAAGAAAAAAAATCTACAAGACAATAACTACTGATTGAAACAGACAGACGTTGAGTCTGGTCAAGTAAGAGTGCATGAGAAGACAATAAGCATACATAATAAGAGACTTCAATAAATGGGATCCATAGCAAGTTCCAAAAATTAAAGCCAAAATAGCATTAAGATATATTTAAAATACAAAAGGTAAACAGGGATACTTATCATAAAACTTTGACGGAATCCAATTTATTTATTTATTTTTCAATGGGAGCAGAACAAAATCCCAACTGAAGAAAAGCCCTCTGATACAATCTGAAGCTCACCAAGCTTAGGCTCTGACGGACAACTGGGAGAAAATAACTTTCAGAACAGGCCCAGATCTTCCAAAGCTCCAGAGAAATGGGATTCTTGATGTGAACAAACCTTGAGTCTACCCCTGGGACAAGCCATCTTCCAAAGCCCTCCAATGCAAACACAGGTAACAGGGAAACAGAATTACTATGCACTATTGCAGACACATGGAAACCCAAGATAGGGCTATCTGTTACTCTTCTGCAGTGACAGACAGGACTTTCAGCAAGATAAAGGAGCACATAGGGATCAAACACCGTTGCACCTGGTTTGGGCACTCTTTGCACAATCCTTGTCTAGACTTCCATTTTCTTCTCAGATGTTTATAAACAGTAGGTCATCTGTAAAAGCTCAAATAAAAAATGCAAAAGGAGTGGATTTTTTAAAATTTTTTTTGGCAGGTGGTTGTGGGCAACCAAGTATTTCCTTCATCCAAACTAGCAGTGAAAATACTCATTGCTTTACAGCATACTTGGGGGTTAGGGAGAAGTGGGAATCCTAAGACCATGCAGCACCTCAAAGCAGCGCCCAGGAAGCCCTGGAAAGACAGTTAGTTAGCACTGAGACTCAGCTAATAAACCTCGCTGAAAGCCTTGGCACAGCGTCATTCCTTTATGACACAGCATGTTCATGTCATCCTAAAATGCAGATACAGCTTGCTGACACTGAATTTCCAATTGAATTTTGTTTCCAGATAAAAATAAAAAAATGCAACTGGGAAGCAGCGCTTTTTTTGGCAATAATTTTTATATGCACATAAACATACTTGTGTGTGTGTGTGTGTGAGTGCACATGCGTATCTACATAGTCAAAATCCCAGTTCTGGCATGAAACTTCAGCCAGTTGTATTCTTGACGATTTACTTCCTAACAGAATTGTGAGCTTAAGAAAAATAAACCAACAATAGAAAACATACACACACAAAGTGGCCAAGTATTGCCCAGATGTTGGAAATCTACCCATGGTGTTAATGACATCGAAACATTTCATTTGCAGTCTCTAGCGTTAAGTGTAATGCTAGAAATAGCTACGAATTAATGAACCATTCTGTCCTTGAGATTAGGCTAGTCTCCATAAACGGTAAGCAGTTGATTTCAGAATATGTAAGAATAAATCTTATCAACATGTAGCACTAGCTAGTGTTTTAATAAGATCTTATTCTCAGATGCAGCTCCTGATGAATCCTAGATGCAAAGCAGGAGAATGGCATCTCTTCTTGCAGATACCACCCAAACCTCTTCTTCCCAAGTCACCCGAAAATATACATTTCTCTCTCATATAGACAGAATGCAAGAGCAACAATGTGATTTACATGGCCACAACTAAAACCAATTCAGCATACCCAATCAGTACACAGATTTAAATATAAAGGTGCCTTCTGTCACTTAGGTATGTTTCTGCCTCATTTCCACAAAATATTCTGTATGAACTTTTGCCACATGCTAGCAGTCAAAACCAGTCAAAAAGAAGCACAACTGGAAAAAAAAAAAAAAAACCACCATAGCACAATTATGTTTAAAAGCTTGAGATCTGTATTTTTCTTTTTAAGTGTCATACAGATAACCTTTAATTGCTTAAAATGAAAGAAACCAGAAGGGGAACTTTATTAATCTTTCCCTTACTGCAAAGGAAAAACTACAAAAGACAGGGAAGAATTATTAAGATACTATTGTAGAGTGTTGTCTTTACTAGTATGATTAAACAACAATCAAAGTTGTTTAATAACAAGAATTTCATTAAAGCTACTTTTCCTGAAGGAAAAGGAATAATGAATATTTGAGTTTCTGAAGCAGATCCTAGCAGAAGCAGAGATTGACAGGTGAATGCAAGCCCAGCAGAAGCACAGGTAAGAGGATTTGGAAGAGAACGACAGAAGAAAGCCTGCCCAAAGGACAGATCTAAATGTTAGAAACAGAATCTGTGACTTAGCCACTACAAAAATTAAACCTAACCGGGCCAAGTAACTCTGTAAACTCCGAGCAAGCAAAAGAGCTGGCTGCCAGTCCAAGAACAGGGCAATCCAGTTGTGGTCTATAAATGCAAACCCAAGTCCAGCTGAGTTTGCAGCTTGTCTACTCTCAAACTACCAGCAGTAAGCAAGGATGACAGCCAAAGCTAAAGCCAGCAGCCAGCTCTCATATAAAAATACCCACGTGTGGTCTGAATTAGCTGTATTCCTGAGCAGCACCCTCCCCCAGGACTGTGACAGTGTTCAGTATCAGCAGGTGGAAGAAAGCACTTAAAATATTCAGACAAAATTTTGACAGACAAGGCTTATGATGCTTGTTACATAAGCAAATAATGCGTGCTAAAATTGCTTTAAAATCATTAGGAAATTAAGACAATCTGTGCTGAGCCCCTACCCCACTATACCTGTTAATTTAAAACGTTATTAAACGCAGTGCAGGTCTGATGTCAAACAGCCCATGTTTTTCAAAGTGCTTGATTTTCAAAATATTTATAACTGTACTTCTCAGAAATGCTAAACCACTTTTTACAGCAGCATGGTCTTTCTATATTTTTATTTTGGTTCATCTAATAATTTGGTAAAATTATGGTTTTTCAAAAAATTATGTAGGAGTTGTACAATTTCTGAATGCTAGTTTTGAAATCTATTAATCAAACAATGTGTTGCACAAAATAAGCAATAACCAAGAAAAACAAATGTGCCGCCTCACACAGAGTGTAGAATCCAAAACATAATTTTAACAAACATGTTATTCTCAAGAATCTTATGTACAGTGTATTTTTTTCCTCCATGAGGTCAGACCGCCTAACCATCCTACATCACAGCAGTGCATGTAAAGAGCACCCTGGAAAGTTTTGCTTTGCAACATTATGAAACACTTTCACTTGCATAAATAATAGCTAGGATGAAAATGACTACAGAAAAACAAAACGGATGTTTTCATTACCCCAAGTTTCGTCTATCACCAAGTTCTTCTTTATTTCAACTTCCCAACAGACCCTTATGTTTCTAGAGAACCTGAAGGATCATTTTCCAAAAAAAAAAATAAATAAATAAATAAATAAATAAATAATAAAAAAAATATATATAAAAGTACTAGTTGAAACAGATGCATCAGAGCAAGCAAGGTATACTAGCTGTGAACTTAGTTCATACCAAATATTGTCAAGTGCACTAATAAGATCTATGCATTCTGCAAGTTCCATTAATGCTGCTGTAAAAACCAAATACCCTATTTGCTCATTTATTTCCTGTCAAATGACACACCAACTCTTACTTCTCTCTCCTTCTGGGAACCAGGACTGATGTCATAAGTATCACCCACTCAGGTGGCAGAAGCCAATCCACTCTTAGCTAGAGACTAAAACCTTTCCAATCGTAACATTTACATATGTATTTGTTCTAGTTTATATCAGTGCCAATGATTAAAACTGACACTGCCTTTACATGCCTCTTGCTTTGCTGGATTTTAACTGCTGAACTGAAATTCAGGCTTAAATGACAAATTCCTTCTATTTTATTTTTTAATAGACATTCTGAGAGAAATTGAATGCTTTATATGACATTAAACTTCTTTTCAGGCAACTGTTGCTTTTGAAAACTTTAGATATTACCTTTTCAGCTCAGGGATTTGAAGCCCAGCAGAGAGGGCTCTGGTTCTAGAGACTGGGCAGACTTTCTGTAGAGCTCAGAACATAACACAGGAACGACTGAGAGATCAGACAGACCTCTCACAGATCTTATTTTGCACACATCCGAGTCCTAACCGAGTTTAGGAACTTGAATGGATTCTGCAAAAATACTTTTTGTTGATGACTTTGGGAAGCTCGTCCACAGACCCACCATCAACAGATAAATCTGGGAAGGGAACTCAAGCCTGGAATGGGCCACCCATTCACATCAGCCTGGGACGAGAGGGACAAAGACAGAAAATGTTGTTTTCAGCTGTGGGTAACAGATCGGGAGCAAAAAGGGACATGGGGGAAACTGTTCTGTCCATGACACAAATGGTGCTGTAACAGAACCCAAACACTCATGTGCAAGGTGCCCAAAAGCATTGCAGGAGCAGAAGCTCAGAAAACTGGGAACCAATGAGCAAACAATTAGGTGAGAAAGAGAAAATAATAAACTAGAGAGCTTGTTAGGAGCTACAGCAAGAAGGTAGAAAACGAAAAGCCTGCATTTCTCTCACAGAATGGGAACCACTGGAAGGGGAGCCAGTAAAAACCGTGAACACCTATGAGGCGGGATTCGAAGGCTACAGGAGGCAGGACTCCAGAGACAGTATCCATGTGTTGGTCCTCCTACCACCCTACACCACAATGTTCAGGGTAACCCTTCATTTCCCCCCCAAGAAATCCCTGCATCCCAGCTTCAAGCAGGACTGATCCTGTCCTATCCTGTCTCCATCTCTTTTTCCCAAAGCCTGAAACCAGCTGCCTACAGGGACTCCCTGCACTCCGCCAAAGCCCGAATGCAGTGGCAACAAAACTTTTACCTAATGCTGCCATCTGATAAGCAGCGTGGAAAAGTGTCTCAGCAATGGCCTCAAAAATTAGCAGAAAACGTTGATTTTAAGCCGTCAGTTCCTCGGTTTGCCACAGATACAATGGAGAAGATAAGAGTTTTACCTAGCCTCAGAAAACATTGTTAAGTCATCAGATAACATGGCAATGAGAGCCCACAGAATTCATTAGAAAATGAGTAATTCTGAATTTGAAGAATAATATTTGAATAATGAGGCACTGGCCACATCCTGAACAATGACAAGGAAAAAAAATACATTCACTACCTGCTTTGAAGAAATCACTGTTCATCTTTGCACTGAATACCAAGGTGGGGGCTATATACAGCAATATATATCACAAACATATACAGTAAATAAGGAATGTTTGTAAACACACGCACTCAGAGCAGTCTGACTACTGCCTTTTTCCAAGGCAAGTTTGACTTCACTCCCTTTGTAAAATTTTGCATGCACAATAAACACAACACAATGGTCTGAATTCAACCATGTTTCTAAAGAGCAGTTAAATTAAAAAACAATTTAGAGAAAAAAAGAGACCAAAATTGAAACAGGAAAGACATTTTCCTCCCAAAGACCTGTGATAAAGGCAGATTCTGCCTTTCTAACAGTGATAAGGGCAGGAAGCACAACTGACACAGCAGGACAGCAGCTGTAGGACATAACACAAGCAGCTGTAACAGCAGCAGCAGAACCAGAGGAGTTTGCTTCCCCACTGATGAAGAATTCCACTCCTCAAATCCCACCACACGCTCCCCTCTGCCCCTTTCTCTGCTACTGACACTCTTCCACCCTATCACACTCGAACCTCATCTCCACATCCCCCACGAGGAAGCTACTGTGTGCTGTGGCCAGTTCAGAGCTACAGACATGCTGACTGCTAGCCCACGCGTGCCAGGTGTCAGCCCATCAAATAAAACACGTTATTTTAATGACTGCCTTAAAGATGTATTAATTTGTACCTCTTTGCTCTACTCAGCCTCCATTATGTAAGAAATTTATTGGAACTTCTTGATGAGATTTCTACCTCCTTCCCAAAGCTGAATATTAGGCTGAAGGTTTTAAAAATTTTTACTCCTAGTTAGGCCAATACCAAGATTCAGCCCCCTGTGGGGATGTGAGTCCACTGCCAGTGGACACTGCTACTTGGTGGGACCAAGTCATAAAATCCTGTCTTGCTCTGAGGCACAGCACCTTGACACGTGCAAGAGCACTCACAAAAGCCCACCTCCAAGAGCACACATGTTTCCGAAGCACAGATTTGTGAAGCCCACTTGACCGACACCAGTCCTGCCAAGGCACATTCATTCTGGAACGTTGTGGCTGTGGCCTTCAGGCTCAGAGCCCTGAAAAAAACCATGCAGAATCTAATGGTGCCTGGAGCATAGCTGATACCACATGATTTCTCCTGAGAACTTCTACGTATTTATCTATTTATTTCCTAAAACAAATTTCCCTGTTCGTGCAGTTGGTGTAACAGTTTCTTTTGTGAGCAAAGCCTCTGCTCCTTATACTTTGGGGAAATGAATATGAAACGGATTTTTCTTCCTCAAACCTGTAAGGTTTCACACATTGCCTGCTTTATTCAAAAGCTCCTGTTCTACTTTAATTGCGTTGTCCCAGAGCAGAGTGGAGAGTAATGCCAGGTTCCTTTGCGGGTCCTAAGGGGAAATGTTTACTAAAAGGGCTCTTTATCAGCTCCTGCTCATTTTAGATGCCACGAATTTTAATTACATTTTTGGCCTTTATCAGAAAGTATTTTTTCACATTAGATTGCTCTTTTGCCTTGAAAGGATAAAAACAAGAATACCTGGATTTGTTGAGGGCAGTCTCCTTTCTTAATATTGTTGAATTACTCCTCTTCTTGGAAGAGAGGGGGTTGACTTCTATTCCTTACCACACTAGGGGGGGGGATGGGGAAGAGGAGCATAGATCATAGAATTTGTACCAGTTGACCTAATTCTCTAGGATATCTCTTCAATACAGTGAAAATCAGCTTCTAGACACTCTGCAGGAACTACTTTCTCCTGCAACTCTTTCATTATTAGCACTACATATCATTACAGTTGCTACTTACTCACAGCATTGGACTTCTGCAGGCATCTGTTTCTTTGCCAGATCCTAACTGGACTGAAATCTGTGCTAATTATTTGCCTCTGGGTGATTGTTGCTCCTACTGTTCTTGTTTCAACCAAATGGGTCAGACAGTTGGAAGGATTCTAACACACTTGAAATACAAGTGAATATACCTGAAGTCATATTTTTCCAAAATATTCAATGCCTTTTCTTTAAAACATCCTCTTAATTTACACACTTTAAGGTAAGGACACAAATGTGTCACGGAAAATTACCAAAATTTAACTACAGCACAAAACCAATCACAACACAAGGTATTTGGACGTGCTCATTAGAAAGAATTTAGCACGTTAATTTCTCAGATTTCTAATGCATACCCCTAAGAAAGTATTAGCCTTGATCTCATTAAGCTTGCTGTATTCCAAGACCACAAGGTCAAAACCAGACTTTTCCTGTAAGCATCACTGCCAAAAGCTTTACACTACCCTGTGGAAGGTAGATGTTAGAACACACACAACAGTGTGATCATTATGACCACCACCAGCAGGTTGACAGCAAATATGAAGAATATAGGAAAACAATTATCATACCAGGGTAAGGAAAAAATTATTAGCCAGGCATGGACTGAAATGTAACATCAGGCTACAAAGGAAACTTATAAAATTTGGGATTATGGGACATTATTCTATGAGCAGACAGGCTGTTTGCATGGAAAGCAGCCTATAACTCACTGCAGTAGACCTGGACTGCAGGCCAGGGACAGTGACCTCCTCAAGTGAGGAAGCTCCAGGGTTAACTATTCTATTGGCATCATATGAGGTTGAGAACAAGGACGCCTGATATTTGGGTAAAACAACAAAACTGGACAGCGAAAAACATTTTAATTAGGCTTGGACAGCAGGTGGGAGCCAACTGCTGACTATGGCTGCCCACCTACTCGGACACAATCCTGCTGAGCGTGTGGGAGCGTGTGTGTGCGCCCGGGGCATTTTATAATTGTTTCAAAGACTAGTCTGTGGCAATTTATGGACCAGCAGTGATTCATGAACCACAGGCTGAATAACACTAGCTAAAATGACCTTTTCAGTCCCTTTCTGGCGTTTTTCCTCTTGACTATGTAAATGCAGCAGTTTGCCCATACACTCTGCTATTGTTGTACTGGTGGAGGAAAAAAGGCATAAATTATGCCCAGATAACAATGAGCATACATCTTATTTAGTTTGTTATCACCATCATTATAGTACCACTTATCTATAATGCCTGTCTAAAGAGGCAACTCAATAATAAGGAAAAAAAAAAGAATAAAAGATGGCAGAAAACAGGGGGGAAAAAGGAAAGAGAATAGGGACAGAGAAAGGAAAAAGAAGGAGAATAGATGAGATTGAAGAGGGAGAGCAGTTCAGAGAGCCTTTGCTATTCAGAAGCAGGGAGGGGAAAGCAGGGAAAAGTCCTGGGATGACAAATCACATGTCAGAAAGCTTATTCTACTTGAGATTCCGTGCATCTCAAGTAAATCAACAGTTGAAATTGTTCAGGAAATTCTGCAGCTATTGCTGGAAATTCCTCCTGCGCTGGGTGCAAACTACAGCAATCGGTGCCCATTAAGCTGCTGAAACAGGGAGCTCCCTGCCCAGTACCGCCGGGCATGCTCCTTCATGCCACAAACCAGGCCAACTGCAGAGTAAAATCAAAATACATACAAGCTACTACATTGATTTATTATTCATTTTCCATAAATAATTACTCACAAAAATTTTTAAACTTTTAACACCGTGGCTGCGACAATTCCAACTATTCCAGTTTCTAGAATAGTAATGGTCTTTTACACTTGGTCTTCTTCCTAGAAGTTACCCCTCTCACCGCTGACGATGTATACTTTTCTGATATAACCAGATGGTATTTTTTTTCATTACCTTCTCTCTACAGTGCCACTGAATTTACGCTTCTGGGTTCAAACAGTAAGTCTGCATCTTGTCAGCGATATTAATTTTATTTATTAATCCTTACAGCTAGAGCCAAAAGTTTTCCAACACATTACTGATTTGTAAAAAATTAAATGTTTCAAGGAAAAAAAAAACCCACATAATCTTAACACACAGAAAGTATTATGAAAGCCTATACATGGATTCTGATCATTTCTAACTTGAGCTGCCAGATCCATGGCTTTAGGATACTCCAAATCTAAAGCTCCTGCTTTCAGGGTTTCCTTATTCCCAGCCACAGAGCTCAGAAATCCACAGCTAGAATTGTAGCTCTAGCTGGAATAACTTCCAACTCGACGACAAGGAATCTGGAAGCAGAGAGCCCTCAGTCTCAGCCAGAGGTCCCCAGCTTTTCCAAGCTCTCCAATACATGGGCAGAAATACTCTCCTCTTCTCCTACCTCCTTCTCTTACCCATCTTCTCAACAGTCAAGTTAACTGACTGTGATAAATAAATTTAAATATATATATATTCATGCCACAGAAAGCAAAATAAAACATTTAGCTCAAACAATTAAGAAAAATCTTAAGTGACCAAAATAGAGTCTTCATCTTGAAGTTAAAAAGTTACAAGTTCATACATATGCAACTCAGTAGGGAGTAAAGAAAGAGAGAGAAAAAAAAAAAAGATATTATCTGCTTTATCAGTGGTTTAATTGAATTAAAAGAAGTGTTCATGGACAAGATCTGACTTTCCTTAACTCCATGAACAGCTTTGATCAGTTCGTATGAACAGGAAGAACTAAAAATGTGCTTAAATTAGGAAAAAGTGATCTTCCAAAAATAGAAAAATACAGAAAAACAATGAAGACCAACATGAAAGAGGGGTGATGGATGAGATTAAGAATTCTTGCTTGATCAGTAAACATTTTAAAGGATAATGAAGAGTGAGTACGAGCAATATCAGGGTACCTGGGGCAAATTAATAGAAGGGTAACATAACAGTAGAAGACCGATGGACAATCCAGTGAGGAGCTCTGCTCAAAGAACAACAGTGGCTCCAAAAGCAGTGAGAAGGATAGATTTGTGAACAGTAGGAGGGAAAACTTCCAAGTTTACAGTATGGTACATCCGGATCTGGACCTCGGTCTTGGGCTCCGGTCTTCCAACTTCAGAAACAACACTGACCAACTACACAGGTGTGAAGGAGAAACAAGCAACACGCACCCAAAGCATAGCAGGCCTCAAAGAACCATGGACATGATGGAAACAATGAACATGGACAGCAGTGGCAAGGACAGATACAGGTGAGGGCATACCCCCACGGGTAACTTCTGTTTACCCGTTCTCAAGAAAACCAGAACATTCATCAGAATTATCAAGTAATAAGGTAAAGACTTTCTTTACACAATGCAAAATTAGACTATGAATTCAATTTTCATACAACACCATTTAGACAACTGATTACAGGATTAAACCAGGCATTTGTGGAAAAAACATGCACACTCCCTTTCTAATAGTAAGCAATTAAATATAAACAGAAGCTTCAAATGTAATACAGATTCTCAAACTTCAGGACAATAATAAATTTCTAAACAATATCCCCAGGAGGAAGGTTACCCTCCATTTCACTGCTACAGAGTTTATTGCCTTGAAGCAGAAAATACCAGACATGGTTACAGACAAAGTAGATGAAAAGGACCTCTGCCCCAACGAACATGGAAAACAGTATGTTTTGAACTGTTTGAACATTATTTTCTCACTCCTTTTCTTTCTGTTAAAATATAAATCAAACATCACCAACAAAAAAGATGCATTGCAATAGCCAAAGATTGTTAAAGGAAATGAAAATGAAATGTTACAAAGCCATTAAAAAAGGACTAATAACATGTGAAGACATCAAGGTCAATATAACAAATGGAAATAAAAAATATTATATCAATTTGGGGCTTAGTCAGGGTTACTTAGGTTACTAGGAAAAAAGGCTTTTAAAAAATAAATACCTTATCTTAATATAACTACAAATAATAAAATGTAAACACTTATTTTGATTATGTTGATGAAAACACTTTACCAAAAAATTGAAATATTTGCAGAATGATCTGAGACATAAACAATTTCACTTCATGGATTTTTGCTTATTCCTAAGCTTAAATATCCTAATTTTACTTTTAATGAATAAAAATGAGAAACATTTCAAAACAAATCATTATTTTGAATCTCACAGTATGCTTACACAGTCTATACTGTGTGTAAAGAAGCAAATGAAGGAACCACTAGACCTTTAAGTTCTTCTTTTCTCTAATCAAAGTGACATTTTGTTAGTATTTCCTTGAACGGGTAAATATTAGCTCACATCTTTGAGCACCACAGCCCAATCCCTATTCACTGTGTAACATTTTGCAATGTTCACTTTTTGCTTTCATTTTTTGTTTAATAAAACATCTTATGGAGCAACATTAATCAACCTGGAGTTCTCATCATCGCCAATTTAATACAGCTTCTGTGGCAATATATTTGACCCGTTTGCCAATTGGTTTTTTTCACTTTGCTTTGAAGATTCAAATTCTTCCCATAACTTCCTTAATTCACTGCAACCTTGGAATACCACAAAAAGGATCAATTATATAAAACCACATTCCAAAGCCAGTTTTAGAAAGAAGCAGGACATGATGCTGATAGCTGAATGCAGAAACTAATGCAAAAATTGTTTATTTCTCTTTACCAGATGATGTCCATAGCTTAAGGAAAGCTGAAGGGTGGTCATGTGGAAAGCGAGCAGTACCTGCTCAGGTCAGACAGAAAACGAATGGCAAATGCTCTGTGCTGCACACTATTGGGGAAGCAGATGAGGTATTTAAGTCCATCACCATTGAAAAGACAACCATAGAAGCTCAGTAAAACCTGAATCTCAGTAAAATTTCAGCAGTAAAACCTAAAGGTGTCTCAGACCAATCTCCAGTGTGGTCCAAATTACTGGGCCATCAGGAGGAAGGGTGAATGTTGCCAGCGAAATCAGTCTCTTACAGACTAAT
The DNA here is from genome assembly GCF_001431845.1 of Calidris pugnax. NCBI lineage: Eukaryota > Metazoa > Chordata > Aves > Charadriiformes > Scolopacidae > Calidris > Calidris pugnax. The sequence continues at coordinate 21,800,815 of NW_015094506.1, read as the reverse complement.
TTAGAATCACAGAAACCCTTCAGTTGGAAAAGGCCCTTAGGATCATCAAGTCCAACCATAAACCTAACACTGCCAAGTCCAACTTGGTACTATTCTCCTGTATGTGCTTATGGACCTTGGCGTTCACATCTTAGTATTAGCTGAGCAGACTTTTTACAAGATTGCATGTAAATGCTTGGGTTTACATGCAAAGGAAAAAATTGTCTCCTCTCCTCTGTGCAACTGGGCTCATAGATTATCAGCCCCCAAACTCTGCAGCAGCAGATCATAAATCTGCTCCTGGAAGATCAAATAAGTAAAACTGCTTTTATTCTTTTACTCAGCACCTCAGTTCAAGGGGAATGATGACATTTTCATTGTGAAAATAATGCCTCTCTCCCCTCCTCCCCGCCATTGGAAATTTATGTTCAAATGACATTCCTTGAGGACTTTTTCTTTTTTTTTTTTTTTTTTTTTTTTTCAAAGAAACCTTCAATGAACACTTTGAGATGCACCAGTAGAACGGGAAACTAGCAAACACAAATAAATATTCATAGAGTTTCATGACTTTTACACCAATGATCCTTACTGTTGCAATACTGAAGTCTGTTTAGAGACAATTGCATATGAGTATTTTCTGTTAACAGAGAATTTTTTATTTTATTTTTTTAACTGACTGGAAAGCTATAGAGCACTAGAAAATACTTACAGCAGTGTTATACTGCAGAATAATATTGATTTTATTCTATTCAGGTTTTTTTTTATTATTCAGCTTCCTCCATGTATGGCAACATAGAAATGGAATTTCCATTTGGCACTGGCTTCCTGCTTCTAAGGATGAGCAAGTGGACCTGCCATCCTTCCTGTGCATTTTATTCACACAAGTGCGTGTGTGTGTGTCCCAGAAAAATCATGCCTCTTTTCCTTCTGGTTGTATTTTCTAACCAACTATTAAAGAGAAATCTTGCACAATTCCTGCACACAGGAAAGACTACAGACTACAATGTTTCTACCTATGGAAGAACCAGACACAAGAGAGTTCAAACTGCAAAGCAGACTTCTACTGTGATCTTGCACCAACCACACCTCCATCCCATTTTTTTTTTTCTCCACAAAATAATACCTGCCTGGCTATAAAGAAGGAAGGCTAAGGTTTATAAACCACAGCTGAAGATGAAACGCGCTAATGAACTCAAAGTTCTCTCTTCTGCTGGACAAAGCAGAAAACATTAAGATTTGTCTGGGAGCATTTTTTTTTACTTTCTTTGGAAATTTTAATATTTCTATTATTACTTAGCTTTCAGTAACACCTCCCCGGTGGCAAAGCATTTTCAAAGCACAGACAATACATTACAATTTCACAAAAGCAGAGAGACTGCAATACAGAATCAAAGTAGTAAGGATTATCCAGAAGCACATGTATTTTAAACTGCCTGGGAATTAAGGTATAAAGCACAAAAACAGCACCGCTGCTGTGTCTTCTCCAAACACCTTTCAATGTCAATCCCCAGCAACAGCCCCACGGTGTTTAAATCCCTCTCTCTCAACAGGTGATCATCTCACGGCATCCAACGCGGTACTCCAGCCACAAAATAAACAAAGCCAAAACTGTCCCTGTCCCAAATGACAGCAGCACAGGTAACACGCTGAAATCCTACCTCCAGCAAATTCAACAGAAAATTCTCACTGATTTCAACCAAGATGATACCCTATTTTGTATACAGTCGTAACCTCTGCTTCCAGGGCTGTTATATTCAAATACGCAGTGGGGAAAAGCTTGGTTTTTAGGATCCACACGAAAGATAAATTTGGAAAAATACAACTGACAATGTCTTCACTCTGACTAAGATTTTTCCTCCTGCTATGATACGTAACAAGCATTTTTGTGATAATGAATCAGGCAACTCTGAAAACGCAGTGGGATCTCAGACCTGTTCTGGTAAATGGTATGTGTCACTTTTGGTGATAAAACTGCCACCTCTTGAGTACACATTTTTTGCACATTACATTCATTCACAATGCAACATTTTTCAATGAGTGGAAATGAAAAGATATTTCTCCACCAGAAAAAAAAAAACAACACACAAAAAACATAAAGCATCTTGCAGTTAAACACATCTAACTTCTGTTCCGACAAAGAATATGAGGAATAAGCAAAGGAATATGACCAACGAAAAATACATTTTACGTGTTCTCTGGGGAAAAAAAGAGAGGGAGAAAATTTATGATATTTTATATCCCTTTTACTGGCTTTCTCTTTTTCCCACAAAACAGCTACTAGCACATGTCACAAGAATGATCTTTAAATAAAGAAAATAAACAGTTTCTTTTTAAAATTATCCTTTGATCCACTTAAGCATATAAGTTATAAGCCTAAATTGAATAATCCTTTTGAAGTCAATGTTCTTAATTCTCAAACATCCATACACATAAGCAAAGGTTTCAGTGGCCTTGATTTAGAAATCTTTTTGAGATTAGTGTCAAATGAACTGGGACCACATCCATTATCCATTCATACAGTTAGAGCCTAACAGTTATACTGAGTGTCATGTTCTGACCCAGAAAGAGATGTGTATATTGTTTAATACTTTACTGGATAAGGGACTCTATGCAGGACAGTTTGCTGATTGAAGCCTTTTGCATGCATATTCTGCTGATAAGCTGATCTCTGACATATTATCAATTCGTGACAAATTTTTGCTTTTAACTCTTACTGTGCTATCAGTTGAGGCAAAATGACTAATATTTGATTATCAACTGGAATCCACATGCAAATAATATAATTTATTTATTTGAACTTGGATACTCAGATTCATTACAATAGGCTGAAAATCGTTCTGTTTAAAGAACACTGCCACAAACCATGACTTCAAAGCAATTCCAGGAAAGGTGCTTCACTTGTGCTCCCCGTGTATTGTACTTCACTAGTATGGCATGCCACAAAAAGTGTATTTTTAAATATCACTAAAATGCTCACCTTTAATCTGGCAAATCCTTAAATGTGTGTAACTACATCCCTGAGTACCCTAATTGTGTAGGAATAACCTACAATTCAGTATAAACTCCCCAGAAAATTACAATGCTCTCACATAACTGCATAAAATCCAGGATTTGCCAACAGGACATTTAGAAATTCCATGTAAACGTACTGATTTTTCGTTTTAATAATTGAAAGCAAAACCATACAAATCACAAAAATGTTTACAAAGGCCTGCACTGTTTACAAAGGCCTGCAGTGACAGGATGAGGGGCAATGGCTGGAGGGGAGCAGATTTAGATTGGAGATTAGGAGAAAGTTCTTTACTGTGAGGGTGGTGGAGCACTGGAACAGGTTGCCCAGGGAGGTGGTTGAGGCCCCATCCCTGGAGATATTCAAGGAGAGGCTCGATGAGGCCCTGGGCAACCTGGTCTAGTTGGGGGTGTCCCTGCTGACTGCGGGGAGGTCGGACTAGATGACCTTTGGAGGTCCCTTCTGGCCTGGACAACTCTATGACAAAAAGACACTTTATGCAATCATTACAGGCAGTCAGCACTAAGGAAATAATAAGCAACACTTGAAACAAGTCAATTAAAGGCTACTTTTCAATACTTTTCCTCCCAGTATTAGCCTAAACACCAGAGAGTTGTTCACTTTCAATCTACAGGCCTACCATGCCATTTTTTTCTTTTTATGCTGAGTTTGTACTTTGTAGTTCAAAAAAGAAATTAGATGCGCCTAGCTGCAAAAAGTGTCATAAAAATCTACTGCCAATCATGGTAAAATCATAAAGAAGAAATGAGTGATAGAAGAGAAAAGAAATGTCAAAACTAGCCAAATGTATATATAGCTGGGAAAGAAATGTCTTAAACAAGTTTTTCAGATGACCTGGAACTCTATAACTCAACTACAAGGATATTTCCTATATTTAAGTCACCTACTCGAGAAGGTTATCATAAAATTCTCAGAGGTTATGTTTTTTAAAATTACTTCAATTACTTTATAAAAAAGAAACATATGTATAGGAATATGGCTTCAGGCACTACTCACATACTACCCTGATCTTTGATGAAAGCAGAAAATAGGATATAGAGCCAGCAGCTGAACCTTGTTCTTTTTCTTTGGTTTGAAAAATTTATATTTAATGACAGAGGGCAAGTAATCTGAAAATTAAGACTCTTTTCATATTAAAGTGTTCTGAAAAGCAAGAGCCAGTTCACACTAAATATTTAAACAAATAGCAGTGAACACATCTAAAATGTGCCCAAGCAGAATGATGAACGAATAGAATATATAGCATTTATATAGTATTCCTAGGGTTTTGTGGGTTTTTTAACAAACACACACAGGTACCTTTGCATGCCTCAGTCTGTGGACATGGGAAAGAAACACCTTAGGCAGACAGGAAATTTCAAAAACTTTAGGGTTAGTACCTTCAAGACAGACACAGGAGATAAGAGCCACCATAAGAAAAGCTCGAGTTAGTGCATCATTTTTGTCAGCAGCTGTAATGGCAGTTCAGCTTGGGAGTACTAAAGCCTTGTAATATTCAAATGAAGATAACATGAAGCTTAAGTTACAAGATGTGTTTGTTTGATAAGCAAAATATGAACACACCAGAACCACCAGCCATGTTCTACCACGTGGGGGGTGGGGGGAGTTGGGGTTTTTTTTGACTACTAATAATATTCCTGAATTAAGTATGTTATTGACTCACGAGAGCTACAAGTATAAAGCTACTGAATTATCCTTATACATTATCCATTTCATTCATTCTCTCCCCTCTCCATAAAGCCACCCACACCCCAGCTGAAAGCATTTAATCAACTGCTTCACTTTTGACATGCAAATCCTGCAAGTTTATCTGGCTCCTGCACATTTTCCAAACAGTTCTAGTAAAAGGTAAAGTTAAAAGCACCACAAATTATAATTTCAAAATACATTTCAGTAAAAGAGGAGTCACGTTTCCTTGGTCCTGCCAAATCATGACGTACGTAGAACCTTTTAAAACACAGTTTGCTTGAAGCCTACATCTTATACACCATTTGTTTGGTTTGGGAAAGGTTAGCATTACCAAAAAAAAGGTCAAGCAGTTCACGTGTATATTCCTCACACAGTTTGAAGTTTTATCAAATAAATCAAGTATTTCAAAAAGGCTCAGGCTCAAGTCTCCTCACTGCCTTCAAAAACATGGCAATATTTACAAACCCACCAGAAAACGTAAAAATACAAACGAATAAAACTGGCAGACACACATGAAGGAGGCAGCATATTTTGGGGCAATAGTTTTCGCTGACTTTTCAGAAGAGACCTTGGACTAAGAAATGGCCTCCACTAACAGCTACAAGGCCTCGGTAAATTTGCTGGCACCAGTGAATTAACCTCCATAATCCAGCAGAGTTGCATCCATTTACCGGGCAGTGAATTTCACTCCCCAGAGTATTTTCTGTGCAGCTACCGCTCTACTTTCCACCCAGCTGTTGTGTAAATAATCCACTCCTAACACAAAAACAATCCAAATACTTCACTGAAAATGCCACTGAAATTAAATTTTTTTGTCAGAGCAGTAAAATGGTGTAAAATTCCACAAAAGCCTCATCTCAGCCTCAGGTCCCAACCCGGTCATGAGTGTGGGCACAAGCGAGGACAAAATCCTGCCGTTTATGCTTTGAAGAGGTATTGAGAACACAGAGTATAGCAGGGAGCTTGAGGCAACTTGCTGGAACCATCCTGGCTTTGCTTAGATGATGCCAAAAAATATTTCTCAGGTGAGAAGCGGCACCTGTGAGCAGCAGCTCATTGCTGATCTTCAGTGACTGGAGGCTGGCAATGATGGTGAAAGACAGAAGCAGCAGGGGAAGCTCCTCTTTGCAACAGCAGTACAAAGGACACAGGATCTGGTCCACAGAGACCATAATCCAAACAGAAAAGAATAATATAATCCAAATAGTCCACAGGTGTGATACCATTTTAATAACAACTTTCAGTAAAGCCTCCCCTCTGCAAACACCATTGCTCTGAACCACTGGCCGTCACTACCCCAAGGACCCAATGCACCTTCTTTCTTCACACCTATGCAGAAAACATTTATCCCACAGAATTTTTTTTACCACTATTAAAGGATTTGGCACGATGTTAGCCCTTACTATACCCCTTCATAAAAAGTGCCAGTTAGTGATCTTCATTTATTTGCCTGAAAAAATTGTTCTCGTGAATATTGTCCCAGTGCAGAAGTAGCTAAACTGAAAAACAAGTGCTGGACTGTGGAACACCTGGTCTCCATCACAGGCAACTACAGAAAAGCTGGCATCGCTTCTGTATCTTGCTAATCGATACCCATAGAAACAAAAAGCTTGAAACATGAGGAATCATCTCAGACCTGGCTTAGTTAAACACATGCTCCAGTCACCGATATGTTCTTCATTTTGTTTGTTAAGTCTCGATTTTATTCCACTTTATGTTGTGAGCTAGAGAGATCACATCTCACTGTACATTCACCTACCGTGATACTGCTTCAGGAAGAAAGTGCTGCACTACACAGCATGGCTCACTAAACAAAAATAAGCATTTTATGTAGTGCCTGCCCTCTTAGGAAAGACAGTTACTGGAGGACACGTTCTGCCAGTATTTCACAACGTTCAAAATACTGCCTGCTAATAAGGAAACGTTCATATTCAGTTACGCAATATTCAATTAGCACCCCACAAAATGGTGGCATTAAAAATTCAGTCTCATTCCACTGGGTTAAAAAAAAAGGAACAAGTTACGTTGACAGTTATTTTTAAACCGCCATAGTTATATTTCTATCTTTAACTATATTTCAGAGAATAAAGAAATTCCATTATTTTCGGGGGGGGGGGAAGAGGAGGAGGGTTAAACTTTAGTGAGACAACTGTGGAGCTCCCTAAATGTCTGTGGGATCCCAGCATGTAAAGAAGACAATAAAACCATTAAAATATTCTCTGTAGCTTTTCCCTGCACAGTAGCAGAACCTTCTCGGTGGTGATTTTCACTGATAACAAGAAATTAAATAAGGCACAACAAAAGATCGAGATTGTGTCAGTCACACCCATCTTTCTCAATTCCTGTGGTAATTTCCAAAGAGAAAAGACAGCAAAATTCCATGTGAAATACATATTGGTATCAAATTTGTCAGCCCCTGCTACCTGTTTTTTCCTCTGCGTGTTCTCTTCAAAACGTTTCAACAATGAGCAAAAAACATTGCTCCTAACTTGTGATGCAGAATCAGTGAAAAGCAGAATTAGCACTGATACTTTTTAAAAAAAACAAAAACATCTGATCATCAGTCTCACTCAGAACCATAGAACCTGGCCACCCCGTACCACAGGACACGCCAGAACAGCCTGTGCTGCCCAGGAGCCCAGCACAGCCTGTGCCAGCAAGGAGGAGGAAGGAAAGAAAAATCTGTAGGGTGATACAGTAATCGAGATTTCTTGTATCCAACATAAACGTTACTATTGTACCCTGAATTTTACAGGGTGTCGAGCTCAGCTTGCCAGACTGAAGCGCTGAGCAGGTGATCGTCCTGTCCTCACCCCCACAGGATGCCGATACATCTCAGTAGCCTGTTTTTGTCTAAGTCAGGATGGACGGTACTTTTGACATTTCAACGTGCATAAACTCAAATGGCTTAGGAAAAACACTCAAACAAGACAGGAAGTCACAGCCACAATCAGAAGACCCTTACAGACAATTGCTGACTCGGTGCATCCTTTTTCACAAGCACCAGCACAATTAAACAGGGCTCAGACACGAGCCACATGGAGAAGGTGCTACCATCAAGCTTTGCCTACATCAGCCATTTGAGCACAACACGGTTTTGACAGCTCTTCATGGAGAACCTTCAGCAGTAGCAGCTCAGGTAATTTTGAACCATACGAAAAAACAACCCATAATAGCTAGATGGGTATGTATCAAGACTCAAGAAAAGTTATCTATGTCTACATTACCGAAGGATCTAACACTGAAGCTTCCGTGTTTTCAGTTATGCCTGTCTCTAATTGTTTAAGTGCACCAAAAACTCTGATCAAGAATTTGTGTTTTGAGCTTATACCCTTCATGGCTCCCAGATACCTGCAAAAGCAGCTGTGCCTGTCAGTGGCAAACATCGTTAGTGCTTCAAATCCTACACGCTGCTGTTCTTTGAGGGAAGCTACAGCGTTTGCTGCCCTAAGTCATCACTCATTGCTGGCAAATCTAACTCGATTTTTGACAAACACTAGCAAAAACTGTTTTGCCTCTGCAAAAAAATTGCAGAGGCAGAAGTTGTTTATTTGCACACGGTATCTCATGTTTTCTTTCTATATGGGAAAAAAACCTTGGTTATGACCCAGGCACAGTAGATGATCACCTCCCAGCAATTAGCGAAGACCGTATCTTCATGAAGATTCTGCAACATTTATCAAATTCTTAATACTGCAGGTCATAAAATGCTGTTAACTTGGCTGTGCAGACTGCAAGAGATGTAGATGCTTTTTGCTTATTCTCCATTCCTCTCATGCTAAAAGGGCACTAGGGAGCAATTGTTGCCTCCTTTCCATCCCTGTGTTAGAACCCTCCCAGTCCCAGTTGGTTTTAAGAGAATGAATGAAAAAACTCTGACACAGAGCCTGTGTCCTTTGCATGCTGATGAAAACCAGCTCTGGAGTGTCATCTTATCCCACCTGGCAAATGGTCGTCACCAGCGTTCAGTTTAGCAAATGGATAAAGACCAACTGTCCAAGATGCAGTTCAGTCCAACTGAGGCGAAAAGAAGCAGAAGCCCTGACAAGGACAAAATACATACCATTTGTAATTAGTATTTTGTTATTAATATATCTTTTATTATTAATGTTTTCCAATTTGAGATTTAGTTGTATTTTCAGATGCTCCCGGAGGACCAGAACGCAGCTAGTTAAGCCAGCTTCTTATGTTGTGTCAACAACTAAGACACAGTGATGTTTCCTTCTGTTTTTTTGTCCTTACCACCATTATTCATGACTTCTTCACCTCAAACATAAGCACCTACAGTGTGCTTTGCATAGCATAACTGACCAAACGTCCCAATTATGCACTCACTAGATATCCATCTAGACTCCACACTAAGTCTAGGCAATGCCTTCGATGGGCTAGAGATATCTCCAAATGTTTGCCCTCAACACCCAGTCCTAATTCTTAGGGCTGCCGCTGTAAGGACATCCTCTCCTCACAAAAGGTTTTCTGCCACCTGGATTACACATAAACTTTTCAGGAGGCATGTGACACAAGTGAGAAAACAGATGAAGACAGACAGAAGGCCTTTGTACAAGGTTTCCAATCCCAAACTTTCTTGAGACCCCCAAGTTTGTAAACCAGCCAGCTAAATGCAAGCACTAGGTCTCCAGCTCTTATTTCCTTCAGTTTCCAAGGATCCACTTAAGCTCAAGAAAGAGAGATTCCTCTTGCTTTATAAAGCCAGAGCTTAAAATCCAATGGATAGTCAAGCTCAGCCTTCCGTGTTGAAAATACAAGCTAATTTTTCAACATACGGTAAGAGTATGAACCATATCGTCTTTAAAGTGGCCTTATTTGATCAGATGTGAATTGCTAACCCACAATAACACAATTAAGTTCAATAACGGGCCCATACCTCTCCCTTATCAGAGAAACTGATTCTCTTCCAGCTTGAGAACGAGCAGAAAAGCTCACGCAGCAGTAACCTCGGGGACGGATGCTTGTTGTCAGAACACCTTCCATGAGAACACACTAGTTTTTGTATTTGAGGCAGGATTCTCGAAATACCTGCGTATTTTTTTTATCCTCAAGTCCCAGGTTTTAAAACTTCTCCTAATGTTTCCTTGAAAATGTTTCCTAGTGTTTACCAAATCTCCCCTGACTGTCAAGACAAATGGAACCCATGTAACTGGGCTACCGTGTCAAGCACGGAGGCAGAACAACTGTGGAATGCATAATACCTTTTCTTATAAAAAAAAAAAAGAAATCAAGACTGAAGTATATTTAGATGCATTCTTAAAATTAATAATCACGTACATTAAGGGATCTCAAGCAGTCCCACAGTGAACATACAAGATACACAAATACCATTTTCTGTACTCCTGTCAAACTTGATCAGCTATAAAGTTGAAGCAGGAGTTCCATAAAATGCCTTCATTTAACTTGATTGGAAGGGATATTGAACAAAATTAATTCCAGAAGCATTTTTCTTCTCAAAGTATTTTCTCAGATGTCACCTCAAAAAATGTTTTCGGTAGTTTATAACAAGATTCGATTTAGTATCTTAGGCAGAAAATTGGGGAGGGGGGAAATGTGCCCTGAATTTTAATGACACCGGCTCACACTGGTAAGTTTTCACATGTCATTTTTGAAATGACAGGGCTTACTGCATCAGGCATACCTTACAGTCCTTTTACTCAACACAGAGCACAATCCCTGTCCTCTAAAAGAGGGGACTCCTTGTGACAAGCGTGGCAGTGGAAGCCAGAAGCAGCACAGGCACTGCAGAGCACTGCTCGGTTACAGAGCAGGCAGCAGAAAGCCAGTAACTGTGCTGCAGCACACACACAAAAAAAGAAGCTATCCACTTCCTATTTTAAATATGGGTTTAGTTTCCAAAAAAACAAAGGAATATGATTTTTTTTATGTGATGTAAGTATTTCACGCAATTTCTGCAGTGAAGACATCTAAAACTACTTGTTGAAACACCACCAATTGCCACCCCTTGGAAAAGAATCTTGTCCACAACAAAGCTCTCTCACAAATGCTAAATCCTACGTGCACTCTGATGCTTAAGACATTAACCCAAGTTATTCTTCTTTACTCTGGGTATCAGTTATTGCCAAGGTGAGCCAACAGCACTGACCACTTCTCTGCTACTTCATTTCAGTAAGATCAGCCAATTTCCATTAGCAAAACTCTGGTTTTGTCAAGTTTTTGGATAACCTCCATTTCAGCACATGACTTGGAGGGAACAACAAAGACAGGCTGAGGTAAGGACTTTTTGAGGTAGGCATTCAACAAAGAAGGGGGGGCTCTGAAGCAAGGAAGGGGCAAACAAGGATACTGATATACTAAAATAACTCTTCTTGGAGCAAAACCAGCACGTCTGCACAAGGATATAACAGTCTGCTATACTCTGACAGCTCTTCACTTGAAACAGCGAAGCTCCACAAATAGTTTTTTTTTTTTGAGTTGAACCCTCACACCAGAAACACGCTGCCGCAGTGGCACCACCATCCAGTTCCTGCCATCCCAGATGAACTGAGCACCAGGAGAGACAATGGCATTTGAAGTGCTCCCCAAAGCAACGCTGCCATGCTTTGGATGGAGACAAAAGTTTCACCCAGTGAAGTTTTTACGCTGCCTCAGGGATGCACTGAGATTTCCACACAGCCTCTCTAACAAATCCACCCACCTCTCAAGCCTCACATCTCAGTACCCACAACTTCTTTCCAGAGCTGAGGACACAGGACCCCATCAGCTCCATACAGGTGCATCCGTCGGATGCGGAGCTGGAGCTCCCGAGGAGAGGCTAAAAGGAAGCCTGTGAGGTTTGAGGGGTGAAAAACGGTCTGTACAAACCCCTCGTGGCTCACCAGAGGGAAATCTCCACCTTCCCAGTTTTCCCAGCACCTCCAGTGAGCTTGTCTTTCCCAGTTCAAAGCTGCTGCTACAACTGGACTGGAAATTAAAGCTGCACAGTTCATTGTGCCAGAGAAGGGGTGTGCAGGCTGTGGATACAATAAAGCTGAAGGGGAAAGCCAGCAGGAGGCACATGGATGAACCAGGATTATTTAGCTACTCACTTGTCTTCTGAGGTTTTGCTTGGTTTGTGGTTGCATTTTTTCCCTGCTTTTTTTGTTTCCTGAGGTTTGGGGGTTGTTGTTCTTTTAATTTTTATAGTCTGCTTTGCGATCATCCACCACCAAGAAACTTCAGCACCAAATTAACTGAGCAGTTTTGTGTTGTTATACAACAAAATCTCTATTAGTCAGTCCTGCTGGTGTTCGTGGGCTGGAATAAAGACTAACTCCTCTCACTAGAGGATGACACTAGTTTAAGCAATCAGATTGCAGGTACATAAAATGACAGAAAATACACGTGCATTAAATTATTCTTATATTCTATATAAATATTATTATCCAATATACACATGCATTTGGGAGGGATAAATGGATATTCATACCCTATACATGAGTGTGCTTGTATATATGACATAAATACAATTTATATTACTAAATATTCCACATTCAATATTACTCCATATCTAAATCATTGAAAATTACCAGCTACAATGTTAGTTTACAATAACAGTATTTACATTCACCGAAGTCCTCTGATTGCACAATGTACATAAAATGTGCTGCAGAGTAACTGAATGGAAATATTTTCTAGAAACAGCAGAGGGGGATGTTAGCACAACTGGCTTTGAACCAGAATTTAACTGTATCTGTAATTGCCTTTTAACTCAATGCCATACTAAACTCCTACATTAGCTAAAGATGCACCTTCATTTCATTACTGCACTGGCCATTTTTCTGGTTAGTTTGAAAGCTTTATTTCATCTGTTCTTCATAGTCAAGGACTATTAAATTCAACACTGATTAACTATTTTGACCATTTAGTATTTTTCCAAGTCTAAAGCAGAAAAGTTCCAGTAACTGGAATCCCGCTAAATTACTATCTAAACTTGAGCAATATACAATGCAACATACTTTAGAAGGTAATCATTTACTTTAGGCACAGCAGAGCTTTTTTTTTTCATTTATGCAGTGGAAATAAAATAAAAAAAAAGCATCAGTGATAAGACTATTAACATATAAACCTATCCAGCTTCAAAATGAAGATGAAAGAGATTAAACAGAAAATAGGAATAAAGAAGAACTGTTAACGAATCAGTATTCTAACTGGCATTAAACCCATCAGAGCAAAACCATCACCATTGTTTGCTTCAAATAAAGGCAGCCCGTATGCTACTGCTCGTGACACAACCTTTATGCAGAATGAAACGAGACATTTTTTCCAGTTTCTGACGTAGCCAGATTAGATCCTTTCTAAAGTTTCCTCATCTGTAAAAGCATCTGATGTATTTTGACAACTGTCGTCCATCCTATTTCTGTGATTCCCCAGCTACGTAGATTCCTGACAAAGAAATACGACCACAGATTTTTAGTAATGATGGGATTTACTAAGAGGAAAGAGTAAAAATCTCGCTTTTCACTGGTGAAATACCGGCTCCCGTTTCGGCAGCTACTTTTATGATGTCATATGTTTGAGATGAACTTCCCATTAGGGACAGGGTTTACCAGTCAGAAGCACGACAGCAGTTCTGCAACAGACCTCCACCTCCGACACGAGGGTACATACGAGACTTCTTCCACGAAGCAAACAAAAACCTCCTCTTTTTTAATGCCGGGTGAATTTTTGTCCCCAGCAGTATAGCTATCTACCCAATGCCACAGCAGCCAAACCCAAACATCCTACCTCGGGAGCCCACACGCTACCACGGAATCAATGACCTGTAAATCAAAGGCACAAGACGACAGACATACCTGGAAGTTCCCAGGTGCGAATGGCCTACCAGCCTTTCTCCCTGCGATTAACAGGCTGGGCAGCGACCCGCCAGCCTCCCAGGGCAGAAGCCCTCTTGGAGGGCACCGCAAAGTTACCTTTTTATTAGAATAAACACACGACCGATTTGGAAAAGCCACCAGAAACTCTCCGCCGACCCCTGCGCCGGGGTTCAGGGCCCCGAGCCCGATGCTGGGCCCGGGGGGGGCCGCTCCCCCGGGAGCTGCCCGGCTCCAAGGCTGGTTCCCGGAGCGGGCGTCCGCGGCTCCGCCGTGCCGGGCACC
>NW_015094506.1:21786591-21786999 GCF_001431845.1 Calidris pugnax | reverse complement strand
CCACCCCCGCCGCCACGAGTGGCGGCCCGGGGGCTCAGCCCCACGCAGGGAAGTTTCGCGAAGTCACTTCAGAGCCCCCCCCGCCCCGGCTCACGCCCCCCCGGCTTTAGGAGCCCGGCCCGGGGGAGCGCGGGCGGTGGCACGGCGGAGAAAAGTTAGTTACCGCCGGCGCGACCCGGCCCGGCGTGTCTCCCCCCGATACCCGGCCCGGTCCCCCGGTGCCGGCCTCCCGCCGCCCCCTGCGCCCCCCGCTCCTGCCGCGGCAGCGGAGCAAGATGGAAGGCGCGGGGCCGCCCGCCCGTGTGCCCCCATCCTCCGCGGGGCGGCTGCCGCCGTGCCCCGGGGATGGCTGGCCGGGGAGGTGGGGGGGGAACCGGCGGCGCGGCGGCAGCCCCCCGCCCGCCCTCC
>NW_015094506.1:21739733-21786218 GCF_001431845.1 Calidris pugnax | reverse complement strand
CGGGGCCGCCGCAGCCGGGCGGAGGCCGCGGGGAGCCGCTCCGCACCGGAGGGGGGCTATGGGTGCGGCTGTGACACGCGTGGTAAGGACTGCGGGGGGGTGGGGGGGCATGAAACCTGCGCCCCGGGGGTCGCCGTCTCCTCACTTGTTGAAGGATGCGGGGTTTGGCCCCGTCCGGGCTCCCGAAATGGGGTGTTGGGGGGCGGTGTTGGCTGCCGTGGGGCACCGTCCCGCCCTGCCCCTTCGCCTCACGGATGCGGCGTGAAAATGGGGCTCGTCCCCTTCCCTTTCACTCCGGCAGACGGGGGAGTTTGCCTGCGCCCACAGGCGCGGAACCTGGGACCGAAGGAGTTAAAACAGCGGGCGAGCTCCCGCGGAACGGCGCTGACAGCCCCTTGATCAGATCAACCCCAATTTGCACCATAAAGAGTGCGGGATCCGGTTGTGACAGGTCGGATTTCTGTCATGATTACAGCCCATTCCTTGCGACCTTTTGACCAAAAGACCTCGCATCTCAGCACTAAAATTCTTTCTGACACAGCCATGTCCTAACAGGAGACTAACACTGCGGTCATTAAATATTCCTTTTAGTTTTTATAGAAAAAAAAACCACCAACAAACACTATAGAAATTAAAAGTGGCAGGTTTGGATGTTATTTAATAATAATGATAGTAATATAAGTGAGTTTTTATTTCTTTTTTTCTGGGGGTGGACTGGTATATGAGCTTCATCCTGCCTATCAGTTATGCTGTGATTATTTTTGCACTCTCATTTCCTCTTATTTATAGAAACGATGTCATTTTTCATAGTCAGAAAACTACACGTGAACCCTTCATTCAGATTAAGTTTTGAAGGGTTTCCTGGATTTAATTTCAGCTGTAAACATAATGGCAGTTTCCTGACACAGCATATTTCTGTGTTGACTTGGTGCCAGCACATAAAGCAGAACGTGTGTCTTGGTACTCATGAAAACCCCTTGATTAAAATCCTGTTGATGAGAGCTGCAGCTACTCGTTTTTCCTTGATTGCACTTGGGCCGGGGTCCCATCATCAGTAATGGATGTCACGTGTGGCAGGGTCACTGTACCAGTGTGATCCAAGTGAGGAGTAAGTATATCCTGGATTTCTGCTGAATTAAGATTATACAATAAGGAGTGGCTTTTGCTGGCAACTCTCTTGCTGCCGGCGAGAGGACAGGTGATACCTGACAGGACAAAAGGAAATGGGCTCAAACTTGAACATAAGGAGTTCCATCCAGGAGGAGGAACTTCTTCACTTTGAGGGTGGCAGAGCACTAGAACAGGCTGCCCAGAGAGGTGGTGGAGTGTCTGCCTCTGGAGACATTCAAGGAACCTGGACAAGTTCCTGTGCAACCTGCTCTAGGTGGACCTGCTTTGGTAGGGGGTTGGACCAGGTGATCTCCAGAGGTCCTTTCCAACCCCATACTATTCTGTGATCTACAATAAAATCAAACAGCACGATGATAAAACAAAAAGATTTTACCAAGTTAGAAGTGTCAGACAGAGTTTATATCAGGCTTGAATTGTGTGACCACTGATATTTGTGTTTCATTACTGGGAGGACTAAATTCGGATTTCCTACATCTTTAAGCCATGGTCTTGTGTCCTTTCTTCAAGAAAAGACATGTTTATGCTAATATTCTCCTTCCTTTCATAGTCCCTTTACTTAAATAATGTTGGGGGGGCAATTGCTATTTCTAAAGAAAAATGTGACTGTGCATGTGAATTTCTAAGCATTATAAAATAAAGATCTCCAACCAGATTCTTTGCTCGAAGGGCAAAGCTTCCAGAAGATGCCTTTGGGGCTTGCAGGCAGAACAACTGCAGTGCCCCAGGCAGGTTCAGGGGAAAGGGAGAGGGACAAGACTCTGCGGCTGCTCAGCCCAGCGGGCAACCCACTCGAGGAGCTGGTGCTAAAAACTGTCCCAAGAGCCACTGGAGAATGCCTGGAAACAGGTTTCAAGGCAATAAAGTGGTTTAGAAGCCATACAGCTACTTTTAAAAAATTACTTTGGCACTTACTCTCCTAACCTCTGCCATTTCTTAAAAGAAACTTGGGCTTTAAAGTGCTACGGAATGAAATAAAACGCCAGATGATTGTGTGTTATCCATGTCCTAAATCTTACCTACTACCTCTGATGTCCAGCTTTTACTCCTAGTCTTTCCATTATGAATGAAAGAAATACAAACATTGAGCCTTAACATTGTAGTTCTGATCCTCCAGCCGATTTTTTGCCAGCACTGGAGTTCTGCAAAATTGCAGGTCAGAGGAATATAGTAGTAGATTGCCCTAATCTTCAGTCCACAATAAGCCATTTTCTAGTTGTGTTTTTTTTTATAGTGCCATCACTTTGAATGTGAGTAAAAACTCCTTAGGACTGAACGTGAGATTTCTCAGGGTCCTGCAGGAGTCATAAAATCCCAGCTGCTGGTTTGGATTTGCTCCAGAAATGTATTTCAAAATGAGGAGTATGTCCTATTTTTTCTAAATATCGCTGGCTTCTCAGGAATAAGTATGCTACATATTAAATAGCTGTCAATATTTGCATCATTGAGTGGAATATGTATGCTTCTCTCTGTCTTATGCGAGACTTTACAAATAAATCCTTTTAGGCAATGACACTCTGTAATTCCCCATTTCTGCGCTACAGGAAAAGCTTGCATGGGTGCCTGGCTCAAGCTAATTTAATTGCATTCTCTTACTCACATGAGCTGTTTTACACTGAACAACTGCTTCTGCGTATCCCGATGCCAGTAATGGAAGAAAGCAGTCACCTGATTTAGATGTGCTTTTTATGGTGAATATATCACACCAACAGCATCTAAACTTCCTGCCAGTTCTTTTCTGTCTACAGCTTTTTCCCCCTGAGAATTTTAAATGAATCGAGTCTTGATTTTCGAGGAGGCACCCTTTCTTCCTACATAATGGAGGTCATCTGAAGCATGTATAATAACACCCTAGAATTAATCAAAAAGCAAAAGAAGCATAATATTCCCAAGGAAAGGTTTTATTCTGTGAGCATTCACAAGAAGAGATTCATTTTTTTATTTCCCCTTCTTATGTATTCCCTAAAGCTAGGTAGGAGAAATATGCAGATGGTGGGGCTGAGGGTTCAAGTCTGGAGGACTGGAGTGTTTCTCAGTAACTGCAGATTTGCACCAAAAATTACCTCTAAGTTACAAGAGATGCCTCAGCTTTAAGATCTTTGAACTCAGGGGGTTTTCCTCAATGACTGACACTATCCATGCTCACATACATGTTTGTGATTAAAGAGCTTTAGAAAGTGTCACGGAGAGTTATCTCCTGCAAATAAGAATCCAAAATGACCTAATAAAATAACTTTTGAAAATATTGCAACTCCTACAGGTTTCTGGTCATTCAAGCCCTGGCAACTTTCATGTCATTCTAAATAGATGAAAAATGCTTGAGCCTATCACATTGTTCTTCACGGCTCTGCAGTATTTGCCTGTGCCGTCCGGGAGGAAGGAAGGGTAAGTTCTGATCCTTGTAGAGGGACCGGCCACCAATACTTGCCCGAGACTGAGGTATTCCCACTAAGGGTTACATAAATGTGTACAAGTCACATTAAATTGTGATGTGATTTCATTAAAGAAGTGATACCAATCTTGCCAGAACTGAGCAGAACCAGTTCTGAGAGACACAGACACTGTCTTAGACACACTCTAAACACCATTATCTTGCCTGCACACTGCTCTTTTATTTTCTCTTTCTTTATTTTCCTTTTATTAAAAAGGCGTCTTATCTTGAAAACTATTTGTCACTTTGCTGAACATCAGATCAAAAAGTCCATAGATGAGACATAAGGAGTATACCAACAATTGATTTTTTTTTTTAAAAGATGCATTTTAGCAATTTTATTAACAAATGTTAAGAAAAAATAGTAAGACATCCCACCGCATAGCGGTGGCCATTTGTTGGCAGCCTCACTGGGGAGTACCCTCCTTAGGGCAGTGCAGAAGACAGCGTACCTTTTGTTTGTGGCCCCCCCCTGAATCTCTCACGTTGGCAGAGTGGCAGACTTCAGCAGGAGAGGAGGAGGTCTGAGCCTGCCTGTGGAAATGGGCCCTGCAGGAACGTAAGACTCAGGTTACCTGGTCTGTCAGTCCCAAACAGGTTTAGGAATCGGATAAAACACAAACACGATTAGTTTGGGCAAGTTGGCAGCAACTCCATGTATGCTCAGTACCAGAAATATTGGTACCTACGTGATTATAGATAAGCACTTTCCTGGTGCAGCCTTCCAAATAACAAAAAGAGAAGGTGGAAGTTTTAAGGGCTGTATTTGTAGGTTTAGGAACCTGCGTTCTACCTGTTGCCCACGTTATGTGTCTATGTGCCTTTGCCATCTAATGTTTTGAGGAGGCAGGAAGATTTTCTCCATTTCCCTTAGAAGACAACATTTTTAAGGTTCTATCTCAGATCCTTGAACTACAGCAAACAAGCTTACAGTTAGCAGAAGAAGATCTATAAAATCTTGGTGATGCCAGCATCCTTGTGCCAAACAGATGTAAAAACCCCACCGGGTGGCAGACTTTCTGGGGCTACTTAACTTGCCTTTTCCTGTTTCTTTAACTTATCCTCAAAACAAAGAGACACCGCTTCCTAGTATGCTGGGGCTTTAAGCTCTGGACTGATACAGGTACCCAAGTTCACAGTTTTGTTTTTCATGTGCTGCTAAAATACAATACTCTAATTAGTGCTCATAGCTGTTTTCTTCGCACAAAAACAAGTTTTGTAAATCAGTTGCAAGGGGCTACACAATTAACAATGTATGAAAAAAGCAAATTACAAAAATATTAAATAGTCTGACTTATTGCTGCCTTTTTGTGCTGATATTGAAGTATAAATAAAATTAGAGCATCGACTAGAAAGAGGCTTAAAAAACTGGAATTGCTCAAAACCATCATCTTTGCAAAAGGTGTCTCTATAAGTAAGCAGCTAAAACAGATATAATGAAAAACATTCAAAAGTATCTGAAAGTACCTAACAATTTTTGATGTAACTTAAGCCCCTAACCAATATATCTACATACCAATGTGCCTAAATCACTGACAACACTAAAAATCCATTAATGACCTCACATACTGACATCTGCAGGCATTTCCACCTCTGCAGTGAGGACTTAACCTATGTCGTGTTGTAAGCCCTGGCCCTGCCAACCTGCTTTGCATTTAACCTTTTCCATATGTCCCATTCCAGGAAAAACAATCTATGACACAATAGTTGAGGTTGGAAGGTACCTCTGGAGATGACCTAGTCCAAAATCCCCTGCTCAAAGGTGGGTCAAGCAGAGCAGGCTGCTCACAACCATGCCTAGTTGGGCTTTGAGTATCTTCAAGGATAGAGACTCCACAGCCTGTCCAGCTGTCGTGGCCCCACACTGGGCACCAATAAATCTGTCGTGGTTTGAGCCAGACTGGCCACTGAGATGAATGACAGCTGCTCTCCCCCACCTCTCTCTCCAAGGAGAGGAGGGAGAGAGAGAAAGAGACTTATTAGTTTAGAAGAAGGCAAACTACTTTAATTAAAATTTTAATAATAAAATAATAAAAATGAATTAATGAAATATATACAAAACCAGTATCGAGCTCCCGGGATGATGATCATGGCACTGGCAGGCACTGGGAAAGTACCAGACTGGACTCAATGATGGACAGGAACCAGATTCAGGAACACACAGATCAGGATCAAAGGCAGACAAACAGAGTCCTCCTTAGACACCAGCCACTGAAGAAAGAGAGCTGACCCTTTGAACCCTCAGCTTTTATAGTGAGCATGATGCAGATGGGATGGAAAACCCCATTGATCAGATCATTGGGGTCACCTGTCCTGTCCACTCCCCCTCACAGGTGTGACCCCTCTGCATTCTTCCACTTCCCAACCTCCAGCGGGGTATATCACAAAGTGAGCTGACCTTGGTTGTTACAGCAATGAGTATGAGCAGGAGCCTCTCTGCATCCCATTCCTTGGTATAAACTATAAACAAAGGTCTTATCACTTTGAGAGCAAACAGTTTCTGCACAGTGTGCTGTTAATTTCAGAGAGTTCGGTTAGTTAGAAGAGGCTTAGCTGTAAAGTAAAATTACTGAACAGAAAATTGGTTCTCTTTTACCTCAACGCAACTAGTGTAGTGTTGGGGACTCCAACCGGACTTGGTGGCTCTGATCACAGCCCAGCTGTGTACAGTCCAGCTCAGGTGCACCAAACTGTGCGATACCCATCACTTAGTGCTCTGTTGCCTGCCCGGAGGAAGGCACCAGAATTCTACTTAATTTCTGTGGTCAGCATAGGAAAGGCTTTCATTTTAAGGCATAGTTCTTAACACGGTCAAGCTGAGTTTTACAGGGAGGAGATAAAGTCTGCAGCAGAAAAGGAATGCAGTTCTTGGAACAATCCAGGGAGTTAAAAGCTCAGAATCAAAAAAAAGAATGGACTATGAGACATCCCAGGATGAGGATGACCTAGGGAAAAAACTGAAGAACACCTGGACCTGGAGGAATCAAATCCAGACTCTGGTAACTGTCATTCATCGTATTTATTGAAGCAAGCATTACAGGGAATGATTTCGGATTTCATTGTAACCAACGAGATTGGTATTGTCAAGGATACTGCATATAGTGAAATGGGATTTTGCTTGATGTGTTTTCTCTCTCCCTTGGTCTTCCATGATCCAGATCCCAAGGAGGGACAAGGAAAATGAGAGAGACCTGGCATTAAGTGACCATCTTTCCTTAAAAAGATAAGAATTGCAGGTAACCTGAGTGGTAAATTTCAAAAAGCTGATTTTTCTTGGGATGCTTGTTCAGCCTGTTCTCAGCGTGCTGCCCGAGTGGGGCTGCAGGGGTTTAGCGGGTGCCAGTTGTGCTTTCAGCTCTCCTGTGCTCCTTGTTTAGCAGCCTGTCAGGGTTTGCTGGGGTGTCTCCAGAAGACACAATACTAGAGAACAGCCCTTGCAAACCAAACTCAACTTGGCCGCTGAAATTCCCAAGGTGGATATGCTTTCTTCACATGTCTTTCCTGCATATTTCATTTTGATGCTTGTCTGTGTTGAATTCTGATAAATGTATTTACTTACTTTTTCTGGCAAGCGACCTGCAGCCATGAATACTATTAATGACACCCAGCACACTTTGGGAAGCCCATTATCGGAAAACCAGCTGCTATTTCAGGCACATTAGTTATACCCATTACCCACACACAAGCCTCACGATTGATTGTCTCGCACATCCTCGCTAGCCCAGAAATAATGACTCGCCAGTTCTGAACCACTCATGAACTTACAACAATTAAGGGGTAAGCAGCTCCACAGGACAACCGTTTCTGCTGCAGGGCCAAGGTGTCCCATTCCTGGGGCTTTAGGGCAAGCTCATGAAATGTATCTGCCTCCTGGGATGGAAGACCTGCAGCCACTGCTCGTCACCTCAGGTTTCCACACTCATGATCCAACCCCTCTTGAATACACCTTACAACTGAAGAGCTGATCTGTGCAGGACCCAGTGTCCCATGGAACATCTGCCTGGTGCACGAGCTCTTGGCCAGCATAGATAGTGGTGAGATGGAGGGAAGCAACCACTCTGCAGTCTCAAGAGGGAGTGCCTCAAGTAAGACTAGAGCTGAGTTAAAGCCATTCACAGTTTGCAGGGACAGAAAAGACTGACTCAGTTTTACACAATAATGCAAGAAATATTTCCTAAAATGGATGCAAGTTTTGAGACACTACATGCCACAGCATCTCTAACGCCAAACCTTTGTAAGGAATAGCCCTCAAAACCGATGAGCAGGCTCTGCACTAGGGGTGTGAGAGACTTGATGTTGTGCCAGCAGAAGCAGGTGGGTTGGACCATGAAAGCACATGGCAATGTGTATGTGCTCCAAATGCCTTCCGAGACTGGGACCTCAGCTGCCTAGATGCGTTCACAATTTGCAAGTTTTACCCCGAATCTTAAAGAAAAGGTTTTTATTTTATACCTGCTCTAACAAACAGCCATAAAGCAGATGCTCAGCTGAGGTGCTTATCAGAAAAATGTTGGTCACATTTTTTTGTTTTTTGAAATGTAGATTAAATTTAGTCTTTTAAGAAAAGTCAGTATCATTAATGCAAATTTATGTGAATTACACTATTCTCTGCATCTCCTACAACATACAGAACATTTTGCTGATCAGAGAGAAGCTTTTCTTAAAGGTATTTGAGATAATGTAATAATCTTAGAGAATGTGTTTGTAACCCTTCCACCAGACAAGGAAGAAAACCTTCAATTATACTTTACAGCAGCAAAGACTTACATAAACTGTTTAAAACATTAAAAGAACATTAAGATTAGAGAGGTACAATAAGCTAAGTATTTTATCATGACTTTTCTACAAAGAAGACATACTATTTGGTATTAATTACTACTATTATCCAGTGCTAACAGCCCTGATCCAGAAGAGGATGTACAACAACCCATAACTTTGATTATATGGTTAGTTTCACCAACAGAGTGAAAAGAGCTTTCCTGGATCAGATAATCCAGCAGGTTCTGTGTAACACAATAATCACAGTGACATTTAGAGTTTCATACTCTTACTTAAAAAAAAAAAAAAAAAAAAAAAAAAAAAAAAAGGAAAAGAAAGGCAAGGAGTAGTATAGAATAAACTGATATGCAATACCTATGTCTTCTGTCTACTATGTATATTTCTCCTTTGGACCATGATAAGGTGTATTTTCTTGAAAATAAACACAATCCATTTACAAAACCCCTTGTTCTCAATCTATATTCCAGTACATATTTTGCCTAAACCATTTTGCATAAAGCAGTACCACTCCAGAGCTAAAACTAGCAGCATGTTTCAACTTTATTGTAAAGTCTTCGTATTAATAGGTAGTACTGTTCTATTTTTTTTTAGACTTAGTGAAAAAAAAGGTCACAAAATATTGATTTATTTTATAAAATTAATTAATTGTACCATTTTATATATGTACATTGTCCCATTCCCTTACAAATACATGCAAGTTGAACTAACATTTATAAGAATCAGTTGATAGTCAGAACTTGAGTAAAGGAGCTTATTTTTTAACAAAAACCATGAAGATCCTGTGTTTTGCTTATATAGGCAAAAGACTCGCATACACTATTTTCCTTAGATTTGGTTGAGTAATTTACTTGTTGATTAGACCACGCTGAAAAGGATGTTGGCAGAACTAAGTCTTTTAACTCATCTTAACAATTTTAATTAAGTCTTAATTCTGTCTATGGCAGAATTAAGTATTTTCTTAATTTGACCAAAGCAAGTAATCATCCAACTGCACTTGGGAAGTATCTGGTTTTGAATCCACTTCATTTTAGTTCCAGCACTATTCAAATGTAGTAGTAATTATAATAATAGTGACAATTCATTGCAATACATTTGTTAAGGATTACATTTAAGGGTCTTAAATGTCCTTTTCTTTAGCCCTATTTGGACAATAAAATGTTCAGCTGTTAATATCAAGAATTAGCACATTTAGTTATTCAATCAGGTTTGCACACATGCAAACCTATTAAAGTTAACTGGATAGAAAAAAAACTGGACCATTGATTCCCCCTGTTACCCATTTATGATATGATTATTTTTAGCTCACCCCTTGATTTTTAAATATATGTATGGGGAATGTTAAATCTTCTGCTTCCCCTCTTGTTGTCACCCCCCTGCTAAAAAGCTTACAACTCATGTTGTACTTACCGTACATTTGCTTTTGTCTTGAACATTTTGGTGCCTTTTCATAATTAAAATGATCAATTGTTACTGCAAAAATCTTTTTTTGAGCAATCAATATAGTAATTTACATTTGTATATGAAATCCAAAGCAGTTCGCAAACTACTGGTATAACTGTTTGTAGTTACTAAAAGTTAAAAATAGTGAATTTTACATTTAAAGGGAATAAATTGAAACTGTCATTTATTTTTTTAAATGAAGGATGGGAAAACAAATGTAGAACTAAAAGTAGCTGTTACCATGACACAGTCTAAATGTTTAGGGAAAAAATACCACCAACATTAAAATAGCAATCTGTTTTTGAGAAACTTGAACTGTTGGGGAACTACTTGATCATTTCTCAATGGAGACCGAGTCCTGGAAGGACTCAGGTGGTCTCAGTTCCCTTGGAGAAAGAGCAGGAGGAGGCTACCCAGCCTGCTGCTGAACAAAGCCTTCAGTGCTGAAAACCTTAAGGGTTAGTCTAGAAAATGAAGAAATGCAGGATAATGATAATTGAGTAACATACACTTGTAAGAGAAAATGGCACCTCTATGGCAGCCAATGCAAACACATGGCTTTGAACCTTCTCTCATATAACATAATAACCAGATTGATAGAAAATAATATTTTAATAAAACTCCCTAGCTAGTAATTTTCACTGTGATACAACTCGAGGGTAGCATGATATTATGCTACTTGGGAAAGAGCTTTTTATTTTCCAGCCTATTTATTGCTTTCTCTCCTACAAGACTCCTGTACAAAAATACCAGACACTCTCTCCTCAAAGCCTTTGTAACAACAAAGACTTACTAAAAAAAAAAAAAAAAAATCATTTGATGCCCATTTGTGACCCACAGAACAGACTACAGACACCAAAACAGTGTGATGGCAATGTCTCAACAACAAAATAAAGAAGTTGAAACAGCACAAACAAGGGGGTCTGCAGTTTTATAATGCAATAAATTGTGTCATTAAATAAAGTCTAATAGAACCAGCTCAGAAATTGCAGCTAACCCTTTGTGTAGGTCAACAAATTAGCTATTATAAGGAATTCAAATGCAATGTTTCGATCTACCCCAGTGGCTTGTAATGGATATTTATGTACATTGGATGTTTTCTGGGAGAAAATATCCCAGTTCAGATGAACAAAACAATAGCTTCTGAGGCCTCTGAAAGAAATCCAATGTCACACTTCACCATACAAGGCTTCTGAGGGAGGGAGTCTTCTGGGGAAGCCTTTCTGCCAGCCCTTCACCCACTGCTGGCTTTCTTCCTACCCTCTGTCCAAAGGGCTATGCCTCAGGCAGGCAGGTCCCAGAAGTCAGGGGTCCAGGCTGGGACACGGTGCTGCCACTCCTGACCCATGTCCTGGGGCTGCTGCAGCCCATAGCTGGTAGGGTCACTGCTTTCACACTCAACTGTCAGCTAAAGGTGGCCCGACAATGTCTGAAACATCTTCCAAGACACCTCCCAATGCACATAAGTAGCGCATGCCGTTTACTTGCACGGCAGTGTTTTAATTCAAATTATGTTGAGTAGTATTGCAGATAATACTATCATAGGGTTCTCGCTACAGCACCAATACAGGTAACTCAGACCTGTGCTTGTACTCGTGTAAGCACTCACATAAGCCACGCCACTGCCACGCTCTCCGCTTGCAAAAAGGAAATTCACAGGGGCAGCGAAAAGCACCCACCAAGCAGAGGATCCTTCTCTGCTTAGGTGTCACCTCCTTGTTTCTCCTAGCCAAGCAAGACTCTGGAATGCTTCCTCAGGGTCTGAAAAGAGAAGATCTAGAGCTACCTTACACTCCTGAGAGAAAAAAAAGAGGGAAACAGTGGATGTTATTGTTAACAGAGTGAGAGAACAGAAATGCTGTAGGAGCAAGCACATCCCTGTGATTGCTGGCTGTGTCTAGCCCCGACTGAGTTGGGCAAGTGCTAAGGATACCAAACCTAGCCCAAGTCTGCAAGGGAAGTGATCACCCCATGTAGTAGCAGCTAGCACCAGGACCATATGACAGTGATTTGTAGCACAGATTTGTTACACACAGGATCAAAACCTACAGAAAAGCATGCACTGCGCTTAAGGGAATTACTTTGTTTCCACTGCCTCTCCCCAGCAGACCTCTGGCTATATGGTCAGCCAGTGGTATTTGGACATCATTTTTTAAATACTAGCATCTCAGTCCAACTCCAGCACACCAGCTACCGTACCTAGACATTTATGGAGCATTTGTGGTCAGTGAGCAAATAAACACTGTCTGCATTTAAATATAGAAGGTTTCCAAAGGATATTGCTGGCCATGTTTAAAAACAGAGCACACAAGCTCACTGTAAATTTTCAGAGGCTTTGCCAAGATGAATTTCTTGGATTTGCTTTACTCTGACTGAAACAATGAATCTTTAAGGTGCTGCTGTAAAAGCCCAGGTTGCAATTGCTAATTCACACAGGGACTGTAACTGCACGAAAGGTAAAAAGCGAAGTCTACCGTGGTAAAGCAAGTTCAGTATGGTAAGGGTTCAGAGTACATCTTACTCCGTCTTTTTCTTTGCTATGTGCATCAGATTTTCTTCGTGGTACCCTATACCAGTTGTGAATACTGGTTTTGAATTAAAGGCAGCTGGCAAAAAGTAATCACCTGGTTAGTATATGCGTAATTCCGATTGCTCTCATGCCATGAACATACTGCTGGGATTGTTGCAAGATTGTTGCAACGGCAGTTGATTCACTTTGCTTGCAGCAATGGCATCTCTGTTCAACACAGTGTGGCTGGGTGGCCAGGAAGGTTCCTGCTCACTGTGTCCTGCCAGCAGGGCACTGGTTTTGGTGTGGGCTGCTCCCTTTGCAGGGAGATGTGTTTCCCCCTCCCTAAAGGCAACGAGGTACTCACAGGAGGGGAGACTTCAAGGGTGCACGAGTGCGGGGGACATGGCAGAGCCAGCAAGCATTGAGCTTGCAGTCACACCAAAACTTTGTGGGCTCAGTAATCAGGTCCTTGGGGGATCCAGGCCCTAGAGGTTAATAAGGGAAAGACTTCTTATAGGGTCCAGAGGAGGTTTTGTGGGATTTCTTACAGGCCAGGAGGTCTGTGCTGGGCAGAGAGCTGGCCTGAAGGATAAATCTCACATTGCAAAAAATGCACTTGGCAGGCAAAACAGGGAAACTGTTTACAACCCCCTGAACCAACATTTTGCCTTAGCCAACAGTTTGATGTTTAAAAAAAAATTTTACAGCTGTGGTTTCTATTAAACAAAATGCTACGTTTAAAAGCTGAAAGCAATTTTGGTGCATTTGGATGTTCTCTTTCAAGAGGAGATGAAGGTGGATTCACATATGTTGGACTTCTAGCCACTTTGGCATCCTGTTATAAACAGCAAAGGAAACACAGATGCCCAGAAATTCTGTAGAAAATGCTCCAACTCTTGGAATACCTAACAAAATAATATAAATTAGAAAATAAGATCTCTGTGTAAAACATCTTGGAAAACTATTGTTGCTGGGAATTTTGGTTCTGGTGGTTTGATTTCTATATTGTGGTACGGTTTCTTTCAGACTATTTCATTCCTATTTGCCAAACTTGCTACTCTTGTCTGGTCTCTGAGAAAGAAAAACAAAAAGGTTGTATTAAAGTTCTAATGAATGATGAATTATAAGCCCGAAGTCGTTACAATTTGTTTGTGGATAGGTATAGAATGTCATTGAACAGCTGGAAGCCAATAAGAATGATAATTTTCCTAAGTTAGTGCATGAATATACAGGAGGTTTCTTCATAGATTGCTGAAATACTAAGAGTACATAATCATACTGGGGAAAACAAATTTTACTCACATGCTTTGCATGAGCTGTTGACATGCTTTTCTCTATCCCAGGAAATTTAAGAAAAATAGAGCAAATAAAGAACATTCACTGGGAAATTATTTTATATTTTTTCAAAATGGCAGCAAATTTGTTCCTCCTGCACTGCTTGAACAATAGGAAATATCCACTATACAATCTTTAAAATGAATACTGACAGTATTCACTTCACGTACTTCAAAGCAAGCACATTCTACATAGTAGGCCTATTCTACAAATGTAATTTAAATTGTATGAAAGATATATAAATAAATACATCCCCCATAACTGTATGCATACATGAATTTTCTGAGTTCTTAAAAATATATTGAGCCTTTCCTTCCTGCATGTCAGGAATGCAGAGTTTAAAAGTTTCAGAGCCTGCTGGATTCATGTGTGAGCTTGTCCTGCAATACTTGCAATATATAAAGTACTTTTATAGAGAAAATTGAAGCGATCCCATGTGCAAAACAAAATTAATGTATTTTATCAGGAAAGACAAAGGCTTGTGGTTAAATAAGAATCACTTCTCAAAAATTATGGGAAATAACTTTGAAAAGTAAGCGAGAAGGGGCTGTTGTAGGGTGCTAAAGAGGCAAAGAGTACTCAGAAGCATAATGTTCTAATTCTGCCCTTCCCTTTCTTCTCCTCCTCCCTTCTTCCACCCTTCTGTCCAAGGATGTCTCTTCCTTGTCCTTTTCCCACCCCTGTCCACCTCTGTCCCCTTCAGCCTCGCCTGCTCCAGGGACTGTGGTCCTTCTCCTTGTTGCTAACTGCCCTCGGCCGCCTGGGTGCTGGCAAAAGCACCTCATGAGCTGAGAAGGGAGGAGGAGGAGGAGAAGGAGGAGGCAGAGAAAGCTGGAGGAGGCTACTGTAATCTTCCCAGTCCTATTACACAAAACCCTCCCTTTTCCATATGCTTGGCTCTGATGCTAAAGGCAAAGCTGGTGGACTGGAGGCACTGATGTTGGGTCCCCACATAGTGCAAGACTCAGTGAAGGTTTTTTATTCAACATGACTGGGTGAAGTGGGCAGCAAGTGCACAGGTGTTGACCATGCCCAAGAGGCGTGTTCTGCTTTCTCTATAATCTGCCAGAACAAATCGAACACCCCCAAAAAGCTTCCCTGTAGCCCTCTGTGGCTGTAGTACACGAGCAACACGATCTGTCATAAATTCCTGTACATCAAAGGAATATTAGCACTGAGGCTCTGCATATTTTTTCTTTGGAAAGAATTTGATTATAGGCTCAGTATAGCCTGGATTTGTCAAAGCCCAACTCTCTGTTTGTTGCTCTTGTGCAGGTGTTTACACCGATGTACATCAAATGCAATGTAAATTAAACACAATGTAAATTAAAAACAATGCTGCTGAATTCGAGTAAAGTTTGCAGGTAAAGAATTATGAAATAGAGATTATAAGGAAAAATAAGTTTGTAAAGGAAAAAAAAAGTATGGAACCTTTATTTTCTTTTAAAACAGGAAGGTTAGCTGCCATTTAATTGTTCTTAAAAACATACATTTTTCTATGACAGGTTCACTTCCAGACAGCTTGAGTGGCAACTCTTTATTTACCCATACTGAGACTATGGGAATGCTTTTGGATTAACAAATCCATCAAATCACCTGACTACTGTCTTCAGTACTGAATTTAGTACTCAGAACAGAAGAAAATATGACGGAAAATTATTAAAATATGACAAAGAGCACTTAATATATTAACTGAATAAACGCCTCCTAAAAATTTTACATTAATATGCATACTACATAATACTTTGAAAATGGAATCTGACTTGTTTTAAAGCTGTTTATGGCTTTTTTTGTTTCCCAGTTACAATTTATGATTTCAGATACAATGATAATGTTTTAAGTAAGACATGCCCTTAATTCACGTACACAGTCAGCAGATAGTTCTCTGAATAGCAAAGTATGAATTTGCCTCTGAGGTTGTGTCTTTCAGAAGCTGTATCACATCTGATACAGGCAACATGATTTGCCACTCCTAAGGCGGAAAATGAATGCTCAGAATTACAGCGATCTCTCTTGGCTAAGAGCCACACTTTCAATTTATCAGGCATCCTTTTCACTAATGGGTTAACCCTTATAGACAGCTAATGTTCACTCTGCTTCTGCTGGAACACATTTAAGATAAAATATTTATACCACTCCACTGGCATGACCATGAAAAAGGCAAGATTGTTCAAAATAAGGGTCTAGTAGAGGAGTAAAAATGAGAACCCAAAATAAGCTAATAAAATCCTTCTCAAAAATGCAGATACCCCATGGAAAAAAGCTGAGGATTTTTTTATATCTGACATTGATATGGAAGAAGATTTGGTATCACTGGTCAGCAACAAGCTAGAACATGTTGTCAAGTACAAAGTGACTCATGAGAGTCTGCATGGATTTAAAAGGCTAGATCCTGGTTAGGAAAATGGATTTCATAAGAGGGAGACATGGAAGAAATTAATGACTGAGTGCAGACAGTTTGGCTCTTACTGTCTTCCTCCTGATCTCGTATATATATATCTCCACATATGCATACAATTTAAAAGATGAAGTGACTTCTAGCCTGAGTAATTTTGCTGGTAAAAGGATTCAGAAGAACGCTTGACATTTTCATATGTAATCACCGAGAGAACAGGACTCTCAAGGCTCTCAAGGTATGGAGCTGCACTCTCCTGCAAACAGGGAACGCTCAATGGCAAGTGACATAAACGTCTCGCGATAGATCTCAAATACTCAGAACGGCCACCTCACCATGATCCCCTGCTTCTAAAAGATAATCAGAACGAAATGTCTGTGTCGTCTCCATTACCTACCCAGGTGGGAAGTCAGCTGATAGGGATTACACACGTGCCCAGAGCTGTTTCTTCAATGAGCTTTCAGTAAGAACGAGAGTTTCCCTTGTAATATAAACTTGGCAAAAGTCTTCAAAAGGAGATACATGATTCTCCACTGTCTACACTCCTACCCTGGCCATTATCTGCCTTTGTTTGCCATTCAGCCCCAAGCCTGTAGGATAAGTGTAACTGGAAAAGGGGATGGTCTTACCCTGAGCAAAGCTGGACCCTCTTCCACAACATTACAGATCACTGCTCCTGCAGTTTAGGGACACAAGCCACCATTCAGGCTCTGCCAACGGCTCTTCTTTTTAAGAAGTCCTAAGCCTTATAATCAGGGTATCCCAATGCTACACTACAGTCCAAGGAAATAGCAGGGACAGGTGATAGCTTTCAGTTTCTGGCATTTTGAGTTTCTGGGATTCAATTAGAAATGTGCATATGAAACTGAAAGAAATAAAGTATTTTTTTTCAGAAAGTACTGTCAGGTAAAATTCAGTGCTGTGCTGCTGCACAAATCATAGAATCACAGAATGGTTTTGGTTGGAAAGGACCTTAAAGATCATCTAGTCCAACCTCCCCACCATGAGCAGGGACACCTTCCAGGTTGATCAAACTTTTTTTCAGAAAGTACTGTCAGGTAAAATTCAGTGCTGTGCTGCTGCACAAATCATAGAATCACAGAATGGTTTTGGTTGGAAAGGACCTTAAAGATCATCTAGTCCAACCTCCCCACCATGAGCAGGGACACCTTCCAGGTTGATCAAACCTCCATCCAACCTGACCTTGAACACTTCCAATGCTGGGCCACCCCCAGCTTTTCTGGGCAACCTATTCCAGAGTCTCACCACCACAAATCAGGGTCTCAACATATAAATAAAACTTATTGTGTCTCACATTGTTAATGGTTTCCGATTTACCATACCACATGCCCCCAAAACCAGAACACTGCTCTGACTTTATCTCCCTTGAGTTTTTGTTAGTTCAAAAGAAAGAAGCCAGTAAAAGACCTCCCACTTGGGACAACATTATGAGGGATAAGGGAAAAAGGAGCATGGGAGAAAAATAAAAACAAGGACTACCCAGCAGATGGGTAGGCAGAGAAAACAAATAGATGGATAGCTCTGTGTGCCTCAGGCAAGGTCCACTCTTTCCAAACTTTTAGTGACTTCTGCCAGGAACATGTATCAGTCTGCTAATTGAATAAGTGCAATAATATGATTAATATAAAAGTTATTCACTTGTTTACAAATAAACCTATGCAATAGTGAGAGCAATATATGCGCTAAGTGGAAACACTGGGAAAAGTTCTTCTAAGTCACTTTAGTAACATGATCAAAACAAAAGCATTACCGTAAACAGTAGCCATATGTTAACCAACACTCCTCTGTCTCCTTCAAAAACAAAACCTGAAAGAATAAGAAAGAGCAGGGGTTTCATGGCCTTCTTTTCAGTGCTGGATAGCTTTTGGATGATTTTGTCATCTAACTAGAAAGAACTGAATAGTGGGAGAGAGAATAGTGGAAATGCAGTGCGTTTAATATAAGGTAAAATAATTAAGTTGATAGCCATTTTTTTGTAAGCCTCAAGCTGTGATCTAATCAGCTATCACCACCTAAGCAGGATTGGGCTGCATTGGTACTTAAGGGGGAAATCCCATATGCTATTGGAAACACAGTTGATGATTCAATAGGTCTAAGTCTCTTCTGACTCACTTAGAGAAACAAATTACAGCAAGGTTTTAGAAGAGACTTGTATGTATTTACTACAAACTAGCATAATAGAGTCCTAATTTCAAAGAGGATACTTACATGCTTACTGTCTACTACACTGCTGCAGTTTCATAGGAATATGGCATTTTTCACACCTCATCTTTACCTTTCTATAGCATTTTTGATATACTAAATAGCAGCTGTATTTTATGTCGTAAGTGGTTTCAACTTTAGGGCTGGGCAAAGTGATTCTCACATAAATGCCATGAGCTTTACACACTTAACACCACTTAATAGCAGTTTTTAAATTTTATGGAACTCCCGTGAGACAGCAGCAAGGTTTTACCCAGAGGTTACGCAATCGGGATGAAAATCTCCTAAGCAGACACTGAACAGCTGGGCCATATGTCCATAAATCACATGTAAAATCTGCATTCTCTTGGCTGGCAAATGAGCTGCATGGGAATGAGTTTCACCCTCAGTTTGTAATGTCCTTTGGGAACCAATTCAATAAAGTTTTAATGTTAATATATAATTTTAAAACTGTTAGACCAATATGGATGACCAGTTAGTGAAGTAAGCATAATTAGAGACATACAGACATCATGGAAGAACATTTTGTGGGAACATAGACTAAAAGTCTTGGGTATTCTGTTAAGCATAATGTGTTGTTAGACTGCAAAAAGAGGTAATAATTCATTTTGCATACTGGGGATAATGTGCTGGAGGGGGAATAAATGGACCACATCAGTTAAGTCTGCTACACAATTGAAGGAATTTAAAAATCCACATCTTTGCTGAGAGATAAAGCCCTCCTGAAAATAGCAGTACCTCAGTTAACAACAGAAGAAGAAATCTGGCTGTAGCAAAGAAATTTTATTTAAATCACTAATGAAATATATTGTATAGTTAAAAGTGAATGTGATTCCATCAGTCTTTTGTGTATCCAGACGTTAGAGTGGCAGCAAACGTCCTGGCCTAAGAATGACTTAAACAACCAGAGAATATGTTAAAGTTTGTACAGTTTGGCACTACAGCAATAAAGTCTGTCTTGAAGATATGTATTATTAAATAGAGTCTGACACACATGAGCTGAAGAAAAGAGGGATGGCTCACATTAGAAATTCTATCTGTTTACGCTTAGCCATAAAGGGCAAATTCTGTCATGTAATGAAGCACCTGAGTTACAGCCCACCTGAGCCAGCAGGTCCCCAAGCTGAGGCTCAGGGCAGTTCGGATGTGTTTGCAGAGCATCTTAGCTCAGGGCAGTGCTGTGCCAATGCAGCTACATGTTTCCAGATCTGAACAGCTTCTGTGTGTTTCTGCACAACAGACTCTCGTATTTCCTCATCAGGTTAACTCCAGCAAAGCCAGTCTGGGTGTCTATGAGGGATGGTTTCAATATAGCCAGAAATCTTAGTCTTGTCACAAGATGAGCCTTGCTGCTATTTCTTAGCAGCTTCTTTGATAGCGAGTTGCATGGAAGAGAAACATAAATATCTTGTCAAACATTATTCAAGGTATTCAATATGTTCAACAAATTATTTTCAATTTAGGTCACCCACTTTGAAATATATTGGGTGACAGAGTTCATTTTTATATTTATGCTTTTCCTAACCATCAGACAAGTGTGGCAGCTGTCTGCTTGCTATCTAGATAATATTCACTGGAGAAAAATGGTCCAGTCTTTGGATCCTGCAATCTATACTTGATGAAGGATCTGAGGAGTAATGTGGAAAAAACACCCCAACAGTGAAAAGTGGCTAATCAGTCCCACCATATATTTAGGACTAACTTGCCTTAAGGATGGCTCTAACCTGCATTAGCCAGTGCCCTGTCTGTGTAGATTTGCCGGTGTCCTACATACTCAGATACCTTAAGGCCTGACTGTATTCCAATGCAACGGCTACGTGCTCAGGCTGCTCTATATCTGCACGTTTCACAACCAAACTCCTTGACTGCATATTTCTAGTCTTTCTATTGAATGCAGTGTCCTATTATGGAAGCTATTCTGGAAGTTCTCCAGAACCTGGTGGTGCAGCCCTGGTATGGTGCAAAGTCATGAAAGTGGGGGCCCAATGATGAGTCTCATGGAGAAATTCAGCTCCAGATTATGAAACCTAAAGGTAGATGCTTACATGTAAATGTCCACAAGTGAGCCATGTATCTAAGCTCACATGATAGTCATGGAGTCAGAGACCAGTGAAAGGGAAATTCAGCTCCATTCAGAGCAGAGGGCTCGGAAGCTGCCACATACAGGTGGCTGGTGCTACCTAAGGTGCTCTAGCACATCCGTCCTGGCTTTCTGCTGCTGCTCTGGAAGGATATGGGTCTCCTGTAGGTCCTGCCTAATATCCACCATCGTGGTGTGGGTGTCTCAGTTACATCTCAACTACCACTAGGTACTTCTGTGTGGACAGCCAGGCTGAAACGCTCTCCAGATCTAGCATTGGCTAGATCTCCACTGCCTATAAGCACTTCAAACCCACATGTCAACATTCATGTATAGACATGTACATTTAGGTATCTTAATTCTAAAGTGAATAATAGCCTCAGCGGTTTCGGCACAAAATGGATTGAGTGCACAAATCCTGAATCACTTATTTATGAAACACTTAAAGCCCCCTGTACAGGAAAGGTGCTTGGTGTTCCTGAACTAAATGAACGTGGCAACTGTTTCCCCAACAGATAACTGCAGGGTTTAGCTGCTAAGTTGTTTTAAATCCAGAAGACATTGGCGAATAAACACTTATTTTTGTTTCTCTCTCTTCACCCAGAAGATGTGGTGCAACCATGACCTTAAAATAGAGTTGGAGCTGGAAAGGATTTGGGGCAGCTGGAGAAACTGTCGGGGATGTGATGGCCGTACAAGCAAATGCCTCAGAGCTGAAATTTGTATGAACTAAAGGCTACAGTAAGTGAAAGAGATTCACAGAAAGTACAGGCACTGTCAGCATGCTTCCTCCTCTTCCCCATCCTTTGAAGCCAGCCAATATTGTGGAAAGCAGCCAGAGCAGAAAAGGAAGCAGTCTGTATTTATAAGCCTAACAAGCAGGCATAAGACTTTGGGACTAATTTAAGAGAGTGATGGGAAAAAAAGTGCCAAACCCAGTTCTCAACCACTTCAGAGCATCATTATTTATTATTTTTTTTTTAGAAACTGTAAGATTCATCTTTCTGCTTGGTGTGTAAATAAAGATATCAGCAAAATGCAGAGCTTTACAGGCATGTGGATATCATGGGCACTATCATCTTTTTCTCACATTATTGGAAACAGGTATTTTATCCAGATAATATATTCACAGGCAATATTGCTTTTTCTCACATCAGTCTCTGAGCAGATAAGAGAGTTCCTTTCCATTTGGTACAGAGAATTCCACAAAGGTCTAAAAATGATAAAAGTGGATTTTTATTTTTTTTTTCCTTTCCAGTAGTAAGGTTCATAATATAAACTACCAGTCTGGTGTCGATTTGGGTGAGGTTTTGCTGGTACATAATCACACCACAAGACTGGATGAAAGAAAGGGAATTTTTTTATTCTTCCTAAAGGCAGAATAATAACTTTTGCATTCCAGCAGAGGTACATCTCCTTTAGCTAAATACGGCTATTTCATGGCTTCCTTTAAATTAATAGGATTTTCTTAATAAAGATGCATATCAGAAAAATGGCCATCTAGGTAAACAAAACCAAATATGCATGAGATTGGTGGGAGTATTAATTTTGGTAACTTAGAGATGCAATGCAGAAAAACTGTGGGCAACAGTCCCAACTTTGACAGATTTAGTAGCACATAACAATCATTCAGATTAGAAGCCACAGTGAATGAGGATAAAATATCTACTAAGGAAGAAGCTCAGAGGTTTTTAGAGCGGTCTATAGTTCAAGCACCTTTATTTATTCAGAAATGCAGACTGTCTAAATGCATCTTTGATTTCCTGAAGTTGATACCTGTATGAAAAGGCAAGCTGTTTTTTCATAAAGCCACACTTTTAGAAAGCAGGATAAGTGGAAATGGCAGAAAGTGACTAGATCTAATTAAAGTTTATTAGGATGCATATTGCCAATGGATTGATTACTATATTTGTTTAGGTTTCATTTCCAGTGAGAACATTTAAAATTAATGATTAAGTCTTTCACCATTAAAGAATTCTCTTTATCTTTCCAACAGCAAAAGTACTCATTTTTTTCAGTTATTACAATTAATTGAAAGGCTCCAGAAAGTTGTATTTTCTATTTTTATTTTTTCAAAAAAAGGACAATATTTCCGTTTTCAAAAGGGATTTGGATCCACAATGGTCCATAGGTTTCCTGATATTTTGCAGCAAAATGTGAAAAGTTAAGCAAAGAGTGAGCATTCTCTGGACTTCTTGGTCATTTGTAAACTGTGAGGAAGGGAAAGAAAAATGTGTAAACTAGGCAAGTGTGATAAAAAATATTCTCTAAAGGTCATGTCTGTAGCATATTTAATGAATTTCATGCGCACTATCAATAGCATTTTCAATAATTGATGGTACTTTCTATATTAAGGGTATAAAGGGTAGAAGGCGTATTAAGGGCATAAAGGTATATTAAGATGAAAGCCATTTTTCATTTGATTATCGTTCAGTTTTGACAAGTTGAAGGGAACTTTGAAATTGTCTCACATCCTTACTATTAAGAGACCAACAGACCAGCTATAATCTTATCCAAGGATATATTTTATATTTAGCTTCCTTTTGCTTTTTTTTTTTTCTTTTTTTTTTGGCTTTGCCTTTATGTCCCTCCAAAAGTAATTTTCCTATTGTCTTCTTACTAATGAGGAATGAATTGGTCCAGATGAAATCAAATTCATTTTAAAAGGAAGAAGTCAAAATGTGATTCTCAGGGCAGATTAGTTCTATGGCACATTTCTATTATTAGTTTAGAGTGTTTCACTTGTTAGTCATTTGTAGGCAATCTCATGCAGAATCACTCACCAGCAAAACACACTGACTTCGTGGGTCACTGGTATGAAACACACTGGGGTCAACTCATAGCTCCTGTGACTTCACATAGCTATTTACGCAACGTCAGAGTGAGTATAAATGCTGTCATTCCATTATGCAGTTATTTTTCATGGATATTAATAGCTGATGAAAGCCAAGCTTCAGAGCTTAAACTACCTACCAAAATAGATACCTAGTGATGCTGATCCTTTCCCTGGTTATCTTAGGGTGAGAAAATACAGTATTCAGCTTCCATCACTTGATCGATCCACCACGGAAAAACTGACTGAGTCAAGACTCACCTTATCAACTAAATGATCAGATAGCAAATTGAGCCAACAGCTTGATCAGTCATTCTGCAAGCTTAAAAGACTGCATTTCAGAATAAGCTTTGTGTATTGCATCTGTAAGTAATATACAAACTAAGACCTTGGAGGAAAAGAGTTCTTCTGGGAGAGCTGCTTTCAGCCATAAAGGCATTCAGATATCAAACTGCCAACAGAAACAGGGGACAAAAAAAGTACAAAATCTGTTCAAGGAGAAAAAAAAAATAGTACTCCTGCAATCATATTTTGTCATAAAAGGCAACAGGAACCCTTTTTTGTTTCTCTAAGATTAGAATCTCACAGAGGGAAAAAAAGAAGGGAACTCCTACAATCAAATCATAATTTATTAAAGAAAATAATATGATATTGTTAGCAGGAATTAATGAAACAACAATTGTCAATTTGGGGTCTTTGTTTCATAGAATCATAGAATCATAGAATGGTTTAGATTGGAAGGGACCTTAAAGATCATCGAGTTCCAATCCCCCTGCCATGGGCAGGGACACCTCCCACTAGACCAGGCTGCTCAAAGCCCCATCCAGCCTGGCCTTGAACACTTCCAGGGATGGGACATCCACAACTTCTTTGGGCATACTTCTCCTGTACCTTTGTGTTCTGACAAAAGATGGATAGCCCAGAGCACAGGTAGTGGTATATGGAGATCCTTCACCTTGAGCTCTCCCTCCTTCCAACACCAGATGCTAGTCACTAGTGGCCAAGGATTGCTAGTCCAGAAAGACCACCTTGTGATCTGTAAAAGATTAGTTGGGTGGTTTCAGCCCAGAGTCCACACAAAAAATGCTAGTCCCCCATATCTGATGCTAGCCACAAACCCCACCAAGATTTTCGTCTGTGAAGCCAAGAATTTGCCATGGCATTACAACGTATTTTCTGCCCACTTCCAGATCAGTTTTGAGACAAGGCAACATATGGAAGCTTACTTGGTTGCAGCATCCTCTGCCTGCTTTGTGAATCCCTGCCAACTGACTGGGATTGCATGTCTATCACTAGCTCTAAAATTCACATAACACCAAATGTATATTGTGCATTTCGCCTACTCCAGAGCTGGAGCCTCCAACTTTCAGAAGAACAAATATCAAACTGCCTTTTCCATGCAGAGCAAACAGCCATTTTTTCTTATATAGCCTTCAAATGCCATGACTGTATCTCACTTGCATTTCATTAAGACATCACAGAATCATAGAATCATTTAGGTTCATCTTTGATGCATTGCTAACACACCAATTCAATGAAATATTTAGATGAAATGACCTCGTGTTGGCTAGCAGAAGCCAGACACAGTGCAGAAGTAGGAATTGGAAGTGCTCAGACTATTTGCAGTGCCTCCAGATTAGAGATGTGAGGCAGTAGTTACATTTCTCAAAATAAAAGACTCTCCATTCAACCTCAGTTATTACAATACAACCCCTGAAGATACTGTTTAAAGCAAGGGCAAATATCAAGGAAGTGACAAAATGAGCATCTCTGAAAAGAAACATGTACTCTTAGTCTTTTACATTACCTTAAATGAAATAATTTGAGCTCTCTA
The DNA here is from genome assembly GCF_001431845.1 of Calidris pugnax. Taxonomy (NCBI): domain Eukaryota; kingdom Metazoa; phylum Chordata; class Aves; order Charadriiformes; family Scolopacidae; genus Calidris; species Calidris pugnax. Next base: position 21,761,228 of record NW_015094506.1, on the reverse strand, counting down.
GCCTGTATGTCTGTCTTTATTAATTCATGTGGTCATTCTGAATTTCCCCTCATTGCTTTTCAGAAATACCTTAATGATGAGTAATAGAAGTCCTCCATACCTGTTACCAGTTATTATTACCTATAGGAGTGCCTAGAGATCCTGCATGAGATCAAGAACTACCGTGGAAAAAGGTGCTGTATACAAAAGCAGTAAAATACAATTCCCATGGTGGTTGGCACAAGAGAAATCACCTCGTTAGCTCCATTCAATTGTACTAGTATTTCCAACTGAAATATACATGTATTGCTTTTCTGTATTAATTTCTGTGTAATGAAGAAGAAAAAATATAGTATTGCATTCCTTCACTGTTCCTTGTGTATTGCCTTTCTGCCTTTTTACTCCAGGTATTCACTTATCTCTGACTCAGTAAGAAATACTTCTTCAGGCCAGGTTGAGAGATAATGATTGCGTGGTAAGTGAATTAGAAAAAGAGATATGTCATTATGTGCATAAAGGCCTTCTTGAACTGGGACTTTATGAGTTAATGGCCTGACTGGCAGGAGCACTGAATATTGCTTAAGGTCTGTTGTGTAAGGGAAAGATTTACAGAGAGCAGAGACTTGCCAGACACTGCGATTCCTGATAGCACACTGCAGAGGGATGAGTGTCCTCGTATATAAAGACTTCTGACAGCGTGGACACTTTCCTGGCTTTGGAGAGGGAAAAGGCCATGTAATTAATAGAGAAAAATATAGCAACGCCTGATCAGCCAGCACTACCGCAGTGCTTCAGATTTGGTGGCTGACACGGCAAATTCCCTCCCCTGCATCCTCAGGCCCGAGTGCCCTCTGGTAGCACGCTGACCTGGCAGGAGCTGCTGTTCAGACGTGTTGCTAAACTACCACTGTCCTCATTTCTTACAAAAAATAGGAGGAAGAAGGAAAATACAATATCATATAATATGTAAAGAAAAAGTCTTTCAGGGGAAGGGAGGGGAGGCAGGGCTGCAGCAGTTGGCAGGCGCACCCCAGCGCCCGACTGCTGCTCTCATCCCACCCAGCTGCACCAGGCACTGCCACCATCCCAGTTTGAGAGGAGAAATAAGCCCTGGTCCCCGCCTGCTCTGAACATGACAGAAAACTTATGTACATCTAAAACCGTATGTGCTTTAGGAAGATATTTAGTGTAGGGTCTAAGCTTTAAAGCAGTTGGAAAATCTATGTTAAATCTCAGCACAGGATTTTTTTTTTTCTTTTTGGCCTGCAGGCATTTCTAATAGTGGAACATCACTTTCCTGCCAAGATAAATTCTACCTCTTGCTTTTATTTTCCCATGCCACTTCCTGTGCCAATCAGCATTTCAATTCTCCTGCAAATCCTGCTAGAAATGCACCTCTTCAGCTTCTCTTTTAATCACTGATTTCTTCCCTAGCGCCGTAGTCTACAGTACATCGATTGCAACCTTCACCTTAAATGTTAACCTTGGTCTCCTGTTGATAAAGTCACACTGCTAAATAATGGGTGCTGCTAAATAAGGAGAGAGAAATATTTCCTCAAAGTATTTCTGTTTCTGTGCGCTGACACCATGTGGCTGATCATTCAGACGAGCTAACAGATTACTCCTTTACACCTTATACTGTACTTTATTGCACTCCCTTTTCTTATTATTTTATAAGGAATTAGTATGGTGGAGGTTCAAATGCACGTTTGAACAGGGTAATTCACAAAAGGAGAGAAGCAACTATATCCATAAAGGATTCCAAATTAAGGATCTCTTTGTGGCTCCTTTAATTCTGTGACCATAAATGCTTCTTGCAATCAGCTAGGAGGCTTCAGTGAAGAGCAGCTCACAGAGATTTTTCCACCAGGACTGAGCACACCACCAGTATCATGTTTCAATAGAACAGCTGGTGCTTAAAAGGCTGGTAATTACAATTTTATTCAAAAAATCAGAACTGGTGCAGCTAAGAAGATCATTGATTCAGATGGGTGACCTTGAAAAGCAGATTGCAATGAACTTGTTGAACTTCTGAAAAAGTAAAAAAATTAAATAAAAATAGACCTCTTTACAACATTTCTGGTACTTTCTGGTAACAAGCCACAATCTTCAATTTCCCCCCCAAATACTGTCATTATGAAAATTGACTGAAAAAAACCCACCAAACTCTGAAAAGCCTCATTATTTTACTATTCCTTCCAAGGGTAAGGATGACATTCTAAATACTGCGCTTCTCTGTAATTAAAAGCTCTGTAAAATTTTAGGTTTGAAACATCATGCTGATGGCGTATTTTATAGAAATAAGAACACAAAAAGAGCTGTCATGGTTTGGGAGATGGACAGCCAGTCCACCTAGCTCAGTAACCCATCTCGGAAAGTGGCGATAAGCTGCTGCCCAAGGAAGAATATGAAATTATAGCAAACCTATAGTAATATTTCCTCTTAACATTTCCCAGCCTCCAAGTGTTTGGGGTTCAGACCCAAAACATCAGTGCATTTCCCTTTCATCATTAAACCTTCATTAACCTACAATGTCTGGAGCATTCTGCAGCAGAGTTGTACAGCTTAGCTATACACTGTCTGAAACACAAGATCACTGGATAATTCAGGCTGGAAGGGAGCTCGGGGGGTCTCCAGACCAACTTCCTGCTCAAAGCAGGGTCAGATCAAGTTGCTCAAGGCTTTATCCAGTTGGCTATTGAAAACCTTCATGGGTAGAGACTGCACAACCTCCTTGTTCCAACATTTCATTAGTCCCACCAGGAACATATATTCCTTTATATCCAGTCAGGTCTGTCACTTCAGCTCTTTATCACTTCATGGCCATTGTCCTTTGTTCTCACAGAATCACAGAATGATATGGGATTGGAAGGAACCTCTGGAGACCATCTAGTCCAACTCCCCCTGCTAAAGCAGGTCCACCTAGAGCAGGTTGCACAGGAACATGTCCAGGCTGGTTTTGAATGTCTCCAGAGATGGAGACTCCGCCACCTCTCTGGGCAGCCTAGTCCACTGCTCTGCCACCCTCAAAGTGAAGAAGTTCCTCCTCATGTTTAGATGGAACTCCTTATGTTCAGGTTTGTGCCCATTTCCTCTTCCCGTCACTGGGCACCACTGAGAAAAGACTGGCCCCTTCCCTTGACACCCACCCTTTAAGCATTTATAGATGTTGATCAGATCCCCCCTCAGTCTTCTTTTCTCCAGACTAAAAAGACTCAAGTCCCTCAGTCCTTCCTTGTAAGAGAGATGCTCCAGGCCCCTAATCATCTTTGTAGTCCTCTGCTGTACCCTCTCCAGCAGGTCCCTGTCCTTCTTGGAACAGTGAGCCCAGTTCTCCTGCCATGCAGTGCCAGGAAGAGCCCAGTTCCAGCTTCTGAGTAACTTAACCAGCAGGCACTGGTACTGGTTGATAAGTACTAGTTATTTAGTACTAGTTAGGTTTCCCCCAGATCTATCCCTTTCCCAGGCTGAAGACACCCTTGGTCCCTCAGTATCTCATTTAAGGGCAAGTACCCCAGCTCTGACCATGATGGTGGCCCTCTGCTGAACTCACTCCAGTTTATCGATGTCTTCTTGTACAGGGCCCAAAACTGGACATGACATTCCAACGGTGCTCTAGTGAGTGCTGAGTGAAGGGGGATAACCCCTTGGCCATGGTGCTCCTACTGACACAGCTGAGCATGCTCTTGGCCTTCCCCACCGTGCATGGCATGTAGCTGACCCACGCTTTAGCCTGCAGCCCCGCAGCCTTTCCCACAGAGCTGCTCCCCAGCCCCTCAGTACCCCCACACTCATCCAGCTGTTAACCCAGGGCTCTCGCATCCACAATTTCCACAGCAGCATCAGGCTACTCTCTCTTTCCTTCTCTCTCCCAAATAACTCCTTCTATTCTGTTGGCTTGTTCTGAGTTTTTAGCTAATAGTTGCCTAAACCCACATATATTATAGCTCCTAGATCTGACTCCTGAGTTAGAAACTCCCACTGTTTCATTTCTGAAATTAAGACTGATTTCCTCACATACCTGGACTTACTGAATTGTACCTGTTATTTTAATGTCCAGTTACTGAATTTTGTAAAAACAGTCACACAAGAAATAAACCAAAATACATTTGCAAAGTGTGTATTGGATTCATGCTGTTTATATTTCTAGAGATAAAGTAGATAAACCTCTTTGTAAGGCTTTTTGATATTCTGTAGTAACCACAGCCCCCAGTTCTGAGTGGATTTACAGAGATGACACACTGCTTTTTATCATAGTGATCAGCTTCGTGATGCTGCTGAATTCATCTGGTGTTGCCTCTGTAATGTACCTACTCATCTCTTACTTTCTGCTTGGATTGCAGATACATGCGCTGCTAATATAGATGGCATGAAGCTTCTTCATGTTCTGGCATTTAAGTATTTTCAGACTGCTGAGATGTCACTTGTCATACATTTGCTTAACATACAGCATCCTGAAGGGCTGCCAAAATACGTACAAACATTATAAAAAAGAAATCCAGAGGAAATATTACTTCAATTAAGGCAATTTTTCATGTTCGTGCTCCAAATATTTAAAAGGGGGAAACTGAAAGTTGAAACTAAAAATGAAACAAAACCAGAGGACTCAGTCATGTACCATAAAGTCTAACTACTGTGAAATAGCCAATGGGCTACTGCTCATCCCAACACACTGTGTGGCTGTAACATCTTAAAATCAGTTCCCATGCCAGATAACAGTGGTGCAGAAATAAACTTTTCTCTTATGTTTGTTTTTCAGTAGGAAGGAATAAATATTATAAGGGAGAAAGGGGCATGCTCTCAGCATAGACTTGGGCATCTTTGTTCATGTTGATGGAGATGCAGCTCTTTGCTGCAGCCGAAGGTCTCGACCCAGATGATCTGATTTGCAAGACTCTAGAAGTGGTGCCACGGCATTTTAGTTTCAGCCCTTGGTGTGCAGGCTGACACTGTTACATGGCTCTCAAGACACTGGGTTTTCTGCAGTCTTCCTGCTGTATGACATTTCCAGATGTCCCATCTCCAGCAATGCCCACTGGCTTGACTAGCAGCATGTGATGATGCTCTACATGATGAGTAATTACTGAGCTCTGCTGCAATCCCACCTCCTGTCCCCTATTTAAATGCATATGCACTACCCAGGCAAATTGTGGCAAATTGGTACAATTAGTCTGTGCATCAAGAAAACACTGTTCTAATGGGGAATATCAATGAATGGATCTTGCCAGGTTTTATTGATACCTGAGTTACACCTGTGTGCATTATGCAAATGTAAACACATATACATATATACGTATATACATATACATGCTTTTTAACATGTTGTATAACTTTTCTTCGAAGCTGTTGGTGCTGGAAGGCTAGATAATCATTCCACGCTGGCCATCAAGCCACTACACGGTTATCATGCTAATCAAAGCCTGCTTTGAAATGCTGTTTAGTTTCATTACCATCACAAAGGAGCAGCTAAAGGACATCTAAGGCAGGCTGGGGGGGAAGTGAATGCTCTGAGACACTATAATCTATTTGAACAGCCATGTTTATTGGAAACAGGAGGGGAAATTGTTTAGCATAAGCTGGTATCAATCACTGAATGCTTTCTGTTCCTTGGTATTAATGCGCAGGCAGCCGGGCAGGGAAGAATGAGCTCTGTGGAAAGACAGACATCTCCCCACTGAAGGGGGAAAGGATAGTTAGCCCCCACACATACCAGACTCCTGCAATTTATCATAAAGACTAATTTTTTTCCCAGACTAGGACAGAGAAGTCATAACATCTCAACGCCCGAATGACCCTTTGTTATTTTGAGAAGTTTTGTGCCTTTTTTGTATATGCAGATTGAATTGGGCTTTGGGGGCAAGGATCTCCTTTAGAAAGGACCCTCCATCCAGTAGAGGCAGAGACTCTATTATAATATAAATAAGTAAAATTGCCTGGGTAACCATGATTTCTAGCCTTTGTGTAGGTGTAAATGTTTTAACTGTCTTATTGCATGGTTGTCGCTTCTTTTTTTTATTAAAGAATCCCCCCTTTCTCTTTAAAACAAACTTGTCTGAATGATTTGCTGGATTTATCTGCTTTGACTTTGGGTTAGCAAATTAAAAGTGAGCACTGATTTCAGAGGAATTAAATCAAGTGTCCTCAGTTATCATTCTGCAATAGATCATAGATGTGGAGGCCACAACCTCTTCTGGTGCTGTAAAACTGCTGGTGAGAACAATGTAGGCAATGATCTATAGGACTTTGATGCAACAAGTATAGCCATACAAAAGCTTTCCCAGGCTCCCTGATTTTGGCTTGAAAGCTCATTATGGAGCCACAGTTGTGTATATTCATGATAGATGCTGCAGGATGTTTTTCATTACACATACACTTAAACTGTAAAGCAAACAAGAGTTTCCTGTTATGTCAGTTAGATCGAAAAAGTACTTACACATGCAAATAAATCTAAAAAAATACCACAGCCTCAAAACTGATCCTCTCTGCTTTCCTATTAAAAATATCAGTGTACTTATTCACAATGAAGCAAAATTCATGCTCAGGGTTGGATGTTTGAAAGAAAAAGCAGGCATGTTTTCTGCTGAGTTGTGAAATATTGCAAACCATACCTGCCAGGCCATAGTCACATCACATCTCATAAGCTAAATGAGCTTTGATTAGGTCAATACTTGGTTGGAAAGGCATAGAAGGTGCGTCAGAAAGGAAACATTCATCAGTAGATAGCAGACTCCCTTTTGTATGAGCCTTAAACCAGTATTTGAAAGGGCACTATGCCACTGCAAGTCTTCAGGTTGACATAGACAGCTAAGATCTACATGGCTTTTTAGAGGCATTAAAACTGTCATGACTACACTCTGTTACCTGCCCATCTTAAAGGGGTCTATAAATCTGGGTCCTTACCTCAGGTTTTTTCTTTCCTAGTATTACTATACAAACTGGTACCAAATTTCATTGAGATACCTAGATTTCAATCATAAATGTACTGAGTTTTCTATGCAGTTTTGGGTGGGATGGCTGACTGTAAAACAGGACGATAGCAAGCTTACACGGGAGAAGTGACCTTGCATCACTGCAATGTAAACAAGGCAAAAAATACAACAGACTATTGTATCCAAATACTACAAATCAAGCCTCAAGGCCTGAGGGAGGTGTCTTCTCTTTCCCAGGCATGCTCCTTCTTTTTGGTTATCTGGCACCATTTTCAAGTCTTTTTTCTGATGCATATCAGAAGAGCCAAAGGAAGTTGATAATTATTCTTATAAAACTGGTAGTGCCTGTACGTATTCTTGTCCCATACATAAATGGACCGATACATTTCAAGCTCAAAGGGCTGCCAAAAAAGTGAGACATTCTAGTTCCTGCTGAGTCCATGATCAGAGAGATATTCAAACACTTGCCCTGAACTTCTCATTCAGGATGAACTCTTTGTAGTAATCATAAAATCTTTTCCTTCTTTCAGATATGAACTGATTGACGAGGGTTCTGCATTTGCTGGTGTAGTGACTGTTCTTGAAATGGCAATATTATTTTTGGAACACAGAAACTATGTTCCTGCAGACAGATAATTAAAGTTTCTACTCAAAAAAAAAAAAAAAGCATAGAAAACCTCCACAGATCTCAGTCACCACTGGGTTTCTCTGACTAAGAAATATAATTTATGCTAACTCATGACACTTGGTCTATTTTCTAGTAAGAAGAGGAGGCAGCATATGGACAGGTCACTCAACACACAGCGATGAGCAGTGAAATCAGGTTTTGATTTTAGGAAACACCTGATACACTGTGTGCCATTCAGGTAACTGTCTACTGCACAGGTATGACTTTATGTTTAATACAAAGATAGACTGGAGAAACAAAGACTTTAAAATGGCCACCTCAGCTGGAACAATATAATGAAGTTTCATTTGGTGCAGTTTTGCATCTATTTATAGGGCCTCATCGCTCTCACAACCAAGGAGTCGAATGGGCTGGAAACAAGTTGCCATCACTTTCAATCATCTGCGAATGGTAAACAGTTCCAATTATAAATTCTTTGCCACTAAATTGTCTGCTGCTAACTGCTCTTTTGCATGTAATTATCAGTGAGGATTTAATAAGTATGGAAATACTATTACATGCCAAAAAGTAAAAATAAGTTGAGAAAAAGCAGACTTAAAGAATGTCTGGCAGACAAACTCTTTAATTAATCCTGGAACACCATATTGGCTGATGTCTCTCTCAGTGAACATCTCTGGCAGAGAAATGGGTTTTTATAATATTTCAAGCAAAACGAGTAATACATTTGCTTCTACAGCTAGAAAGGTTTTGGCCTTTGCCTCCAGGTTATGAATTTGAAAGGAACACCAATATAGGTGAGAACAAGACTGAACATGTCAAGGGAAACATAGAAAATCTTAACATATCTTAAGAATAGTAACTCCCAATAAAGTACCAATTTAGATGAGGGATATGCAAAACCCAGGAGGGGTTTTGAACTGTCACTAGGCTTTTAGGTGTAGCTCTACCTACCGCTCTTTAAGAGATCCGTCTCTTAAACAACCACATGGTTTATGCTGCAGGTAAAACATGGGAGACGGAAGGAAGAAACTGAATTATCCTCTCAAGGATTTTCCTCATTTCTGATTTGGAAGAAAGGATTAAGATGGACAAACAACTTCGCAGCGAGACATTCTGCCTACTATCAAATGGCAATAGAATTTGAAATATCCTTGAAACGCCCCACCTGTGGTCATAGCCATTAGATAATATTGATCAGAATATAATCAGACTCAGCAGATAATAAACCTATACACAGACATACTAAGGGTCCCAAATCTAGATCCTGTGTAGTTAATAGCTAAATACTGTTTGCCACTGTGAGAGAAAAATCCCAGTTCACGTATTCCCCTAAGATATCAAAGAAAATGAAGTGGAAGGAAGACTTGGTATTTCGCTGAATTGATTTTCACTACATTTCTCTAAAGGAAAAACATCTAGATTTAGGGCTGTTAAGCAGGTTAATGACCTGTTGCACAAGACTAAAGAATAAATTATTACTGAGAGAGAAGGAGTAGAATGCAAATCCAAAATGTACTTTCCTGAGTGGAAAAAAAAAAAAAGATTTCTGCTTTAACTTCCTTAGCTGCTGGGTTTTTAGCTGTTATTTAGTGATTCTGTGTAGACCTGAAAATGCCTTTCTAATGTTCATGAAGAATATTGAAACAGAAGTGGCCAAGTTTAGCTAAGCAGAAGGCTGCTACTAAAAGCTGTAGGTGGAAAGCGTTACATGCTTTCTTTTGCTATTCCTGGCCCAATTCCTCAATGTAAATCTGTTGCCCAAAGGGGAACAACCTACAGAACTAGCAAGAATTCTGTTCTTGCTGCCTGCTCCAGACTATACTATTTCTTTCTCCAAGAATTAGGAGGGTGACAATTATGGCAAGACATTTTGTATATGACATAATACCTCTTTACTCAGAACTCTGAGACCAATTCACCAAGAGCAGATGTGGCAACAGAATTTGATCACTTTTGGATTCACTTATTTTGGATTTGAATTGCTACCCCCGGTACAAAAGAGGCCATGCCCCATCCTGAGCACACTGAGCCTTCTAGATCTTCATACTGGGTTGTGTCAGAAAGAGACAACACACTTCAGTACCTTTGTATTTGGCCAAAGGAACTCTGAAGACATTCTGGTACACTCTATTTATGTTAGCAAGATCTTTTTGACATAGTTTTTTAGACACAGGTTTGCTTACTACCATGAGAGAACGACGGTCTCAGTCTGGGAGCTGTTGTTATAACTCATGTATGAAATTAAAGTGAAATTTCCAGACTTCTCCATTTTTGTGGGTTCATTATGAATTCCTTTGAAGTTTCATTATTGAAGCTCTAAAATGAAGATAACACTGCCAGGATGGATTCAATGTCTATTTTCCCTGAAAGATTTCTGAATTCCATTCATGACTGATTTTGTGATAAGGTAACTCTCTGAAAGGCATAGCTTTAGGTTTCAGATCTTTTTTGTATGCTTTCTAAACTAGAACAGGAGAAGAACAAACCCTGGCTGATTGGATGGCCTTAGCAGCATATTTCTTCAGGACTTCTGCATCAGAGCAAATTAGATCATCCTGCAGTGATGTGATATATAATTCCTGTATTTTCTGTGCCATCAGCTCCTTGGGTTTGGTTTGAAGGGATAAGAATTAAGCTGCAGCATTTGAGTGAAATTGTTTTTATTATTGGAATCACAAGATTTTTTTATGGGCAGGAGAAAAACTATGACAACTGGCACACGGTGTGACTCAGCCTTACGTATTGGGAATCATAATTCTGTCAGCACCAATTGGACATGAAGCACATCCATTGCTTTGAGTCTTTATTTTTATGTAGCCCTACTAGCAAAAAGAAACCATTTTCTGTTTGCAATTTAGTGCACACTGGTTTTATTATTTCCTTTAACTCTTCCCCATGTTTAAATCACTGCTTATTAAATAATGTTCCAGCACTTCCTTTTAAGTGAGTCTTGGTGCATCAGTAGAGCACAGCTAACTGAAAGACTGGATCTCCTACTTGAAAATACTCATTGATGGCAAGTAATGAAAAAGTAATGACAGCTGAAACAATAACTGTCTATAAAAATCTGATTTCAGCTGTTGTTAAACTTGTTGATCTTTAGTGAAAAATGAAATATAAACTTTTATGGAATAGGGAATATTACACTCACTGCATCTTCCATCATCGTATTATAGGTTACAATTGCTACGTTTTTCTCCTCCTACTGTAAAAGATGACTCTTTGGGCTGATTGGTCCATTAGCTCTTGATAGCATTGAGTACTTAGTGCAACAGTCATTTCTTTTGCACTTCATCTGCATTCCCTAATCACTGGAAATATCCTGGAAAATCTTCTACCACTTGATGACCCAACCAGAGAGTATTTTTTCGCTGAAGCCCTTTTTTTCTCCCATTCCTAGAAGCACAGTCTTATTCTTTAGGCATTTATATTTAACAAAAATTATGATGGCTCTTAAGAAGAGATATGTGAATTATGGTAATTTTAAATTTTAAATCTCTTGCATTAGATTTTCATGGGCACCATTGGTAAACAAAACAGATATGCATGAGATAGAAAGCAAGTTTGGTACAGTTGAAAGTAACTCTGAACGTATACAAAGACAGCAAAGTCTAACAACATATAAAATGAAACTACTAGCTTCCATTTTGAATCATCACCTGATTCTATTTACATAGACATTTTACTCCCTGACAAGAAAAAGGATGAAAAGCTGGGGCTTACTTGACTCGATATGCCACCAACCGTATGTGCCAAAAGAGACACAGCTTGAGTAAATGATCTTGTCAAAACAGAAAATATCACTAAGGAGGCAACACTGAGGGACTGAGAGACTCAAATCAGTTTGTTCAAAGCAGAGGCATATATTCAGCCATTACTCCTTTGCCTTTTTGTCAAGGGCTCTAATTAGTCAGCTTGTCCGTACTAAAACACTGTAAATGTAGATAATTCTGTAGCGTACTAATTTTGAATGTTACTGCGCTTGTCTATAAAGGAATTACTCTAGAGTAAGGCCCATACAAAGTTAAAGAACTATAGCTGTCATCAAATAACTTTCTTAGAGGAATATTATTTTACATTAAGAATACCCACATTATAAGCTTTCTGCAAATATCCTAAAAGACACATGTTTGGGAACACCTCCACGTACAAACCCTATTTTTCAGAAGTAGCCACTGTTCTCACTTTCTTATTGCTTCTATGCTATATTCTACACACATCAAGAAGGATGCTGAATTGGTGCTCGACATAAAGATTACTTTAACAGCAATGCCACTAAAAGGGGTGAGGGTGGCAGGGAGTAAAGTACTTAAGAGATGACAGTGAAAGAATAAAGTATTTAACAATCTATAACTTCTTGAGATACCTAAGTGGTTTTTGGATGAATATAGAATTACTTCTGTGACTGAAGTATTAGTAATACAGATACATTATTGTAGAGAAATTTAGGGAAAAAAATGCCTTTTTTTTCCTTTTTCCTGCTATAAAACTTAAAGCCTCAGTGTTTTCACTGGCTCAAAAAAATTATTTTATGATCAAGAGCCACAGTAAAGCTCAAAATGAAGGGAAAGAATTCCTAACTTGGTAGCCCTAGCTGCAGAAATAAACAAAAAATGTCATCTGATAACATATGTGACCCCAAGTGGCAGTTTCTTTTCAACAGATGTAGTTTAATCTTTGAGCAGCAGGTGCAAAAGTTATCTCGAGGCAGAAGCTACAAACAGAGCAATTTTACAGGAGACGTTTCACTTGGTGGGAAATGTAGGAATAATTGCAACATGCAGATCACACATGACCCAAGACTTTATCTTGAAATACATATACATACATACGTATATATTTCTATCCCTCTCCCCCAGATTAGAACATGATTGAGCATAATATTTGTTCCTTTGGTCAGCATTTAGCAATTGATGTGAAAATGGATTTTCATTCCATTCAGTTTCTAAGCTCTCAAAGGAACACATTTGTTCTGAATTACCTATCTGGACATCCAGGTGGTTTCTAATAAAAGAGAATCAAATGGATTTAATGTCGCATTCGATCAGTTCCCGTGGTTCTGGAAATATATTAACCATCCCAGGCTTTGCTTGGTTTTGTGTCAGTTAGGGTTTTATCCTGCCAGATGTTGAAAATGGCATTTAAGTTGTACAGTGCTAACTTGAGATAAGAACTTTGACAAACTGGACCCTCATTAGGAAATTGAAAAATGGTTCTTTTTCCTGACCTCTGAAGCATGTAAAACAAATACATTAATTAAAGAAAGATCTGAGCTTCAGACCTTATACAGTGAACAGTGATATTTTCTTCCTGCTTGATACACCTGCAATACACAATAACATCTTTCTCTGCAAAGTACATAAGCACATGCTTAATGTGAAGCCATAAGAACACTCTGATTGGTTTAAAATTAAGCAATGTGCTTAAGTGCTTTGTTGTATTTAAGCCAGACTTGAATCAACCAAGATGGCTCACACAACCCAACCACGTTCCACAATTCACTGTTCTCCCAGAAATCTGAAATACCATGGACCACCGCCAACCTCCTTTGCCTGCCCTGCAGGTACTGCACTGCTGCACTTCTAGATGAGTCACCTCAAGGAAATGTAATTTTGGAGTTGGCTTCTTGAAACAAAACCTCTTTACATCAGTTTGTGGACAAACAGTTCTGAACAGAAAGAAATGACTCCCATAGGTATTCCTGCCCTTCTAGTAATGTTCTGGTCCTGAATGCTGACTAAAATGGGATATTTCCATTGCAATAAAATAGCTATATTTACAAGCTGACCTTGAAGCATGTTACAAACTATTCCTCCAAGATGGTATCACAGCTTCTCAGCTAGATGCCTCAGACTATACACTGCCAAAGGATAATGAAAACTCTCTTTCAGCCTCAGCTGCTGATGCTGTGTAAATTTAACATAATACAGCTCTCACGCTGTTCTTGGCCTTTGCTGGGTTCCCAGAATGACCCTGTTAACACCACACAGAGAAGCAGAGCAGATGAGAGAGCAACGAATGGAAGCAACACAAGAAAAAGACCCGAGAGCAATAAGCCTCTGTGGTTTATTCACAACGGCAAACGTGGAAGGGAAAACATCCTGTATCTCAAAAGGACAACAACCTCGGCCACGCGCAAGGCTGGCAGATTACAGTAGGTGCTTCTCCAAGTGTTCCGCTGCTCCTTGGCAGCACAGGGGAGGGAGTCTCAAGGGAGAGTGGAGGGACACCAGCTCCTGCTCTGACAGTGATTCTGTCTGGGCAGCACACTTTGATGACCTCCTGGTGGAGGATAAGGCTGCAGAACCGCATCTGCCTTCTGTCCGTGCCCATCGCAGCTGCAGACAGTGCCACTATTCACAGCAGGACAAACTGGCTGCAAAATGCCACCAGATCAGCTTTTTCACACTGAGTATGCGCTGGCATAAACGACCACACCAGGTACAAGAAAACAAAGAAACAAGCTCACTTCTTTCTATATTTAGAGAAAACACTGCCTCCAGACACACTGTTAAAGATGAACTCTGAGGATATTCTTACAAATCGTTGAGAGACAAAATCATCTTTATCTTGTGATATGTGAGCAGACAATTGTCTCTCTGTATCTCATCCTTCCAAATGACATTGCTTCTACAATATATCTGTTCCAGGCTCTCTGAAGCACTGGCTAGTAATGCAAAAATCTTATAAAAACGACTAATTTTGGCCTCTACAAGATGATAACAGAACAAAGCCCTGATGTGGTACCATTATAGCTGAATAGAGAGATAAAATTATGCCTTTAAAGTGGCAGTACCACAAAAGTGGTAAAAAAACTAAAAATCAAATAGGTCACCTTGACTGTGACAGGCAGAAGAAGTTGTTTCTAAGGTAAGTAATAGGACTCAACATTTCAATGCATTAAAAGACTGAGAAGTTTTGGAGAACTACTTCTGTTTTGGAAATGACGTTCCTCTGTATCAGACTGTAGCGGCGTGGGTTGACTTTTCTGATAGAAGATACTAAAAAATGCCAGCTCTCTCAGTGAGAACTACTGGCATCATTAACCTCCTGAGAGATAATGAAACAACAGGAGGCATTTCTTAAGATTGTTTTGAAATTTAAACATAATCTTTTCAACATATGCTTTTCTTACTGGCATGTAATGATTTAAAAAGCATAACTAATTGCAGATGCTGTCTTTTAAGAGCCTCTTCCCACTTGAGTAATGCAGATGAGATATATGGGATTCTTGGCTGGTAATTTTGCTTCTTTTGATACTTTGTTTTGTATTTGCCATTCATATACATAAATTCACAAACGAGCCGCCAATACTTGGCAGTCCCACTCAATTTTATACATATTCATTATGAAGAGAAATTATACATATCCAGAGGGTTTAAAAATTCTAATGGTGGCTCTGACAAGTTCAAACATACATTGTCTTGTGTATCACTTAAATTTAGACTATACCCTGCTATTATAATACATGGCTACTAATTCTGGAATGATATGAATAACCTGATAATACATATTTAAACAACTTTCACACCTATGACTGTGTTAACTAATTTTAGCACACAAACATGTAGTTAATGAATTATATCAAAAAGCAAAATCATGTTGAAAGACACTGGAGACCAAGTTCAATAGGTTACGATAAGAATATTTGCAATTAAAATTAATTCTTGTTTCTGTTCAAGTGGTTGTTGACACCCACAAAGCCCTTCATGCAGAGCTGAAGAAACTGGTCATCGCTTCTTCTTCGGTACCACCACCTGTGTGCAGGACACCCAAAAAATGGAAAGATCCTGTAGATCCCATCCCCTTCAACAGCCCCATCTCCAGGGTTAAGTGGAAATGGTCATGGCACAAATGAGCGAGACTCAGTTAACTAAGTTATCTTAAAATTCTATTGAGGACAAGGAAATATGTAGCCTTCTCATAGGTTAGCAGATTCCTATGTTCTGGGGGTTGCATCTTGACTTCTGTCCTTTTGAAGGTTTCAATTCAAAGCACTCAAAGATTTTGAAGGGAGAAGTGGCAGTTCTGTTGGTGCAAATGGCAAACACAATCTCACAGCAGTTTTCCAGTCCGTTACCATGCTATGCTCTTGTTCTCTTTGCAAAAACAAGCAACACAAGGATACTACAGACAGGCTCTAATCAGTACTTGAACTTAGTACTCCTCTGACAAGATTATGTGGCTAATAACCACTTACTGTGTGTTAAATATTCTTCAGTCCACTATAAAAAATTATCAAAGAACATTTGACTTCATCAAACGTAGAGCTTCTCAGTCCCGGGAGAGCCTCTGATAAAGACCAGCAAGTGTGTGGTCCTGCTCAGGAGGACCTAAATGGTACAGGTATTAAAAGTCAGATCTAGAAACTGCAGTCAGCTACGTAAGGACGCCTGGAGAAGTCTCTCCTGTAGAGCATATGGAAGTCAGGGGATGTTTTTAGATTCTTCTGCTGTGAGAATGCGGATGACAGTGTGTATTGAGTTACTACTACAAATTTATTTCTCAAATAGCAAATTTAAAAGAAAAGAACACATCATATATTAAGCGCTTTAGCATGTGAGTTCAAGACAAGTACAGACCTTCAGTAAAACGTTCACGGAGTACAAAAAAGATCGAAACATGAGTCAGTTTGTGGCAGCCACCAGAGACACATCTTGACAGGCAGTGGACCATGCTCGCTGCTCAAGTGCTGTAGGCTGGCAACGGGCATCATCTGCTCCAAAAGGAGTCCCTGAGTCACTTTACCTTGAACGATCCCGTGGATGGCTCAGTTTCGCTTCAATAAATCAGACCCTGCAAAGTTACACTCTACATTTCCATAGATTCATTCATTCCAGTTTAGTTTTAGCCTCCCTGTTCACCTTGATTCATGGGAGAAGAATTATATTTGTATTTTTCATCTTTGCTGTTACTGACAGTCTCATAAACGAGGGAGACAGACAGCACATTCTATTGGCCTGAAACGAAACACTCTTAAGCAAGAAATCAACGAAACAGCAGCACTGCTTTAAAATGCTGTGAAATTAAACAGATTAGCCCTTATGTTCACTTTGACAAGCAGTGACTCATACTGTAATTAGCCAATGTACTAACATAGAAATTTCTAAATTATCAATGCGGTCAAGGCTTTCCTGAAATGTGAGATCCAGAATAAACAAAATCCATGACACAGCTACCTAATAAGCTTAAACAGTCCAAACACTTCAAATAGATTGTATTTTCACAACTTCTGAAACACAAACGGTATTGTTCAATATCAGAAGTTCCAATTAAACAATTGCCTGTAAGTTTACTGGAGACAAGTGCCTCTAGTAGAAGCATTGCTGAGATTGTTATATGAAGAAAGCTGGGTATGCTGACATCAAGGGAAATATAATTGGCTCGGAACAAATTACAGATTTAGAGTCGTGATAAGGAATGAAAATACAAATGGTCAAGCAAAAAGATAAACAACCTGGACTGATTTTCAGAAGAGGTAATGAGGAAGAAAAAAAATCTTCTGTTCGACAAACTGAGTTCATCTGGCATGAAAATAATACAATAATAAAAATCTTTGAATCTAAATTTCTGGCTCATATTTCAAATCAGACTTTATTTGAAAGATTGATTTTATTTTTTATTTTTGGGTGGTTGTGGCATGTATTTGAGAAGTTTTGACCACAGACACTGCAAAAGTCTGTGCAGTGTTTAGGAACCAGAAGGGAGATTTCTTTTAGCAATTTTGCATTTGGGTTGGTTGTTTTTTTTTTTGGCTTTTAATCAAAAGACCGTTACGTTTTTTTCTTCAAGATATTATGTTTCCTGAAACTTAATCTTATGATGAGAGTGCTATTGGAGGTCTGTTCTTTTAGAGAGGCAATTTCAGCCCATTTGACAGTTGCTTCAGTCCATTACTTAACCAGATGTATATATTATTTTCAGCACCATTTTCCTGATCTTTCTCTTTCTCAAGCTGATGGAATCAGACACCCAGTTTGCTTTGCTTTACTTTGCTTTGCAGAAGTGGATTATCTGGGTTAGAAAAGAAAGGCCAGGCGGTTAAAAGCTGTAGGTATTATTTTTTCTTCTTGGTAAGTGTGTAGCAATTCTTCTAAATGAGAACAACAGAACCTTCTATTGTTCAGAAACAGTCCTAAGCGAGAATCAGCACAGTGGCACCAACTGCTTCTGAAAAGACGCTTTGGGATTCTTACTTAACTTGCATACGAGTAATTTTTCAGCTTTAGGAAGAAAGAAAAACTCAAGTAAAACTTTGGCTTATGAGGTGAAAGGCAGCTGATTTATTTAGTTCCAAATGTGCCCTACTTTGGAAATGGCTAAAGAATTTCATCTGCAGGAATTTCATTTGCTAGGGAGTGTTGTCTAACTTTAAAAATAAGGAAAATAGAAAATTAAGGGGGATCCCCCTGCCTCCCCAAAAGCATTGCTCTCATTAAGATTCCAAAGCCAAGTTTTGAGTTCTATGGCTAACTCATCTGCATTTCTTGGAACATAATATTTTATACCATGCAATATGGCATTAACCTTAATGTCTTGTAGCACACATTTACCTGTATGACTAGTGTAGGTTTATGCTGCTTTTTAAATTTGTTTGCTTTAAGTTAAAAGTTGCCAAATGATTCCTTTTTCTTTCTTTCATGCTTAAGCCTAGATCACTTCTTTGACACCGTCTGTGGTTTGTTAATATAATAAGCCAATAAATTTGTAAAGATTTCCTTTCCAGGCATCTTTTTAAAAATTCAAAGTTCAGATGTACAAAGTCAGTCACACATCTAGGTGATAAAGCATGACTGTAATGTTCTCTGGCTCAAATATCTGCTTGCAGTGGTGAGCAGCTTTTGACTTAGAGCAGCAATTTTCCTTTTATTTCCCCAAAACCAGCTGTAAAAAATGATAACCAGCTTTAAACGTGTCATCCTAAAGGATTCCCTTTAAGCTGAGTAAAGCTGTGTGGTACAGCTCTTTCCATGCCGACAGATGAAGATGCAGCACATTCCAGTTGTCCTCTGCCGCTCATGACTCCCATGTGAAGCGAAAGGGCAAACTGGTGAGGGTTCAAATTCTAGTGCTGCAAATGCATCTCTAAACTAACTCTGCTCTTTTTTCATCTTCAGCATTCGGGGAATATATTTGCAAGTGTAAAGCAAGATAAATCCTTTCAGGTTCCAGCATTTAATTAAGCTTTCAGCTATCTTTGTGAATGAACCAAGAGCATCTAATATGCGTGCCTACAGGGAACAGAGCAGGAGTACCACTCCATCTGAGAAGTTTGCTATCAGCTGGAAAAAATCTCTTCTCAATTAGCCTCTCTCTGTGTCTAACTTCCTCTGGAACACTGCATCTACTATAGCTGAATCCCAGTTGTAATAAATGTACTTGAACAGAAAAATACTTTGACTTCCTCCATGATGGCCTGTAATTCTGGCAGTAATAGGAAATCAGGTTTAAGCAGTGGCAGGCTAAGCTGGCTGAGGGATAGAAACCAGCATGGGAAGGATGATGGTAAATGATTTAGAAACAATTTTTAAAGTGTTCAAGGTTGTATAGCAGACCATCGCAGAATTGTTCTGTAATTGTATTTTTTTCCCTCTCACATACTCTCTTATAATAAGTGAATGTTTGTAGGATTTCCAAAATGGGAAATAGCTTGCTTTAGCATCTAACTGGAAATGGTAAGGACTTAAAAAGTTAAATCCCAACTGGAGTGCATCTGCTTACAGGAACCACTGGCAATGCTTTAGTCCACAACAGCAATCAACATAAAGACCTTTCCTACCACAGAGAATTTTCTATCATCTGGTTGGTTTAACGTGCTCATCCAATAGAATGCATCACGGTAAACATGTGGGCAGAATATTTTTGGAACAGATGGCCTGTTACCACCCCATAACCACCTAATCCCCATTTAGTACCAAAGTCATGAATGTAAAGAAAGACCAGGTCTTTTCCCACTGTAGGTGAGAACTGATAGTGTGACAATGATGTCTCAGAAACAAATTGTTCCTGGGAACTGTAAGATCGCTCAAAAGTCAGAGTCACCGAAATGATTTAGAATAGCCCTAATGTTCACATAGCAAAATATGAATCAATGTGCCAACTGTCAAACATTTGTCCTTCAACTTTGTATATGTCAGTACTTCAAACAGGAACTACACAGTTTTTCTGTGTGGTGTATAATATCACCACAATTCAGACATCATAAACCATTTTCAGCTGTCATAACCAAGTCAAGACTGAGTCTATCTTCATCTGTATTGTTCCAGCTAGGTTCCTTGACTATCCAACACAAGTATTCAAGAAAAATGAAGAACTTCTCTCTCCAAAGGTAATCTCTAAATTAACCATTCCCAAATCAAAGGGGCAAACGGTCTATTTGAAAAATCAGTCAGCATGGGGCCAGCTCTCCTTCTGAGTGCTTCCCCTCACTGTAGTTCCTCTACCTGTACTGACGTTTCAAAATTTCTCCTTGAGACACTCAAGCCCTGCTCCCCCCGACTACTCCCATCTTCTTTCTCCATCCCTACCTCACACCCCACCGCAATGCCACATCCAACACCATGCTGCCCACCACCTTCTTACCTCATCCATCCTTTTGCTGTGCAGTACTAACCTACCACTGAGCTGCTCTGGGGAACGAGAACAGTACAGATCAAGCTCTCTCTCCAACACAGCAGACAAAGAATTAACGGCACGGGTATCTTCCAAAACAGCTGCTTGTACACTGTGGTTGGGTGGCAGGCCATGGCAGTGACACATGATGTCTCTCCACACGCTAAGGAAAGAGCACATGCTTTCCATCAGCTGCTGTGCAAGGCTGCCTGCAAGCTGCATGTAATAAATGCCAATTTTAAAGAAATGTTCTTTTTTTCTTTTTTAATATACATAAAGGGATCAAAAAGCACTTCTTCGGGAGTTTTGCTGTGCATACGTGTAACTGAACTGAGAAGGATTATGGCTATTTAATGATCTCATATTTTAACATGAACCTTAAAGAGGTTTTAACATGTGGAGATATTTCCCCAGTTCTCCTACAGCTCCGCATCGTCAACCCATGCATGAGCACACCATGAGTTAGGCCCAGAAAAATAATGAAACTGACACAAACATTAATAAAAATAAAACCTCTAAAAGGTGCCCTTTGGCACCCAAGACATCTGAAAGCACTCGCATCACATTTTCAAGCTGCTTTCTGCAAACCATGTCCTACAGAAGCGTGCCTTTATTTACCAAGAAAATGACTTTTCCTGCCACCACTTTTTGACTTCCACCAGATGCCTCCTTCCAGAGCGTGCTCAGCTACAGCGGGAGCCATTGCACGCCCACGGGAGGGCCTGGAAGAGGCGCTGCAGCCTCCACACCGCCGGGAGAGGCCGTGGGCTTGTAACGGCCACAGAACACAAAGCAACGTGCCCGGTGCCCCACGCAGGGCACCGACGGGCGCTGAGAGCGTCAGTGAACCCGTTTGCTGCGGAGAGCAAGAAGTTTATGTACAGGACGGCCTTTCAGCCGGCTGTTCCCCTCCTGAGGCACACCAACCACCGCCCCCCCTCAGCGCCCGCCGCTCCAGCCTGGCAGCAGAACGAGGCTCCACATCCCAGGGGGCAACGCGCCGCCAAAGCCCTGTCTCTCGCCCGAACTACGAGTCCCAGCATGCACAGCCAATAGCCCTGGGCGTCATGCAGGCGCGGTGCACGCTGGGAAGCGTAGTCCCCGCCAGCCTTCGCGCCGTTCACCCCCCCGACCCCCCCCGCCACTCTCCAACGGCGGCCTAAACTTCCCGCGCACGCTCTGCGCCACGTACGCTCTGGCGTCACACGGCGGCGGCCACCTCCCGCCCGCCGGCGAGGCCAATCAGGCAGCGCGACGGCGAGGTGCAACCTTTGACCCGGCGCCGAGCGCGGGCGGCCTGCCCCGCCCCTCCCGCCGTGGCAGCCGCAGCCGCAGGAGGCGGCGGAG
>NW_015094506.1:21692234-21739587 GCF_001431845.1 Calidris pugnax | reverse complement strand
CCTGCTGGAGAAAATGACATCCAGCGACAAGGACTTCAGGTGGGAGCCGCCGCCGCCCCGTTCCCCTCCCCAACACTTAGCGCCCTCGGCCGCCGGCCCCGGGCCCTCGCCGCAACCGCGCCGCGCCCGCAGGCCCCGCGCCGCCCTGCCCCCACCGCCGCCTCCGCGCCGGGCCCGGGCCTGGCGCCGCGGCTGACAGGGCGGCGGGGCTGAGCAGGGCCCGGTGCCACCAGCCCGCCTCGCTGCCTCTCGGGCTGGGAGCGGGCCTCCCCCTTTCTCTCCCCCGAGCCGCCCTTGCGGGCTGGGCGGGAACCCGCTGTTACCCCAGGAAGAAAGTTGGCGGGAGGGGAGCGGCTCTTCTCGCTGCCCGTGAAGAACGGGGCAGGGAAAGCCGCGGCCTCCACGCGTGGCGGGCAGAGGTCCCAGGCAGCCGGGAGGAGCCGAGCGGTCCCCGGGTTTGCTGAGCTGCGAGGGGGGAGGTCAGGGGCTCCATCCTCGCAGATGCTCAAAAGCCGTTCGTTCCCCTGAGCGAGCAGCCTGCTTTGAGCAGGGGTGGGTGGGTGAGATGACCTCCCCGCTCCCTTTCCAACCTCCAAAAAAAATATGGACCCTGTGATTATGCGAATAGGAGTGGAGAGGGCCACCCAGAACATCCTAAGCTCACATGCTTCCAGGATGCTGCAGCTTGTAGACAAGAGGGGTTTTGTGCTCCTCGCATAATTTGGTACTGCCTCTGAAAGTCTGTGCATCCGGAGAAGGAAGCCCAGTTAGGTCTTATGGGGACAGGACTGGTATATGTAATTTTGACCTTAGGATCTGTCACAAGAGCACTGCTACTTATTCGATTATTTGCTTGATCTGCAATAAATTAATAGTAGAGAAAATGCAAACAATTGAGTATCAGAAAATGAAATGGTATAAGTAAGCTATTAAAGGCCACCAGAGATGATACATTTACACAGTAGTTCTAGAAAAGCATTAGGTTAAAAATAATTGCATTTCTTTGCATTGTGTGCAACCAGAAATTCACATTTGAAACCTTTATTTGTCCAAAAGGGTACGTGGATACAAAGAGGAAAAAGGCATAAAATACACTTGGATTTCTTTGCTTTGCTGCAGCATGACAGTGCTTAGTTTGTAGTTAAAGAATATCTTGACATCCAAACAAGTCTCTTGTTAATATAGTAAAATCTAAAGGAAAACAGAGGTGATAATTAAATGACCAGAAAGTTGGATTAGTCTTGTTTGCTTTTGACAAACTGTTGTAGCACTGGACACAGATGTGATAAATTTATATTTTTTTCATGTCAATTTCTTTCAGATTTTAGTAACATGATATTACCTGGAGAATTCAGGCTAGAAATTTTGGAAGTAGAAAAAAATATTGATTAGTCTAAAAAGAGACAGTCCAGAATTCCCTGCTTTATTTAAATTGTACTAAAAATAGATTCAGACATTTTTTCCCTTGAATGTTACTGAAGATTGTTTTACTTTTATCATGCGAATTTGTTTCTGTAGTTATATGAGTGTTGCATTTTGTGCTTATGGGGAGGATGACTTAGAAAAAAATCTAATGGATTTACTACTAAATACCGATTTTGATGAGTTTAGAACTTTCTGCATAAAAGGTGTAGGTCACACCTGTCAAATGCAGTTGCAGCAAGCACTTTTTCCCCGATTGCATACTTTTTTTGTAGTTGTTTAGGAGAATACACTTTAGAAATTACCTGTTCTAGGAACTTGGAATGACTTTGGAGTTCTCGAATATTAATTTTTTTTTCTTAGCATAGATTAAAATCTGCTTGTGCAAACCATAAAAATGAGTGATGATAGACGTTTACAAACTGGCTGTTAGGCAGTAACATGTTTTATGAAACTTTATGTCTATTGTGTATTTGCATAATGGATAAAATAGTATTTAGTACTAGTAATTGTAAGTGCGTTTATTCTTAGGTCTTTGAAGAGGGACAGTGTAGTTAACTTGTTGATATCAGGGAACTGAGTTATAAGCCACAGTTTGAGTAACTACTTTACTGTAAAATTTAATCCTCCATTTTTTGGCTAAACTGATTTGTCCAGTGCAAATGCTTGTAGTATTTATTGTTGGGAAACTTGGACTTAAGTTCCAAAATGGGCAGTAATGTAAGGTGGCAATTTATTGTGTAGCCGTGGGAGAAGTAGTGTCCTCATTGGAGAAGGAGAATGACTACTCTGAGTACAAGGTATGAGGAACTGCTGACAGGCTGCTGCTTTGCGCCAGGTAAAGTTTGATGGGCCTGAAGAGGAAGCGGTTGTGACTAAAGGCCACATCTAAACTACTCAAAACCATGTTTCTAAATGCCAGCTACTTTAAAGTTGCCAGGCCTCCCCGCTCCATTGCGGGGTTTGGGTTTTGTTTTTCTTTTTAATGGAGGAGTTTGCCAGGAGGACTCCTCAGTTGAGCGCCACTGAGGTTGTGCGAGCTCTGCTTAGTTTAAGAACTTGTCACTAGCAGGTGATGAGTGCATGTGGATTCATAAGGCTAGGAATTGGGAGCCATTGACCAAGGAAGTGAGGGGAGGCTATTAAGAAGGTTTAAGAAAAGGAGGCAAGTACAGTAATACGGAGACGGTTTTCGAATGTTTTAGTATTGTGTGACTTTGTGTCTATCTTTATTCCCATACTCTCTGTCCATTACTTTGACTTGCCAAGTAGCTTTTTTCCTTGCTCTACTTAAAAGGTGATGCCATTTGTATTTGTCATCTGTTCATGCACACATCTGGTTCCTGTCAGATTACAGGCTTGCTTCAGTGGGACTGTTGGAGTGAAGGAAAATTGACTGAAGTCTTTATCTTAGAAACACCTTGAGACTATTAAACTGGAATTACTGTATTAAAAGACGGGACAAGTTGGGTTCCATTCTGTGGGGGCAGGCGCCTGGCATTTGTGATGAATATTAAGCTTGTGCAGAGTCTTGGCTCTAATTTTCAATAAAAAAGTATTTAGCATGTCAAGCTGTAAAGATAACTTTCCAAGTATGACCTGAGCTCAAGTGATGTCTGCTTGAGGCTGATGTGCCTGAAGTCCAAACATCAACCGTAACTGTTTAATTACAAACCAGTTTTGTCTGGGGCTTTGAATGGGGGTTGGGATTAGCACCGAAGCCCATGGGATTCATAATTGAGTGATACATCTGTATTACTTCTCCTGAGAAGAGAGGACGCTTAGAAAAGAGGAACAGATTGGAAAACAGACTTCAGAAGGAAAATCAACAAAAGACACAAACTCAGTATGTTCTTGTATTGGTGAATATGACAGTGTTATTGAATAGTAAATTAACTGATGTGAAAGATGATTTTATTTGCTTGATCTCTCAAGCATTAATCTTAGTCTTTAATGTGACACCCCAGATTGAGGGTGAGATAAATTTATCGCACATTGTCCGGGCTACAAACGAACTAGTCTGTACTGGGGAAGTAAATGAAGAAAAGCACAAGTGTCGCTTCAGTTTTATTTTTCACTTCATTAATGTTTGGCTTTTGTGAATTTTGTGGGATAAGTTTGAAAAAACTCTGTGTTCTTCTCACCTAAAAGTTGTTTTAAAATAAACTTGGAACAGAGATTACTGGTTTTTTTTAACAAACTTTTGAAATAAAATCCTATTTTGTACAATATCGGCATACCTAATGAAAGGACTACTTAAAATCCATGAAAGTGTCAGTTTCTCTTTGTGGAGATCCTTTGAAATCTAATATAAACAGTGAAAGTAATATATATAGCTGTTCTTCTCATTAGGGAAGGTTGATGACCTAACTAAAAGTTATTGTAAATACAAATTTTCTCCTTTTTATTCTACAACTAAAATAAAAGCTACTCGCATCACAAAACAGGTAAGAGTAACCCAGTGTTAAATGTGATTTATTTGATAATAAATGGTGGAAACGGAAAACCTTGAATCCTGAGCACTGTGAATAACCTGTATCCTTTCAGCAATAATTATCTGACTATCTTTTGTCAGGTTTATGGCTACTAATGACTTGATGACGGAACTACAGAAAGATTCTATCAAGCTGGATGATGACAGTGAAAGAAAGGTGGTGAAGATGATTTTGAAATTACTGGAAGATAAAAATGGTGAGGTGCAAAACTTAGCTGTCAAATGGTAGGTATTCTTTTTCTGTGCTGTGAAAAGTTGTTTAATGACTGAACGATATAAAGGACTTGCAGAAAAACTTAACTGCCACCACACAAACTAGTTGTGAAATTGATGTACCCTTGTACTGGTAGGCTACCTGCTTTAATTGTACTTTCTTACAGAACTATCTTTTGTTGACATTGCAGATTAACATTTGGGGTTTCAGGTGACAAATAGCACATGCAGTCCTTGCTGAATGTATGTGAATGACATGCTTGTTCTTTGGTGATAATTCTTGAGTGTTAAATAGGTTTTAAAATATTATAATTCTTTCGTAGTTGCCACATTGATATCTGACTGTGAGAAGTTAGATGATGTGTAGGGGAAGAATTGTAGTATTGGAGTAGCTTCCAAGCAGAGATAAAAACATAAAAGGGTGAATATGGTCTTAGTTATTAAGTATGAAACTTACTTCTTTGCTAACATTCAGAAAACTGCCTTAATGGTTTTACGTGCTTTACAGGAATTGAAAATGTTTTATGGGGTCAGGGTGCAGTTACTTGCATTTCAGAGACATCCATTGCTTCAGTACCTTCTCTTCCTCACTTTATTTAATTTTACATGTAGTGGCTTTTCCAGAGCACCCTTTGAAGAGGTGCTGCGTTTATTATGACTTTTTGTTCTTGGCCCTTCTTTTTGTGCTCTTTAAGGAGGGTCTCTCTGTTAAGAAGCTTCTAGAGTTCCTGAGAATGCTTCTTGTTTGTGACCTCAGGTTTTTTTTTTGTGTGTGTTTTTTTTTTTTTATTCTACTTATATTCTGTGAGGTATGGATTGAAGTAAACTTGCTACGCAAGAGCTTGGGACAGCTTAGAAGAGAAATTTAACAGTGTGACTAGCTGAGTTAGTTTGCTTCAGCTTGTTATTATTTAGGGTTTGCCTTATCAGACTAGCAAAGCAGAAAATTAAAGCCTGTGTGTACACCTGCTTATGTACTTAAAAGCAGTGCTTGCTTCAGCTTCTGAAGTATTTTCAGTGATGGTAACCAAAATCTTGCACAGGGAAACTAGTGTAGGAATAGCAAGATTCAAGCCAACATTTAGTATTAGCAGTATAGTAATGTAATTGTCACTGCTTTTTCACTACTCTCCTCAGGATTGCCATGTTGTTAAAACGGGTCTTCCTCCTCCCCACCCTGGCCCTTTTTTTTTTTCCCAACAAACAACACAAAATGCTGTATTTCTTTTTAATTCAAACTTCTGAAATGTCAGAAGTTCCTTGTAGTACCACTTAAGTTCTACAACTTTGAAACAGATTGCTTGTACTCAGTTGGAAGAGTAGGTTATTATGACACTTGGCTCAGGCTTAGAGTTGTCTTTGTGTGCCACAGCATTTTATGGAAAAGGTATGTTGCAGTATATGTGCAGTACTCGACCTTAAGGTATGTCCTAAAGCTATTCTGAAGTTTAGATTAACACACATAGACACAGCTTATATATCACAGTCTTTAATGGCAATGTTAGAATTTTGGACCTAAAGTACAAGTAACGCTTATTAAAACATTAAAGAGGGATTGCGAAGGGGAGAGAATGAGAAAATAGATGTCTGCCTGTGTATATACACATGTGCATGTGTCCTATTCTTATTAACCCTTTATTTTGACATACTGATAGATTTCTTGGGTTTAATTAAAATGACAGGATCCATTTCATGTTTGGAGTCTTTCCAAGAAATCCAAAAATGTTAAAGATTTAATGGGGCAGGAAACATGATGGAAATGTTTTCAGGTAAACAGTGAACATTAATCTAAATGTGTACGTTCTTGAATGTATCAAGTGGTTTTTTTTTTTTTTTTTGGCATTCCAATCACTTGCAGGTAGACTTTGAGGACAAAAAAAACCCCACCACCCTAAATCATTCTTCTTTTAAGGCAGCTTATGCTCACGGTATTGCTCTATGACAGTTCTAAACCAGTCTAAGATAATGCTGGTCCTGCTCTTCTGTTATTGCCCTTCTTTTCCCATTTCTTGCACTGAGTATCTGATTTTGTTGTAGACAGGCTTGGGGATGGATGTTTTTTCTGGCTTAGAGCTGTGCTCCTGCAGTCAGATGAGCATTGGTAGAAACAGTAGTGGGGGTGAAGGATGGGAGAGGTTGAACACTATTAAGCTGTGGTTTCTCTTAGTTCAAGCTGATCTAAAGTCTTAGACTAAAAGCAACACTGAGTGTATGCTCGATTTGTTGGGAAGTTAAATTCAGCCAGCATATTTTTATTGACACTTTGATTTTTAAATATTTTGCATTGTTGTTTTTTACTTGTGTATTTCTGTTACATATTTGCTGGCACTTTCAGCTGAGGAAAGCATAAACTGTGTTTAGATCTCTATTAATTTAAATGCTCTGGTGAACTTCAGAGACTATCAGCAGGAACTTTTGTCAGACTGGTACTTGATGACCCATTTAAGTATAGATTCCCTCTCATAGAAAAAGGATTTAAGATAACCCTGTGTACCTTTGAATTTTTGAGACAGATTTTCCTTGAGGAAGGGAGGAAAGATTTGTAGTGTTTAGCAGAGCTTCCTCTACAGGTAGATCAATGGAAACACTGTGAATGGCAAAGGTATTGATCACTCCTGGGCAGATAAGAATCGCTTTCAGGAGGATCACTCTTTCAAGGTTTGATTCTTGAGGTCACTGAACAGAACAGATTCAAAACAACCCAGAACAGCCTGAAAGCAGCATTTATTTTTAGGTAAGCCTAGCAGCAAGTAAGTAGTGTTCTGGTTTTACCTTATCCACTGCTTGCTTTCTCATTTGGGTACAAAGGGCTCTATTGGTTAAAATGCTGATGAACTTGTTTCTTATTATCTCTTCAAAGCACCCTAATGATTTTGTTCTTGTTCCTTTCAGTTATATTACCCTGTTTTTGGACAGGATAAAACATGTTGTTCTTTGGTTAGCAGAAGTCAGGTTGAGAGTTCATGGACATATGGGTAGCTACCTTGCAAGATGATTGTGCAGTTCATTTCTGAATAAAAATGAAAATTAATGAGCTGCCTTAGTACTCTTGGAGTAAAAGTCAACCTGCTCTAAGCTTTGACAGTACAGATGGGAAAGGAGTGTATTTGCCAAGCTTCTGTTATTGCAGGCAGTAGATGCAAAGTAGGTCAGTAGCTGCAGGTTGTTCACCTTGTTTTTCTTGAGAAAAAGTTTAATTTTTTTTTTTAATTTTAAATGTATTCCTGTTGTCCACATTTTTTTTCTGGAGGAGTTGTTTTTTGCTTCATCTGGTAGTGATAGGCTGGTTTACAGCCAGCCAATGTAGAAAATGCTATTGGACATTCTTACAGCGTATTCTTAGTTTAAGGCTGTTAGCGTAGTCTTGCACGGTACCTGTGCACCTTATGGCAGTAGTAGTTATACTGCCTGCAGAACTATCCAAAATTATGGGCATCAGGATTAGACAAGCAGTACGGGTTATACAAGCAGAGGTATTGTACTGGATAGAGTGTTTGTTCTTCATTACTGGTAATGTTGGTACCATACTGTTGGCCCAAATTGCACATTGTGTCATATATTCAGTGTTGCAGTTTAAGAATGAGCTGCTGGTCGGTTTGAGCAGTTATCCATGGTTTGATATTCTGCCATTTAAACCTATACTTACAAATTTTTATTGTTTCACACTGTGAAGTGTTTCCTGAAACTTGTAAAACCCTGAACAAATACATGTGTGTGTATATATGGGGGTGGGGAGTGGGATTAAATTACTTTCATTGATTCCTCCCTTGTGCTGCTGTAGTTTCTCTGCATTTATCAGTGTGACTTCTCTGGGCAGTAGTTCAGTGTAGGGAAGCCTGCCTGATGCTGTGAGCGTGAGTCATTGGTGTGAACAGGATGATGCACATACTGGCTGGTGCGTGGCTGATCCGGTTCAGCAGCTTTATAGCATTTTGGATGCTGTAGTAATACACTGCTGTACATCGCGCTATACTAGTGATTTGAATCTTTTTTTTTTTTTCCATTTGTGAATTTTACCTCTTCTTTGTAAGTGTATGTGCTTATTTGATAGCCATTCAAGTATGCTAGTTTGAGACTAAAATTGATTATAAGGTGGTGATCACTTCCTAACAAGGAGCTACAATATGAGCACCTTTATTTTTAAATGTATGAAACTTACAGAAAGGCAGTGTGTTATAGTTGCTGTTTATTTCCATAGGCAGCTGAATGAACTTTTGATTTTAAAGAGAAACTGGACACAGATTATTGGCCAGTGAAAGTGAAAAGATCAGAGAGCGCTTAAAGCAATATCTGAAAGTGCCTTCAAATGTGTAAAATACATGCTTAAATGCAAAAGCCTTGTATTCAGAACTTCTTTTATAAAATTAGTTTGTAGTTTATAAATTTAGTTTATAATCTGGGACTAATAATAAGATCTGTAAGTGATACCTACGGATTAGAAAGCCAGAAAACCTTGAGGCAATCTTTTTTAAAATTTACTTCATAATTGATATGTCAGCTTTATTGAACTAATAGTCTGAATAAAGAGGACTGAAGACGATAATTCAGGTAAAATCTGGTTTAACACTTTATAGAAACTGTAATTTCTCATGTTTGTGTGAATGACTTTGTCATTTCAGTGGTTTGGTCATCTTTAAAACATGAGCAAAAAAGTGTTTCCTATCCTTAGTTGAGATGGATCTAATTGAACAGCCTTTGCTGTGATTATTTTAGTTACTCATAGGTTAGACTTGAAAAATAAACATATTTAAATCAGAATTAATTCAGTAATTGTTCAATAGTTCAGGTTTAAAAGAAGTCCTTACCATCATTTCAGATGTTTTCACTTACAGAACAGTTGTTTTTTGGTGGTCTGCTTCTGATCTGTCAAAGTCAATGAATAAAAGGGTGGTGTCAGCTGGAGATCTCTAGGATGTGGAAGATGTGTTTTCATAGAGCTGCACAAGTCATTGCAAACGGCAAAAAGTGGAAAACATGACCTTTCTAGCAGTAGAAAGGAGGGATAACATTGCCACCTGGAATTCCACCATCCAGATAGCAAACTTTCTTGCTACTAATCAAGAGCAAACTTTCAGGATTGCTACTCCGAAGGCTTGCCGTATTTTTGAAAGGATGCTGTTACTCGGTTTCATATGAATACACTTCCATAATTGCACACGTGCTCGTTCCTGCTTCTAATGCTTCTATTTACAGTACTTCTGTTGGAGCGTGCAGCATTCTGCAGTTGCACCTTTGTATACTGTAGTCTGTTGACTGAAACACACAGGGAGTTTCTCTGGATTACTGTGGGCAGTCATCCTACCTTATGGTGGTTTGGAATTGTGATTATTTCTGTTCTAGGTGGTTTGTGCTTGTGCTGCTTGCAAAACAATTTACTATACACCAAGGGTAGAAGAGTGCAGTAAAGCTGTGAGTAGCTGCTGTGTATTTGAAGAAAACTAATGACTTGTCAATGAAACACTGTGAAGGGAAAGCTTGGCTGAAGAGTGAAAGCAAGCTGTTAGCTTTTTGAGCAACTGGAAAAAATGTTTCAACTTTTAGGAATGTGGTCAGGGATGGCTTGATGTATTTTGAGTCTTGGGAGGTAATTCTTAGTAATAATCTGTTTGTTGGCAAATGCTTGTGTGCAAATTTATCAGGAATTTATCTGTTGGAGGAAAAAAGTCTTTACCAGTATCAGTGTCCAGAAATTATTTTAATAAGTTTGCAGGGTTAATTTAACATGATTTACAAGAAGTAAACTAGATTAGATTGTGGATATGGTCCTCTAAATCCCTACTCTTAGGGGGTTAGTAGCTGTGGAGATGGAATCTAAAGATTCCGGTACAGTGCCCTTTTCTTAGATTAAAAGGCAACGCCAGGTTAGTGCCTGAGCTCTGGCTGCTTTTAAAAAAGGATCCTCTCGCAGAGCTGTTCATTTCCACAGGAGTAAATATACCTGCTGAAGCAAGTGAGAAACCATTCCATTACATCCTTGTTTCTGTGCATTTAAATGGCTTCTTTTTATGCCTTTCATTGGATACCGGTCAGTATCTCAATTAATAATTTCCTTGAGATTATCTGTATGCTGTAACTTCTAGAAATGTTGCACCAAATGTTGGTTTTCTGTATTTATTTTTTAGGTATCTGTGTATCTCTGTAAAATACTCAGCAAAATGAGTAAATTACAGTCGTCTTGAATTTGTGGCATTGGGATAATCGTAATGCGTCTATTTCAGATGTCTGTGGCCTAATTTGACTTATGTCAAATTAGTTTCAATTTTTGTGCCTTAACAAAACTGAGTTAATTGTATGTGATATTTCAGTGTGTGGATTTGGTAAATCTGTTTTGCCTTTGATGCTTTTTTTTGGGGTTTTGTTTTAATTCCCAAATTACCAGTATTTTCAGCAGGTTTTATCACATCGGTAGGGTGATGATGGGTAAGGAGAGAAGGAAACCAAGCAGGTTACGGTTTGTGAAGAAAGGCATGGGAAGCGGTAGGTGTGATTGTCTTGGGAATTGCCTGTTCCTGGGTGTTAATCTAAGTGCTGTGCCTCAAGTGCAACCACTGTTTAGAATTCATGAGGGTAAAGCATTATGAGCATGGCCATTGAAAGAGAAGCTCCTAAATTTGCCCAACATAGCGACAGACCACTAAGGCCAAAACTTAAAACCTTACTCTGCTTGTTATCATATTGTAAATCACACTTATTTTGGTTTTGTCGTGAAGCCATGTCTGCTACCTTTCCAAGAGTGAAGGCAGTAGATCTCAGCTCTTTGAGTCCAGCTGGAATTACTGGCTTGTAGTCTTCTGAATCTGCAGAAGCCTAGTCCTTTAGTCTAACTCCCTTCAACAGCTCTGTGTAACGGTTTAGTTTGAGCTGTTGGAACACTGTCTTATCTTTTTTCAGGAGTGGAGAAAATAAATGATTAAGTCGAACAATAATTTTTGAGGGTCTACAGCTGTCCTGTGGTGTGAGCTATATGGTGGAGGGAGATGGCTTTGGAATGACTGAGAGGACTTGTGTAAGGCAGGAAGTGTTCTGAAAGGTGTGGGGAGCTCCCAGTGTGTTTGGAAGCCTTTGTAGCAGGAGGAATGGGAAACTTGATGCTCTGAGACTGAAAAGAAGACTGAGTTTCAGAGGAGCTTGGAACATGTTGGCTTGAATTTTCCTGTAGGTCCCTCTAAACTGTGTTTGACCACTCTGGTTCCTCTTTTTTCCTTTTTTTTCCTCCCGTGCACACTCAAAAGGACAGTTGCTGTTATTGGAAGTGTGGGTTGCTGAAGTGACTAGTTCAAAATGCACAAATTCATTGTCACGTTTGACTATACATTCAGAAGTTAATTCAATATGATCTAATGTGCAAAGTCACATTAAAAAATGGTGAGATAATACAAAGCGTGTATAAGTCAACAAGTGAAATTAATACAAGACAACATTTCCTTGTTAACAGCACTTTGGAATTAAGCTACGCATCTTCGGATCTCCACTGCTAAAGCAATGCAGGAATTTGTCTTTTTTCCACAGCGGTACCAGCAAGGTAGTAAACGTGGAGTTGTCTTGCTGTCATTCTTGGCAAATACAGTACTAAGCTCCTAAACTAACTTCAGTGCCTTTATGCTGAATGCTGTAGCCTCGAGCCTTTCCTTTGGAACAGTGATCTGTGGCTTGTGTGTTCCCTCGCAGCTGCCTGGCTGAGTGTTTTATTAGCTAGTAGTGAACCCAGGGTCCAGCTGAGTTCTTGGAGGGTTAGACTTAAGCTCTAGAGCCATTTCCAGTAAAAGAAGAAGAACTATTTCACTTGTTGTGTTGTACATTGTGTGCTTGACTCCCAATAGATATAAATAAATGAACTCTCCTTTAGACTGTAAAGACTCAAGGGTGATTTTTCTGTCTTTAAACACTTGTGGGTTTCTGTAATACAGTAATACAGATATTTAAGTACCAAGTATAAAGTTTTTGCCTGAGTGGCATAACTTAATTTTGATTTTGGACTATCTGCTTTCAGAATAATAGTCTTTATTGAAATTTTTGTATCGTGCTAGGTTGGACAGATTTCTGCTTACTTATAGATTGTCCCCTGCCCCCATACCGTTTTATGCAGTTGGCTTAATGCCTGTGCTTTTTCTTAATGCGAAACTTGCTCTTAATTCAGAATAATTTAAAAAATCTTACCAAATCAAAACATTTATTCCCATTGTAATCACTGAGGTTTGAAAGGAAATACTTTTCATCCAGGTAATTTCTTTCCATTAACCTGGTACAGTTAGAATATAATGTATTCAATTTATTCATTTTGTGAGAACTGTGTACTAATACTAATCAGGGTTTGGCTTTTTACCGTGATCTGGCAACTCCATTATGACATTGTACAACCAAATGTATGAAGTTGGAAGTTCTCTTCGCACCTGTGGAGCTTGTTTTGTTTTGTAAAGTGTTTTGAAAGGCTGGTTTTGGAGTGGGTGATAGTAATATTTACCCTTGTGTATCGAACTAACTTGTGGCTGAACTGTTGTAAAAGCTTGATAATTGCTAATTGTTTCCAGTCAATGAAAACTGAAGTGCAAATTAATATATTACAACTTGCTGAATATCACTTTTTTTTTTTTTTCTTCAAAATGGGAAAACAGTTTGTATTTGGAGAGGGTACTCCCTTCACACTTGACAAGGAGTTAAACTATGCAAATACTTCAAGTGGAAGGTTGTTCTGCTGCTAATTATGTTAGTCTATTTTACTAATAATTTCATCATCTGCTGGTAAAACATCTGCAGTCTTCTGGTGTTTCAATAAGATAGTTACCGTGTGGTCCTAAAATCATTGCAGCCTCAAAAGTCTGACATAGTTGTAGTGAATCGTGGCATATATTTGAAAATTTAAATTTTGCTTTCTTGATCTTAGTCTTGTTTTGATGAGAAGTTAGTTCCTTAATTTTTTCCCATAGGGTTTCAGTTTGACTTTAACTGTCTAAAATTAGTGTTTACTAACCCTACAGAGATCATTTTAGTCTCAGTTAGCTTTGCTAGAATCAGCTTTAATGAGAAGCACATGTATACAGTGTTAAAGTTATTTGTGAAAAACCAAAAGTTTCTATGGAGGCATTACACTCTAATGTAGTCCTAGTATAATCAGTTTGTGATTGCAGAAAAAGGAGCATCTTAAAGCCATTTGTTCCTACATTAAATGCCACATATTTCAGTTTTATGGTTTTGATCTGTAGAGTGTTTGTCTGTGTACATTGTGTACAATGTTGAAGGGCAAGTACAAAATTTGGAGCCTCCCTTGTAAGACACAGAAACATCTATGATTTCTGATCTATAACGCTTGGCTCTGTCAGTTATAAGGGACACCACCTCTTAGCACAGCACTTGAAATCACTTAAATGCGCTCTGTCCTCTCAGCCTAAATCTCATGGAACCATTGCATAGGCTTACTTTGACTTCTGTACTGCAAGTTGGACCCTGACTTTGATGAAAACAGCAACAAAGCTTGAGCTTTTGAAAAGTGCTTCCTAAAAAATAACAGCCTTGTGCATGTCTTTCCACTCCTCAAAATCTTAACCGGATTGTTTGGATACAAAGGGCTTGCTTGATAAGGTCCTCACACTCTGCTGCTCGTCAAAGCTCACCCTGAGAACACGCATGTGGAATCTCTTGAAAAACTTCTTTGCTTTCTCACTCTGGCCAAAGTTGAATTTGATGATGATGTGTTCAACTTGAAGCATGTGTCACAGGAGGAAGAGCTGTTGAGAATCAGGCTATAGGATTTCCTTGGTGGGACATCTGGAACAGCTGTAAAACGTAACTAGGGGAAGGTCTGTACACAAGCTCAGGTCAGAGTGATGTCCGTTATCCCTTTAATTCAGAAGGAAGAGAAAATGTCTAGTAGTTTTCTGGAGATACATCTGTGTGTCTGTTAATTCTGCTGTTGACTACACTTCTAGTTCACAACTCCTATATTTTCTGTAGATGGTCCATGCTTCTGTTCTTGCCGTTCTTGCCTCAAGCCATTGCTTTTTCTCCTGTGTGACTTTTACACACAGCTCCTTGTTCTCCTGCCCTTGCTTCTGTCATGGTTGGTGTAGAACCTAAGCGTGGTAGAACTTTAGCTTCGTTCCTTCTCCTTTTCCTTCATGGTTTGAAGGAGGGTGGAGCCGGACTCTTTTTGGTGGGTCCCAGTGACAGGATGAGGGGCAATGGGCATAAGCTGGAACGTAGGAAGTTCCATTCAAATATGAGGAAAAACGTCTTTCCGGTGTGGGTGACAGAGCGCTGGAACAGGCTGCCCGGGGGGGTTGTGGAGTCCCCTTCTCTGGAGGTTTTCAAGACCTGCCTGGATGCAGTCCTGAGTAATGTGCTCTGGGCAATCCTGCTTTAGGAGGGGAGTTGGACAAGATGATCTCTAGAGGTCCCTTCCAACTCTGACAATTCTGTGAGTCTGTGATTAACAATGGAGAGCTGCTGACAGTTGATCATAGGGCCAGGAAGACAGTAAGGATGCTGTATTTCTTAGCAGTGAACAAGAATTTACTGGTCAATGGAGAGCTGCTGACAGTTGATCATAGGGCCAGGAAGACAGTAAGGATGCTGTATTTCTTAGCAGTGAACAAGCAGTGAACCACATCTGTGGTTTTAGTATTTTGAACATGTGGGAGCATTTGACAAGTGAATACAAGACCGTTATGATCCTCAGAACAGTTGGAATGACTAATAACAATTCAGAAGAGAGAGAGGAAATGTTACTATGTGCATAGTGGTGTTTGGAGTCTGTGTAAGGAAGGGCATTCCATGTCACTGTATTTCGTTCTATTATTTGTGTTCTATTAAGGAAAGCACTCTAAAGTGGAGAATGAGCCTGAGTGTGTATTGGATTGAACCCAGGGGTTGCTTAGAATAAAGATGCAGTAATTAAGGAGATTGCTTACTTGTCTGTGAACTAAGCAGGCACTGATGGTAAAGCGCATAAACTGATGGCTCTGGCTGGGTAACTTTTGTTATTAATCTAAGCATTGGGAAGTAAGAGGGACCCTGGTTTTGAGACTGAAGGAGAACACTCATGCAAAAAACGTTTCCGCCATTAGATAAGAAACAGGTACTAAACCAGTATTTTGTTACTAGATTTATGGAGACAGGTTATCAACCTAACCAGCTGAAGGTTTTCAGATTTTAAATTTATGCTTTATATTGCTACCAAAACCAACCGTAAGTTTGTGACTTGAATGCAAAATACTAACATAAAATGAGGGGTTATATTTAAGGTTGCAGATGTGATTCTTTTTTTCTATTTATACAGCCTTGGCCCTTTGGTGAGTAAAGTGAAGGAGTATCAAGTTGAGACCATTGTAGATACCCTCTGTACAAACATGCTTTCAGATAAAGAACAGCTACGTGACATTTCAAGCATTGGCCTTAAAACTGTGATTGGAGAACTCCCCCCAGCTTCCAGTGGTAAGACCTCCTGTACTCAAGACTATCTTGTTTTATTGTTTCATTGCTCATTAAAAAAGTGCAAAAGCTGGGTCCTTTAGTGAGGAGGATTCAGTTCTTTTGACACTGGAACTACTTTCTGTTAGAGGAAAGATATGACACAAACATCCTTTTCAGTTTCTTCTTCTCTGACTGTATTTCCAGATTTTACTAGTTTAAAAACTTCTTACTGAAGAATAGCATTTATGTGAAAAACAAATTTACATTATATCAACTTCGGTATAATGGATTGAGTGTAAAAGCTCCTATTTTAATAATTGCCTGGTGGAACATTTCTAGGCTATAGTAACAGCTAAATCTCCTCTTGCTTTTTGATTGATAATGTACTTTAAAATTGATTATAACTCAGGTATTTTTCTTTAATGATCTGATTTCTTGTCTCAGTTTCTGGTGTTTTGAAAAGTACCCTGTGTTTCTAGCAATTGCCTGTTAAATTACTGAAATGCTTACCTGCGGTTTTAAATGTTCTCTCTTTCCTCCAAAAGAGATAGTAATGATGAGCCAGCTCATCAGTTCATGGCATTACTTTGATATCTGAAAAGCATTTGAATAAAATAGTGTAGGATATGAATGAGAATAGAGAGGTGATTGAAAAGCTTTAGAAATGCAGTTTTTAGAGACTGAGTTTTCTTAAATAATAAAAAACCGCCTGTGATTTCAACATCCTTTATTGAAAGTCCACAGAGAAGTCTTGCTTTTATCAAGCAGTAGTGAGATGTGGAAACTTTTACTTAAAATCAGTTATTTCTTTAATCAGTTTAAGCTTTTCTTCTTTTGTTTGATTATACAAAACAAAAGATTTTTGGGTGGAGGTAAAGCTCAAACAAAAATATAGCAAAATCTTTCAATATAATTAGTATTCCTAGTACAAAAGGAATCTAGGTATTATTTCTTGCATTCAACGCAAACATAGATTGTTGTCTTTTTTCTTAGCCTCTGTGGTAACACATTTGACTGTCCAATTGTTGTGTTTAGTATTAGTTGTATAGTTAAAAATAAGCCATAAATATATAAAAATTATATTTAATATAGATTGGAATGCTAAAGATTTCACATCTAAATTCCCAAAGTGTGATTTAACAAAAACTTCATGCTAATGAAGATGAGTGCTAGCCATTGGGGAGCTGCTACCATGACATGAGTATCTTCGTTTCTCAGATTTATCCCAAACAACATTAGACAGTTGCGGGGAAGGGGAAGCGATGGTGTTGTGGTAAAGATGTTCTTATCTGAATTTTAAAATACTTTGGGTATACATTTTTTCTCTTTTCTCAAATGTTCTAGCAGTATTTCAGGTACTCATTATTTAAGTTACTTCATTATATACTTCATTATACCAAGTTGATATAATGTAAATTTGCACTTCATGTGCAAAATAATTTTATTTTGATGTTTCGTTATGCAGCTATTCTTTAGAGGCGGCTCTGTCTACTTCTGTGCTTCCCCTTGTCTTTTTAGTTACTCATTTACTTTTATCAATAGTCCTTTCATTTGTTGCTCCAGACTCATCTTGGCCTTCGCTTTCCATTGCTTGCCCTACCAAAACCAGTGTCCTTCCTGTTGTATATACCTTATGGGACAATTAAGAAGCCTTCCTGCTGAGTGTGTTTCTACATAGATAGTCTTTCAGCTCTGATGCAGAGCGTATGTTACATTAACAAACAAACTGGCTGTTCAAGCTTGTTTTGTTGTGTGGGAAGAGCTGTTTTGTGTTGAGATCAGGTTGCTTTCCATAGTCACAAATTTGATCTCTGGTGTTTAAAAACTACTTTTTTTTTTTTTAATTATGAAAACACTGAGGTTTTGTTGTACTTTCAGGTTCTGCATTAGCAGCTAATGTTTGCAAAAAAATCACAGGGCGTCTCACAAGTGCTATAGCCAAGCAGGAAGATGTGTCTGTTCAACTGGAAGCACTGGATATCATGGCTGATATGCTGAGCAGGTAAACATCGCTCTTCCAAAACACTGGTGAATGCTCATAAATACTCCTTAAAACTTGAACTTTAATTTTCGATATGTTAAATTTAAATTACTTGAGGTTATGTGAAATAATATGGTAATGTATTAAGCATAAGTGAAACTTCATTTAGGAGGAAAAAAAATGAATGTATTGAAGATAAGCTGATTGATAGATGGATTATTTTATTATTTAGTCTTCTGAGAACTGTAGTTTTAACCTTATTTATATAGCCTTACTCATATTTATGTTTAACATTAAATGTTTATTACTTTGAGGGTGTATTTTAAACTTATTTCTTGTTTTTAAAAGTTCCAAAAGCTTAAATGTAAAGACTTGATTAGAATCTTTGTGGTGTTTTAAGAATATTTAGAGGAATTGTTGTACAGTATATGAACCAAATTATCTAGATTCAATTGTTTTGAGTTTGTGTTTTGTCTGTTTTAAGGCAAGGAGGACTGCTTGTTAACTTCCATCCTTCAATTCTGACCTGTCTGCTCCCCCAGCTGACTAGCCCCAGACTTGCTGTGAGGAAAAGAACCATCATTGCTCTGGGTCACCTGGTTATGAGTTGTGGCAATATGGTTTTTGTTGACCTCATTGAACATCTGTTGACAGAGCTGTCTAAAAATGATTCCATGTCAACAACTAGGACCTATATACAATGTATTGCTGCTATCAGTAGGCAAGCAGGTCATAGAATAGGTAAGAAAAATATATATAATTTGTATACATACATATAAAAATACAATATTCTGTAGCTTTAAAAGTTTTTTAGATGAGAGTAATTACTTTTGCTTTTTCTTCTCTTACCAGGTGAATATCTTGAGAAAATAATTCCTTTGGTTGTAAAGTTTTGTAATGTAGATGATGATGAACTACGAGAGTATTGCATTCAAGCCTTTGAATCCTTTGTTAGGAGGTAAGTTATTCTCAGATGCCTATTTCAGGCTTTCTTAAAATCTAGTAAGTGCACCGTTTGGTCGTGAGCTGTCAAGAGACTGTCACCTTGGTACAAAATATTTTTTGTGAGCTTTGAGCTGGAACTGTTCCTATTATTTTATCTTGTAACTTTACTGTTAAGCAGGGTGCTATGCCTGTACTTCAGGAACTTTCTACTGTGCCGTGGCTACTTATGCAAACAGGAGGGGCAAAATACTCTAATAATATTTGTTGTCCAATAGTGGTAACAAAAAAATTGGTATCCAAAGGCATATCTTGGTCCTTTGCAACATTCCAGTCTAGCAAATCCATTTATATAGTAGCATTGCCCTTTCTGAACTTTCTTTCTGAATTTCTGTAATTCATATGGATGCATTGATGGTAATTGGTTTGGCTAATGTCCCCAAAGTAGGGTATGTGGCATGAAATCCTCTAGAAAAAAATCAAAAAATCTTCAAAGTAATATGACAGGATTGTATTTTTATATTATGCAGATGTCCTAAAGAAGTTTATCCTCACGTATCTACTATTATAAACATTTGTCTTAAATATCTCACCTATGATCCTAATTACAATTATGATGACGAAGATGAAGATGAAAATGCTATGGATGCTGATGGTGGTGATGATGATGATCAAGGTATATTCACTTTTTGGTTTGGGGGAGAGAAAGAGCTTGTGAAATTGCGCTCATCTGAGAAAATAGATATGGGTGATATTGCTACTAAGTGCCAGCATTTGAATGACTGGTATACTTTTGTATTCAATTTTTGTACTGTTTTTAAAAATAAAAATGCAGGAATAAAATATGGAATAAAAATAAAAATTAAATGGAATAAAATAATGGAAATTAAAAAAATAAATGGAACATTAAAAATGGAATATAAATATAGGATATTGTTGTTGGAGATAAATAATTTCAAGGGTGAACATAAAGTACGAGACAAATATTTTAAAATACTTGAAAGGTGGAAAAAGGCAAAAGTGTGGAGGATGATATAACTAAAGTGAGAAGAGCTTCGGTTAGTGAATTGAAAATACATACTCAGCATGGGAAAGGCTTCTCACTACTTCCCATTAAAATAAATTGTTACCTAAAGCATAAAATCAGAATAGCTTGAAAATTGCAAAATACTTATTTTTTTTTTTCTGTGTGATAAAAATGTTTTAGACTGAGAGGCACGTTTACTGTTAAGATGGTGGCAATACCTTGCCATATGTAAGCTTCATGAAAACTTGGACACACGAGTAGTCTGAACCTGGAGCATAACATTCTTATTACTTTAAGAATGAATGAGCTGCAAAGATGTTGCTTTAGCACTTAGAAAGTCAGTTTGTATTGCTTATTGTATATTTTTTTAGTTGTCCTTTTTGGGGGCAAAGTATGGTTTGATTTACTCCTAGAAAGAAACAAACGGAATAATTTGTTGAACCTTGATCAACTAGTAATTGTTGTTGCATTGTTGCTTATGTCACAAATAAAGAGGAATATGCTTTAAATTAGTAGCCAGGCAGTAAATACGATGGGAGTTGCCTTGTCCTCTTTGCAGTTTAAATTAATACATGTGTAAGACTAGTGTGAAAAAAATTGGCAGAGAAAATAATTAGCCTCATGATTTTAGGCAGTTTAGAAGGCTTTTTATGCATGTTTTTTGACATACTTCTGAATTTATTTCTTTGTGCCTTACACAAAGAACCCAAGTATGTTCTTATTAATTGTTTAAAATAAAACTTGATGCTTTGATTGTCTAGACTTGAACATATGCATAATTTATTTTTTCAAGGGAGCGATGATGAATATAGTGATGATGATGACATGAGCTGGAAAGTGAGGCGTGCAGCTGCGAAGTGTCTGGATGCTGTGGTTAGCACACGACATGAAATGCTTCCAGAATTCTACAAAACTGTATCTCCTGCTTTAATAGCCAGATTCAAAGAACGCGAAGAGAATGTCAAAGCAGATGTTTTTCATGCATATCTTTCTCTTTTAAAACAAACTCGACCTGTGCAGAGTTGGCTTTGTGATCCTGATGCAATGGAACAAGGAGAGACACCTTTGACAATGCTTCAGAGTCAGGTTATTTGTCAAGATTTTTGTTATCTTTGAGAAGACACGCTGAAGGGGCCCCATATGCCATATCGTACTGTCTTCATACACGGATTGCAGTTTGTTACTGTAGTACTAACACAGAGAGCAAGCCAGGTAAACTGGCCCAGAAAAATGCAGTAGTCTTGGAAACTGAAATCACCAACTCGGGAAAATGTGCTTATCTGACCATCACCTGTAAAAGTTGCATGTTCTGTGTAGTTTAGCCAAATTACCAAAGAAAAATGGTTCTTTTGTGCATTCTGGAATGCAGATGTAAGCTCTAATGATCAAGATAAAACTGGGTTTGGTACAACATATTTTATTTGCAGAATAGAAAGGATAGTGTTGAAAAACTGTTTCTAAGTGAATTGTTTGGGTGACTTTTCAGTTGTTGCCCTCTACAGTTTTATTAATGCAAATCTAGTTTTGGTTTGTTTCATCTTACCTTTTAAATGACTTTTTTTTTGGATAGCAATTCTTTTGAATCTTTGTTTCCCAGGGTTTAGAACTTCTCTAGTTCTGTAGAGAAATCAGAAATAGAGGGGTAGGACACACATAGAATCGTAGAATCATAGAATGGTTAGGGTTGGAAGGGACCTCAAAGATCATCTATCTTTATGGCCCCCAGTGATTAAAGATGAAAGGAATGTTAGCTGTCGAATCAATTAACAGATGTGTGATGATTACAGGTCCCCAACATAGTTAAAGCCTTGCACAAACAGATGAAGGAGAAAAGTGTGAAGACTCGTCAGTGTTGCTTTAACATGCTGACTGAGCTAGTAAATGTCTTACCTGGAGCCCTAACACAACACGTTCCTGTACTTGTACCAGGTATGAGAAACATATTATTAACTTAAAGATTTATTGGTCTATTGGATATAAAGTTTCAAAATCTTTAAATCTTGACTGTGCTTTTTGCAAAAGCTTTGAAGTGTTGCTTCTATTTAAAGAAATCAGCAAAATAATCAGCTACTGTGTGGATCCATATAAATATTTTAGTGACGTCTTTCCATTAATCTTGAAAACAAGAGTTGGCTGTGAGATTGAGATTAATTTTTTTTTTTCCCTCTAAAAAGAAGGTTAATTTGCTTCTTAATTGTAAGATAAAACTGCCTTTTTGTCTCAACAGAGCAAAATATTGTCCATAGTTTAGCTCTTGGGACCTAAAATGTGCAATTTCAAAGTAACAAGGAAAAGTAAGTTTGGAAAAGCTAAAGCTTCAGAATCCAATTATAATTAAGAAAATACATCACAAACCATCAAAAGGCCCCTGTCCTCTCTATAGAGGAAGCTTGAAAACTGATTGCTTCCAACCCTCTTTCATTATTTTATTCATTCAAGAAAGGCTGGGAGCAGGAAAACATAAATTGAGTATAGCTGTCTGCCTTCAGAAATTGTGCAGTGTTCTAACAGAATATAAATATCCAACCTAAAAATACTTATTTTTTTTTTCCTGTTTTCTTCCAGGAATAATTTTTTCACTGAATGACAAATCAAGTTCTTCTAATCTGAAGATAGATGCTTTGTCCTGTTTGTATGTGATCCTCTGCAATCATACTCCCCAGGT
This sequence comes from Calidris pugnax, assembly GCF_001431845.1. Classification (NCBI taxonomy): domain Eukaryota; kingdom Metazoa; phylum Chordata; class Aves; order Charadriiformes; family Scolopacidae; genus Calidris; species Calidris pugnax. Next base: position 21,717,437 of record NW_015094506.1, on the reverse strand, counting down.
CTTTCATCCTCATGTTCAAGCATTGGTACCTCCAGTTGTAGCTTGCGTTGGAGACCCGTTTTACAAGATAACATCAGAGGCGCTTCTGGTTACCCAACAGCTTGTGAAAGTCATTCGTCCTTTAGACCAGCCTTGTTCCTTTGATGCAAATCCTTACATCAAAGATTTGTTTACTTGTACAATCAAGAGATTAAAGGCTGCTGACATTGATCAGGAGGTAAAAGAAAGGGCAATATCTTGCATGGGTCAAATCATTTGTAGCCTTGGTGACAGCCTAGGCTCAGACCTGCCTAGTACACTTCAGATCTTCCTCGAGAGACTGAAGAATGAGATCACTCGGTTGACTACAGTGAAGGCCATGACATTGATTGCTGGTTCTCCTTTGAAGATAGACTTGAGACCAATCCTTGGGGAAGGAGTTCCTATTCTTGCTTCTTTTTTGAGAAAGAACCAGCGAGCTTTGAAACTGGGCACTCTTTCTGCTCTAGATATTTTAATTAAGAATTACAGCGACAGCTTGACGGCTGCCATGATTGATGCTGTCCTGGATGAGCTTCCACCTCTGATTAGTGAGAGCGATATGCATGTGTCGCAGATGGCCATCAGTTTTCTGACAACTCTGGCTAAAGTATATCCTTCCTCCTTGTCAAAGATTAGTGGATCCATTCTCAATGAACTTATTGGGCTGGTGAGATCGCCTCTACTTCAGGGTGGAGCACTTAGTGCCATGCTAGAATTTTTCCAAGCTCTGGTTGTGACTGGTACAAATAATTTAGGCTATATGGATTTACTGCGCATGCTAACGGGTCCAGTGTACTCCCAGAGCACAGCACTTACTCACAAGCAGTCTTACTATTCCATTGCCAAATGTGTTGCTGCCCTTACTCGAGCCTGCCCTAAGGAAGGACCGGCTGTTGTAGGTCAGTTCATTCAAGATGTCAAGAACTCGAGGTCCACGGATTCCATTCGGCTTTTGGCTTTGCTTTCTCTTGGGGAAGTTGGACATCACATTGACTTAAGTGGACAAATTGAGCTGAAGTCTGTAATACTAGAAGCATTCTCTTCTCCTAGCGAAGAAGTCAAATCGGCGGCGTCTTACGCGTTAGGCAGTATTAGTGTTGGCAATCTTCCTGAGTATCTGCCATTTGTCTTACAAGAAATAACCAGTCAGCCTAAGAGGCAATACCTTCTTCTTCATTCCTTGAAAGAAATAATTAGCTCTGCATCAGTCATTGGTCTCAAACCATATGTTGAGAACATCTGGGCCTTACTCCTGAAACACTGCGAGTGTGCAGAAGAGGGTACAAGGAATGTTGTTGCTGAATGCTTGGGCAAGCTTACATTAATAGACCCAGAGACACTGCTTCCACGACTCAAGGGATACTTGGCATCAGGTGAGTAGCAGTAACTCATGTACATACTGCAGCAAGTGGCCTTATGCTGGCTATTAATAAACTGATCTAGTTTTGCAAATTACTTGCATAAATTTTGTGATACTCTTGAAGTTTTGCTTTCCTCGTGCCCCAACACTGTGAAGCTTAGATGGTTCCATTTTTATGGGAAGAAATTAGTCATACATAGCATGAATTAATTTTATGTTCTGCTTTCAGACTGTGGTATTTCAGTTAATGATGTTATGTTTAACTAAGGGTTATAAACTTAAAGGGGAAGGAACGTGGGTGACAAAGGGACAGTGCTACTTGACAAACCAGATGCAACATGGTGACGTTTTGGTGTAAATTACAGTATTCCTAACTTTCAGATGAGAATTCTGAATTTTTTTAAGGGTTAGGAGGGATCATTGTGCATATTGTGCATTCATTGATCAGTCTTATAGCAAGAATATTGACATGTTTTCTTCATGTACTTCTGCTTTAAAGAGGAGAGTGGTTTGTAAGCCTGTGTGGTGAATGAAACAAATCAGTCCTAGTAGGCTCATTATTTGAATTTTCTGTAGCAGATAACGTTAAATGTTTATTACAAATGTCAGGGTCTCTTTTCCCCTGTTTAAAATGTACCATAAGAACAACTATGGATAAAACATATTGCATTGCTAGTAGTAAGTAACATTTCTTCTTTAGCGTTCCTAAGAGTATTAGAAATTTAAAAAGAATGGAATTGAACATGATGTAAATTCTGTAGTTGTACTGTTTTAACGTTACGTACTTAAACTTTTGCTTCATATTAGGGTCCTCATATGCTCGAAGTTCGGTGGTTACTGCTGTCAAGTTCACTATTTCTGATCATCCACAACCCATAGACCCACTCTTGAAGAACTGCATAGGTAAGTTCTCTACTTCAGTGACAGCAGCTACTTTTTCAAGCAATAAAACTGCACTTAAAAATTGTTTGTTGCGTTTTCAGAAAAAAAATATTTTGCAGGTACCAGAACCAGCTGCTAATGGTAACCTTTGGAACAGTTATAAAATGTTTCCATGCTAGCCAACTATTTCTATTAATTCTAGCTTGTTTGAATTCTGAGCAAGAAGAGTTGTGTGATAAAAATGGACAAAGAATACAAGGAGCTAGGGCTTTTAGGAAGATGGTACCCAAAAGCTGGTTTCCTTTCTCATGGTCTTGCCAAGTTATATCAGTTTGATGTAGTATGGTGCTGTCTTTACCTGGAAGGGTGGTCTTGGAAATATTTGATGTTCAGTCATTTAAAATATGTATGCACCTGTGAATTCTTAGTATTACCAGATGGCAAATTGTAAATGTAGGTCCTTAGGATTCTATAATGCTCTGTGTTTGGAAAGTTACTGGAAACGTGTGTATTTTTACAGGGATAATGTAAACAGAGCTTCCAGTATAACATCAGTGTGATGAAGACCTTTGCAGTGCTGTGCTTTTTTGATCTTTTTTTCATTTGTATGACAAAGTATTGTAGATTTGTTTAATATGCTAAGGTGAATGTTTTATAATGGCTTGATTACAGGTTTAAAGACCTGTTAAAAATTGTGCATACTGCTATAACTAATGGGAAGGGGAAGATTAATCTTTGAAAACACACAGTTCTGTAGAGAGCAAGGTTTTTATTTATGGGGAAGTGGTGTCAGTTCCTGTGTGTTGTTTTCATCAGTAAGTTCAAAATTTTTTAATAATTTGTTAAAGAATTGACTATGATTCCAGGTTTTTTCTCCCTGCTTTTCCTCCCACTGAAGCTGCCTTGCCTCTTAGGTTTCTGGAAATACTTACTGATTACTCAGTCAAAAAACTATTGGTATCTAGTACTTCAAAAATGTCAATCATTTTTTGGTTTTGTTACCCAGGGTTTGAGTTTTAGTGTGTAGAAGTCACTTTGTTGTTTACACCCTGTTGGTTTTTTTTTGCCTTTTAAAAATTTCACTCCCCTTGGAAGTTGCTAGTAAACTTGACAGACATTGGGGAAAAACATGTTCTATTCCTGCAGGATTTTATCTGTGTTAGAGAACTATAGACATTGTAAACTGAAAATGCTCAGAGAGTGTGGTGGAATGGGATGAGAAAGGTGTTGCTAATATATACTGAGTGGGCTTATCCTTGGGTAATTTAGGAGTTCTCAATATATGCCAGTTTAGAGTTTAAAAATCAGTATGTTGATAGTTTCCTTACGAGGTGTTCTCTAATTCTTGAACTGCAGAATTTAAATTAATTTTCTAATGCATATTCTGTGGGACTTTCATGGAGAAAAGGAAAGGTTGTATTAAATATAATTTTCATTAGTTTACACACTATAGCTTTAAAAAAAGTTGAAATGTCATTAAGTGATAGCCATTTCTTTTGGTGGTGTGTTTTCTACTTACGTTTCATTATCTGAAATGTGATGTATCAGTATATAATGCTTTTGATATGATTGTAATCAAGTAGATTTTTTTTGTGTGTAATCATGCCAGATATTGGTCTATGTTACACTAAAATGAGTCCTGCTCTAAATATGTCCTCTTGAAAAGTTAAAACTAAGCAAAGATATTTTTAAAGTAGCAAAAAGATCCTCATGGGTTTGTGTTTTTTTCTATGTGATTGCAGGTGATTTTCTGAAAACACTGGAGGACCCAGATCTCAATGTCAGGAGAGTAGCCCTAGTGACATTTAACTCAGCTGCACACAATAAACCATCATTAATAAGGGACCTCTTAGATACTGTGCTTCCTCATCTTTACAATGAAACAAAAGTCAGAAAGGAATTGATCAGAGAGGTATGTTAACTAAGAAAAACAGTGCTAAGTATACCCAAGTAGATTATTTGTTTTTCTAAATATATTACTACTTAACTTTGTTTTTCATTTGCTAACAGGTGGAAATGGGACCATTTAAGCATACAGTTGATGATGGATTGGACATAAGGAAAGCAGCTTTTGAGTGCATGTATACTCTTTTGGATAGCTGTTTGGATAGACTAGATATATTTGAATTCTTAAACCATGTTGAAGATGGCCTGAAGGATCACTATGATATTAAGGTTAGCTGTTATTTTTCTTCGTGTAAGCAGTGACTTAGTCAAAATATTTTAAATAGCGAATAGACAAAAAATGGTAAAAATATTACTTCATATGCTTCACTATATTTGCCATTTTTATTGAAGTGTTGCTGCTAAAAAGGCTACGCAACATTGTAGGAAATATCTCTCCGTATCATGCTGAGCATAACTGATTGTTGAATTGCTTTTCTCTCCACCTAGATGCTAACCTTTTTAATGTTGGTGAGATTGTCTACCCTTTGTCCAAGCGCAGTGCTCCAGAGGTTGGATAGGCTTGTTGAACCTTTGCGTGCTACATGTACAACTAAGGTATTGTTTTCAATTTAAAGCTTGCTTACGTTACTTATTTTGTGCTGTCTCATAGAAATATAAATGAACTCGTGTGTGAAGAATACTTCTGAGAATCTAGATGTATTGCTGCAGCATTTCCTGAGCAACGGTTCATAAGCTGCAATAGGGCAATATAAATTGGGTGGGCCATTATATATGTATTAAATTTCTTTAAATTACAAATGGAAGAGTAGACTTGTTAGCTTCTCTTTAAAAATCCTCTGTTTCTTTGGTGCCATTTGTTTTCTTCCTTAAAAATCTAGCTGCCACTTGGGCAACTTCTAAGTCTTGTTTCATTATAAATAGTGAAACAAGAGTACCGAGAGTTTTTCTGACTTCTAATGATTATGTTGTTGCAGACAAGCATTTGGGTGATGAAGGGTGGAGGCAGTGTAAAGCAGCCTTGGTTATGTTGGGGTTTTTTGTATTCTGTTTTGGTTTTCCCTTCTTCATTTATATTACAAGATTTTGGCACAGCTAGTCTCCTCGCATTCCTGCTCTTATCTTGATCCGCCTACATCCTCTGACAGTCACTTAATGCCTGATTTACCTTGGTTTTCCATTACTGTATCTTTTTACATTTCACATCAACAAATTTGACTGCTTTTAATGATAATTTATGTTTGTATCACTGAAACATCTTTGAGAATTGTAAGAGGAGGTTGAACAGTTATTCTAAGGAGGGTAAACATTTTTTAAAAATCTATTTTCTGAAAGCTGGAATTATTGTTTTAATATCATTTTAGTGTTGTTTACTGAGGTTACTAGCTAGAAGTTGTCTACTATAATTGTTTTGATAATTGACTTGGTAAGCAGAAAAAAGTTGTAAGCTACCATGTAGTATTCAAGTTTCAGTCTTATTTGTAAACTGCTGGTAAAAAGTCTGCTAAAAAGTAGCTGTTTGGAGGGTACTTTTGCATGTTGTTATTGGTTTTGGATTTGTGGGGTTTTTTTGTTTTGTTTAAGAGCTTAGGCCATTTTGAAAGGTGTGCAAAGTGGTAGTATGGGAAGAAATAGGTCTTTAAAAAAAAAAAAAAAATCTTACAAGGTGGGTGCGTATAGAGGGAGGGTTAAGCAAAAGTTTTAAACTTAGTTTTGTTTCTTCCCTAGGTAAAAGCGAACTCAGTGAAACAGGAGTTTGAAAAGCAAGATGAACTGAAACGATCTGCTATGAGGGCAGTAGCAGCGCTTCTAACCATTCCAGAAGCAGAGAAGAGTCCCTTAATGAGTGAATTTCAGTCACAGATAAGCTCTAACCCTGAGCTGGCAGCCATCTTTGAAAGTATCCAAAAAGATTCATCATCCACTAACTTGGAATCAATGGACACTAGTTAGATGTTTGTCCAAAATGGGGACCATTATGTTGAACCATATGATGCACTGAAATGACAGATTGAGTAAGAAACAGAAAAAGTATCTAATCTACACATTGTTCCACTTTATTTACCTTTATGGAGACAGTTGGCTTTTCCCATTGTTGCTTTTCTAGCATTTATTCCAGAAATGTATTTCCATAATCCAGAGTTTGTTAACCACTCTTGTTTTAGTGGATTTGGCCACATTTGGGAATTAAAAAGTTGACACATGATGTATGGAAATAGGTTCCAACATCCATTTGCCCTGTAATGTTTAGGATTAAAATGTCAAAATTTTGTGACCATGATTTTTTTTTTTTCTTTTATTCACTCTTTCTACTTGTAAACAAAAGGTGGGGAGGGGGGGGAGGAGGTGGGAATCCAGCGTCCAGGTGCACCATTTTTTTGTACTTTTTATTCTTTTTTGTTTCAGCTTCATAAATTGGTTTGGCTGGCAGATGAATTCTGTGTAAGATTTATTACATTAAAGAGAGGGTTTGGGCACAGTTCAAAAAACTCAGACATAAATGTCATTTTTAAAGGTGTGGGGATTAGAAAACAAATATCCCTATTGTGCACACTAACTTTGCATGAGCAAGTTTACAAATATATATTGTCTGTAAAACAGCATGTGCAGTTTATTCGTAATGCAAGTTAAAATAAGTTCTACTGTATCAGTGCAGTTTTCAGGTATTTTGACATACAGACCATTCATACAGGGAGGGACGAATGGTTGTCTTAACCTGGCTTTTTTAAATGCCAGTAGTATGACCCTGCAGATGTTTTACAGTAAATATGACAATTCCTGCAGTTTTGATGGTTTTTCACTCCCAAAGGCTGGATCTCCTGGAATTGAGGTGGACGAACAAGAAGATCAGAGTGAAATAGGATCAGATAGAGGTAAAATGAGCAGAGAACAATAGTGGCTGCTCAGTGAGTCCTGAACCTCTGGATTCAACTTTGCTTTTGTTACAAGAATACAAAAGGAAGTTTCCTCAGTGGCTTCTACCTCCTATTTTTCATCCAGCAGCTTTTGTTAAGGCACTAATATTCCGTGTTACCTAGACAAGTATTGCCAGAGCATCGTTTTGTGCCTGCCAGCCTGTGGAACCACCAGTAGGTCGCAGTGATGCAAGTGCCATACAGTAGCCTGGCAAGATAGGAAACAGGGAATGGTCTCAAGTCTGGAGAGAGATAGAAAGCAAACAGACACGAGAAGAAAAAAAAAAAAAATCTGCTGTGAATACGTTGAGGTAATTTAAAAGTGGACAAGAAGTTGGTAGCTGGTAGTCCCACAATGAACTGGACTTGGGACTTCAGTAGCAAAAGATGAGGCAGCAGTGCCTCAAATTGAGACTTGTCGTTACTTGGTTAATGCAGTTGCTTAGTTGTTTTGGTTTTTTTAAGTCAGATCTGAATTTGATTTTTCTCTAGGTAATTGGTATTTTTTAGCTAGTTTGATATTTTGGAAACCTGTTACATGGATAGGTGGCATAAGCTGCTACGTGACTAAGCAAACATACATTTTTATGACCTCAGAGACAGTTTCCTGTGAGCACGGGGGCTCGGGGGCAAATTCTTCACCTTACACGCTTGCAGCTTGGGAAAAGCAGGGGAGATATTGGTGCATTTTACATTAATAAAAGGACCTGAACGAAGAGATCTATGAGCTCATTCAGTAGTAACAATTTTAATGCTGTAGAAACTTTTGAAATTGTAGCTTTCTCTGTCTCCAAAGTCTTCATACTAATGTAACAATTGTCTTCTAGAAGTAGAAATAAATGAGATTAAATGTACCAACTTATCTAAATGTCATGAAATAGAATGGGATGACTCTAGAGAGAAACCATATGGTAGAAAAAGCTCTGTGAATTAGGTGCATTTTATCTTGCCGTATAACTCATCTACTTCAATTACAGCAGTATGCAGGCCTCCTAATTAAGAATCTGTTGTGCTAATTAGTTGTCAAACTAATCTCAGAACTTTCATGTTTTCAGAGTGCATTAAAATGTTTTACAGACCTAAAGCTAGGTGTGAGAATGGCGTGATAAACATGAAATGTGAGGCTAAAATATGTGAATAGAGTAGGTGACAACGGTAAGTAAACAGAAGACTTCTATTTCTAGTTGAGAGATTTGTTTATGTACTATCGTAATGCCTAATGTGGTGGATGCAAATAATCTTCACTTTATTTTGCCGTAATTACAGTGGAGCAAGCTTAAGGACAGATGAGCAGGCTGAGCTATATTGCTTACTGAACACTTTATTGCAAGAGAGTAATTTTCACTTTGACCACTCGTAAAGCAGGTGGGAACAGAAGAATTAAGTCTTCCCTGTAAATTACAGAAATTCTAAGAGTATGGTTATCTTCAAGTAGCAGTTGGTTATTTCAGTGATGTAGGAAGACAGACTCATAAAGGTTGTAACTGCATCGTAATTACTGAAATTATTTTAAATTTTATTAAATCTGTCCAGTTTAGATGCTCAAATTCCTCTGATTTTTCACTGCATCACTTGATTGAAAGTTATGTTTTTCCCCACCGTATATCCAGGTATTGGGGTAACTTGAGTGTATTTATGCTTTTAGCACAATTTGGTTCAGGTAGTTCTGTTAAGGATGATTTCAGGAATACCTGTAGCTGCTCTTTAAATGCTAAATATTTGAAACTAAAATATGAAATTACTCTCACTAAAACCAAACTAGAATTCTAGAAGACTGCTCTTAAAGATTTTTTTTGTATAAATAGAACTTTCTCTAGTGTTTTTCATCATTTTGCACACAGGCAATTGAAACCAATTAATAAGCTTGCACATAATATAGAAATGGTTGGCCATTCCTTGCATTGTAAATTCTCGCCTTTAAATATTTTTGTATCTCAAAAATACTTTATACTCAGATTTTCCATGAAAAGTCTTGCCATCCTTGCAAGGGAGGTCTTTTCTAAAATTGTAAATTGAAAACTACAAGTACCTTAAGAACGCTGCACTTCAATCATGTACATTTATTTTTTTAATACAGTTTTCCTTCAAAATGTTACATCTAATACAGCAGTTGACAAAATAAAAGAGCTGAACTACTTCCAGATTGTATTTTTATGAGATGAACAAAGCAGTACATATGCTTGTAAACAGCATTGCTTCTCTCAAATGAAGGATCATTTTAACATTTCGTCAACTTAAATTAGAAATATGAATTACAGTAGTAGCAGGTATGAACTTTTATTTGGCTTAACAGATATACTCAGTAATGATTCTAGGAAACGAGTTCTGGTGGACTGGTTAGTAGTAGTGATTAAGCAGTTGTTCTCATATTCCCTGGCACTTCCCTTTTCTCACCTCCCCTTGAGATGCAAAGTAACGTGTGGCCTTGGAAGTGTGTGGGGTTTTTTGGTTTGGTTTTGTTAATCCTGATCATTCTGACTGCAATGACACCTGTTTCTGCCAAACACCAAATGGTTAAGCCTGCAGCCTCTGGGTTTTATTTCCCTGTTGCTCTAAACTTCAGGTGAAGGTACTTTTGTTGTTGGTACTGTTCTTAAAATTAGTATCAGAGAAATGAAATATACTAGTCAGTTTATTACTTTTTTTGTGTCCTTGTTTCCTCCTTGCTATGAGATGGAAAGATTTTCTTGCTGCACAATTGAACATGAACAGGCAGGTGTTGTGACAGCGAGCGTTGTCCCCTGCTCTGGAAGTATAGAGTTACAGCTCTTACACTAAAACTGACCTTTTTCATCAGTATCCATTTATAATTTTCCATTGTGTCTGAGTTTGGGGGAGGAGAAGGAAATCGGAGTTCTTGAGAATAATGAAGTAAATTAATCTTCTGTGACCAGTGTTGGTGAAGTGGGGAAGTTTTCTGCAAGAGGTGCTTTTGTGAGGATCAGGTGACTTTGTCTTGGTGGGGAGTTTGACTTCTTTAGATTACTTTCTACCCCATGAGACTTTAATGTTTCCAAATAATATTTGATGAGGAGAAAACTGCCTTCAGAAAGGTCAGTCATCCCCCAGAACAAACAAAAGGGTTGATGTTGATTTTAGTCTGTATTTCGTGGTTTTAGAACGTAACCCTGAACCAGAGAAGAAATGAGAGTGTGTTTCTGAGAACCAGACAGATGCTGGCTGGAGGACAGATGTTACCTGAAATGTAGCACTGAGAAAGAGATGAAATCTTCAAGTGAGAATATTTTCATTTAAAATAATTCTCCTTTCTTTTGCGTTCTGCCTTTGATCATATTTTTGAAGAGTGGGAAATACAGAAGGGAAAAAGAAAAGTAATTAGCAAGCTGTGAACTTCCTGATCCCAGAACTTAAGGGGCAATTTCTATTCCCCGCTGCTTACTTTAAAAATAAAAAATAATTCAACCAGAGGTATTTTTGACAAATATACATAGTAATTCTGATAATACTTTTATTCTGAAGGAGTTAAAAGTTTTTTATTATTTTTCATTATTTTTTCTTTTATTCTGAATAAATTCTTTCCCTTCGTATGTGGATTTCTGCCACTGACAATTATGAGCAGTTCAATACGGCTGCTGCAGACTTCAGGGAAATAAGCTGTGTTGTTTGTTTCAGTGCAATGAAGAAATGCCCGTAGTAGAAAAAGTTTGTAATTCTTTCCCAATGTTCTTTTGTTAATAGATTTAAAAAAAAAAAAAAAGTCATTCACATATAACTGTAGTTTCCATTCAGCCTCCGGCCTTTCTTCTCTTCAACTGAAAAAGTATTGGATTCTTAATCATGTGGTTACTGTTACTTCAGATGTCACCATTCCTGGGGATTCTTGATGTTGTAATCTCAAGTCTTCTAGAAGACTTTTTCTTTCTCCAGTCCTTACTAAGGTTATTTGCTAGAAGGCTCAGCTTTATCTCCCATGTATGCAACATTTCCATTATGGATGAAGACAATTCCTTCATGAATTGCACGTAGTATCTATCCATTTTTGGGAGGCATATCTCAGAGAGATGCTGTGCTTAAATGCAACTGAGTGCCATTTTTGAGGAAGTTCATAGTTCAACCACTCCCCTCTCCAGAGAAAATCCAGTATACCTAAAATTCACTGGAATTTAAACTATTTAAAAACAAACTAACAAACAAAACCCACAAAACCCCCAAATGCCACATTTCTTTATTTAAAAACACACACATAAGGACAAAATAACACAAATTGCTCCATGTGCAGCACGACTAATGGAATGTGGCTTCATGTAAATTTTTCTCTTGCCCCTCAATTTCTTAATGCAATCAAAGGATCTGTGACTCTAGACCAGCTTGCCAGTAAGGAGGTGTTTTGTGTTGTAACAGCCAGGCTCTGCCGATGGATGGAACGTATGGGAGGTGCTACTTCAGTTCATTTCCCTCCACTGCTACTGATCTTCACACACATAACAAACTTTGAAGTATCAGCCACCTTTGACAGAAGGATAGAAATTGACCAATGTTTTAAAAAAAATATTACAGGATTTCTCATGATCCTGATTCCTTTTCAAAGTCTTTACCAAACCTTACCATATTTTTCAAATGCAAAGATGAACAAATGAGTCTTTATCAGGAGGAAGATCCTAAATCAAAGTGACTGAGTTGTACTGAATTCATGTTTTTCCTAACACTGTAGGTCGAAACCCCTTATCTCTGGTTTGAATCGTGACTTGTTTGCAAAAAAACCTCATCATCAAAATTGGAAGTGTGGAACTGAAGCTGCAGGTGGATGGGATGGTTGATTTTAGTACCTGGGCCGGGGGCGGTCAAAGTAAAACACTCTGGTGCTGCTTTCTCACATGGTACCAGTTTTGGCATATAAAGTGTGTTGAGTTCAGCTCTAATAAAATTATAGAATAGTTTTATCTCCAGGTAGCTGATATGAAGGATTAAAAAGTTGTTTGACATGGAAGATTACACACTGCTCTCTTTTGATTTTTGAAGAGTATATATGTAGACACAGTGACCTTAGTTGCAGGTCATTTTTTAAGAAGTTGGCAATTTTTTTTCAGTTCTTCACCCGCAACTTTTGAAAATAAGAGAAAAAACACACTTCTGTGGTTTTGTAGTGGTGTTGGTACTTGATTTCTGCAAGAATATCCTTTTTTTTTCCTTTTTTTTTCCCTTTTAAATCTTATCAGGCAAAAAAAAAAAAAAAGGTCTGAAGTGGAAATTTGAGTGGCTTTCAGCCTTGTGCGTTCAGTCATTCTATGCAGAGTTTTATAAGAAAAATGAAAAGAGGTTACTTATCCACAGAGAAAATGTTTTCTCAATGGTTTAAGTAGATGTATTCAGGTTTGAAACAGTTGGATGTCAGTGAGGGCTATGGAAGGACAAAGAATTTTCTGAAATTGTAAACATTTCTGGTTGTCCATGAATGATTTATTTCAGGTCAGTTAGGTGACTGAATGTGGCTGGTTCAGGAAACTTGAAGCTAAAAGGAGGGCAAGGGCAGGTTGTCACATACAAATGTGAATCTACAGTATATTTCCGTTTGGCAGAGGATTAATGTTTGTTGGTTTGTTAGTTCTTCACACGGGTGTCATTAGGCATTTATTGTTCCAAGACTTTTCATGGCTTAGGTATCAACAAAATATTTTACATGTTGTCCAAGTTCTTTTTGATTAAGGGAGGATTCGTTTGAAGGATGGTCTGGGAAGAGGTGCAGAAACAGTTGGGCAACTGTCTGGGTTTATTTTTTTCTTGTGTGTCTTTTAACATATGGAAGGATGGGAAAGATAAAGGTACACTGGCAGGCTTAGACACTTCTATAGAAGGAAGTCAAGAAAAATACTGCAGAACATAATGAATTTTCTTTGGTCAGAGTATTTTTTTGTTCACTGTCCTGGAGTGCACCAAGGACAAAATAAAAAAGTCTAGTGTGGCTGACCAAATAGACCTGTTTGTGGGATCAGACCTTCCAGTTGACATAACAAATATCTCCATGAAACCCACAGTAACAAATATCTCCATGAAACCCACAGTAATTACTGAAGAGAATCAGACCTGTTTGAGAACAACCCAAAGGCTGCCATTGCAATGCAGATTTTGTATGCTTAGCTACGTCCTATAAGTGAGGTATATTCTGTACTACAGAAAGAAGAGGATTTAGCTGTTTTGCAGCATGCTTTTTACATGTGGATCCTGAGCAAAATACGATGTTGTAAGGTGGGGGACAATACAATGCAGAAAAAAATCTGGCAATGTCTGCTCCATCATTCAGTTCACATGGCAACAGGTTAAGTAGGTAGATGTAAGGGAGCTTTCCTTTACTTGAGCTGGTGGAGTTGAGCTCATTTGCACGTCTATCCAGTTTGCTGGAAAGATGCAATACTCTTTACTTTTTATATGTTTTTTTAATTGTAATTTCAGTAAGTGCACAGCTACATTTTCCAAGGGAAGGTTCATCCTAAAAATTGGCTTGCTTCACTGATCTCCTCTTGGAGAATCCACCTCAAATAATACAATTCCTCTGACAGTGTTTAATAGCTGAAACCGAGTTGTTAATACTTCCAATCATTCAAATAAATGAAATTTATTTCCAAAGGAAACTTTAAAATGCTGCTAAGTAAAGTGGGCCACCACAATGCACGATTCCCAGGATCAGCTAAAAAATTCTGCAGGAATTGACTTGGATGTTGTTCCTGCCTCCTGCCTTTGGAAGTGCTAAAGAGTAAGCCAGAGAACATTTACTCCATGTTCATCTCTTTACTTGAGTTTTAACATGGTCTAGTGAACAAAAGTGATTTGAAATCAAGACTGCTTACACTTTAAAAAAAATCTATAAAATTGCAGACATACTTAGCAACCTGTTTAAATCAGCTTTGAAGGAGACCACTTCTGTCTTTTCAGAAAGTGACCTGCCACTATGGTAGACTGCAGATAATACTTGAACACCTCAAGGAGCAATCTCTCTGGATAGCACTTTTGAAAGGCAAAGACTAAAACATTAAGATTTAAGGATTTATTTGCAAAGTTAGCATTAAATGTCACCGCTTTGTTTCTGTGCTGCTCTACTGTTTGTTTGCAGGAGAAATGTTCCAACACATGTACTTTAGGATTGTAAGCAGATGGCATCTTTTATTGTGAATGCTTGTTTGCTTTGTGTCACTACAAAGCCCAGCGTTGCTCGCCTTGTTTAAATCTTGCATACTTTTCTGTAGTTTTATCCAGAAATCAGCCTATAGCAATAAAAACAGAATTCATTTCTGACAAAACTAATGTTACAGAAACTGAGAAGCCCTAGGAAACGTCTGGGGACCGCATACAGAATAGTGTGTTTGACTATAAAGATGTCATAGTTAATGTACTCCATTTTGCTGACCAGATATTTCTTTGACAAAGCAGTGGAAATAGGTTTATTAAAAGTACAGTATCTGGGAACAGCATCAGAAGAGTCTCTGATAAATCTGTTCTTACAGCTGGTTGATCTTGTGCCGGAGGAAGAGTCGATTCACAGTGAAGTCTGTCTTCATTGCTCATCAATGGCCTTTGCTAAAGAAAAATCCAAATCTTTCTGCCTGGCTGTATCTGTAAATACACCATCCTCTGTTGGTAAATACAGCACAGTGCTCAAGGTTATTTTGTGCTCAAAAGCAAGATGCTGTGCTGTGTACAAGGTATTCCTGTAGCCCCAATTTACCCATTTGACAGGAGTTTATGAACAAAATTTTAGTGATTGCAGATACTACAGTTTTTCCAGAGGGAGACATGATGCCCCAAGACTATTATATTCCACTGATTAGATCATAAAAAAACCTATAATTTTGCCCAGTTTTGCATTTTTCAGAAATATCCTTAAACATTAAGCCCTGAAACCTTTTAATGAAAGAGAAGTTGTTTTATATAACTGGAGTATTTTAATCCTGTAACTGTATTTTTTCGTTTTCCTCTGACAGCTGTACAGTTGGATGTAGTAACAAGCACACTGGGTACAATCCCGCTCAGTGGCATAATACACAAATAATGTTAATTCTCTTGGAACAACTATTCCTTCTTCATGATAACTTCAGTGGTAACCGCAGTAAAAGTACATCCTTGATGCCACGTAATGAAGTTTTCAGAATGCACCATGAATATAACAAAGTACCTGTGAGTATTAACCTTATATGTAGCTGCAGGATTAAGAATGTTAATGTTATATTGTAGCTGCAGCTGTGTTTTCTGTTCTTTCAAGTGGCTCTCTAATTTAAACACACTAACACCACTAGGTATCTGTGTGTTTGTATACACACGTATCTGAGTATGGGTGAGGTTTTCTGTTTTTTCAATCTTTCAACATTTTAATTTTTTAAAGCTATCAATTCTTCCTAGATGCAAGTAATCAGTATTGTATTTGTGGAAATTGTTTCAGTCATCCGAAAAAATGACAGTTCTTTGACATTTTTCCCATGCTAAGTGTTACATAAAACCATGTAGTAGTATTTTATTCTAAAAAGCTAAAATATAGTGAGCATTTTTATGTGAAAGTGATTTCACTACTATGAATTTCTCAGCCTCTTTGTAAGAAAATCAAACTTAAATCTAAAGTATAATTTGTTGATGGTATTTAACTTCATCATAGAATTAGCCTTTTGGACTCTCTGGTTTTATACTCTCTGACGTGAACCAGAGACCCTTTGATTTCTCTTTGGCTCAGTGAATGGCCAGATCTGTTTGAACAGCTCTCTGCTCTCCCAGTGCTGCTATAACTGGGAATCTGCTGCTTAAAAATGAGTCATCTCAAATGGTTAGGGGATAGCTAAAACCAACCTCTCCGATCTTTCCCTGTGTTCGTTATAACCGTTTGCAGTATGTCTGCTAAGGAAAAAAAGGTTAATACAGGGTTTTTTGACCATCCGGCTGCTTCACCTTGTCGCACCGTCATGGCAGGATCCAGTGTGTGAGCTGGTTGTATGAGTACAGCCAAATGAACATTGAATTTCAGGAGAAATTCCAGCAACTTATTGTCTTCCAGGAGGTGGCGCTGTAACCTCATTAACTAATGCCAAAGAACTCGGGGCGGAGGGGTGGGGGGGGACAGGGAAACCAGCAAGATTTCTCCGCAGATAAGAAATTGCATGTATTTGGAGAATGCATATGAAATCCGTCTTGTAATTTTACTTTTCTTGACAAGATACTGAAGCTTTCTGTTATGACTGGCTCGCTTCGGAATTCCTTTTCAATCTTTTACAAATAATCACTAAACTTCATTTCCAGACCGTGAAGTTTGGCAAACTTTGTGCAGGGAGGTGACCACCACAGCAATACTTCTCCTACCGGCAGGTGGTATGGTCTGGATGGCTTGGCACTGCTGCAAGGAGTGGAATAAACCATTGGGTCCCACCGGCTGAGTTACATGGCTAAAAAAAAAAAAACAGATTTCATAGCATAACTCCATATTTTCCTTCTACCTTACTGATGATTTCCCTTCTCCCAGGCTTTCAACAGGCAGCGGTAATGGGAATGGTGGCCCTTAACAATGAGAGACCAAACAAAACTAGGTGTCAGGTTCTGGTGGAGTAGACTGATGTATCAGCAGTGTTTACCTTCCTCTGAAGCAGTGCATTAATTTATCTGAAAGTGCTAAAATAGAGGTGTTTGGGTAACAGGACACTGGTTTGTTTTTCAGCTCTAGGGTTTAGAAAAAAATCAATGGGGTGCCTTTTAAATATATGCTTCTATTCTAAGTTACCATTATGACAGAGCTTTTTTTTAATGGGATAACCAACACAATGCCATCAGGTATTTTTCTAGAATTTGGCCATAAAAAAACCAACCACCCCCATCTAGCTCCCGACTCCAATCATAATATTTTGTTATGCTGCAGAACTGGGGTTTCTATTCTGGAAAGACACTGACTGAAAGGAGGAAAACTGGAGTAACATAGAACAGACTGTATGCAATTCTAATGAACCACAGCCTTCACCATAAGAACAACTGGACAACATAATTGCCCAGCAGTTGTCACTGGACACATCTGTGTAAGCCAAGAGCAGCTTCAGGAGCTCACAAGCTCAATGAGGTTGTTTTGGCAACCCTGGGGCAAGTACTGACATCGGCACTGCTGATGTGTCAGATGTTAATTGGGATAGGATTCAACAAAAGCCAAAGCAAGGAATAATTTTATTTGGAATAAATTGTGTTATACAGATGTGTAGATAGAAACAAACAAAAAAGCCCTCAAAACAAACAAACAAACAAATCCCTGACCATTCCAGTAAATCTCTGTACTTGGCATTGAACACTTAAAATCAGGTGGTGAGTGCTTTGAATGATATGTCCATCCTTGCTGCAGTGACCGACCTGCGCTGGCTGGACCTGGAGGCTCCCTCTCCATTGCAGGCAGCAGGAGAAGTGGAAAGAAACCCTCCGAGTCTGGTGTGAGCATGAACACAGACCAAAACTCATCCCTGCAGGCTGCAGTTCTTTTCAGCCACCGCTGTGTTGGGATGGCATCATTTGGATGGATGGCTGAAGCTTGTTTTATCTTGCTTTGAACCAGTTTTGCGTTGTCAGTCTTGCAGGGACTTTTTATTGATTATTTTTAATTTCAGCCCTTATCCTGGCCCTCAGAACAGGGCTTTTCTCTGGCTCACATGTCTCAATACTTCCTCAGCACTGGCTGTGGCATGATGCTCAGCTGGGCACCAAATGCCACCATTGCTTACCTGCTTGGTTCCAAGGGCTCATACCGGCACCAGACCAAAAAAAGTTCAGTCAGTCTCCTGAATGCTTTTATTATCTCACTGAGGAGCATGTTCTGTCCTAGGATAGACCACATATATCACATTGTACTGGAGTTGTAAAGGAGTGTTGTTGAAGAGTCTTGTTAATGGGAAGAAAAAAAAAAAAGTAGAGCAGCAAGAATTGGACCCAGGTATCAGGAAAAGCAAAGAAGGGACACAGCTGTGGACTGGCTCATAGCTCCCAGCATGGTCCTGAGCCACCTTCACCATGTCCTGTACAATTTTATCATTAGCTTCCCAATGGCCTGAAGGAGCTTGTTCCTTCTCAGTCAAGGAGACCTTCATTTAGAAGAGGAGGACTCAACTCAGAAGGACTAGTTTGGTGAGTCAAAGTAGCTTCTGATTTTGACTGCTTAAGCTTAACAAGCCTGTGCTCCTCAACGGCTTCACCCACAATGCTCAGAGCAGCCTTTACACACATTGCCCTCCTGTGGGGGTTCTTTGGGGCCTCCTGTTGAGCTCAGCACTGTTTTTCTACATGGTCTACTTTGCTGTTTCCCTGCAGAGGGATCCCTCTGCTTTGCAGGATCTAAATTTGTTGTTCTTGTGCTAGCTCAGTCTCTTTGCCCCCAGAACTGTTGCTATGCCCTGGTACTCCTTTACAATGTTCCACAGCAAAAGCTTGGTTCCACATCCAGGCTTTCGTGGCAAATAAATGTTTTCTTGTCCAATAGGATGTCTTTCTGATCCACCTTGTTTTTCTGAATTTCACCTAAATCAAGAGATTCAATCACTGAGTGGTTTCTCCCACCATGTACAATGCAGGGAGCAACTTCTTTCTCTGGAAAACAGCTTCAGAATGAAACTGAAACAAAATACACTTGCTGGAAAAGCTTTTAAAGTTGACGTGGCCAAAGAATTGTTTTATTCTCATGCTTGTGGAAACAGGACTCTGTATACTTGCTGGGCATCCAAATGTAACACAAATTAGTGCTGCTCTGCCCAAACATTATAGCTGGAAAAACCGCTGAAGGAAACTGCAGCTTTGACTACAAATTTTAGAGTTAGATATGTACCTAAGAAGAAAAAAAAAAGGAAAGGAAAAATAGCACTTGTCTACATTTCAAAACTAAAATTACAAATGCAGTCTGAAGTTGTCCTGCCACCTGGATGTGCTAAAGCTCAGTTTCTTTAAGCTGCCATCAGAGCTTGCTATTTTTGCCAGAACCTGGTTTGAATGACAAGTTGTGCCTTGCAGAAACAGCCTGGATTTAAGGCATCAAAATTATAATGAATTTGCTAAGATGGTGACAAATTTTTTCGGGTATGAACCGCTTGTCAAGAATTACTTTTGTGGTAGTGAGTATAAAATACCAAATGAAATTTTGTTGAAAACGGTGGTTAACAACAAGAACAAAAAAGGCAGTTTGACAAGAATATCTTTTTCTCATTCATAGAGTGATGCTCTAAATACTGTCCCTTTGTCAGAATATAACCAAGGCGAGGGGTGACCCTGCTGCTCCTCTGGCACACCTGAACTGGAAAGGACCAACTGGGACATGCTGCGGCCTGAAGAATTCAAAAAAAGGAAAAGATATTTGTTTTTAAACATGCACTAGTTAACTCATCTGCACTTATTGAGGACCACTTCTGTATTTATTAGCATGTATGTGATGCTTCTAGAAGAACCAAAGCATATAAAGCTGGAGGGAATGTCATAAACATGCCACGCTTGAGTGCTCTCAGCTATCAAGAACTGAGTGGGTAATTTTAGATGTACAAGCAGGCAATGAGGAGCTTTTTTTCAGGCTTCAAATGTATCCTCTTATTGTAGAGGTTCAATATGATATGACAAATATTAGAATATGTATAAATTGTTCATTTAAAAAAAAATAATCTGTGTCTCACTGGCAATGCAAAACCTCTCACTGAGTTCATGTAATGTTAAAAGTCAATGGGAAGAAAAATCTATTTGAAGTTTAAATTCCTCCTAATAACTGAAATTCATTTTGAAACAGTTTGTACTGGTGTAACCAGTGGCAACAATTGAATGCAATTCAGCTAGGAACTGAATGGAACAAACACAAAGGCCGGTTTGATTACACGTTTATGGACTCTCTGTTCCTTTCACTCGGGAACCAGCACCGCTGCTGGGATGGATGGGAGAAGCAGGCTGTTCAGTGGTTACCCTTGCTGCATCACAAGCTTCAGAACTAAGTTTGCTTCCATAGTGGCAAAGAGATTAAGTTGCATCATTGTGGCCAAAATGGGCCTTTATTTGCAGTTTTTGCAGCTCTGCTGCTTGAACTCTGTTTTCCTTGGTATGAGGGCTCAGCTTGAACTTTCAGATCCAGTTCTTTGCTGATATTTATTCTAGTGAACAGCTGACAGCACGTCTGCTCTGATCTACCTTGTGCATAATCCTGTTAATTTCTCTAGGTAGGAAAAAATTCCAAGCTTTCATAATTTTTTAAGTTTCAATTTATATTGACAAGCATTAATATATCTATTTTGGCTTAGCTTTGGTGGGTTTTTAAACAAATTACATCTCTTTGTGGCCACAGAGGCCATGAAAACATAAGATGTGTATTAATGGATAACAAATTGACCTAGCATCCTTCAAGATGACTCTGTCACATCAGTTACTTCTGTAAATCATATTTTCACATTGTCTCGTGCTTTATAAATCATTTTCTTTAGCTTCAGAATAGTTATAGGAACTGCACAAGCTGGAAACAAAAATATTGTTCCCCTTTCTGTCCCCGCAGAGGTTATCTGGCTCAGCTGTTACAATCTGGGCTGCTTTATCAGCTCTGCAGCACCGACTTGACAATAAAGATTATCTTTTAAGGAGGGAGCATCCTGAATTTGGGAGTAAGTTACTGTCAGAAGAGAGGCAGCTGGAGGAGAAACAGTGAGATTGTGCAAGGCTGCTATGGAGGCGCAGATAACTGCTTTCAGGGCTTTAATAAATGTAGTTATATGGCTCTGGGGAGCTGTGAGACAGGGCATTCTCTGATCCATCCAGATTACAAACCAACCATGAAACACCAGCGAAGGAGCTACCTCCGACCAGTGATATAAAATTCTTTGGGAATGGGACATCAAGAATAACTCTCTGTGGAGCCCCCAAAAAGGGTCACTCCAGCTGAGTCTGGGCACAGCAGAGCATCAAGTCGTTAGAGCATTTCCTATCAAGTCCCCAAATCTTTGCCAAGAGGTCGGGTGTCCTGGCCTCATCGTGGGTGTACGGCTTTGGAGGTCCATGTAATCAAAGGTGTTAATGAAGACTGTGTTTGTGTGCTCCATTCCAGAAATGCTGTTTGCTAATTAGGATTAATAGCCTTTGTTCTTTGTTTTGGGGTTTATTGTTCTTGTTTTTCTTTTCTATTTTGCCTCTTCTCTGTTGTTGCTGGTTCTCTGATGCGAAGCAAGGCCTGTGGAAAGAACTCCCCTGCCCAAAGCAGGGTCAGCCAGGGCAGCTTCCCTGGGGCTGTGTCCAGTCCAGTCTTGAGAATCTCTAAAGATGGGATCCCACAACCTCTCTGGGCAACCTGTTCCAGTGCTTGGTCACCCCCACCATAAAAAAAAGCCCTGACATCTGTTTTTTTTTTTTTTCCTTTGTTACAACTATACTTCAACTCATACTGATTGCCCCTTGACTTGTCACTGGCCATCACTGAGAAGAGGCTGGCCCTGTCTTTTTTACTCCCCCCTCATCAGGTATTTATACACACGGGTGAGATTTCCGCCCCCAAGCTTTCTCTTCTCCAGGCTGAACAGCCCCAGCTCTCTCACCCTCCATGTCTCAGGTGCTCCAAGCCCATAATCGTCTTTGTGGCCCTTTGATAGACATGCTCCAGTATGTCCATGTCTCTCTTGCACTGGGGAGGCCAGGACTGGACCCAGCACTCCAGGGCTGAGCAGAGGAGAAGGATCACCTCCCTCAACCTGCTGGCAATGCTCTGCCTGATGCAGCCCAGAAGGCTGTTGGCCACCCTGGCACAAGGGCACTTTGTTGCCTCATGGTCAGCTTGGTGTCCATCAGGACCCCCAGGGCCTTTTCTGACAATGTTTCCCTTTATGTGGCTGGGAGCAAAAATTGGCTGCTCTGCCCAGAATTAAATTCATGTGCAAGTAATTGAAAAACTTAAAGAATCACTTTCTACACAAAAATCAAAGATGAGTATTTTTGCTTTAGTGTAATGGAAATATTGATTAGTAGAGCTACTACTGCAATTTCCTTGCTAGGTTTCTCTCTGTGCCGTTGTAAAATCACTCCAGAGTACTCTTATTTTAAAATCCAGCAAGCTGCTTGATAGGAATTTTTCCAAGTGCACATGTAAGTGAGTTATGAATGCCAGGCCCTGCCTCTGGTTCAGGTGTCACTGAAAAAGAGGTACCGTAGCATCTGCCAAATCAGGATCCTGCTACTGATTTAATGTCAGTCTTTAAAGAATAAAAGAGCTGGGTTTTAGTGCCTTGTCAAAAAGAAAGATATAAAATATTTTAAAATCGTTAACTGATGTAGACAGCCACAAGAGAAAATACGAGAATGAAATGTGGCCCTTTCCTACCCATGCCCAAGTGAGCAAGGAGAATGGCCACCAGCCAGGTGTAGGTGCAAGTGAAAGAAAGGCCAGTTATTTCCAGTATTGCCAACAGCTGACATACCATTGTCACAGAGTCCTTAACCACATTTAATTATGTGCATTTTATTTCTTTTGTGTGTGTGTGTGTTGCAAATAGTAGCATATTTTCTGTTTCCTCTCATGTGGAAAATGATTAATTGTACAAATTAAATGAAAACATATCCCACAATTACTTGTACAAAGACTCTTTGAATACTAGAACAGATGTGATATTTTTCTATCAGTGTTTCTGCTGGAAAATGCTAAAAATCAAGAATAATCATTGGAATTTCTATACAGTAAAGAGCAGTGAAAATGAAATATAACTCAATTATTTTCTGTGGGTTCATGTATTTTCATGCATTACGATAATGCTTAATGTTTCCACAGCCCTTCACATTTCTATTAATTTCCAAAAAAGATGTTGCAGTAGTGAGAACATTGCCTTTGTCCTGTAGAATTTGAGTCTGGTTTTCTTCTTTGCTTGACTCATGTGAGGGAATTAAGTTTCAGTGGCCTAAACTGTAGGTTATCCTGAGGTAAGTCTCCCTCAAGGTGCCTTGTTAGAGCTGTTCTGCTTTGTTTAAGTGCTCCTATTTAGACAGTAAATATGAGGTATATTGTGGAGCTGGGACTCAAACCTTTGTCTCTGGTTGTCCCAACAGAAGGGTGATCTTTCTCCCATCCTGTGAGCACTCTGAAAAGCAGAACTGTTCAATACAGATAAGAGATAGATGACAGAGTGAGATACAGCCTGGTATCTCCACGGCCCCATCTCTGGGATGGGATGTGTTGTCAGCAGCCCTTCAGCTGGGGCCTGCAGCCTGATGGAGAGCATGGGCCTGCTCCCCACAGCTCTGCGAGGCGTGCTCAGCATCTGCCCCAGGACTCTGGTAGACCAGCTAATGGCAAATCCAGCACCTACCCACGTGCTTGCACAGGATGCTTATAACCAGAAAGCTTTAGAATTAGGGGTAAATGGCATCGGGGATTAAGTATTTGATTACAAAATTGGAAACAGTTATGAAAAAGTAGGACATAAGAAAAACATTATTGGTATTTATCTTTTGCTGTAGCCATCACGAAAAGCCACTTAGATCTACGCTTTTGAGGATAGGCCAACATTTACTATCAGGGCATTTTTTTGTTGCTGTCACTTATTTCCATTGAGTGCAAATAAATCTTCCAGGTGTAGACTCTGTCACCCCGAGTGTCTCCCTCCCTATTAAATTTGAATGTAGTGCTGTGCTGCAGTTTCCTTTCCATTTTCCTTTCCTGTTGTTGTGTTCAGAGACTTTGCTGCCTCTTGCCACTGTGTCCGTAGCAATGAAGCAGCACCAAGTGTGCGTCCTTGAGGATGCTGGCTGAGGCAGGCCTGGCTCCTGAAGCAGGTGGTGTGTGTGGGGAGGGCTTTCACACTTTGACAGTGCTCCTTACATCCACCAGCTGTTGTACTACACAACAAAACTTCATTAATTGTATTTTAAGCAATAGCTAGCATACAGGCTAATGGGAATGTTCCATGAACACCACAGCAGCCACTGGCTCTTTGCAGAAACAAGCTGTTGCATCATTGCCATCACTCTTTGTGTCTGTTTGGCCAGAAGGATGTTCCTTCCACGCTGGATTAGCTTTGGGGAGTCAATCATATTGTATTTGAAATAACACTCCTAATATTCTCCTTACCCACCAGGCACAGAGGCCACATTGGCTCTGAACTCTGTTGCTTGCATGTGTAGCTGACGACAGTGAGATAAAGAAAAGTGCTGGCTGGTCCGAATCTGTATCACTTTCCACTGGACAAGTTCTTAAAACAACCACTCTTCTAAACTTCTTCCCTCTAAATTTTCAGTTACCCACAAGTTAGTCATGTTCCTCCAGCTGAGTTTAAGCCTGTTACAATTATTTCTACGCTGTGAATGGGATAAGGGATTTATTACTGTGCATTACTTCTCCAATCCCTCATGATGGAGCAATCAATTTTTAGATGTGCATTTTGCAGAGTGAATGAAGCACTGATGCTATGAAAAATATCACTGGAGAATACAGCTTTTATTTCTGCTGAAAAATGGTGACAAAAATGCTTTCAGTGGGACCTGGACCAAACTGCTGTATCTGAACAGATGCTGAATGTGGCCTACAATTCTTGAGGCGTTGCATCAAGTCAACAGCTATTGGTAACGTTTATTCAAGCGTAGGAAAAACCATAGGGATTCTGTGCTTCAGCAGGCGTAACAGGATGGCTGAATAAAATCAAAAGTGTTCTGTTGTGGTATAAGCAACACTAGTTGTGCACAACCAATAGTCCATGTTGGAATCCAGACCTTCAGGGCAGCTGAGTTGAAATCTCTCCTGGATGTTTAATTGTCAGATTTTGATCAATAGCTTTGGAGCATTAGGAACAGAGAGAGAATAGATCTGATTCTATTGTGAATGAAGAAAAAATCATTTGGGTATATTACTGTGTTTATGGACAGTTGCAGTCGGCTTCATATGGAAGTGGTTTTTTTTCAAAAGTGAAAATCATATATTTTATGAAAAGTAGTTGAATGATTTCCATTGACCTTACACTAATGAGATATTGCAATGTGTATCAACCCAGCTAGAGATGTGTTGGCTTGTAAAATAAAAACAGCATTTGAGTCAGAAAATCTGAACAGGCAAGGCTTGAAGTTGCCAAACCAACATCTCCTTATTTGCTCAGGGCAGAAGTGAAACAACAAATTCCTCTATCACTTTTAAAATAGTAATTTGGAATGTTTTGATCTAAATGAAATTACCAAAGC
>NW_015094506.1:21600936-21691902 GCF_001431845.1 Calidris pugnax | reverse complement strand
GGGAGAAAGACAGTTAAATCAGTCATTGTAGCTTTGCTGCTCAAATGAAATGCAGTAGATGTTTAAAACATGTTTGTTCTGTCCCCTGTTGAAGAAGGAAGAGGGGCTATTGCTTCCTTCTACCTGCTCAAGATAACAAATACAGGATGAAGGCTGTTAAAGGTGAGACATGTCTGAGTCCTTCACCAGTGGGTGAATTAACAATGACTGCAAAGAGAACCCACCCTTAATCCTGAACTGCCTATCAGTCCTCTCCTTCAGAGACAGGAAGAAGGAAGTGACAGGCTGAACCTTGTGACACCGTGATTGAGAGTTGTCCCCTCGAATATCAACAGGTCAAAATATGCTACTGAGTGATATCTTTGTGTCTATTTGACCAATGCAATTTCTGTTGATTTTTATATTTACTAAAGTGCAAGTATTCCTCATTCTGTGCGCTGGTTAATTAAAGGAAGTGCAGCGTATAGATTGAGTGAAGAAAAGAATTGCCTGTGCAGAGTTGTCATTAAGAAAAAAGCAGCAATTTGTGTGGCAGGCAGTGCAGAGGGAGTGGACCTTGTGAAGTGGCAACATGCTTGATTGCGAAGCTGGAATTTCAGCTCTGCTTGCTTACAGCTTCCGAGTGCCTCTGTATACCTACAGCATTTTGCTTAATATTAGCTGATTAGTATCTAGCGCGAATCACTGAATTGGTTTGAGGCCTGGGATTTATTTTTTTTCCTGGTTCTTCAAGTGTGCTTTTCCCAGGTGCCCAGGATTATAAGAAAGCATCGTGAGTGCTGTCTAGCTCATGTAGCATCAGGTTAGCAGCAAGGCAATAAGGAGAACTGCCCTGGGATGGTTTTTTACTGTGAGAGAGGGATGAGGGGGCAGCAAATGTTAATTATTCATTCTCTTGGGAGGGTTTCAAATGAAAGGAGAGGCCACCTCTAATGCTTTCCTTTCTGCCAGGCTTTTGGCCGTTAGCTATGGGAGTGAGCTGTCTCTGACCCTTCTGCAAGTTTTCCTGTGGCACTCCCAGTTAATGGCACGCTGGGTTTTGGCAGCAGTGGAGCTATTTGACAGTTGCTAATTTGGGGCACAGGCTGGCGTTATGTGCTTCTTGCATCAGGAAAGAAGAGCAGGACTGAGGCTGTGGCTTAGAAGGGGTACAAGAAAGCACCAATGGAGGCTTTCTTTTAAGCCTCTGTCCCCATGAGTGTGTTGGTGCTGTGTAGTGTGAGAATTCCTCTGATGTTGCCTCTTTGAAGCACACAATTTAAAACCAGTTCTTTGACTTGGGTCTTTACAGAACATACCACAAAAATATCTTGCGATTACTTTATCTTATAATAATTTTGAAGGAGTGTGAAGAGATTTAGTGCGCCTAAACCAGCAGGTGTCCTGCAGCTGCTCTGGAGAGCATCAGCCTTATCACCTGGACCTGTGAATATTTTTATGCGTTCATTTTGAGCCCTCTTACAGGACATAATTGCTAGTTATCACCTCATTTTGGCCTTTTTGAAGAAAAAAACTGGTCAAGAAAATCACTTAGAATTGACTCAAAATTTAGTACTGCAGTGTCTGCTCTTCCACCCTCCCCATGCAGATGGAGATGAGTCCTCTACACACCCGTGCCGCCTGCTGAACTGCTGTTGTTCTAATGCATTCTCATTTATGGGCATTTCCAAACAGTTCCCTGGTTCATTAGGGATATTCACCAGAGAGAATAAGCAAATATCGCAGCCCGTGCACTTTCAGATGCTCGGGCACTGAGCGTAGTCCAAAGTGCTTCCTGAGCAGTTGGCACCTGCCTCTAAAGCAGCAGTCAGCAGAGAGGAGCTGTAACACCATCACCAACTTCTCTTGGCCCTGGAGCAGCGATGGTAAGTAATGCATTGCAGGCACCTGGGACCCTGCTCTCCTATTGACCTCTACTTCATTGCCCACGTTCATGCAGGGAGCTGGAGAACCTGTTTGTCTGTCTCCTACGGGCTGGTGATCACTGCCATGTTCTTAACATGTAGCAGACCAGTAGGAAGGATATTTTTAAAAGCAGCAGTAACACAATGTTGTTATGGCTCAGATACAAAGAGAAGAAACTCATCATTCTAGTGTCTTAAGAATAACTAAATGGACAGAAGTCTGCTTGCCCATGGCCACTTGAGTTTGAATCCATCCCTAGCATTGAAAAGTCAAATCTTATTTCCATTTTTCCTGAAAAAGGGGCTGTGCTTTCTGTTTTGACACATGCATTTTTCTTGAATGGCTACCCAAAATGCTTCTCCCTTCTAAACAACATTTAGTCATTAGCAGTTTGTATTTTAAAATGCTATTTATTATGAGTGGAAATATGCAAAATTTCCTTAAAAGCTGACTTGCAAATGTTAATACAGGGATAAATGAACAGTTGATGAATAAGTCCTTCAGAAGCAAACAGCTTTAGAAACACTCCATAAATTTTCCCCATTACCACATTTTAAAAACATTTAAAATAATTGTTGGAAGTCACTGAGTGCTGATAACTCTGCTTTATGAATGTGGACTAGTGGAGTAAAGTGATAATTATTTAGCTGCTGTTGCAATTTAATTCAATCACGCTGTGGCTGTTACACTACAGTGCAGCCTTTGCCTTTTTATTTTCTATAGGCAAATAAAATCTGCTTGGTGGTCTCAGGTAATAGCTCTTGCAGAACCTCGCTGGGTTGGGGGAAGGAAGGCAGAAAAAACGCTAAAGTCTATAGATGCTCCTGTGGTATGGAAGCACCCTCTCAGTGCACTTCAATGGAATCTGATTTTTCAGGTCCTGTCATGGTTAAGAGGGATCCAGAGCGTGACTGTCACTGGAGCCACCACTCAGGGCTGGTGAATGTGATGCTGGACTGATGGGAGCAGGAAAGGATGAGTTGTCTTAGGCCACCTCAGGCTCTCATGCCTCCTGCTGACCCTGTAGCAGGTCTGCCAGCCCGCTAGTGCTAGCTGGGACACCTCAGGGCACCCCCAGCACCCCGTCCTGTTGTACATGGGTGACTGCTTTGAGCCATTGACTGCTAAGCTGGGGTTGTGGTTGCTTCCACCTCTACAGCCTTTGCCACCGAACTTTCTGTTGAGGCGGTTGCATGTTAGTAAGGGCAATTTTAATTAATTTCAATTTCCTTATGCTCTTAGTATATCTTTTCTTTCAAATAGTTGAGCTAACATGAGATAGCACTGTACCCCACTTAGAAGATGGATGGAGTGGTCATGCCCTTCTTAGAGGTGACAGACAGCAAAGGCAAGACTGGGACAGTCAAAGCCACCCTCCCAAAACAGGCTTCTGCAAAGTATCTCTTCGGTGACTGGTAACAGGGACCCAAAAAAAACCCCAATGCCACATATGAAGACATGAAATGTGCTGCTTGTCTGCAGCCACATTAAACTAGACGTTTCAATTCAGCAATGCGGTGAGAACTCAGTCTTTGGATTATTTAGTACATATTGACCCTAAGAGTGGCTCTTTGGCATATTCACGGTGGCTGGCTGAAGTGCTCTGATGCCACCAAGCAGTCACACTGATGTGCTAGCTGCTTTTCCCACCCAGGCAGAACAGAAATCTCCCTTGCAATTCCAGCACTGGGATGCTCAGACGTGTTAGCACCTAACCCCTAACCACTGAAGCAATTTTCTCATTTCCAGTAATTGGACTCAGTCCTGGACCAGACACAGAATCAGCTGAGACTCTACATGCATTTTACTGCAGAGTGTATTGTAAGGAGAGGTTCGTATGTCTGCATAGTCTTTGACTACCAAGGAATGCTTCTCTGTTTAAAATGCCAAAATAATTCTATTAATCTGTATGAGCTCCGGAGTGATAATGGGAGGTATTAAAAAGCCAATATCACAGCAGTCAAAAGCAGCCTTCCAAGTAGCAACATCACATTAGAAGTAACTGAAGAGTCATTCAGAGTTCCTCAAAACTTGAGGAAAGAAAGATGCAACTTAAAACACAGCAGCTTGTAAATGGGCTAGATGCACAGCTGAGTCGAGGTCATTGGGCCTCCAATGACTCGATACACTTTAAAAAACCATTCTGTTAGATCAGTCACTACATGTAGAAGAACAGTAGTAAAGACCATTGTACTTCAATGAAATCACCACAGTGCTTGGGGAACGCTAAATAAGAATACTTAAGAACTGTCATACCCATGTAACGCATAATTTTCAGCATTTCCACTTGTAGAGTTTTACAAATTTCATACCACGTACTGCCATGATCTCTGCTGTACCCTGTGATTTTGTTTGTAGCTGTGATAGCAAACTGCATCTGAAAATGGGATCTTTGAAAGGCTGTAAATCTTTTTATTTCTCAGTTTGCTTTGTAACTGCAATTCTGAAAGAATTTTTATCTGGTTTCATTAAAGATTTTTATAGCAAGCTAAGTGTATTGGAAAACCCATGTCCTCCAGCTAACTGCATTTGCCCATAGCAGCTGCAAGCCTGCATAGCCAATTCCTTCAGAAACGCTGATGCGTCATGAACACGTGCATTCCAAGAGCTGAGATCTGCTGCCTCATCTCATCAATGGAAAGGGTTTTATGAATCAATATCACTCTGAATTTTAAGAGAACTTTGACAGAGCAGTTAGGTTTTTATTGTTCTACAAAAATGCATTGGTTTCTACAAGTATAATGCTACTTTTTTGCCGCAGTAGATGGAAAAATTTAAGGGGGGGAAGGAAAACTTCACAAAGGAAGGCTGGTAATGGTTGAAATGGAAGGTCATTGAGAAATGAGAGGTGAGGAAAACCATGACATCTTCTAACAAAGACTGTGTTTTTGACTGCTGTAAAGTTTTGCTGCTGTAGGTAAGCACGATGCACGTTATCCTGGCAAAGGATGTGTCTCAACACTATCCTGAGCACCATGTCAAGCTATTGCCTGCTCATGGTTCTGTAGAGGTTTTATTCCTGCAGTGGCCCAACCTCATCAATGCAGTGTGCTGGATTCCCACTGAGGAGCAGGGCCTCTCTGGGCCGTGTACAAAAAGCATAATCTGCCATTAGTAATTTAAAGGGCCCCATGGGGTCATCCTCTCCTCTTCATGTGTGTGTGGGGGCCACTTGTGTGGCCCGAGTACTTGGAAAGTTTCACAAGCACTAATTGCTGAAGCTTCTCGCTTGCAGCCCCCCCACAATCCTGGGGCTCACGCGTGGCTGCTCCACTGCCAGCTGGAACGCTCTCAGCTATTTTCCACCTGCCACCAGCCCCAACTGGCACAGAACTGGTCTTGGAGCGTCCCTGGATCAGACCATACTTGCTTTGAAGTAATGATGCTTTTCACCATTGACTTCAGCCAGCTGGGAGTGAAGCCCTGTTCTGATTTGCATTTAATCAAGGGTATTTTTCTCCTTTCCTTTTTCAGCTTTGCTTTGCAGCTTGGTTTTTTTTTGGTTTTTTTTTTTGGCTATTAAAAATATGCAATAAAAAGGATCTTTTAGTGTTCAACACTCTAAAAATTAGAGCTTTGTTGCTCCCTGGAAGCAATTTCTGAACTTTCTCTGCCTGACAGTGCCAGTAGATTTTCCAGAGTCAATAATCACAAAATGTCAGCGTTGCTAAATGAAGGCAATAAATTTTCAAACACTTCCATAACATGATTTTACCAGACATTAAAAAGGTCAGGCATGAACTGTAAATAAATTCACATCTTGCAACTATATGCCTCTATAGTTAGAGAGTAAATTATCATGGAGATAAGCAGTCGAGCAGTTATTCTTCTGTTTTGTAGTGGCCCTGTATTTTGCTAGTTAAATAGTTGGGCTCTCCTGCAAAGATAAGGGCATCCTGGTAAAGTATGAAAATTCCTCTGCTGTAGAAAGGAGTGTGAAGAAAATAAAATTTAGAAAGAATCTTGGATGAAATGTAGGTTATGTAGTTAGGCATCCACTTTCTGTGACTTCCTGGAGATCTCTGGGATCATGTGACAAGTCATCAAAAGACAGGCCTAAACTAAGAGATGAAGAATAAAAACCCTTGCTCCCTTTTCTCGTTGGTGCCGTGGTGAACATGCACTCTGGTTTCTTCTCTGGGAACTTTCTGGATTTGCACCTGTGCCCCTGTTGGGAGGAGGATGCACAGTGCTGGAAGTGGAGGGAAGGTGCCCTATCTGCCTTTCGTGTCCAGGAAGGGACATGGCAGGGAGGTGCCCATATCCCAAAAGGTTTGCACTGGGAACCTTTGCTGCCCAGGCTGGCTCTGCTGGGGAAACTGGGGTTAGCAGCACACGTGGAAAGACGTGTTTGTCATTGCAGAGACTTAACTGTTCAGTCTACCAAGGTGACCTATTATCAGGGTCATGTGGAGCAGCAAGAAGAAGATGAAGAAAGGCAATTATTTTTCATGTATTACAGAGTTTCTGTATGCGCCAAAGGTACTCCTGCTGAGGCCACCTGAAGATTTACACTGCAGTTGTAACAAATTAGATTTTTCTGCATTCTTCCACATGCAGTAAAAAAGTACTATGTATAATACCCTAGCAGATAAACCAGAAACTTTTTGTGGATGTGCTGTATGTGTCCATACAATGTTGATCTCTTGCCCCAGTTTGCACTGCGCTGAGCATTTCACCACCTTGCAGCTTGAAAAATGCTCCAATGCTGACTTTACTAAAGGAAGAATTCTGGTGAGATGAAACAAAAAATGAGATGAAGGCTGCAAACGTAAGAGCTTGTTTTTGATGTTAATATATTTGCTTTGGTGAAGTAGAAAGTTCAGGTGTGGGAATGAAAGCTTTCCCCAACGTTCATATGGGGCACATTATTGAAAGGAGACAAGAAAACAGACAGAGCAGAAAGTTGCTCAGAACTGGTGGCCTAATCAGAGGAAGAAAACTTAGTTTTTCAATATTTTCATTGGCCAAAATAACTTGTTGTTTGATTAAACAACTAATCACCATGTTTGCATGGTGATTGTGGATGCCCCATGCCCGGAAGTATTCAAGACCAGGCTGGATGGGACTTTGCACAACCTGCTCTAGTGGGAGGTGTCCCTGCCCACGGCAGGGGGGTTGGAACTCAGTGATCTTTAAGGTCCCTTCCAGCTCTAACCATTCTATGATTCTATGATTCTGTGTGTCAGCCCATACTGACACAGGATAGGAAGGTGATGCTGCTGGAGCTGATTTTGCCCAGAAGCCTTGGGTGACATTCACTTGTGAGGCATTCCCAATGACCAGCTGGTGTGGCTCAGCATAATGGCAGGGGCCTGGCTGTGCTGGTGCATAGGGGCATGCTGCCCTTGCTATTTTGTTTGACCTGGACTTTGTGCCAAGGTAGCTCTGCCCCAGAGCTTTCCTCTCCCAGGGCATCCGGTTGAGTCGCACAAGCTCCTGCTCAGCTGGTGACCACCAGATCTGAGGAGCAGACCAGCAAGCCAACCTGCCTGCCGTGTCCTGCTGAGCCTGGAGCTGCAGCAGCAGTAGGGAAGACCATTGAAGGTGGTTTTTAAACCACTGGCTTGGAAACTAGCTGTAATTTTAGTAACTGATTCCTCTGAGCCAGGCCAAACCACTGCTGACACCTCCCAGAAACCTGCCCTAGAAAAATTATGCGGTGCCCTATTAACTCAGCCCTTCCATCAGGTGTGTTTGTATGTGAACACCAGCCCTGCTGTTTGGTGGGGACGAGAGCTTGGCTCATGTCCTACACAAGTGCTGTAGCTGGCAAATCACTGCGCATAAATAGTTTTTCCAAAGACAACCGCCTCCCTCTATAGGGAAGATTTATTTCTGGAAAATGTTTCAAAGTGTGATTATATAGCATCTGACATAAATTGCCAGCACAGAGTAACTGGACACTTGGATGATCAATTAATGCTGGCTGCTTTCCATCCTATTGTTTCAGAGGTATCAGGTAATGGATGGTTCATATGCTCTACGCATTATATATAAATAATTTAGTTTATGTCTAGGAAAATCTGTCTTGTCCGTGAAGCACAGAATTACTGGCTGTGTGGCTCAGAGATGGCTCTAAACCATTTCAGTCAAGCGTAATAAATTAGGATACAGTGAAAGAGTTTATTTTCTTCACCATTACCATTATTTGATTCAGCTACTGCAAAGCTCTGTGTGAAATACTATTGCCTGTACAAATATCACAACACAAATTTTAGAGTAAGACACAAAGAAATTATTTAAGATCCGAAAAAATAGATGTAGGAAGGCTTTGTGGGATATTTGCTTACTTCTTTCCACAGAAACAGAAGCTTCACACTGTTTTTGCTCAGATAACCAAAATTTTATGTTTTTAAGCTATTACTATCACCCAAGTGCTCCAAAGAGGGACTTTTCCCTGAAAGGGATGACTGGAAACACCACCCAAAGCCTGACCGCGTTTGAAGTCCATGCTAATTCTGCTAAGTTACAAACAGCATGATTTTTCTCCAGATGTTTCTGTTCTTTACTGAAGCATGTGGCTACACTTCTGAAAGCAGTTGAGTTCCTGCTTAAGAATTTGCCACCCATCAGGATGCTTCCTCAACTGTGATTTTTTGGATGTATTTGATTATGTGACTGTAACAGGAGAGTCTTCAGATTAACGGCTTGCCAAGAAAAGTTGACTTCCCTCAGAGTTTTCTACTGTTCACTTTTCCTTTAATTAAGAACCTTTTCTGTATGGGGGCAGCAATTAGGAAAACTCTTCTTTTTAATTAATGGATCAAATTATCCTCATTTCTGTCCCAGTCTTCTTTGTTACAATACATAACCTTTATTTTTACAAGCAGTGCATCAAGTCATAGCTATTTCTTATTCTAAAACACCTTAACCACCCCCAAAGCTACACTATTTCATGCCCTTTGTCTCTACAGCATATAATAGAGGGGGCTGTTATACTCATAAATGAATTGCATTATCCATGGGGGATGTTAAAAAGGTAATGAAAAGTTAATGTGGTATTTGCTTCTTTTCTTATATACTCATTAAAATGATTTATAACCGTGATGTTTATCTAAAAACACAATTAGAATATTAGATTAAGTGTTTACTTTTGATGTGGTACATGTAATTTTGTAGGAAGCCAGAATACAGTTTCAGCCCAGTGCATAGGGAATAGAGAGAACAACTCAAGTTGTTTCTCAGTTAATTACTGTTCTAATTTGCTTCACCCCCTCTCTGAGAATGTCTCTTAATTAAAAGGGGTAGGTATGATATTGTGCTGGTATGTACCGTCGTTCAAAATCAAATTGCTGTTGTTTCCACAGGAAATAAAATCTACCAAGCATTTCAAATGCAGACTGGTGGTTAGAAACCAGGTCAAGCGGTGGCTGTGCTCCTGGAGGAGATGTTCGTGGCTGGTGTGAGACAAGCTGATGGGCACAGCTCAGGCTCTCAGCAGTGAGGTGTCCATCCTGCAGACATGGGATGGGAACCTACTAAGACCCCACAGACCTCCTGGGTCACAGGACAGCTGGTTGTATGGTCACTGCTGAATGGGGGCATTTTCAGTAGTAGAAAATCATCTGCTTTCCAAGTCCAACCGCTTCTTTCCAGTTTTGGGACTCCACATGCCAAATTCAGCAAGTTGTTGAATCATGAGTGGGACTGGACAGTGTTGCATGAGATACGGGGTCATAGATCTAAGGGGGCAGCGTGGCACTGCCCTACAAAGGTGTGAGACAAGCGTATGTCTGGTGAGAAAGAAGCCTCATGTGAAACTTGAAAGGTCTGAAGGGCAGCAAGAAGAGAGTGTGGAGGAAGGCCATGGGCACAGCAGCAGCCCTGGCACTTGGGGGAGAGTGGATACACCTGTCCTCTTCCATGTCATCCTTGAGGTGGTGCTCACCCTCTTGCCAGGCACAGACTGGGGGCCATGGGCATATACAGTGGCCTTAAGGGAACCAACAGAGTGGTCAGATCCTAATTTTGAGATCTGATCCAAGTTACTTCCCTGACTTTGCAGTACAGCATGGTGTGGGTGAAAGATTACCCTCTCTGCAGGATGTGTGGCCTCCTGCCTGTGAATGGTAGATGGTAAAGGTGTGCCCTGGCTGGGGTGAGAGGAGCTTGCCAGGTTCTTTCCTGATGTGGGAGATGAACACTTCCCCATCTCCGATATCCTGTAGGGGTGCGCTTGGGTTGCTTTGGGAGTGGTTTTGACATGGCCAAGGCATGAAGCTTGGGAGCATCCTCGATGGCTTTGTCCTTTGGAGTGGTGCTGAACTGGTGCTGAACTGGTGCTGCTGTGGGCCACAAGAGTTTGGACATGTTCCTCTCAAAAGTTGTTATAGCCCCAGTGTGGGAGCCTGAGGAATGCAGGGGAGAGGCAAAGTCTCCACCTTTAGCTGTGTTAGTTAACTTTTTTAGCAGGGATAAAACAGCACAGGAGAAATTTGTCTCTTTGGAAGTCTTTTCAAGATGCAGAAGATACTTGTCATGTTTAAAGAGCCGGGAGACAGTCAATTCCCAGTTCTCTGCCTTGTGCTCTGCCAAAGAGCAGAAGAGTTTTAATTTTGACAGTCCCTGGGAAGCAGGCTTCATCTGTTCTCCACACACTTCTCTGCTCTCTCACCCCTGGCGTGTCCCCAGCAGACCGGGGAAGGCACCATTCTCCTCCTACGAGGGATCATTTCACCCTCCCTGCTCTCTCTATCCCTGCAGGTTGTGCCAGGGTCCTTGCCTTGTACCATCTCCTGGCTTGGGTTCATAGCCATATGGCATGGAGCACAGAGGAAACCCCAGGCCCCCTCTTGGGTTGTTTTAAGGAAGGCTGGAGATGTGTTTTGAGAGCACGAAGCTCACTCTATCAGGCTAACCAAGGGTGCTTTTCTTGTCTGTTGACCACTGAGAGGTGTGGAGCTGGTTAGGAGGTGCTGAGGCAGCAGCACACACAAGATGAAACGTCTCTCCATCCTCCCCACCAGCCCAGTTCTTTGGCAAAGGACAAGTCAGGTTTATTCTTTCCAGCTGCTTTCAAAAAGTATCACACGGGGTAGTGTTTTACACGATCTTGGATAATTCGGTGTTATCTGCACCCAGAAGCATGAGGGAAGAGAAAGTACCATCTCTGGGAAAACAAAAACCGACTTCACAGAGAAAAAAAAACTAACAAAGAATAGGCTAACCCATGGAGGTCACCAGGATTTCTATCGTCAGGATTTCTGATCTGCCTTCAGCTGCTCCTGAAACAGGAGTCTTGGGCCATGCACGAGGTGGGCAGGATCTGCCGGGCAGCCCTCGCAGGAGCCATCCCTGGCGCTGCTCTCCTCGGCCTCTGAGCTGGTGGAGACATCAAACCCCATCTCCCTCCTCCACTCCCCTGGCTCCCGCTCAGCCCTCGGGAGGCGATGGCACACTGGACTAAACCACGCTGAAAACGTCACAGACAGCAGTGGAATAGCTCCTAAGCAGGCAGCAGCTGTGCTCTATTTCTGGGTGGTTTTGAGGCCAGTCATTGAATTGTCCTGCCCTCTCTGCATGTGTATACAGAAATGACCAGAATCTGTGTTTTTTACCTCAGGAAAAACAAAATCAGATGCAAAGAGAGCATGTAATTTCTAGCACATCTTCCACCCACGCAGCTCAGGAATCAGTGACCGCCTTTGGTGGGTGTAGGAAGCTGTGCCACAGACTGGACCTTTGATGGGTGGGCTGGAATGCCTACGGGCTGCAAGAGGAAAATAACAAAAAATAGCTGGCTGTCCCGAATGACGTTTCCGAAGCCACTAATGCAGCCCCAATACTGGTAAAAAGCCTGTTCTGTGTCCGACAATAGGAGGAGCTGGGCACGCACCCCGCTGTGAAAGCAGAGTGCAGCAGACAGTCCCCATCCTGCAGTCCCTGCAATAACAAGCCATACGCAGCCCTGGCAAGGTGCAGCCAAGTGAGGGGGATCACAGGGCAGTGGCACAGGCTACATTATTTCCCCGCCTTTCTCAGGGAAGGTGGACAAAGAGATGTGCAATATGGAAAGAAAACTGAGGGAGACGAAGAGGAGCAAGTTGGAGGGCCAAGAAAGAAGTGGAGCTGAGAGGAAGAGGTGCTGAGGGAAATTCTGGACTGGAGGACCAAACCAAATTCTCTATGTGTGCCTGCTTTGGCTGTTTCTTCCTCCAGCAGGCCTCCAACTTGCTCCTTCTGGGGCAGAAGCTGTAATGACCATTCCCCTGTGGGTAGAGGTTTGCTTTTTCTGTATCAAACATGGTGCTACCCTGGATGCACTGCCACGGGGAGGGACATGAAGCAGCCTGGTACTCAACTGAATAGAACGGCAGCTACCTCTATATCTGACTGAGAAATACTTATTACTTTTGAAACTTCTGCACTGTAATGCTGGTGGCTGCTCTTCTGCAGCAGATAGGTGGGGAAAATCAGGACATCTCCCAGGAACACATCAATGCAGGAAGCCTGCCCTGATGATTGCATTTTGGGTCAGTCTTGACAGAGGGCAGAGGGATTCCTTCATGAGCTGGAAGGATGCTACTTGACTTTCACCTGCTGGTTTCTAAATGGTTATTTGAGGACTGTGGGTGGCACCAGTGATGTTCAGAAATGTGGCAAAGGTATGAAACCGCCTCTGACTTAATGTTGGGAGTTTTACCTTGGCAGCAACGAAGTGTAATTAAGCCTCCATTCTCACAAGCCTTTTGCTGCCTGCTTCCATTTAGCTTCTAATTTAGGATTGACTAAGATCAAACATACTGTCAGCAGCCTTTCCGAAGCTGACAGTAGCACAAAGATAGCACTAATGTGCCTCAGATGTGGGCATAAGCAGCATGCCCTCACCAGGGTGGGTTCAACCACACCAACAGCTCATGATCTTCACCCGTGTTATAGGGATGCCCAGTAGCACTGCCAGCACTTGTGTCAGCATTTTCTTTATAAACTCCTTATTTTTATCGCTTGACTGACACAGTGCCAAATGCACGTGCTATCGCCTCTAAGCTGAACAGAAAGATGTGAGGAACAGTGTTTTTTTCTGCTCCTATTAACCAAAGGGAACTGTTGGTTGGGTTTCAAATAAGTAGGTCAGATGCTGAAGTTCATGTCACTGGAGGTATTTTGGAGTGTCTGACCTCTGAGTTAACCCCTTTTTTCAAACAGAAAAAATTAGTTTGAAAGCTTGAGGGTGACCAGACTCAGGGACATCAGCTCGGCCATGCAGAAAACATAGGCCAGCTGGTCTGTGGCCACACCACATCAGTGCTGGTCATAGGCATACTATTTCCAAGGGTTTGATGCTTTTGTGACTGATTCTTCATTGCATGAATGTAATTCCATGCTGCTTTGGTTGCATGAAGAACCTGCTCCTCGTTCTTCTGCTCTTCGCTAATGTCCTTCTCCCAAGGCACAGAGTAGCCTCAAATAAGGGTTTCTCTGCTGGTTGCCAGGTCCCAGCAAGATGGACCAGAGCACAGCCAGAGTGGAGGGCACTTGCTGCATCTGTCCTTACCTCATTTCATTGGCTGAGTGCAGCAGACTGGACCAGGGTGCAGCCTTGTGGTGTCTTATCTTTGCACCAGGGACCAAAGAAGTGTTTGCTGATCCTCAGAACAGAGTGTTCCCACCTCATCCACCTGGGTATCAATGTGCTGGGCTTGGTCTCTCGTTTGCATCTGCCTCTTTCCTGTGTCTTCCTCAGCAGGGTAAATTCCACAGCTTCAGCTCCGTATCCTCCTTCAAGGACTTCATGGAGCTTTTGGAGCTACTATCAAATCTTATTCCCCGTCTCATTTGACCAAAAGTGGTTTTTGTTTTCGCTGAATATTGTTACTATGCAACATAACAGCTAGCAGCTGGGTGTGATGTTGGATGGAAAGGAGTTTGTTGCAATAGCTTTAACTGTGATAAAAACCATGTGCTTAATGTTATTTTTAGACTTGTGCATGTTAAAAGGTCATAAAGTTT
The DNA here is from genome assembly GCF_001431845.1 of Calidris pugnax. Lineage (NCBI taxonomy): Eukaryota > Metazoa > Chordata > Aves > Charadriiformes > Scolopacidae > Calidris > Calidris pugnax. The sequence continues at coordinate 21,678,045 of NW_015094506.1, read as the reverse complement.
TAATCTAAATACATCTTTGTGTAAACGCACAGCTCTCAGGCACCTTAATGCTGAGATCAGTATGTCTCCCCAGGTTCAGGCTTGCTTACACAATGGAAAAATCAGAGTTAAATGCAGAAATGAAGAAGTCCTTTCACATTCCCTTGCTGATTTTGTTTTTCTTCATGTAACACCTTTTTGGAAAGAAAATCATTGCTGTGACTGATGGGTCTCATGAGCCAGGGAGCTGTGCTGCTGGGAGGCAGGGATGGTTCTGGTACAAGCTGAAGCTCACAGCTGGCCTCATCCATCCAGGGACCACTCTGTACTAGTGATCATATTCCACTTCTGAGAAATCCCCTTCAATTTATCTCTTTGCCTTGTCTTTCGCAAGGAAAATGATGGGTATCCCATGTCCCTGCCCAGATTCTTTGCCTCTATCCCCCCCTTTTATATGTCTGTGCATGTGTATGTGCGCACATGTACAATTGCACACGTTTGTTAACCCAGTCACACTTGAGGCTGTGTTTGGCAGATGCCCTCCTCCAGGGCAAGCAACACTCTCGTGTTTTTCTAGCACCCAGCGATCTAGTTGACCTTTCTTGAGAAGCTGGACTTGAGCTCAGGTTTCATTAGTCTCCAAGTGAACCTTATGACCAAGACTTTGCACTTGAGGTTCAAAGATCCTGTGCTAGCAGGTGTGTAAGCATACAGAAGTGGCTTAGATAGTGCCTGAAGGTTTGGCCTGGGAGGTGACCCACAGCAATCTCCTCCTATTTCCTCCATCCGTTCACAGAAATAAAACCTCCAAAAACGACCTTGGAGGATTCAAAGTATTGTATTGGTTTATTTTCAAAAAAGCAATTGATCGTTGTATTTTTTTAAATGAGACTGTTGTTATTCATACGCCTTTGAACAGTGGTTTCGTTAATACTTAAACAACCATGAAGAGAGATAATTTTCAGTCTGGAGTTGTGCTAATTTCTAGCTGACTTCTCTTGACTTCTCTGCAAGCCTCTTGCTTGTTTCTCAGGACCATTCTGCCCTCCTCTGTGAGTATCAAAAGGCAGCTGCTGCTATTGTGGGTCTTTTGTCACTGACGGAGGAAAATCTCCCCGTAATCCTGTTGGAGGCAGCAAACAACAAAGAAATGGCTAAAATGCAGCGATGCCGTCTGTCCAGAAGGAAGGCCCGAGCACATCAGTCACTCCAAAGCTGTTTGTAAAAAGCATGCAGAGGCTCAAGGACATTCCTCAAGGTCTGTGGCAGCAGGAAGGTGACCTGGCACAGGAGAGCACAAATGCTTTAACCCGTGCTGTATCCACCGCCTGCCCAGCTCTGGCTGTATTTGCTGTCCACAGCGTGTCTCCTGCGTAATGGCTTCTGTCATTCTCACTACTGTGTCTGCCTAAATGAATCCTTGGAGATTTCAACTTAATGAAGTCATTCCCGTTGCTTCAGAAGAAGCTTGGCTTTTCATAGTGTCCCATGTTGTTGTCACACGCCTGAGGGCAGGCATTTCAACTTGTCACTCACCGTGAAAGCAAAAAGAGCGTGTCTGTGGCACTAAGGGGACACAGCTCGAACTTAAAATCTTAGATGCTGGCCTAGCATAGCTCAATTCCCTAGGCTACGGGCGGCCATGAAGTCGTGCTGGCAGAGCCGTCAGCCCTCTTCATTTCACGCCTGTATCTTTGGCATTTTAATGGCCTCTCGGGATCACACAGGGATGGCTGTGGAGAAGAAAGGTTACCAGGCAAGTACGGTAGTCTGAACTGCAGGGGAGAATGAAAGAAGACAACATGTCAGAGAGATGATTGACACAAAAATGTACGTATTTTTAGGTGAAATTCATCAAAGTTTATGGTTTTTACGCACCATGGGATTCCGGTAAAAGGCAGTCAGGTATGGAACACTCACCAAAGCTAGTTTTGACCTATGCTGATGGAGTCAATTATTTTCTCCTCCAAGTTTTGGATAGAGGACCCATCACCAGAGAGGCCCTCATCACACAGCCACGTGGGGCAAAATCCCAATGCAGCTGGTGATGACACAGTCTCTACGAGCACTGTGAGGACATTTCAGGTGATGTGCACTGGAGATTCAGGTGATTTCCACTGGAGGCCATAAGACAAAATTCAACCCCTCTTGCATCACTTCATCCCTCAGGTGGTCCACTGGGATTAAATGAAGAGGAGAAGCAGTAACCTAATCCTGATGAAGCATCTCTGCCACAGTGTAAGAGGTAAATGAAGGCAGGATGTGAGCCATTGCTGATCTCTTTCCTTTTCCTGGCTGCCAGGAGGGAAATCTGTCTTCTTTATTTCCTGCTTTTCCCTTGATCTTGGCTGCTCACCGGGGACAGGCTTTGACTGCTGCCTGTTTCTACCAGCTCCTCTCTTCTCTGAGAGCTGAGTGCCTGGTGCTGCTGGCACTGGTAGCCGCAGGGCTAAGTGAAAAGGAACGGCAGTCAGATTTCTGCTTGCCATTGCAGCCCTTTATGTATAATGGTTTCTTTCAAATCCATCTTTAAACACACTAATCCAAACGGACTTCATCCCAGAAGAACGGATCCTGGGTATGGTATACTTAATTCTGAGTCACCAAAACTCAACTGAGAGATCCCTGAGCAACCTGATCTCAGGTGTGCCTGCTCTTAGTGACGAGTTGGACCTGAAGATCTCTGCAGGGTCCCTTCCAGCCTAAATTTTCCTCTGAGGTCTCTATCAGCCCCATATGGGTCAGTCCAAGCAGCACCAGCAAATTTGCACAGACCTGAGCTGGGCTTTTGTGGCAAACAGCAGCAGAAGACTTTGGTGGTGACCTCAAAATTGCATTAGGAAAAGGTAATTAATGCAGTATTGGCAACCTGTAGGACATGATGGATGTTTTTCACAAAAAAGTGTCTGCCAGTGTTTGTGACCAGAACTGCTTCAGGTCTAAAACTAAAGCCCCAGGATCCATCTCTGACTGCTGCTTCTGCCCCTTCTATTTTTTCCTAACATCATCCAGGAAGGATTATAATTCCCACAAACAGCAGAGATTTCATCTTTTCCTAGGCCCTTTTAATCAGACAAAGAAAGTTTCAAGTGCAACAGCATCGGCAGCTTGTACACCTCGAATCCTGATGGTCTTGGCCTGGCAGACACCAGCGCGGCTCCTTTGCGGCCGAGCGCCGTTTCCTACAGCTCCATACGGAGATGGCAGAGCAGCACGCTGGGAGAATGGGCCTGGCTCGGGGCGCCAGCAGGCAGAGCCAAGAATAAGGAGAAATCTGCTGATTCAGGGTCCTACAGACGTAGCTGATCTCACTGCAGTGAAAATAGGTCACTAATCACACATGGCCTGCATCCAAAAACTGGCCAGGAAAATTAAATATCTGCTGGCTGAAAACTCTGTTTTACTCGAACGCACAGAAAGAAAGCAGTCTGCTTTAATTTGTTTAAAACAACCACCGGATTATGTGACCAGGAGACAAAGACAGTGATCTCCCTCCCTTGTTATTTTCTTAAGCAAGCAACTCATTTATTGTTCTAGACCATCCTTTGCTTCCGTTCTCACACATTAGTGTGTAGTTCACACTTCTGTTTTTAACCTCAGTTACGGCAAGCAGGACTGATTTCTAAAGAAAAAATTAGCATTAGCCTATATGTTGATGACACCGATTTCTTTTATAGGCTTCGTTTAGTGAAATGACTGACTTGGTATTGCCTGAATTAGATCTTTCTAAATAAAAATAGCATCAAGGTTCCTGTTTTTTTAATAAGAAAAAAATAAAACACATTATTTTCTTTTTAGATCATTCTGAGTTTTCTTTTTAAGCTGGTTGCCTGTCCTGACATCCTGAATAATTAAATGGGAAAGCACTTAGATTGCAGCAGGGCTGAGAGTTACTCATGTGGAATAAGTGTACCCTGATGTTACACAATGTGTATGGCAGGAGGGAAAGGCCAATCAATATAAATGAATCCCTTTTTCCATTGGATAAATGATCTCTCTCTCAGTCAGTAACTGGAGAGAATATGGAAGCTTTATAGAGATAAGGTCTGCTCAAATTCTAGATCTGTCCCTGCCTAACTGAGGTCAGCTCAGGCATGTTTTCTTTGCTGAGTATCATGACCTGGTAAGCAGGAGTGGTCTTCATCTTCACTCGTGGACCGAGTGGTGACATGCCCAAGTTAAAAGGGTTACAGAAATGTGAACAATTGTTGTTAGAATGGTCAGAATTATTACTTGTGCATTTGAACAGAAGACCCAAGAGAGGCTAGTTAAAAAATTGCACACGCTAGTCTACAGAAAATTATTTAGTATATATGCTCTTGAATATTCTTAAGCTATGTTAATAGTGTGATACTTGAGAGCTGGAAATGCAAGAACTGAGGCTAGCTCACAAGAGCACTTGAATTGCCTCTGCATTATGCTACAGGCTTTAGCTGTAAGGTTGTGTTTTGTTTTCCTGCTGCTTGAGCTGGTTCTTGTGCCTGTGCTCTGGAGGCAAACTGCTCCTCCCTCCTCCCCATCATCATCATTCCTGCTACCTGTCCCGTCTCTCGTGTGCTGCAAAGGGTTCAGGAGCTTACTCAAGAGACAGCCACAATATGCTAGCCTCCCAGGGAGGTGTTTTCCACCCAGGCAGGCCCCGTGCCCAAGAAAATTATTCAGAGCAGCCCACACCAGGGAAAAAGAGAGAGCAGAGGAAAATGGCTTATTTTTCCGGCAACTCAGAGTTCAGTAGTTCACATTTTGCCTTCGTTTCTCCCTCACCCCATGGCCAGCGATCTCGTGTTGCAAGTAATAGGAAAGGCTTTGTGTAGCACACACGGCCACATCAGATTATGAGACATGGTCCTTTTAACCTGAGGGAATTTGTAGCGACTGATGTGGTAAGGCCAGCCCTGGCCATGCTGTCTCCAGTGGGGAAGCCACAGACTGACTGTCATGCATCACTGACATTTCTGTGCAGTACTTACGCTGGGGCTGAAGCATGAACAGGCCGTGTCATCACCAGACAGTGCTTAGCTTTTATTTACAAAGGTTTTGTGCCTCTGAGAGTCTCTCTGTTGGTAGAGGATCCCTCTAGTCCCTTAAGGCTGATATCACTGGTTCAGCCAGCAGAGATCAAAGACATTTTTTGTTGGATGTTGTGTGCCCAACTGGCTCTTACTGGAAGCTCGTGCTAAGTGAGAACAACTGCTTTCTTACAGACTACACAACTGCAAATGTAACTTTATGAGAAGCATTCATCAAGTGTGTAATACAAGCAGATTTTGAACTCACTGATTTAATAATAAGCTGTAGATGGAAATCATAAAATAATTCACAATGAGACAAAAGATTAAACAATTCAGATGAAGAACTGAAATCAGATCTGACACTTGTTTCAAATGCCCTGTCCATCATCAGGTTATAATCTGGAGTTACATCCTTACCTGACACAAATTAAACCCTTCTGCCTTACATCATCTGAAGCATATCTAGAGTAACACATAATACCCGTAACCTCTCCTTGAGGGTGAACACGCTGCAGCAATCAAGGGACCTTCAGCAAAGGAAAGCTCAATCCCTCAATCCCTCAATCCCTGCAGGCCCACCAGGAGCAGGGCGGTGTGTCCTTGGGTAAATAAATGCGTATTTTCTTTGGCATGCACATACATAAGAACATATTTAAGCCTCCTGTTTATTTGCTTAGTCAGGCACAGTTTAAGAGAGAGCAGTGCAGGGACGAACACCAGAAATGTTCAAGCCCGGTGTAACGTAGGAGTAAGTTGCCTTCAGGAAATCTCTCCTGAGCAGTTGAAGAAAGTTAAAGAAGGCAACTGGAAAGAGCAAGCCCCAAGCGAAATAACCCTGGTGGTTACCCTGCAGGGCATATCAGAGCAAACCTCAAATGACACCCTGTAAACAAATCTTCCAGCACTGACTGCCAAATATATGTACATCAAAAGTCAAGCCCTTGTCCACAGACTCACATAACACGGCCTCAGTGGAGTTTGTCTTTTCTGCCCTCTTTTTACCCAGAACAAACTTATTGCACAAGACTGAATCAGTTCCAACATACCCCGTGTGCTGGGTTGTGAGCCAGATACTGGCAGCTCCCACTAAATTCTCCTTTTCTCTCCCGCATGCACACATTTCTGCACACACACATTCAAAAGCATTTCCAATTCCAACTTAAACCCACAAATCCGAGGAAATTTTGAGTTAAGCTCGTAGCTCATAACACTTGTCTTATCGCATAGCCTGGTTAAAGCAATTCATCCTTTTATGATTCTTTGATGAAGGGACTTCTGTTAGGAGAAAAATGTGCTGGATTTCATGCTTTGAGCATCTCAGTTGAGTTCTTAAGTTTGTCCTAAGACTGAGCAACTTGTTTTGTTATCCTAAAATAGTAATAATAAAAAAAAGCATTCTGCCTGGTATCATGTCAGCATGTAGTTCTGTAATTCCTGTTCTCCAAGGACCTTGAAATGCTTTATAAATACTATCCTGACTCTGTTGTCATGCTTGTGGGGTAGGTAAATGTTGTTATTCACATGTTAGGATGGGGAAAGGCCATTCCAGAGAGTACCCTGTCCAAAACTCTGGGCAGTTCATAACCATGCAGGGGAGGGGGCTGGGCTCCTTCTCTGTTTGCAGAGTTAGACTTTGTACCTGAGAGTTCAAAATATGTTATTTATAAATTGGCAGTGGAAACATTCCTGTTTATCTTGTGACAGATATTTGGGAGACTTCAAAAAGGATTAGGAGGATGGAGACTGCTAACAGGTTGCGTCCTGGGGAGTTTTGAACAAGGCAGTTTGCTCCCTAAAAAACATAAGTAAACATAAGTGTGTATTAAATCATAGGTAATATTTTGCACGGGGCCCAGTCCAACAGATCCTGAAAAGATGTAATAGGATTTCAGCTGGGTTGGCAAGGGTAGATTCACCAGTGATTGCCCAGTGCTGGGAGCAGGGATGCTGGGATACATCTTTATGTACAGGAAGGAAAACACCGGGCTATTTATTTTCATAATATTTCCTCAGTCTCCAAACAAACAGTGGTGTCTCTGTGGCACAGCCTTCTTCTTCTTCAGACTGCCAAAAAACGCCCTTCATTGGGAGCCTGCAGTTTTGCATAGACCATCCCTATTTCCATAAAGGACAAAGGATTTGATCAAACTTATTGACCTGCTTTGTTTACATACACACACTGCTTTCCATTGCAGGAGAGCCAACGGAAGATATGGACTGGAAAATTTACCTTGTGAAGAACTGGATATTGCCTGAACAGTTTTATTATTCATTTTTTGTGTGGTAGAAATGTTAGATCTTATCAAAATGAACAGCTTTTCCATTGAAATATTAGAATTGTGGTTAAATAAAAACATTTGCTGTGTTGCCTTTTAAAATTTTCTACCTGGATTTCACCACTTCCCATCTTGAGTCACTGGACATGGGCAACTAAAATAATTGGTAGGGCTCTTTGAATGCTGGCTCCTGGATGGGGAGGCCTTGACACTGGCTTGCAGCGGGCAAACTCACTCTGGTACGGTTATCTGTGTCTTGGGCCTTCAAGGAACAACAATTTTAAAGGTATAGGGGTTTTTCTGTTTATTTGTTTTTCCCATTAAAAAGAAAGAAAAGGGAAAAAAAGCGCAAGCAAACCCATGGTACAGGCACTTTGAACATTGCACCTCTTGTCAAGCTCTGCTTTTGGGATGTTTATTTGCATTAATATTGCCAGGAACATAGAAACATGATCCATGCTGGCAAACTCCAGCTTGTGTGTAATGACTGACACATCTGAAGGTAAACAGGCAGATTTCCCCCCGATCCTTCCCCCTTAGAAACTAACGTTGCTAGAAAGAAACGTGAAAGTGGCTGACACCAAAATGACAAGTGGCACGCCTGGATATGTAATGTCACCCGGCTTGGAGCAGAGGTTAGAGGTGGCCCCAGTGGGAAGATGAGCCGGGTGGCGTGAGCCCGGCTCTGCCTGGCTGTCTGCAGGATGATTATCCTCCTGGCCGAAAATAGCGACCATCAAACTGCCCGGCTTCTGACTGGGGCTGCCGCGCTTTTATAACTGCTCATTAAAGTTTATTTTTTGCAAAGGGAATTAGGGTTATGGCTGGTCTAGGAGAGCAGGAGGGGCCACACTGGGGGACTTAAAATGACAGTTGCCTTGGTAGTGCTGGCAGTCACTAGGCGAATGTCAGTCACTGAGCACCAAGCAATTTTTGCCTCTGCATGTTTCACCCCCCCTGCTGCCTCCTCCCTCCCCTGCCTTTGATGGGCAGGTGAGTTGGGCTCTACAGCCTGTCACTCTTCATTGACCAACTAGTCTGGCTAAAATGGCTGTAGGGTAGTTCTGCACGTTTCTGAGGGCATCACGCAGCAGTCCTTGCCGCCTGTGTCACTGGAGGCACAGCCCACATCTAACCTGGGACAGGCAATGATCTCTTGTTGGCAGTAGAAGCCAAGGGCAGCAGTTTTGCCCTAGGCCTAAGAGAGGTGGTTCTGAGAAAGAAAGCATGATGATGGCACTCTGACAGATAGTTGAGACCAGAAAAGAACCTGCTGTGGACTTAACCTATGGGAATAATTCAAATAAGCAAAAGAGGTAAATTTTTCTGAACTTTCTAAGCTTCACTCTTCACTGCATTTACTATATCCTACTGTAGTAAAGAAATGCCGCTAAACAACATTAGGATCTTCAGAATAGTTCTTCATAGCTTCCACAGAGCTGCTAGATATTTCAGCAGTGGCTGCTGAAATGACACTCAAATGGGTTACTCTAGCTGGCCATTGGCAACAGCACAGGATTTTCATGTTGAATTTACAGGGGGAAATGTATTACATCTATCAATTTATTTATTATTTATTATGGAAATGACTTGTTTTAGTATCCAAGATTCGTGCTGTGGTAGTGGGGAAAGCTGATTATGATGGTAGAACTGAGAAGCTGCTTTAAAAGTTAGTGTCTGTCTGGGGAGGGGTGGTGGAGATTACACACATCCCAAAATACTCAGACAGTTTAGTGGTGCACACTTCTAGCTAGGATAACAAAGACTTTCACTGTGCTATCCTAGCTGAGGGGATTAAATGTCTAGCTGTAAAGCCTTTTAACTTTGCTTACAGCTTAATATGTAATTATTTCTTTATTTGCAGTGAAACAACTACCATTTTAGCCTTCATTAAAAGCTATCCAACAGCCTGGTGATTGGAGTACTTCCCAGAGAAATAGGAGTTCAGAGCCCTGCTTCAGATCAGGAAGAGTGTGGGACTTGAATGTGGGCCATCCATTGCTTCTGTCCACATTACCATCACCTATTACTGGATGTAATTTTTCCAGCTTCAGTACAAGAGAGGGCTCATAACTAAAGATCCTTAACAGTGTTAAGTATCTAGTTGCCAGAAGGACCATGGTATTTCATGTTGTTTGTTTTTAGATGGCAAACTTTCCAAGTCTCCTCAGGTACTGCAAGGAGAAGCAGGGAACATCATGGAATGTGCCAGCAGTGAGGGTGGAAGTGGAAGTTTCCATCCTCCTCCTTGGAGCCTAACTGTGAAAGCCACCTTTGAAGCTTTTGCTTAGGGACTATCTGATGTGAGTGCCAGGATATGTCTTCACTTCAGCACTGGAGTATATGTATTTATATAGCCTTCTCAGAAACTTGGCCTACAGGGCCTTGAAGGTCTTAAGAATCTGTTAAAATCTGTTGTTAATGCTTGATAAAGAAGGAAAGGTGAGGCCTCTGGAGGGATGCAAAGAGCAGAGCTTTGCTAGCAAAATTAACAAATATATCAATACAAACATACTGATCACATTTGACAAGTGGAGAGGAAGCTGCTGTAGCAGTTATGGTGATGAGCACATGTACAGAAGAAGAAAAGGTTTTAGCCCAATGGGTGGACAGAGAGGGCTTTGACATTGCTTTGACTGATGCCTGTCAACGTAGTTCACTCCAAAGCTGCAGCCCGGTTGCCCAGACCAGCAGGTCGGGTGCACACATGCAAGTGTCGTGGGGAGCAGAGAGGAGCAGGCTCCACAGCATCCCCGGTGGAGAGCCAGCATGGGCAACCACAGCCTCCCCAGATAAAACTTCAAGAGGTCCACAGGAGGATTTTGTGCAAGACTTTGCCCCTAGAGACCCTTATTCCGTTCTCAAGCTTAAACAGCCACCTCACTAAGACCTCTCTGTGGCCATAAATGCCATTTGTGCAGTAAATGTCTGCTTTCGGCTTGGTTTAGCACGACTGAGGCACACACAGGAAATTATTGAGAAAATAACAGGTTAACGGGGAACAAGAAGACTGTGCTTAAGCAATAGGGCAAAACTGATCAATTGTGGGCCAAAATGTCATGGTGAATGTGCAGCACAGGCAGAGACAGACCAACAGTGCAGATCTGATAAATCCCTCATTTATTTGGTAACTGTCCTTCTAACCGTATGGAGGCAGGTTCAAATACCATCACAGTTCTTTTTCTAACACTTTTTTACCGTGTATGATGTAGAAATAGATATGACAGCAGGTTTTTCAAATCATCATTTCACAGTAAGGACTTGATCTGGGCACTTACCTACTTGCTGAAACATCCAGAAGCAGCCAATTTTTTCTGTCTGCAGGCACTTGAGTACAGGCTGATAAACTAGAGAGCCTGTATTTTGTCACTGTAACTTTGCATGGGTTTTTTGGTCTGCCACCTGAATTTTGCCAGGCTTGCTTTGTGCCTAAAAGTAAGCTCTTTAATTCCTTTTAAAGCTTGAGTAAAATCTCTTCAACTGGGCTTCAGTTATGGGGGTGGGTTCTCGCACAAAAATATTTTGAATATTTGTAAATGTACTATTTTAGTGTCAAGTGATAGATGTGCTTTTTTAACTAGCAGTGAAATGCCCAGGGACTGAGCTGCCATAGGCATTAGAGGTGCCAGAAGCAGCAGCCCTTGGAGGTCACTTGGGCTGTGGTGTTGCTGAGGTTTCTCATAACCCACCAAACTGCTGCCAGGCAGGAACCATTCCCTGTCCCCACTTGATGTGAGTCAGAGACAACGTAGAGGATATAATTCAAACAGCCATGACCTGAGAGGATGAGGACGGACGGACGTGCTAGGGAGATGGTGTTGTCCCAAAGTGGGGTCATTTACCTGGTGTGCAGATGCCAATATACACACACAGTAGAGGTATTATCTATTTATTTCGTTTCTGCAGAGATTTCGTAAGGCATCAAAAGATAAACCCCAACTCGCTGCCTTGGGGTCTGATGGCGCGGTGCTGCTTTCCCTGCCCGGCAAAGCCGGGACGGGAGGCAGCCATCACTGCCGTGGCACAAGGAAAACGGCAGTGCAGCACTGGAAGGGGTAAACTGGAGGCTTAAAATGAGACGATTTCTAAGGGAGATGCACCAGTGTGACAGGGCCTTGGATGTCGTCAGTAATTTGAGGTTTTTCTGGGGGCCAACATTCTTCACAGAAAGGCTGGGTTCCTGCCTTGCCTGCTTCCCACAAGTGAAAAGCACTGAATGAGGGTCTTGGAGGGAAGAGCTGCCAGTGCGTAAGAAACAGGGAGAGCTTGTTTTCCCCATTTATGCTTTCTTAGGGCCAAAAAAAGGGGGAGCAAGGCGGGCTGGGGCATCCCTCGGTGCACAGCCAGGCCTTCTGTGCATCTGGAGGTGCTGCATTTCGTCTCGCTTCTCTTCCTTACCAAGCAGTAACTCACACGAGCCTCAGATAAGCAGCATCTCAGGTGGAGGCGGGGGGAAGAATGACATAGAAACACCAGAATTTTTTCATCCTCTTCTACACCAGGACTTGCAGGCAGTACGGGCCCTTCCTGCGTAATAGCATCGCATCGGTGACCTGGTCACAGGCAGCAGCCTTCATCCGATTTCAGCACTCGTTACATGATTAAGTGCCAGTTTTGTTTCTGCCTGCTGATTTTATTCCCCAGCCATACCACTGCGGCTGGGACTGATGCAGGCGCCTGTGCTGACGTCCTGGGGTAAAGGCAGACGTGACCCTCTCTGGCTGAGGCAGCTTGTGCGGAGGGTGCTCTGCCATGAAGCCCTTGGTCTGACAGGCCGCAAATTTCTTAACACACAACTTCTGTTATCGCAGTTCATTTTTATCGTGTTTGACTCCTTATTCATGTTATTGAATTTCATTTTTTCTCCAGGCACTGGAAAACAAAGGCAGCTTCCATGAGGAGGAGGTAATTTAGAGATGGTTTGAAATTGCTGTATCTCAAATGTGCTGTCATGCTGTACCTTTACCTCAGGTGTCCTTTTTTTTAGTAGCTCAGTAATCTAAGTAAATAAAAAGAGAAATAAACCCTGTTCTTATATTGTGTCTCCATCTAAAATTACCTTTAAGTTTTCTTGCAAACCCTTACAATTTAAATGTGTTGTTCAAGCATGGAAAATAAAAACCCTCTGCATGCAAAGGGAAAGCAGACTAATCAAAAGCAATAAAATACAAATACATTCCTACTTTTTTTGCGAAGAGGTTACAGACTACCAGCTTTAGAGCTGTTCTACAAGGTTTTCAAATTTTAAAAAAATTAAAACCATGATAAAAATGTAATTTTGGAGTTTCTGGTAACATTAAATTTGAGAGTACTTATTGTCCTGAATTAGACAAAATAATCCGAAATGCAGCTTTTTCAATTATAGCTTTGGTTTCCCTATGTTGTGTTCTTAATTCCAAAGTATTTAAAAATGTCAGATTGAAACGTTCCAGCCTCCTGTGTTCCCACAGTGCTCTTATCACAATGCTTTATTTTCATTTGCTTTTCAGAAGAAATTCATTCAGAATCGGGATTTTCAGACGTTGTGGCTGTGACCAAGGGATATTTCCAGACACCAAAACCTTGTCAGAAAGTTTTTGCCCAGCTTTTTCCTACTCCTTTGAGCAATACAGCTATGACTGCAAGAGCTGACACCGTCAAAACTTGCAGGCAGGTGCTGTGTTTGTACTGGCCTCTTATTGCCCCTGGCTTTCCAGGCTCCCAGCTGGTTTATGGCTGGCAAGGAGAGCACAGAAAGTCAAGGCTGCCAGTGCCATTAGAAACAACATGAAAGTCACAGTATTAGTGAACCACCTATCTTAACTGCTACCTGTTGATTTAGAGCTTGCTTTCTTATCAGGGGCCAGGAGACACCTGGGTTATCCTCCAGTAAGGAAAAAGACAGCTTTGGAGAGAGGGGAGAAGCTCAGCGCAGCTCACCTATTGCCACAACAGGAGGTAACCTGGTTATTTGGGTTTGGAAGGTAAATTTATCTTTAAAAGAGAAAAAGCAAAATTGATCTTGATACCTAAATAACAATAACAATAACAATAATAATAATAATAATAATTAAAAAAAGTTGTTTGTTTTTACTGCCTTTATTGGCCAAAAAAAGCAAACAGACGGATTAAGGTTCCAGGCTGTGTTAAGTAACTGTGTTTGTGAGGCAATAGGTGAAATTCTGATGAAAGACTTCCCAGGAAAAAAAAAAAAAGAAAAAAAAGCCCTGTCAGGTTTATTTTAGTGTCTGGTCACTCTAGTACAGAAAGTATAAAGCCTAAGAAGTGAGCACAGCAGGCGAGGCTTAACTTGAATACCTGAAGCAGCTCTCAGCAGCAAGTGGAGTGGACGTGGAGAGCGGCCAAGGCAGCGTGGTGTCTGGCAGCTGCCCAGAGGGAGGAGAAGGCTGGTACAGACAGCCCTACTGCCGGGGCAGGAGTATTGCTAATGTATCATCCAGCGATGACAATAAATGATGCTGTTGTAAACTGATTTGCTGGAAAGTGCTCTGGGAAAGGAGCCTCTGATTACAAAAGCTGCCTTGAAATTGGGAGTCATTTCACCAAAACCCACTAAATCTGTGTTTCATGTGAATTACAGACATGGCAAAGCCGGGGCCCAGCAGCCCGATTTCCCAGAGCCAATGGGAACTGTGTCTCCTCCCATCTACTGGGACAAAACCAGAGAGGCTGCAAAGGTGGGAACTGCTAGTTGGAGAGAAATGAAAAACTACATGCCCTCAGAACTGCTTTCACTCCCCTGCATGTAGAAGGGTGCAGGATGTGTTTTCTTGCCCACCATGGAGCTGGACAAGCGCGATGCTGAGCTGCCTGCTTAGGCTCTGCCCTGCCTGGAGCTGATGCCCTGGGTCCACGGGCTCATGGGGTCTGCATGCCCAAGCCAGGCAAGAAACACTGCCTGCCTCATGCAGCCTGGGTTGCAAGTCAGGAGAGCCCAGCATGAGGCAGTTTTAGAAAGTTGGCATGTTTTTGAGAGAAAGAGTGATGCCAGCTCCGGTTGAACCTTCCACACTGCTCTGTGCAGTGCACATTGATGGCAGCTCATGTGGGCTCAGCTGCGCAGCACGTGCCTCTACACTGCCACTCATTTCAGCTGCTGATGGGCAGCACTATCTCACTGCAACACTCTGAGGATGGGGTTTTTTTTCTCTTATTTTGCCTTTCATGGATACATTTCAAATAGTGAAGCCCGTGCCCGCTGTTAGTGACCACACAAGGTGTGCAAAGCATAGGCATCCCTTTTTGCAGCCTGTGAGCCCAGCAGAGGTATGTACCATGGTCTGTGGCTTCCTACGTGTCAGAAACCAGCCAAAGCTTGTAGCAGCTCATACCAAGGCAGTGTGTGATTAGTGTGATTTGAACTTAGGTTATATTTGTAGCTTATTTCAAATCCAGCAGTACTTCTTCTATATGATTTTTGTTGAGCAAGGAAGAAAAGACATTGCAAATGCACAGCACTATGTTGATTTCATTCATGTTCTCGGAGGAGGACAGCTGACTTCGAAGGAAGTTTGTACATTGCTATTCATGTTCACAGTGATATAAAAAATATTTAGATATTTGATTTTTTTTTTTGCTTGTTTATAATTAATTCAGCTTGAACAGCTGGAATTGTCATGTACAAGCCTATGTTTTTATTTCGTGTTAAAGTACAGCTCCATTGGGATGAAGGCAGTGCAGCTAATCTGCACCACAGAGATGTGGTTCACCATGGGGAGGCCCACATCACAGAGGCAAAGGTGGTGCAGAGCGCTCTCATTTGCTGGATTAAGTCTCTACCATACAGCTTCTGATATCCTCTGCTGAACAAACAAATTAAAATTAGTAGACGAAAAGTATACAAACACCATTCTTAGGCAATGCACATGCCGTAAAATTACACCATAGAGGCTATCAGGCTATCTGCTGCTGGGTGATTTTGTTTATGAAATAACTCAAGGAAAAAATAAAAGAAGAGATCAATGCAATTCCAGAGCTAGTGACTAACACACACACATAACACACACATAATTCTGTCGTCTCATAGGAAATCTGCCCTTACTTAGTCTGAGATTTGGCAGTAGGTAAAAAGAAAAATATTGAATCTGTAGAAAATGCCCAAACTGTGAGGAAAATCTACCTTCTGATTACTAGCAGGTCTGAAAATGATAAAACGCTCTTTGCTTAGATATTATGTCCCTAGTGAGGCACATCTGATATTAGCAATAGGGTCCCCCTTTTTCCTTTGGGCCAGGTCACACAGTTTCATGTTTCTTATTCTTCTTGCAGATGTACCTAGCTGAAGGCTTTGGAAATTTTCATATGGCAATTTAAAATCCTTCTTTTATTTTTTTAGATACTTTTGCTGTGCCTTGTGACCTTGTTCCCAGAATCCTTGCTTTATAGCAGTCTATCCTGAACAGTATTTCACCATCAGCTGAGGCACTTAAGCAATAAGTAAATTAATACTCCTAGACTTGGCACCTTGTGCTTTCAACATCATCATCCAAGTCTGGCACTATTAAAAAGACCCCACACTGAACCCTGTGGTGCTTTGCTAATATTTTCCTTCTAATCTGGAAAGGCTAATCTTGTTTCTCGTGCTGGGTCGAAGACAGCTTCTGTTCTCAAATGTCAAGAAACCAGATTAGCACACCTTCGGCTTTGAACTGCTGGACTGGAAATGAATCACTGTGCTTCTGAATTTATGGGTATGAGAAGTCTGACAAATTATTTTCTCCTTTTTGTTCAACAGTGTCCTCAGGACTTCAAAGTAGTTCACCAAATGTATATCTTATCCTGCTACCCTGAGCTCAGTGTTTACCAAATGCTCATGAAATGCTTGCTCCACCTTGAGCTTCTCTAATTTAGCATCCATTTTTTTATTGTTCCTGAGTGGGATGTCACACAGATCCCAGTATCCTGAGTCACTCTTCTATATCGACATTATGAATACAAGAAGGGGTATTTTAGTGTGTAGTCTCCCAGGTAAAAAGCTGGGGACAGCAGTATTCAATATTTAGAGAAAACTATGATCCCCCAAACCACAAAAAGACAGTCTGACTGTAACAGAGAAATACGTGATTATTCACTTTTTGTACTGAGAAAAAACTCCTTGAGCAAGGCGGGGCTTTGCACTACAGTAGACACAAACATCTTCCTGAAATTTTGATTCTTTAAGAATTACTGTATGGACCTGTGATCTCAAAAGTGCCATTGGATCTGGGCATTGGGTCCCTGGTGTCTTTATGGTCCTTATACTCCTGCAGTATCTTGGATCTTCTGTCAAAGGGCTGGGCCCTGTTGTGCTCAGCGCCATGTAAAAGGGGAACAAAAAGTAGGTGTCTGACCCAGGTCACCCACAGTCAATTCTAGGATAAATCTGGTTCCAGACATTGTGAGACATCTCTGACTTGTTTTTAATGAAAAATTGTTTCTTTTTCATTCAGTCCAATGCTCTGAAAAGATGCACATTTCTAGCCATTTCTCACTGCATATAAATTATAGGGTATATTTGATAAGTAATGCTTTAGCAATGCAGTAGAAACAACTTGCTGCTTTAGTCACCTTAGAAATGGCATGAACAGCATCTACTAATCCTTCCTTGTCCAGATATTCCAGTTATTCCAAAATCCCACATTTAATTTCAGTTCATAGCTCTCCCATGTATTATTCTCTGTCATCAAAATGGCGTTTTGCCCATACGTTGGTGTTTGTTTCAGAAACTGTGACAGCTGGATACAGACACACAAGAGGGGACGCCTTTCTCAAGGGCACACGGGTGGGTTTCTCTGGTGTAATGGGGTGACCCGTTCCATCGGTTGTGGCAAGACAGCAAAGCTGAGGCAAACTGGAGAAATGTGAATACGGGTTTTGAATACGAAGTGTCTCCTCTCTGGACCTTTTCTTGCTGACACCCGAGTAAGTAAGGTCCTCACCTGGGGACCACAAAGGAGTTATAAAGGAGGGGAAGAACGTGGAACACGTCCTAAGCAGATGGTGCCTGCCCAAGATCTATCACAAATTACTGTTTCCTATACTGGCTTTCAAGATAGCAGACCTGTTACCTTGATATCCACCCTTTAAATGCACAGTGGGAGACGTGAGCCCTTTGTGTTCTGGTGTGTGTCAGTAAGGTGAACCCTGGGATTGCCCTTCCAAACCCAAGGAAAAAAGTGTGGGCTTGCAGATCAAGTCCTGCATTTCACTCGTCTCTTCACTACACTTTGGTGGGAGTCTGATTGCTGCCTCCCTCACAGTTGTCTCTCAGGAAGCCCATACAATAGAATGAGATCTATATGAGTCATCACATTGCACAGGTCCACCCAGAGTGCTTTGCAGGCCCTGGCCATGCATGAAATGCCACCACCTCGGGACAGAGAGCAGAAACCAAAATCAGCAAAGAGGTCACTGAGGAAAGCAGCAATTCTGGCTTATTTTTAGAGCAAAGATGTCAGAGGGTTTGCACATCCCAGCAGGACACACAGAAATCTGGTATCCTAAGTCATAGCCAAAACAAATAGACATACATTATGATGGAAGGCACCAATTCAACCACGTCAGAGAGATACCTATGTATGGGTTTGATTTAGGAAGTAGGGTGGACAAGGTTATGCTAGACCTATGTGTTTCCTGAGAATCAAGACATGATTGCAGGCTCTCCAGTGTCTGTGTGGCATCTCTCATAACAGTCTTCCCAAGCAATAATCCTCGAAGTTAAACATCTTGTGATACTTACGTAGTCTTGGGTTTCACTGCTGTTGCTTGAAGCTTGGTCCACCCCCAAGTGCTTGGGCAGGGGCTAACCCTGCCCTCCAGTGAGCACCACAAGGTTCCTCCACCACACCAGCTGGTTATCAAGAGCAGGAGAACGGATGTCCCAGGGGAGTCACCTGGTTGCTCCAACACTGTGTGTCTGGGTTCACCCTGCTGAAGTGGCACTAATTACCCTGCTGGCATTGTGCAAGAAGGTATTACGCACTAAGTAGAGGGAACAGCACTGATTACATTGCAGGGCTGATTACAGGAGCCTTCTCAGATATCTCCCTACCCACAGGTGTATTCACCTGCTGTTTCTGTATATACCTGCAGCACACTAGCAATGCCACGACAAGCTATTTAGGGTGCGTGGGAGCCTCCCAGGGCTGCTGTCAGCAAGCAAAGGCCAGGCAGAGCCCTGACGACTCCCGTGGGGATGTCTCCTCATCTGTATTCATCTAAGTACAGTGTCCTTACTGAAATGCTCTGGCAGGTCTCCAGCTCTTTGATGGGAGCTGGTATTGCAATGAGTTAGATCACACCAAAGGGGCAGTGATAGGGGACGGAAAGAAGTACTGGCTGCATCACACCATGGGGGCTTCCCCCACCCTTTGCTCTCCTTGCCCCTCTCAGGCATGCCAGATGCATGAGAAAGCTCTTGTTTTCCTTGGTTGTTTCCTTTGGACCAGAATTTCTCAGTAGTTCCCACCCTCACAGCCCAAGCATAGCTGGGAAGGCCATGAATGCAAACAGGTTTATTTTGCGACTATTGAATTATTCTGAAGCACTTGATTGAAGCAACATTAAAAATATATCCCCAGTTCTAGAATTTCTTTGCTCTCTGCTGTCAACAACATATTTTTAAAAGAAACGTTCCAGGGTTTGGAGCTTTTTTGTTAGTGTGATTGCCTTGTTTCAGAGTTACTTAAGTAGGAAAATATTTCCATTGGAAGGGATCCAAGCCCACAGAAGTCAGGCAGAGTCTCTCTGTTGACTTTAAATGCACTATGGACTAGGCTGCTGTAAACCCCGAGAAAGAATACGTTGGTAAACACCAAGGCACTGTTGGGTTTAATGAGACAAATATGGCAGGACCTGTGATGATGAGCAATGACGGTGTTAGTTACCTTAGCGGCGCAGAAGGAGGGCTCTCTGGACTGTAGGTATTTATGCAGTTAATTGATGGCTGGATATTTATAGCCTGGCAATGATCTTTTTAAGGCTACAGGCATCAGGCGCTGGTTTTCCCATGGGGAAGGGAGAGGGGGATGGAGCGGAAGCAGTGTTGATAGCGGTGGGGGATGTTTGAAACGTCTTTTCCCCTTGCTGCTAGCTTTGGTCTTCCTCTCCTCAGCTTCACTCCCCCAAATATTTGGTGTTTCTGCACAAAGCCACAGCAAGGCACCGCCGTGATTGCGTACCTGTTTGGGCTGTGCATCTCAGCCCACTCAGCCTTCCTCTGTGAGACCTCACGGGTGGGAGCACCCTGCGACTGGGGAGGGAATTTGTCCCTGGGCACGCGCCCTCAGCCGTGCTGGGACATGGGGAGGACTTTGCAGGGGTTACTGCCCCTCGGGTCACTTGGCTGAACCATTCCTGCAGTTGCTGCTTCTCCTCTCCCAGGCAAAGTGAGGATTTCCGTTGCAGAAGCAAATTTTGCCGGGTGCTGGCTAAAAGCATTGAGAGGCAGCCCAGGGGCTGAGCCGGGCTGGTGGTGGTGGCCGGTGTGGGGGACAGCTGGGATCCACTGCTGTCCCCGGGGCAGCCCTGCTCATGGGCTGCCCTCACCCGGCCACGAAAAGCGTGGGGAGCTCAGCAACCCCTACCACTGCTGTTGTAGGTATCTATGCCTGGGTTAAGGAAAGCAACATTATGGCTCTTGTGTTTGAAAGGGTTTGTCCCCAGGTGGTACTGGGTGTCAAGCGAGACTCTTAGGGGCACAATTTGGAGCCTTGCATCCTCTGTTTGCTAACGCTAATTAGAAAAGCAGCTCCAGACCTGCACACCCAAGCACTATTAATGCAAAGGAAAGCTGAAGGTTTGTAAGACGCAGCCAACATCCAATGAACGTTTTGGTGGTTGCATTTTTCCTCATGCTCAGTCTCACTGGAGGTAATAGAAAAGCTTCTGCAGGAAGAGCTGTTGTTAGCTCTGATGAATACTGATGATTAGGACCAGCTTTGATCCAGTGCTGGAAACCAATCATGGTTAAGATCTCTCCTTAAAAAAGAACTTATTTAATGTTTACATAAAAACCCCACATAAAATAAATCGAATCTAGCCTCTGGAATCATAGCCAGCGTATCTGCCTCGGAGTATACGTTTACCTCCTGAGAATTCATACAGTAATTAGATGAATGTGCTTAATTAATCACATTTCCTGTGCTGAAGAGGTTTGATGGAAAACATTTGCTTCCCTCACTTTATTAAAGCATTATTGAGTGTTGCGCTTGTCATGTGTTCATCACCAGCCTTCTCACCAATTAATCCTGACAAAATGAAGTTTACCAACAGCAAAGTAAGCCTGTGCTCACACAGTCTCTTTGCTGTAGCTTTGTGTACATGCCTTCATGCCTCTAGGTAATTACTGGATAATTGAGAGCAGGGTCTGTTTAATCTAAAATGAGATGTGTTAAATATAAACCATTTTCAGTGCCTGATTGATACTGTTTTAATAGCCGTGGTATCATCACTGCCATGGACATGTAATGCATGATTACCTTTATTTATTGCATGTGTTTATTATCAATTTTAAAGTCAAAATACGATTTTCCAGCATGGTTATTAAACATATGAAGCAATTATTGCTTATTTAATATCTTTCCCCCACAGCATGCCTGAACTAAAGAATGGGTATCTTAATATCTGGCCTTGGCCACAACATTATTGAGGCTCCATCTCCTTCAGAACCAGTGTCTGATATGTGGGCAGGGATACCTGCTGGAGGACTGCCAGCAGTTTGTGAGGCTCAGGAGGGGACATGGCAGAGACCTTCCCACTGCAGAGCAGGGCCAGGAGCCGAGGAGCTGGATGGGGCAGCAGAGCTGAGGAGAGGCCCAGGAGCAAGCCCCCATGTTGGACCACGCCAGCTGGGCTCCGGCAGGAACACCCAGCCCTGCTCCATCCTGTCCTGTGCTGGGAGCAAGAGCAGACCTCACCAAGAGAAAGCACAGAGGGAAAGAAGGAGAAAGAGAGGAGACCCTTGAAATGCCATCACCGTCGCTGGTGACCTGAGCCTCCTCCGAATGGGAGAGCTGAGGTCTAGCCCATGGCTGCTCCTTTCTTTTCTCTGAGGCAACTGAAAATCCTTGGAATGCACCAGCTCCTGCAAAACAGTGGCTGAGGGGGATGGAGGCTGCCCTCCACCAGTCCTGGGAGCTAAACTGCTCACCAGGCCTGTACACCAACTCGCCAGCAGAGCTGAGACTAGTTAGGAGCTGTAACACTAAGCTGCAGAGAGAATAAATCAGATCCTATTGACTACCTCTTTAACCAGGCTTTCACTGCTATGATACTGAGGACATCTTTCTAAGGACTCTTGCCTTCTGACCACTTAAAATATTAGCGGCACACAAGTATTAATTAATGAAAAGTGATTTCTCTGTTCTACTAACTGTCCAGTCCCAAGAAGCCTTGTGTAGAAATAAGCTAGCTGTGATCAGCACTCCTGCTTACATAGTCATTAAGAATGGAAACGCTTATTTCCATACACAAATAAAATGCTTACTTACTGGTGGGCAATCAGATTTTGCTCTTCTCTCTCTGCCTTGCTGCAAGAGTTTTGTGTTACAATTCAGGCATTTTTACTGCTGACACATTCACTGTAAGTTCCTTATAGTGTTGTAGCAAGATAGCCTTCATATATGAGTCCGCATTTCCAGCACTTACACAGAGCTACTGTAGAGATAATTTTCAGCCGTGGGAACATTTTTTTTTAGTTTTCTACTTGTCAAAAACTAAACCTAGATTTGGCTGGAAAATATCTGGCAACAGCTCGACATTTTTGATAGAGTGCTTCTGTGTGCATAATACTGTTCCAAAAGCCCAGGTTGCCGTTGGAAGGCAACCTGGACTGGAAGTTTGCAGCCAGCTCTCGCAATGCCTCCTTTTACATTCCCTGCCTTGCTACCCTCTTTGATACTCACAGACTTTAAAATCCTTGTCAGAAAGGGGAGATATAGTCCAAAGGGTGATTGAGTCTCTGCAAAACCGGAGAAAGAGCTGAAGAGGGGAGACTGTGCAGCTTTGCCATTGCCCGTCTCCTTCCCTGCTAATGGTAGGGCTGAAATCCTGTTCACTCTGTTTGGTTAATCATATAGCTGACCATGCTCTAAAACCTGCAGAAGTCAACAGAAAAAAATGCCTTAACCCTTCGTGAGTTTCAGATAATCCTCCTTTAGGATTTGGGTTTGGAGGGCTATGTGTTGATGCAGTATTCACAGCTGGTACTGCTACACCAAATGAAACACACCTAGTCTACTCTCAATATCTAGTGAACTCCTGGAAGTAACTTAAAACACCCTGGAAATACCTTGGATAGAAAAATTACCCAAGAACCAGTAAGCGCTTGCCACTGAAGGGAATGGGAACATCTAAATGTCTGAGGTACAAACTCAGCCCACAGTCTTGCAGCCAGAGAGCCATCTGGCTGAAACCCACACTTCTGTCTAACGTAAGTAATAGCGGAACCCTGTATAAGCTGTATCAGCCCTCTCACCTCAGTTAACTTGTTTAAAAAATAAAAATAATAAATAAAATAGGAAATCACATAAGTTTGTTCTTTTTTTCCTAAAATTCCCTGGCTGCTTCATTAAGCACCCATGTTAGGCATTGCCCTGGGAGAAGCTGCCATTTGGTACAGAAACGGCAGAGGAAAGGGGCTGGTTTGGTCCCTGGCCAAGTGAAGAACCTGGGTGACCTAGTTGAAGATTCACTTGAGAGTCAGTAATAAACTCTACCTCCACATGAAAAACTCCAGGCTCCGTCAGGGACAAGAGAAGCGAATGCAGTGGCAAACAGCGAGAGAGAAGGGGAGGGTCATAGGGAATAAGAAATGTGGAAAACACCAGCACAAAGGTTAGGATGGGAAAAGCCTGTGATCACCTTGGATGCTATAAGTAAATTAGATAGGGAGGAACTCACAGGCTTCTTAAGGCCCCCATGGAAGAAAGCACTTGAAGCTTATGCTCCCAGCTACACAGGTATCTACACGCTCGCTCAACCCAAGGAGTAGGTGTCCCTGCACACTACAAAGTTGCTAACTACACTCAAATTCCTGGCGCGAGTCCCCCATCTGATATCTGCATGGCTGTGCACACACTTGCTCTCCTGAGGGAATTCTTTTGCAGAAGTCCTGAAGGGTGCCGGGGGCTGGGGCCACCACCGGCCACCGAGCGCGGGGCGCGAGAAGCTGCCTGCACCTCACCTGCCCGTGCGGAGATGCGGGAGCAGGTCTGTCCCTGCAAGCCATCCAGACCTCATCTCCTCCGCGTGGACCCGTCAGCAAGGGTGCCAATTAGTGGCCACGGGAGCTTATTGAGCGCTGAGGTAGGCTTGCTGTTGTGCAATTGCTGGGAAATGAAAACAGCCTGTTCCTGCAGGTTGTTTTTTTCTTTTCTTCCCTTTTTTTTTGGTGTTGTACAGTAACTGCAATTAAGTCTTTCTTGGCACAGCATTTCATTTGAGAGCTCTTTCCCTATATGACTGCTCTGCATCCCTGTGTGAACTACTTGATGTTTCATTACACAAATAGGCTTCATTTGCAGAAATGATGCCCTGCTGGGAAAAATCAAATGCTTGAATTACAGGTCCTCTGCAGGGGGTAATCTGCCCTCAGAGAGTGAGATCAGGGGTCGAGACCTGCCCACAGCTGCTGGGCCAAGAGAAGGATTTATTTTTAAAAGCCTATTTTAAGAAAAAGGCTTCTGGGTCTAAGGGGGGAAATAGTCATTGCTCGAGATGTGCCTGAGCCATGGAAAGCCAAGGACGCTGGTTGTGGTGGAGCCAGCTGTGGGAAGACCTTGAACAGCAGCTGCTGAAGTCAGGCTTGAGTTTGTCTGCAAACACCTCCCCAAGTTCATGACCCAACTTTCCTGCCTGCTCTTAATATCTTACAAGAACTACCTGTGCTGGGTGGATTTCGGACTGACGTGTCCCATCCTTTCTCCTTCTTGTCAGACAACAACTCCCTTCTAGGGCATTGCAGGGGTTTTGTGCTTGACACAAGCTGAGCTGGGCAAACTAATAGCAAGAGAGCTTGGAGGAGTGTTAACACATCCTATCCCGCTTCCTACCTTCCATTCCTCTCCTGGTTTTGTGCTGTAAGGACTCATTATTTTTTCACCTGGGATGGGATTCCCCTAACTACAATCAGACATTTACAGTGGGCTCTGTGCCTGGGCTACTTATCCAAAGTTCCTCTATGATGAGAGAAGAGACACAGACACCTGTGGGGCTCCTGTTACCCTAAAGTAGGTCTAACACATGGCAGATGAATTGTGCCCTAGAAGTGCCCACTTCTCTCCATTGATTTTGAAGGGGACCTGGAGCTATGGGCTCAGACACTGCTGTGTCTAAATTTTGGTCAGAGTAATCCACGTTGAAGTCCTTAGACTGAAAGTTATCAGAATATCTGCACTTGCTGCTGATGCAATATACATATTTATGCCTGCACTGTGACCGTCCTTGGGATTTTGTGATTCTCAGGTACCAGAGACATTATGTATCAAGGTCATAGCTTGCTTTCCTGCGTAAAACATTAGTCAAGGAAGCAAAACAAAGTTAAACCTTAGCCTTCTGATATTAAGCCCTAGCAAGTCCTTAATCCTTCTTCTCCAATACTAATGTAACATATTTTCATTAATGCTTAATGCAAAGAGATCTCGCCCATCGGCCCAAAGAGACTAGTCATGCTTGTATGCAATGGGGTCATGAAGCGTAAATATTCAGGCTGCCTGCAGTCTGCTCTGCTCATCGGCCCTTCAACAGGCACAGTAACCATCAGTTCAGTCCCATCCTGGTCTGCCAAGACTGACAATGGTTTCCATGGGTTGGGTGCTTGGTAAGCAGCCTGCTTGTGATGCCTTGCTCCTGCACTGCCCTGGAGTTCTCCCCTCAGCCTCCTTTTCTCCAGGCTGAACAATCCCAGCTCCCTCAGCTGCTCCTCATAACAGTTGTGCTCTAGACCCTTCACCACTTTCATTGCTCTTCTCTGGACACGCTCCAGCACCTCAATGTCTTTTTTGTGGTAAGGGGCCCAAAACTGATCACAGTATTTGAGGTGGGGCCTCACCAGTGCCGAGTACAGGGGCCCTAGTCCTGCTGGCCACACTATTCCTGATACAGGCCAGGATGCTGTTGGCCTTCTTGGCCACCTGCGCACACTGCTGGCTCATATTTAGCCATCTATTGACCAACACACCCAGGTGTCTAAGCAGCTTTCCAGCCACTCTTCCCCAAGCCCATAGCACTGCATGGGTTTGCTGTTGTGACTCAAGTGCAAGACCCGGCACTTGGCCTTGTTGAACCTCATACCATTGGCCTTGGCCCATCTGGTCTGTAGAGAAGGACCATCTACCAATTGGATGGATTTTGACAGCCTTGGAGCAGGTCAGCCCTGGTGTTGGCCCCAGGATGGCAGCTGAGGGAGGCTGGTGCTTCTATACCTGCTCCTAATTTATACCAGGGAGACACCACATGCCAACAGCATGAGGTGAGAGCCTTTTCCCAACAACATGGCTACTCCAAAAAGCTAACTGCTTTAAATCACGGGAAAAAGAGAGAGGGAAGAAGAGAGGAACAGCTTGTGCTTTTACAGTGCAGCACCCATTTGTGTTGTACAAGCAAAACAAAGTCACACAAAATACAGCAACAATTTGGGGACGCTGCCCGTGGATTTTACCAGACTGGTGCAGGCAGTAGATGAGCCCACACTTTCTGTGGGCTGGAGCACTGTGGGCATCTCACTTGGATGGAAGCTCCATCCAGAGCAGAACTGCTGTGCCCAGCACTGCCTGCAGCCCCCTGCTGCTGCCTGCAGCCTTAGGGCAACAGCTGAAAGTCTTTATAGGAGGACTAGAGGGAAGGTACACAGGTTTTGTAGTTGCTTGTGTCCTCAGGGTTTTCTGCACCCAGAGAAACAGTTGCTCTTTCAGTGGGACAACTTGTTTTTCAAAGAGGTAAGAAAATGCCTAGGGTCTTCTGACTGGGCTGGAGGGGCTGCATCCGTTTCGCACCCCTAAGGCTTTTGCCTTCCATGTACCTCAAGCAATAAACCACTGCATTTTGGGTAAGTGAAATACATTTCTTGAACAATCCCAAAGAAAACCATAACACCTTTTTTTTTTTTTTTTTGGCTCAACTTGAGATGAAAACATAATTGCTTTTCTCTTCTTGTTCCCTCCACGCATCAAAAAGCTGTTGTTTGTTGAAGCTCTGCAATGTCTGCAGTCCTCAGCTGGTGGAGGTGAGCCTCCAGTTCTGCCTGTGCGCTGTGACAGCAGTGCCACAGCCCTGTCACAGGGGCTGGTGTGGCTGTCACCCCACATTGGGCACTGGGCTCTGTGTGCTCTGTGTGTGTGTGCAGGGTGGGGGGCACCCCTCTGACAACAAAGCCTCAGGGCTTCCGGCCAGCATTCAGCCTGGCCAGACCCCACAGGCACAGCCTCTCTTGGCAGCGTTGCCTGGTTAATTATGATTTTTATCCTGATTCCCTAAAGAAATCAGGCTTCTGTGAGGACACTGGCTGTGTGGGGTTTCTCCAGTGTGCTTCAGTCCCACCCCACAATAATTTTTAAACCTTCTCACCAGTTCAAATAGAATTTGAGGGTGGGTAGAGCTCTCAGAGCTGTTAGCTTTGTCTGAGTTCTAGGAAAGGCAGGATAGTGGAGACATGGCTTTTATGCCCCAGGGCACGGGCCTCAGTGCTGCATGGCCACCCAGAGCGCAGCCCCACACTGCCAGGCCCCAGCAAAGGATGTCTCCAGAGCCCCCACTGCTCGTGGGACTGCTCGCCTAGTAATGCTACCCAGCTTCCAGTGAGGATGGCAGCAGGGAAAGGGATGAGAAGCTGTCTTTTTAAAAACTGTGGAGAATATCAGGGATGCGGGCTGGGTACTCCCTGTCCTTGCTTTCAAGTCCCTTTCAGTACTTCCCAGCAGCAGAGGGAGATGCCAGCTGCCCCAGATCACAACCTGTTGCTATTTCTGTCTTTCTGGCATCTGTTCATCAGCTCCCGTTTCCATATAAGCAGGCACAAACATCTCCAGGACTGAATTTTCCAACCATTCATCAACTTGAGAAAATGGAGTGCCCAAATCTTCCGGATGTTGCAACTTCTGAGGAAGTCCAGGAGGGTGGGGGCCCCGCGGTCCCACCAAAAAGCTACTGAACCCACAGGTTGCAGGGGGAGAAGATAGATGGGAGCAGGCAGTGACCCCGTGGTCGCCCAGAGTTAGCAGCCAGTGCCCTGGGTGCTGGCAGAACAACAAGGTGGCACTAAATGTGTCCCCAAGCTGCATCTCACTCGTGCCTTGGAGAGCCATGTGTAAGGGAAAAGGTTCATCGCAGCTCATGGGGAGGAAAGCAAAGAGATAATTGAAAAGAAATGCTGCTAAATTAGATCGCAGTTACATCCCACTGCAAATATGTGATTTTCTGTGCAACATTTGTGCATCAACATTTTAGCTGTGCGAGGATAAAAAGTTAACATATTCACTAGGCTCTATTACCATATTACATGTATAATTTATAAGATTTTAAGATTAGGCTGATTTCTGGTGTGTTTTTTTTTTTTTTTTAACTACCAACACTTTGTAATTTAATTTAATTTGTTTGTCCTTTGTGTAAAATACTAAAACCCCTTAGTGCAATTTTAATCTTTCCAAATTCCTTTGTCACCAGCTGAATGAGATGATATTAGAACATTTTAATAATTTTTTAAAAATCTTTGAAGTCCATAAATAAGTCAAACTTGAAAATACACACCCCCCCCCCATCAAACAGTTCTCTTTTAACAAGGTCACAACAGGGTCCTTACAGTTTTGATGCAGAAATCAGGTGTCTTTCAAACTGCACTTGCAAATTAAGGTGAGAGTCCAAGCAGGCACCTCTTCGCAGGGAGAAAGTGGTGATAATGGATTGGGAATTAAGGAGAAAAACTTGCAAATTTGCCTCATTCTTTCATTCTTGTTATTCTGCCAAACTTAACTTTCCATGTGTAGGTATGCGCAGCTTTGAAAAGAGCCTCAGCATCATATTAAAGGAAGTATTATAAGGACAGGTCTACTTCAGCATACCGAGATGCATGCAATGTTCCCCCTGAAAAACAATCATGAACCTTGCTTAAAAAGCATGAGATTTTAAAAGAAAAACATCTCTGTACTTTTTTCCCTTGCCTTGGGTGATATGGGGGATGTATGCTGCAGTACCTGAAAGCCACAGACTTGCCCAGTTTCAGCTGGGACTCTGCCCTAATTCATTGTTCTGCAGCTGGGACATTAAGAAAAACACCAAGCAATGGGTGAAGCTTTTTAAGGGCAGGAGAGAGGGACTCTTTTGCGAGTCTGGCCCCACCAGGGCTGAGTTAGAGATTTGGACCCCCTTAATAGGGAGCAGAGGGTGCTCATTTCCCGCCTCCCGCCCATCCAGCAAGGCTGCCTCAGGAGATCCCCGAGGCTCTGTGAAATGCAATAAGCCATCTGCTTGAAAGCCCCACTTGGCAGCTGTGCTTCAGCCCTGCGGGTGCTTTGCCATGTGGATGGAGCCGGCATCGGGCACCCACGTTCCAAGGTGGGCAGCAGCTGGGTGGGCAGCATCCATCGCTCTGCAAGCGCCGTATGTGGCCGCTCACGGGGCTTCACCCCTGTGCTTAAGAACCAACCTGGTGCTTGGGACCAAGTGATGGAGAAGATTTTTCCCACCTTATACACCTCCATGACTTGACAGCTGTCCTGGTTTCACCTGGGATAGAGTTAATTTTCTATCTAGTAGCTGCTGTGTGTTGGATTTAGTATGAGAATAATGCTGATAACTCTCATTGTTTTAGTTGTTGCTAAGTGGTGTTTACAGTAGTCAAGGACTTTTTCAGTTTCCCAGAGAAGCTGAGAAGGAGCATAGACAAGCTGGCCAAAGGACTATTCCACACCATAGATGTCATGCTCAGTATATAAATAGGGGTTGGCTGGGGGACAGAAATCCATGATGACTGCTTGGGACAGGCTGGGCAACCAATCATTGGGTGGTGAGAGCAACTTGTATTGTATCACTTTATTTTGTATATTCTTTTACCATTATTACTATTATCATCATCATCATCTTCCATTACTGTTCTATCAAACTGTCTTTATCTCAACCCATAAGATTTTGGGGGGGGGGTCCTGTCTCCCCCACCCTCTTCTCTCATTCTTCTCCATACACTACTGGGTAGGGGGGAGTGAGTGAGTGGCTGCATGATCCTAGTTGCTGG
This sequence comes from Calidris pugnax, assembly GCF_001431845.1. Classification (NCBI taxonomy): domain Eukaryota; kingdom Metazoa; phylum Chordata; class Aves; order Charadriiformes; family Scolopacidae; genus Calidris; species Calidris pugnax. Next base: position 21,648,577 of record NW_015094506.1, on the reverse strand, counting down.
CTGAGGTTAAACTATGATAACGGATTTGCTGCCAGAATGTTGTTTCTGCTGAAGCCAGACAGCAGGAGACAATAAACAGCAATTTAGTTCCTGTGGTTGCATCCCTCGAAACGTGGACAGTGCCCCCCGTGCCCAGGGCACGGCTCAGGGCCAGGCTGCCTGCCAGCTGTGAGGCTTGCAAGGCTTCCTTCACGTATTGAAGAACCTCTCTGGTCAACCCTTCCTGGGCATTTGCTCTCAATATCCTCCTCTGCAGATGAGAATTCTTGCTATTACTATTATGGTTTTTGTTATTACTGTAACTGATGGTGTTCCTGGTATGATCCTTAGTCTCTGGGACGTGGGACTTGGGTTTAAAGCACACAGTTGCTTTGGAAGAGAAAACAATTTCTGGAGAGAGAAAACGAAAAAGGAGACAGTAAGGAAAAATAGGGAGTGTTAGAAGACAGAAAGACCAGGTGAAGCAGAAGTTAGGGAAGGGAATGGGAGAAGGAAGCATATACAGGGAGGGAATTGGTGGACTGGGAGCCTTTTCATGCTGCTTTCTGTGATAAAGCAGAAGGATGTTGTGAATTCCCAAAGTACAGAGCAAGGAATGTTCTGATCAGCTTAAATAATTTCTTATTAATTTATAGACTAGCAGATTGATGTGGCTTGCCATCCCAATTAGCTAATTTTATTAGGGTTTATTTTAAACAGTGGCTTCATGGCTGACATAATCTTGATTCTAGCATTTTCTGCATCCTTGTTCATGACACTGCTGGCTGTTTTAGGGAAAGACGTGTCTGAGGCCTGTGTGCTGCACAGATGGGAGCCCTCTGAGCTGGCCACAGGACCTTCCAGGCAGGGCAGAAAGTCGGTCATGGGACCGCAGGTGGTTCACACTCATCCAGACCTCAGAAGAGAGACAGTGAGTCCAACCAGGCAACAGAAGGAAAAATTATCCTGGAAGCAACAAAGAAAAAGGAAAATCTCCAGCATTTAAACAGCTGCCTGGGCATGTGATACAAATGGCAGAGGACAAAATGAACTAATTGGATGATGTGTAAATGAACCAATACTTTGTACGCTCTCATGCCTCGCCTGTGTTTGTTTAATAACTGTGTTCTCGCACTTTCTCACTCTATCCGTGAGCCAAGCAGCTTATTTTTAGGATGGGCTTTCACAAGGTGTTCAGAAAAGGAACTGGCAGCTGGATGGCTATGAGGTGAGGAATGTGATTTGTAGCCTGGAGAGGTCACTGGGGGGGGCCTGCCCCTGGTCACTGAAGCAAAGACACTGCCAACCTGGGTGCAGAGACAGCCTCCAGCAGAAGGTAGCACAGGCTGTGCAGGGCTGCACAGGCACCCTCGACCCCACAGCCCCCGTACCCAAATCACCCTCTAGCACCATTCCCAACCTCGTGTGCCTGCTTCCCCGCTCATCTGGCTCAAAATGCCAGCTGCTCCCACCCAAACTGGCAGGCTGTGCGCCCACCATGGCATGATGCTCTGGCTCATCCCAGCCATGGCAGAGAGCAATGGTGAAAGGCAGAGAGGGAGGTTTGCAAAGCACAGTGAACCCCAGCAGAACAGCCCCGCCGAGGCAGAGGCAGAAATATTTTGGTGGGTGCAGCAGGCAGTTTGGATAACGTTTTCGGACAATTTTCGCCATCCCAGATTCTTCCACGTCCGTGGAGTGGTTAGTACCATTGATTGGGACATGTCTTTGTACATACATGAGTCCCGTTAGGAGGCACAGCTTTCATCATGGAGAATTTGAGTTGCTTAGATATCAAGCTGGATAAATATTTTTCACGATCCAAGCAGAAGTAACTTCTAGCTGTAAGGCAGGGCCACTTTAGCGCAGTTTGTTGATCAGCCAATTGCTGTTCTAAACCTAATCCTACGAAATAAGCCACGTATAAAGCTGGAATTAGCAGAGCATATGGGACCTAATAAATACAATGTTCACAATATTCACAGGATTAGATGTGAAATATTAAGGTCTCATCCTGCTGGCCTTTCCCATATCATCAGTCTCACTGGTATTCCTTATGTTCCTACGCAAAGGCCTATTTTTCAGATGGATATTAGCTGTGAGGATAAATTAAAGGTAAGGCAGCATGGAAATGATGAAGCCTTTAAAAGGTGACTGGTGACTTTGAATGTCTGGTTTTGGGTGCTTTTTCCTAACTTCCCCTAAAGAGTCAAAATTCAAGACACCCTCAATTATGACTCAAAAAATTTACCTCCTGATCTTTAGGGAACAGAACTTGAAGTCTACAAGGGGAAATAAGGACTATAGTTTTCTACTCCATCACCTTCAGAAAGGTGGCAGTGGTGAAGAAGAGCAAAAAATACCCACATCTAACTTAGATAATATTTAAATTAACACTTAACATTAAATGACACAAAATCCAGAGCAGGACAGCACTGAGCTCTGGCAGTACCAGTATTTAGATATCTGTGACAACATTAAAAGTCTTCATATATTTGCAGGCAAGACTGAAGCTGAAACATCTCTAATTAAAATGTATGTATCTTAATGAGGAAATAGTTACACGTAAGTCAGTAATGCTATCAGTGAGGTGTGGGGGAAGATACGAACATACATCACTTGGTCCTGACCTTCTACTGGACATGCAGGGTAAATTATTTATTCCAGCATCAGCCCACTCATATGTACAGGTCTTTGAGAAGTTAAAAGCGTGTTTGCACTTACCTTGCCCGTCTCTGTGCTTTCCCATGTGTGCTCTGTTCTGCACATCAGTGCAGAAATAGCAGGATTAGACCCTTGTCACTGAACCAGTGATAAAGACCATTAACTCGATCTGTCATCACTGGATGCTCATTCCCAGCTGATCTGATTGATTTCCAGTGGATTAGCCTGGATACGTCAGATGTTAGAATAACCCAGTAACCCACGAACAAGAGTGGTATAAGGAGAGGAGACATTACATGCAACCCTCTGTGCCTCTGTCTTTTCTTTCTTAAAATACTGAGCTGTGGCAGGCACATATTGATCCCACACGTGATAACAGCTGTTAGCCAGACCCACGGATCCATTGTCTGCATTACTGATGGCCAGCTAAGAACAATAATCACACTTGCTACGCTGGGAAAATAACAGGCACGGAGGCAGACCTTTGCTCCGAGGATCCCGTGTTGCTCTAGAGGCCGTTAAGGGGCCATAATTCTGGCTTAATGCTGGAAGACCCCAGGATCTCTGAGCAGCGTGAAATCCCCAAAGCTGCCCCCAGAGCACCTGCCTTAGGTTATCAGCGTAAGGGTTTTACCTAATATAGCTGGGCATCCCCACGCTTTGGTAGCTGGAGTGCTGAGGAAGATGAGCATCAGTTAGAATCGCTGTAGAGCTGCTTTGCCTCCCTGTGAGCCCCAAATATCTTGACCTGATAGTATGCTTTCCTAGAAGATGAGACCTTTTTATTTATATACCAATAGCTTTTAAGTTGCAGCAAGGGGTTTGTATCTGCATCAGCCATCTCTCAGGGCAGGCTGCTGGCACTAGCCAGCTCCCACTGTTGCCTCGCTCCTCCCTGCTGCTCTGGAAAGCACTTGTCTGGGCTCAAGTACAAACACACAGCCTGCTATAATAGCGATTAATTGCTTCCAAGTACAAAAAAACACTGAGCAGGATCGCTGGGTTTGCTTCTTCTGCTTGCATGCCTTCCCTGAGCTCAGCCCACACCTCTCGCAGCCCCCGGTGCCACACTGGAGGCTACAGGGGGACCCACCATGAGTGGCCCAGGGGTCTCCACTGCCCTCTCATGGGAAGAGGGGGGCCTGGGCGAGGTGGATGAGTCTGAGAAGCAGCCAGAGTGTGCCAGGTGCTTGAGCCATGCTGGGGACTGCCAGGGTATATTGATTTTCCCAGGGATCCTAAATACAGGAGCCAAGCACAGGGTCTTGGCCAGCCCTGGTTTCCAGTTGCACATACTTTGCTAGTACAATTGTAAGCCAGAAAGTGCATGGGCAAGCCAAAAAGGCCCTGTAAGACCACTAAATAAGCTCCCAGGATAGAAGTAACCTGTCTATAAACACAGAAATAGCTCAGTGAGAACATGCAAGTTCAATCACATAAATGCCTCAGCGCAGTAACTACAGAGACAGCACCTTCTTGAATATGTTGGGGTCCTGACATTACCAGCAGGGACCAGATCATCTGAGATGTCCAGTATCTGCACTCATGAATGCCTTGTTGTAAGTCCCAGCAGCCATTCAGTTCACAGAACGGGAGCTGTTGTGCAGGTGCCCTGTGCCACTTTGTTCATCCAGCAATGCAGAGAGAAGCTACCCAGTCCCTTGCCATCCTACAAGATGTTTCATGGCACAGTGTGCTGCCATAGGGACAACATGGGACCTACCACACAGTCCTGGACCCCATGGAAAGACTACTGATAAATTTCACAGATTTGTATCAGTTTAATGCAAATCCTGCTTGTTTTCAAATATAAGGCTTAGCACATAGAATCATAGAATGGTTTGAGTTGGAAGGACCTTAAAGATCATCTAGTTCCAACCCCCCTGCCAAGGGCAGGGACATTTCCCACTAGATCAGGTTGCTCAAAGCCCCATCCAGCCTGGCCTTGAACATCTCCAGGGATGGGGCATCCACAACTACTCTGGGCAACCTGTTCCGTGTCTCACCACCCTCACAGTAAAGAATTTCTCCCCTTTATCTAATCTAAATCTTCCCTCTTTCAGTTTAAAACTGTTACCCCTCTCTCCAATTTAGAGACCATGATATCATGCGGGATGTTGTGCTTTGCACAAGTCCAGGTAGATGATGTCAGTTACTCTCCCCTTATCCACCAACACTGTAATGCCATCAAAGAAGGCCACCAAATTTGTCAGACACAGTTTGCCCTTCATGAAGCCATGCTGGCTGCTACAAATCACCTCCTTATCTTCCATCTGCCTTAGCAGAGTTTCCAGGAGGACCTGCCCCATGACCTTGCTGGGCACAAAGGTGAGACTGACCAGCCTGTAGTTAGCCGCATCTTCCCTTTTTCCCATTTTAAAAATCCCTTGCCATCACTGAGATTTATCATGCCGTTTTCCACAGAGGCTTTTGTGATCTAAACCCCATGTGTTTGGCCAAGGGTCTATTTGACATGGAAGTGATGCATCTTCTTGTTATCAGCTCTGCAGGCAGGGTTACACTGTGCCCGATGGAGCGGCCGTAGGCAGTGCTCAGCCAGCCACAGGCCTGCCTGGGAGCTGCCTTAGCACAGGCCTTGCTGCAGTTTGGTAATTCAGCGTGATTCAGGCAGAAGTACCAACTATTCGTCTTTCACAGACCATATGTAAATCCAGATGTGTAGGAAGGGGACATGCTAAGAATCCCACAAAGTTCTGTTCCTGCAGAAAACTCCACTTCCTAAATGCAGTGGGTTATTGATGGATGGTTTGGGTTCATTTCCAGCGAGTACTCCAAGAGAATACTGATCTCTGGGGCTTTCCATGAGAAACGCAGTGCAGCGGGGCCAATTTTCTTTTAAAGGTACGTGAGAGCACCAGGATTGCAGCACGTATAAGATAGCAGGACTGCTTCTGCAGGCTCCATCGAGCACAAAATAGAACAGCTACAATGCCTCTTAGCATGAAAGGGAAAATATTTTGCCATGAATTTTTAATGCAATTCATCATTGGAAAGAGATACATTGAAAGATTAAAATATTATTCATAATACTTCCATTTGCCATACAGAAAGTTAGACCCATTACCAAAAGACAGATCCACTTAAGGATCTGCCTATCAGAGTGCTTTCCTAGGTGAGAAGATAACAGGATATATTTTTCCTGGTTCGGTTGCCTTCATAAATCTTATCAATGAAATGCTACTGGCTCTGAAGGGTATTTAAATACAGCTTTGCTCACAGATGTAGCAGCAGATCTTTGGCAGGAGAACCACTGACAGATTTAATTAGCATTCCAATTCAAGGAAATAAACGGAATTGTCTACTGCAAAATGGTGTTTGTATCAAGAGTCTTTACTGCAATATTTGTGCTCAAGATGGAATGACTTACTGTTGCTGAAAAGTGACAGCAGCAGCTTATTCTTTTACATGATCTTGTAGGTAAGCTAAACGAATCAGTGGTGTCAGAACACGCTCCTAGGCCATGTATTTAGTTTATATGTACAGCTGCATGCCTCCCCTCATCTGTGCAATCAATCCTGTGTCCCCTGCCATACTGATACTGGTTCTTTTCAAGTACATACTGAAGTTAAAAAAAGAAGGTGAACAATTTCTTCTTCCCAGAGTGATTTGAACCGGAAAATGAAAACTTTCTTCAGAGATATTGTTTAGGAATATACAAGAAGGCATGTGTGGCCTGCCTCCACCAAAAAACCTCTCTTATCTTCTGCAATAAATGCACCAGCAAGGTTAGTTCAGAGGCTGTAACATTTTTAGTAGTTTTTTAAAAACATCCTTTCCTGTAAGTGCCAATTCCAGTTTTGGACAGCTGCTGTGAAGCACATAGCTAGTAGCATTTTTCAGGCAGATCCAGTGGCACTGGTAGGTTATTAATTTTGCATATTGTGGGTCTTGGCATCAAGTGACCCACACGTAGATTCAAATGCAGAGTCAAATTTCTAGATCTCGTTTTGGTCAGCTGGGGAAAAAGAGTGAGGACAGCCTGGCTTCTCACATGAGACATGAAGTCCTTGCTCCCAAAAGTTTCCATGGGAGTTGTGCCCATGTAAGGAATCAATTCATGGTGGATGCTACAAGTACTCAGTAGTTCCATTTCCAGCCATCCCCCTCCAGCAAGCTTCTGTGCAGCCTGATAAAGAAATATCCCAAGCCAGATTCCCCGGGGTGCAGTTCTGACTTTACAGTTGGAACTGGAGAGACACTGTAGAAGTGCAAAGAATCACTGAGGAGGAGGTCCTACCAAATCTATACCCTGCACAGTCTAGTCTGGTATAAATACTGGTTTGAATGGTTTGAAGGGGGAATTCTCATCTAAAAAACTGTAAGAGAAATGTTGCAATAATAACTACAGCTGTTTGATTAGCTCCCCAGTAATACATGAATACAGAGACTTGCTATTATATATAAATACAGAACATATGTAACATAAAAAATTCTATATATACTACGAATAATCCACTTATTCAGAGTTAACAGTGTGCACAATGGTGTACAAAAGGTATCTCACAGCACTTAGGTTCGGTTTTGTTTGACATTGTAGGCATGTGGCATGACTACCAAGACTCCCTTTACAGGCAGTGAAGAGAAACAGGTGTTTCTGGGGTTCCTTTCATCTTACCCTAAAGTAGACCCTAAAAGTAGGCCAGGGAAACTGCGCCCCAGAAGCTCCTCTCTCTTCTTTGACTGCAAAGGGAACCTAGGGTGACTGCAGTAAAGAGGTCAATGCCTGAGTTAAAGGTTTAAAAATAGAGGAGCTAAATTCCACCCAGGCGGTTCAGATAAGGGAGACAAAGTGAAACAGGTCAGAAACCGTTTGATGTGTTCAGTCTGGTCGGTTATTTTTTAATATCACTGAGTCTGATTTCGAGTCACTGCGATTTCACAGCGCTGTCAGTAAAAGGATGACTAGGGTCCTAAATATGGAAGAAACTTTAATTAGCTATTGATACAGCAGGGCTTAGATCTGCAGAGATCAGAGTCCCTTTGTGCCAGACTCTGTACCAAGAAATGATAGGAGACAACACCAGTCCCAGCCAGTTTGTAGGCTGAACACTCAGGAGCTGGGAAGGGAAGAAATGCAGGGAGAAGTCGGTCACTCATTAATTTTGCATGGGGAGTCAGTGCAACACTGCACTGGTGAGTGCAGTAGGACAGGGCAGAGCTCCAAATGAAAAACATCTTGACATTTTTCTGCCAGCCCTGTCCTGCACCTGGCAAGCCCCAGGAAGGATCTGGCCTCTAGGAAGTGACTTTCTTGAGGCTTCCTGGGGCAAGAGAGGTGTAAGAAGCCTCTTTGACTGTGCCAAGAGACTGCATTGGAGGCAATATGGCCACGTACTGTGGAGGGGAACAAGACTGATGTGAGGAGGAGCTGTGTGTGGCATGAGCAGGGTCTGTTGAGCAGCATAAAAGAAAACCCAAAGCGCAGAGTGAGGAAGGGTTTCTGGGGCTGAACTAAAGCTGTGAGGACTGAGTAGGACAACAGGGTGAAAACTGCAGTGAGGCTAACAGAAAACACAAGGAATTGATGAACATGTCGCAGGTGCCTCTGGAAGCCTAAAGGAATTAACAGGTATGATGTGGTCAGAGCAGTATGAAACTGGAGTAGTTTTGGTAGCAGCACTTAGGCTGGGCTGGTGAAGGGGCATGGGAGCACGTTACACAGGAACAAAACAGTGGCCCTTGCAGGAGTGAGAGGTTACATTTTCAGGCAGGTACCAGGCATGATAATGTTCTGAAAACCAGAATAAAAGCAAACAGACACACTGGTGGAGAAGCCCCTGCACTTCTGACAGCATTTCCTTATCATAGAACCATACAATGGCTTAGGTTGGAAGGGACCTTAAAGATCATGGGCAGGGACACCTCCCACTAGAGCAGGTTGCTCAAAGCCCCATCCAATCTGCCTTAAGCACTTCCCATGATGGGGCAGCCACAACTTCTCTGGAAAAAAGCACTTCCCATGATGGGGCAGCCACAACTTATCTGGAAAAACTGTTGCAGTGTCTCACTACCCTCAGAGTGAAAAATGTCTTCCTTTTATCTAATCTAAATCTACCCTCTTTCAGTTTGAAGCCATCACAGCTTGGCCTACATGCCCTTGTAAAAAGTTCCTCTCCAGCTTTCTTGTAGGCCCCCTTTAATTACTGGAAGGCTGCTGTAAAGTCTCCCTGGAGCCTTCTCTTCTCCAGGCTGAACAATCCCAACTCACTCAGCCTGTCTTCATAGGAGAGATACTCCAGCCCTCTGATCATCTTCGTGGCACTCCTCTGGACCGACTCCAACAGGTCTTTCTTATGTTGGGGGCACCAGAGGTGGGCACAGTACTCCATAGGTAGGCTTATGTCCTAGGAAGGCTTCAGCAGAATCTCAATCAGAGCTGGAAGGTGCTTGGCTCCAGTGCCATGTGGCTGTGGGCTCCATCCTGCTGTGTCACCCCAGGACCACCCTCCTGGGGAGGCTGCTGGGTGCGGTCTACACTCCAGCATCTGCTTAGAAATACAAATACACAGAATAATGTCAGCAGAGCAAGCTCCAGGACAAACACACGGTAAGAGCCCTGTCCAGAGAAAGTGCACTGAAAGACCCTTTGGTAGAACAGGGAATTCAGTGTTGGTGTCTCGTATCCTGAGCCAACACTCTGATCGCTAGCACTGCAATGGGAGAGGGGTATTGGCAGTGTTTTCTTAATGGGGCAATGTGCTGGTGTGGCTTTTTAAATGGCTGAAAGTGAAATGAAATATATGGGATCTGTTGTGAACATGTAATTATTTTTGTTAGTCTTGTTTCAGTGAATTAAAAAAGAGGTGAAAACCTAGAATTCATTCCAAATTGTAATTTCTTATTTCTGATTTTGCCATTCAGTTGCAGAACCAAAAAGAAAAAAATATCTGTTATTCTCTGCATGTTGTAGAAAAAGTAGAGTTTAAGAGCAGCTTGTTTCATCACTCTCAAATTCCCATCAAACAATTGCCGCCTCGATTAGGGTCTTCTGAAATGTAGGAGGTGACTAATTGTTTTTCATTTATTTTGCAAGGATGCTTTTATTGTTATGTAGCGTTGCCATCTGTCCATCTTTGAGGCGAGAGTCCCAGAAGATTTTAATCCTCATTGATACAGGTTCAGGTGCCTCTCCAAAGGACAAAGATTGGCCTACTTTCATCCCCGTGGTACGCAGAGACTTCTCCATCAGGCAGGTTTTGAGTGAAAGACTTGCCCTGAACAGCTAGATCGCACTTCACCTCCTCTGAGAAGGGGCTGTGTGAAAGAAGGATTCATTCAGTCACATGGCCAAATTTAGAATATCTGACAAATGTAATTTTAGGTCAGCTGCTTCCTTTTTTCTTTAGTTTCTTATTCCTCCCCATAAGCCTTTCTTTTTTTTTTTTTTAAAAAAAAAAAAGTTGATAATTGTGCAATTTTTATTTTAAAATGAGAATTCAAAACTCTTCATTCTAAAGATTCCTAAGTAAGGTATTTAGACTTGATGGAAATTTCCCTTCCTTTTTTTTTAGTCAAGAGCAATTAATTAAACTGGAACCATACTCAAGATTAATATCGGTTCTAACTGAGAGCGCATTTTTCCCCAAATGTTACACATCTATATGCACACACGAAGTCAAAGTGAATCCCCAAAGCTGCTGCCTTATGTAAGGTGTATTTCCCTTCCTTCACTTCTGCATGGATGACTACACGCCTGGGATTTTTCTGTAACCGGGGTAATAATTAGAAGTAGTCTTCGTCTGCCTGCTTTGTGACCTTTGCAGTCAGGACTACAACAAGCAGGGATGTGGTTTAGAGCAACTGCTGAACACACCCTCCTGTTTATATTTTCCAAGCACGGGTGCAGACCCTGGACTCCCAGGTCGGAACCCGTAGGGCTGGTTAGCTCAGCCTCCCTCCCTCTCCTTCTCCGGGTTCAGGCCACCTCACCATAGCCAGCACCAGCACCACCTGCCCAGCAGAATAAACTCCCATCTAAAAAACAACTGGAAAATCACTCACAGGAGCGATGATGAGATCCAAGGCTGTCCACAGGACATCAGTTTAAATCTGGCCTGGGCTGGCGGTGACCAAAAAGCCGGCACCGTCTGACAGCTGTCCCCGGCAGTGAGGGGGATTAGCTGTGTCAGCCTGGCTGGCTGATGGGACAGCCAGATGGGACCCGGCGGCAGCACCGACCTGGCCAGACCCTGATGTCTCACCCTGGCCAGTGGCCTCCAAAGCCTCCTGGCATGGCCGGGCAGAGGGGGGCTCCGCGGCAACTGCTCCTCGTGTCCCCATCCTGGATCTCAGCCTGGCCAAAGTCCAATGTTGAATGGTACTTGTGGGAACCAGTGAGGGGAAAAAACGGAATAAAAGAACAGAATAACTCTCTGCAGAAAAGATGAGACAGACAGAGGATCATAAGAAAGCTTTAATACTGCCTAACAGACAAATTACTATCATCACCAAACTTAAGTCCTGAAAAAGAATATTGCTACCCTGACACCTCGGTAAAGGAGCACGTGCCCTGATTTATGAAGGCACAATGAGTACATACTGGTACAAAAAGGGTGACTGAATTTGCTGATAAGTCTTCAGCTGGGGCAAATCGTATCAAAATGAGACCATCAGCAAAATTCTGGCTGACTTAAAGGCAGTCAGTTCAACTACATCCTTTGAAATGGACTTTGCTGAAGTTGTCTGGCTTATAAATCAGAATCCAAATCACCCATATGCTTCTGCCACGGCAGAACGAAAGGTCTAGAAGCAGAAAGCAGCACCGTCTGTGCTGTTATAATGCTGAACTGGGGCAGCAAAGCCCGTCTGTCTCACAGCCGTGCAATGCCAGCCTGTCACCACCGACCCCGGGCACCAGCACTGCCCGTCCACGGCAGTGGGAAGCTGCTGCTGTGTGGAGGAAGAGCAACAGAGCTGCTCTAAGCTGTGCCTTGGGGACCAGACGATCAAGCTGCTCTAAATCCCTCCTGGCCCTCCCATCCCTCACCCCGAGCCTCAACAGGGCCCCCAGGGGCAGACCACAGGCATGGGCTGCTCAGGGCAGGTAGCTGGAGGAAGGCTGCGGAGTTCTCCTCCAGCGTTGCCTCCCTCCAGGGATTTCACTCCTCTGTGCCCCAATTTACTCATTTGGGTGTAAGAATATTTAGCTCCCTCTAAGGGTTACCGGCAGAAGGATTTCATATTTACACAGTGTTGAGGAAAGTGTTATGAAACGCTTTTCAATGAGCAGCTGGAATGGCATCCATTTCAGATCTGCTTATTTTCTCTATTGGCCTTCTGGAGAGTTATATGACAATTTAATATTGCCTGTGACACCTGCCAGCGGTAAGCCAACTCTCATTTTATTCAGGGTTGATCACAGAGTTTGCAGGGGCCCAAGGTAGAGCAGAGCTTGGGGCTGCCAGGAGCGACAGAGTTCAGCCAGGTTCAGAGTCACAGCCAGAAAGATCAAGCTCCAGCTCACAAAATGCCAAATTGGTGCAGAGCTTTGAGCTCCTTCCAGAGCATGAGCCCTAACACAATCGCTTACGTTGCTTTTACTTCCAATCTGTCCTGCTCACCGTCATACAGATCATTTAGAGGAACTGTATTTGAGATGTGGTATCCTAAATAAACTCAATAGCATGGCTTTGACCTTAGCAGGTTTGAGGGTAGTGTACTGTTCCTCGTACTTTAGCCATATTCGTATTATAAAGACATTTCCTTGGTTCCCGGGAGGGAATATGATCAAGTTTTACTCTGAGATACTCAGTAAATGTGACAGTGCTAAATGGAAGGGATTTCAGCCAAGAATAAAACCAGCTTTAAGCATGGCAGGAGGAGCGAGAGAATGAAGGGGAGAGAGAGAACAAATTTATTACTACAGCTGATCACATATGCTGTCTCGGAGGAGATGCTATGAAAGACACGGAACATCATTTGCACTAATTAGAAGAACAGTGTCACCCCGATGTATAAATATTTTAGGTTTCAACACATGTACTGTAGAGGTCATCAGCAGAAGGCCTAAAGAGAGGAGCGTATCACGAGTGGAAGCAGCTGTTCGCACTCTGGTTTTCCCTGTAGATAGTATAAATGACATTGATAGATTGAGCACCCTTCAGGGAAACCTTTCGAAAACAATTTAAAAGACAGAAGGAGAGAAGAAGAGAATGATGTCAAAGACAATGAAAGAGTTCAGAGAGGCAAGTTTACTGTTACCTGGGAACACGTAAGGACCAGAAGGGGTTACTGAGGCTGTCCTTTGGCAGGTACACTTCAACCAATGGAAAATTAATGTCCTCCTTGGCATCTCCCACCTCTCTGCAAGTCATTATTTCTGCCTGCTGCTGATCAGAACTGCCTGTTTCAGGTTTTCCCCTTGGCACAGCCTGGTCCGTGTTTTCAATTTCCCTTCTGTAAAGCACTGCTATCCAGCTTCCTTAACACCACTTCTCACCTAAACGCCAGTCACTAACTCCTCTTTTTAAACGATCTGTTTGGCAATTGATAGGGCTGTACCGGTAAAATTAGCTTCTCCCTGCCAAAGACAGCGGCTGCTAATTCAGGACAGTTGTCATCTCTTTAATGGAAATTCCACCAGGCTCCACAGGAATCTTTGCTGGTCTCTGTGGCTTACTCTTGCTTCTATTATTTTCTGCTGGAAGACCAATCTGCAAAGACTAATTTTAAATGGATTACTTGTTTTACAATCTGATTTCCAGTTGAAATTAGTAGGAAAGAAGTTGCATGGCTCTCAGCTGGAATTTCCTGTGGGACACTCAACCACTTCAGCTCTAAAGACTGTTTCCAGCTAATCCTGTAGAGTGGATTTGATTTTACACAGATTTGCCCAGAGAAATAGAGGAAAGATGCAAAAGGTCAAGTTTTTTGCCACACACATTCCTCTATTGCTCTTGTTCCCCAGTGGCTTGTATCATCTCTTGTCTGATTTTCTGCCTCCAGTTGAGCCGGTTGCTCCATAAAAAACAATACACTAAACTTGGGGAAGAAGTAGTTTAAAACTGGGGGAGGGAGATGTGTATGAGACTAAACAAATTGCTGACTCAGTCTCTGCAACTGCCTTGGCTATATTCTTCACAAGACTGGTTGTTCATTAACTGTCTTGGCCCAACAAAACACCTAAAGGAGCTGATGCTGAAGGCGCAGGGTGAGAACATCGAGTTTCCACCCAGGGCTGGGTGCCCGACAGGAGCTGCCCTGTCCTGCCAGCAGCACTGGTACAGCAGGCAGGGAGAGCTTTATAAAGCAGTGTTTGCTGAATGTGCGTGGAGGATACCGGTGCATCCAGAGATGCTTATCTGATAGCCTGCTGCGTCCCCCAGGTGTTACGCTACCTTGAATCCCTCTGTCTTCCACCTTCTTATATTAACACCAGAGAGTGGCCCGAAACACAGTGTTCTGCATGGTGTAGGGCTGCCAGCTAACACACATTTAGACATTGCAGAGGTGAAAGCCAAAAAGCCTGAGAAGCTGAACTGTCTAGAACCGGGAGCTGAACCTAGGAAATATTGCTTGGGGTATCAGTTTCAGTAGTGAAAGCTCCCCCAAAATGCAGGCCACCACACTGCTTGGAAGGAGGAAGTTTTGTTTGTTTCACCAGCACTAGAAGAGATCACAAGTCTTTCTAAATCACAGAAAACCACAAAAAACAACACTGGAAGTTATGAGGAATAACCATGTGATTCCTAGCAGGTGTTTGTCTCACTGGTTCTTAAAGAGTTCAGATGATGCCAATTGCACAATCTAGTCCAATACTAAATTACCCTTAAAATAAAACAATTTTGTTCTGTATAATGTGATTTTTTTGTGTGTGCATGTTGCAGATTAAGAGTATTTCCTTCTCTATTCTTCTCTTTATAATAGTGCATGTGGAGATCAGGTTATTCCTCTTCTCTTTGTTCCAACTGATGGAAAATCTTCTGTTCTCTAAATAAAAAATACAAAAAAGTTCTGAACAGCTGTTCTCTGTGCGCCTTTTTACCTCCAGTGAATTGTGAAGAAAAATATATCAATTAATACATTCATTTGTAGACATAGGCTTGCTTTGCAAATGGGGTGGGTGAGGCACATGTCGCCAGCCTCAGCTGACAGCAGCTTGAGAAGCGGCAGTAATCTGACTGCTTTTCATCATGTGAAATTAGGTTGTTCGGACTGGATTAGATCAGATTTGCTCCAGTCCACCTCGGCTGTTACTCACCACTTTGTGTTCTTTGAGTTGGTCACAAAGAGTTTGATTGTTCATTTTTTTCCAGCTTGACAATTCAGTGGCTTGCTTTCCACTTTGAGTAGGTGTTAGCCTTGCCCCCTTTCAGTCTCATGGACGCTCACTGTTTCACCACAATTCTTTTGGAACAATTGAAAGCAGCTTTAAGGCTGTCTCAGCCAACTCCTTCACTATTCTGGGGCAGATTTCACCAGGCACAGGCAATCTGAACACATCTGGTTTATCCAATTACTTTCTAACCTGTCATTTTCCTATTCCAGTTTGAGTTGCTGGTGGTGGTTTTC
Organism: Calidris pugnax; assembly: GCF_001431845.1. Classification (NCBI taxonomy): domain Eukaryota; kingdom Metazoa; phylum Chordata; class Aves; order Charadriiformes; family Scolopacidae; genus Calidris; species Calidris pugnax. The sequence continues at coordinate 21,633,403 of NW_015094506.1, read as the reverse complement.
TTTTTTTTTTTTTCTATTTTTTTCTGGTGGTGTTAATTGTATCAGTCAGTTGAACAAGCAATCTATTTTAATTTCACTTAAATTTTGCCATACTGCCAAAACATCAGCAGTGTAATCCAACAGTCTAACACCCAGGCCTCTAATCTGAACAGTGGCCAAGCTTCTGGTTGGTTGTTGCTGAGAAATACAACCATGCATCAACCACTTGAACTATGAGCCTCAGATAGCTGTCCTGAAGCTAAACTTAACACCTGAGGCTGCTTGACTTATCGCACATCTATAACACACTTGAAGAGTTCACAAAGTGCAGTATGGCTGGACAGGAAGTTCAGAGGAGGTCAAACTGGCAGCTTCCATCTGAAGCAGCCTGCCAGGGTGCAACAATTAAGCCCATTAAGTTTTTCCATATTTAAGCCCTGAAAAAAATCCAGCTGTACAGCTATCATAATGAATTCTTTTTCTTTCTCATTGGCAATCTATGTGCATTGTCTCTGCTGACCTTCCCCAAGGCGACGGTTTCCTGCAGAGGACCTGCAGTGTTTCCCAGTCCGCAGTACAAGGCTCACCTGTTTCTCCTGACTACGGGTTGTCTTAGACCCTTGAGTTCTCCAGGCCATAAAGATTCCCAGAACAATTATTTTCTTAGAGTTCTCACTGCAATTTCCCTTCATGACCTTATGTTATTACCTTGCAATTGTTTGGCACCTTCAGATTGCTCATACCTGAAAGCAGAAGCATCCAAAATATCGCCCAGCTATCACCACTGTCTCGCTCTGATAATAAAGTGTTCTTTATTATCACCAGTACTGCTTTATCTGGCTTATTTGCATTATAAGAGCACAAGCCTTCTTCATAACCACTGGGCACTAAAAACACCTGTGAGAAGCTATCATTTTCTCCCTCCCTTCAGGGCTTTTAAATGACCTTGAAGAAGGGGAGCATCTGACAAACGTGGAGCAGAAGAGAAATGACAAAGGTGAATTGCTTGTATAAGTTAACTATAGGCACAAGGTGGGGCTCCAGATTGTTTGAAAACCTTAAAAGCATTGGCGTAAAGGTCACCTAAACTATCCCTGATTCTCATTAGCAGATTCCCTTTAATTATTTACAACAGTGGATTGGATACAAACAAAAAAGAGAGGCTAGCAGCCATCTGGTTTGGGCTTTTGGTGTGATAGCTGTAACAAAGTCACAGGGACCTTTGCAGGGAAAGTCAGACAAAAGGGCACTCATGGCTGGCAGCCCATTTAACATGGAGATAGCAGATGGAAAAGGGAAAACATGCCGATGAAAAAGAGCGGGTAAAGAGAGAGGAGTAGGACTGCAGAGCATCTCAATGGTGTGATCAAGGTGCACTATTCAGCATAAGCCTGAACTGCCAGTTTCTGCCCCCTGCACGGGCTTCTTTGGAAGTCAAGCATAGAGCTGCCTATTACTCTACTTGCTCTAAGAGGGTAAAACTATGTCCCAGTTACTAAACTGCAACCATATAGACTCACCTTGCCAAAAGGGAGTGTCTCTTCTGATGATAGGGCTGCTTTGAAGGTAACAGGAATGAGTCATTTTATTCACTGGGGCTTTTTTGAAGATGCATGAAATCATCAGTTATGATGGGGTCATATCTGCAAGCTCTAGGTTATACCCAGAAGACTTGAATTGGTCTTTTCAAAATAGAAGTTTATTGCTTCTTCTGGCTTTGGTAGCTAAAGGGCCCTGCTATAGGCTTCTAGTAAGTCGTCTTGAGCAAGCCCTAGTCTGTCTTGGGATTTCGGCCAATGAACAGAGATACTGATCATGATCTCAATTGTTTCTACACAAGGGATTTTATACGGAAACATTGACACTAGTGGATTAAGATCCAGTGGAGACAAGGCTCAAGACTGCAGCCAAGGGAAAAACACAAGCAATTTCCCCAGTGCAGTCATCCCTTCAGAGACCAGGCTTCTAACATGAAGTCATTTCTTGTTTCTGAAATACTAGATACTTTTCGGGCAGCATTCCTGCAATCCAAGGAAAGGAAAAGGTTGTTGCCAGTATTCTGGCTGAATTAAAGCAGGATTGGCACACAAGTCAGGTTGAAATGACCTATGCAGATAACTTGATTTGGCAGAGAAGAAGGTGCTGCTTACAGCCACAGTAAGAAGCGTGAGAATGCAGGGGTGGAGCTCCTCAGCGGATTTGTAGCGATGGGGGAGAGCGAAAGCCAGAAAAGCAAGAGAAGGAGGCTCGCCTCTTGCCAGCCCCAGGCGAGGAGTCAAGCTTGTGAGCAAGCAGTCGAGAGGACAGAGCGGCTGAGAAACACCCAGCCTCCTGCACAAAGAATCGCTCATCTGTGTTCCTCCTCCTTTCCCACAGCACAGCAACGCCTGTGAAAGATTACAGCGTGTTGGACACAGCACAACAATTTTAAAGCTGCATTTAACACACTTGTAATACATTCAGCTGGGCTTTTCTCCGCCTAGTAGTGAGCGTTGTGAAAAGCCTGGGACCCCAGAAGCTGTCTGCATTCATTCTTCTTGAAGGTTATATTTTTAGGGATATTTTATTTTTAAAACATATTTTGCCAGCACTGGTAGGGTTTGGAGCCTCTCTGGGCTGCCCACAGGTATGAAAAGCCAAGCCCTGCCTTAAAGAATGTAAGGACTGGGAGAGATACACGTCATGGAAAGGGTTTGGAAAAATCAGCTGCAGCCAAGTCTGTAGGATGCAAACATACATACTCACATGCAAAAGTGTAATTTTCCTCCAATAAAGATTGGGAACAGGCAGATAAAACTGGTGTGCCACGCCTGCACTTCAAACAAGCATGCTAACATCCCCTACAGAGGGAAAGGAGAGAACCAGGACGTCAGCTGTTCCCATGCCAGAGTGTATACATATACATATAGACATGCATATGAACACATGGAAATATATATACACGCACACATGTTTATATATGTGAGCGTGTGCCTGTGTACATACTTATTTGTAAGCAGGCATCTCCAGTCCCCTGAGCCGTGAGGGAATTGCTGGCTGCGGTGCCCCGGGGCAGCGGGGAGTTTCAGAGGCGGCTGGAGGAGGCGCGGGCAAAGGGTTGAGCTGGGGACAGGAGTAGGAGGCTGCAGCAAGAGCTGTGAAAATGCCTCACTCGGCATTCCTGGCTGGGCAGGGAGAAGTGGAAAAGCACTTTTTTTGCACAAAGCAGAAGCTGGCAGACTCCTTTTCCTCTCGACTATGCCACTAGGGGAGAGAGAGAAGAGAAAGGGCAAACTGAAACACGGGCAAGAGTGAGATGATAACAAAATCAAAGAGCTCTTCTGTGAGGGAACGAAAGGACAGGGAAACCCACAGCAGGCATCATACTGAGGGAATGATGGGGTTGGCAAGATGTGGAAAGAAGATGGTATTACCAGCCATGGTTTACATGAGTCAGACGAGAATAACAGAGGTATTACAGTGCAGAAAAGATGAGGCCAATGAACTCAGACTAGTGGAGATTACAGTTCAGCTGCCCATCTTTTCATCCCCCCTGATTTCTTCTCATTAAAAGAACTGAGACAATCCTATGGGGACGAGCGAGAGAACGGGGACTGTTATAGTTTCTAGAGAATGGAGATTGTCATAGTTTCTCTCCAGAGCCATACTACAGCAATGACGTGGATGGCTATGGCAAAAAAAGGAGGAGGAAAAAAACATGCACAAAGGAACAGACCTGATGAAAGAAGAAGGGTGAAGAAGGTGTGAGAAGAGCAGAGGGAATGTGGAAAGTCAACGTAAGAGAGGGAGGAGGACACCTGCAGCAGTGAAGTCATAGATTTCTGTGACTGGCAAACACAATGTCTGAAAGAGGAAAGACAGAAACCCCAAAAGCTGGAGTGGGAGTGGTATTTAAGGCAGTTAAGTGAGTAAGTCTGGGATCAATTGAGGAGTGAAAGAAGACCATGAGCAGGTGGTTATCAGGTAGTGGGGATGTCCAGATGGGTGCTGAAGCTTCTGAAGCCAGAGATTGTGATAGCAGTGACATCAGAGACACTGAGGAATCTATATTTTTGCCGCTTTCTTCTAGATGCATGTCACCCATATGACACTAATTTAAAAATAGAACAGATTTTAAACACTGTGAAAAAAAAAAAGGAATTTCTCTGAAGGCTCAATCTAAAAATGACCTATCAGGGATTTAAAAATGAAATTACTAGTCCATATTTGAAGGCCAGACCAAATTTCTAACCTTACTTAGGGATGAAAAAAAAAATGGTTCAAATGAATATCAAGCTTATGCTTTATTATGCTTACACTTACAAATTTAACCATGTTTTTTACAATTAAATCTATACTATTATGTTTATACTTTTACATTTAAAACAACCATGCACAGAGTCATACAAAACATTCAGCAAATCTGAGATCTTAAACTAACATTCAATTCCAGACTGAGCAGAACTGGCGAATTCCAAATCTGATTCTCTTCTCAGATGGCTATCAAGGAAAAGTACCTGTAAACCCAGTGGAATTGCATCAATGTAAAGCAGATGTGAGTGAAAGGAGAGTCAGTTCTTGATGTTCACGGAGGCTGGTTGTAAACAAGGTGTCAACACATTTCCTCCTGATACTGTTACAAAGGCCTTGTTAACACAGTGTGATGACACTTGAATTGTCATGAAGCCGCGTTACTCATTTTCAGCAGAGGACAGATACATTAAGATTGTAGACAGGATGAAAGTAGAGCTATATCTGCTTATAATCATGCATGACCAGCTGCTCTGAAGCAGTGGCAACTCTATGTGCGGAAGCAGTGCATAGAAGTGATGAATGTGTATAGCAGTCCACAATTGGAGCACATTTAAATACGGAGCACAGGCTAAATAGCCTGGAGAATCACAAGTCTTTTACAAAATTGGTATTATAACAGGGAAATGGCTCATAGTGGTTTGCTTATGCATATAGAGCTGTTATTAAGTATTTACATGATGTTGTACAAAGACAATAAGACTGGAAGAGTAGGTTTAACTGAAATGAAATGTCCCAGATAACTTGTCCCAGAAAACCTACCTCCAACTTTAGATGCAGTATGCCTAGCCTGAAAAACACAGACGAGAGATAAAGTAATCTTCAAAAACTTTGGCAGAAACTTCATGCGCAAAAATAGAAAGATAAAGTTCTAACAAACAACTGCTGGTTCGTGAACGCAGGGCTAATGAACAAACTGTCAGCTCCACTGAAGAAAATACATTTAGCTAAAAATATGCTGTGATATCAAACTCCCAGGCTAGCCTACTGAAAACCTCTCATTAGTTTAAAAATGTACAATTTTATCAAGGCTGTATGCTGAGAACTGCTTTATCCTACAAAAAGGGTTGCTAAATTCATTCTAATCTTGGAGATGTAATTCTGTGAGGAACTGCTACCTTTTCAGCTGGAAGATATTTCTTTATGTCATTCATATAGTGCTGGAAACAGTGCCATTTTCTAGTGTCACAAGCAACCTCCAAGCCAAGAGCAGAACTTTATTCAGAAACGTTTTTGATTTGCAGACTCTATTTTATGTCACCCATGAAGCACAAGAAGGAAGATACCCCTAAATAAAAATAAACCGACCTTTTCCTTCAAACTGCTGTTTGAAATTTCCTGGTACTTGTAGAGAAAGACTGGACATAGCATGGTCTGTTCACTACAAGGGATGCTACTTGTTTTCAGCCTATTGTATCCCTGGAGATACAACCACAAAAAACGATCTTAAATGAGAAAAAAAATAGGCAGTGATGAGGTAGTCTAGAGGTGCCCATGTCTCTTCCTTGATAAGAAAAGAAAAATAAAAGATTAATTTTTACTGGGAACTGAACTTGGCAAAAAGGCTACTGCTTCTGATGATTAAAACTCCAGCTCTCCCAGCTCTGTATCAGGAAGATACAGGGTATTTTCCAAACAAAAATTTGCATTGTTGTTCAACAACCTAGCAGCAGTCAAAATAAAATTATTTCCTGCAGAAGAACCTGGAGAGAACCTGATTCTCACTAGATGGTGTCCACCACAGCCTGGAACTGTGACATTCCTAGTAAGTGGCTGTGTAAAGTCAAAAGGCTGAATTTTGCCTATACCCAACTTTTTATACTAAGTAGTGCCAAATATTTTTGTTTTATACAACTAATTTCAACTATTATTCAAACAGGCTCTTTCCAATGACAAACATACTACTCCCACGCTCCACTCAGTTGTGCTGTGCTTGGAACTGTGTCACTTGGTGCTGATTGACCTTAACAGAATTTGGCATCAGAAGATCCAAGGAGAAAGAAATCCCATAGTCAACACTTTAACAGATACTTTGTTTTCTACAAGAAAGGATTTTACTTCACTGGTGGGATAAACTAATTTAAAGAAAAAATACATGTAAACTCTTGACCTGGGCAATATAGAATATCTCCAGTTTTCACTGTTCAACCCTGAGGATCAAACAAGTGAATTCACTCACTTTTTAATTTACCATCACACTGTCAAAAGTATTTTGGAATCACCCAGAAAAAAAACCCAAACAAACCAACATTAAAAATTCCATGCTAGTCTTTCACCCAAGCATAATTCACTTCATCCAGAAGAATCCAAAGGCATTTCAGAAGACCTAATTCTATTAAGATAGTTACACAAATAATCCTACTGGGCTTGGTTTTGCTCTGCCTTGTATTTTCTGTAGCTGTTTTGGTCTCTGACAGAGGCTGCAAAGTGCTTCTCCTCCCACCTGGGAGTATTTTAATGTAGTGCCTAAAACCTCCAGTGCTGCTGGCATTAGAATGAGTAGCATAGTATCCCTGCCAGAGTAAAACGGAATAGGATCAGACCTGAAAAATCTGAAGCGCGGAATGGAATCAGTGGGTTCTAAGCTGCAGGGAAAACACCTTGTACACATGCGGAATATTATGAGCACTTTCGTTATAGCTCTATCCAAATAAAATAGTCCTTTCCAGCTACATGACACCACATGTAAAGGCAAGATAAGTTAGCTTTGATATCAGGATGAAATTAGCTACAATACCATATATTTCTTTTGAAATCAAGGTAAGGGTTACAAAAATAAATGAGGTTATGCTCAGAAATAAATGGCTAATAGGTCTGGGACGCAAGATTTGTGTCTCTATTATTACTTTCTGAGTTACATATTTATTTTTTGCTATGGATGGTGAAATATAATTTAGCAGTCAGGCAAAGTTAATGAGTGTTTTTTGGGTTGGTGTTTTTTGCCTTTTTTTTTTTTTTGCATGTGTCATTTTTCTCAAGAATCAAAACAACCTGATTTTTGCAGTTTAGAACAGAATGTCAGGCTGTTCTACTCAGTAGCAATTACAATACAAATTGCAGGCAGCAAGCAAAATCTGACCTGTGCGGTCCAGGAGTGAAAAAATATATATATTCTGCAATATTTTATTAATTAATCTTGAAATATTTATTCTTTTTATTGAATGTATACATAAATCTTATTTTCCATCTACTGACTGTATGCAAATGATATGCAACAGGAATTCAGGGGCAGCCTGAGTCTGTGATAATCTAAGTGAGGAGCTGAAATTTGGTAATAGAGGGCACTCAAATTGGACATAAAATGCTTCAGACAAGAACTAATTGCTGGAAGCTGAAGCTAGACAAATTCAGACCAGAACTAAAATCGAAGTGTTGTAACAAGGGGGATAGTCACTAAGGTTCAACACACAGGGCTTATGATGAATTCTCCAACACTGAAAACATGATTATTATTTTTTTTTTTAAAAGTTCTGCTCTGTTTCAAGTACTGTTCTGGGCTCTAAAGAAGGGTTTTTCTTTAGTTGAGTACTCAGGCCTGTATGACACAAGACTTCAGACAAGGTGGTCACCGTAGAGCCATGTGAACTTAAAATCTACTAATCCACATGTTGAAACACCTTTGAAATCAGTGTGCAGATTGGCGCTTGTCCCAGGTAGAGAGTTCTGGGGTAATTTGCATTTTGACCCATTTCCTAGGTTTAGAGCTTTTGCTGTAGAACAGTCTCATGACCCACTTCTGCAGTTGTTTCCATTTCTGACAATAGCTGTATTTTCTTATACCCTTTTCTCTCGCTTGCAGTTGAGATGCTGTTGTGCAAGGTGCACTTTGAAGAGGCAGTCTAGATTCAGAAGCTGCTCTTCAGCTGTCTAAGAAGAAAAATGCCTGTGGGCTGAAAATAGAACAGTTAATCTAGATCCGTCTGATAGATCGGTTACACTAAGGGTATCTCAGCTGATCTTCAAATACAGAACAAGGACAAGACTGATAAAAGAGCATTGATTAGGAAAGCTTGCAAGGTGAAACAAATGGTAACAGAGAGGAGATCAGAGTCACCAGGTAGCACAGACTTGACTAATTCTTGTCTACATCTTTAACTGCTCCATAAAACTTCACCATCTTGTTAGATGTGTGGGTTTTGCATCTTTTCGACAGATGGGCTAGAAAGACAAAACCTACAGGAAGATCTGAATTACCAAGTTGAGCTGTCAGCTTTGTGTGTCACTTGTGTGTGACTGGAGATTCCTGGAGATCCGAATAGTTCATTTCCTTCACGTCAAAAGTGAGAATGGGTCTCACCAGCCCGTTCTCACAGCTTGTAGTGTTTAGGACACCATTCCATTCTTCTGCAGTCAAGGTCATAATTTCTTTCTTGAAGAAGTTGTTTGTGCCTGCCAGATTCTTTCATATTGCATATGAAAAGGCTACCCCATATGTTGTGAAAAAGTCTGCAGGAACCAACAAAGATTCCTTGTGATTACTAAATGGAATAAGAAAACTTAACTGTAGTATGCAGTATATCTTCCCATAAAGAACCCACTCTTCCCAGAAATCTGCCCCACAAGCATGTCCATCTGTCCCTTTAGTCCACACCTCCCCATCCACACTGTGCACTGACTTGATACTGGCAGGCCATGGCAAATACTGAATTCCCTAGCTTGCCTCTCAATCTCAACACATCCTTCTCCTTACCACATCCTTCCCCTGCTCCTGGCTTCCAGCACTGTCTATAACAGCATCAAAGCCTGCAAAGCCTCAAAAATGAAAAGATGGGGCAACCACAGCCTGGGGTGGCAAAGTCACAGGCGGCTGAGGGTGGGAGGAAAGGTTAGGGCTTGTCATGGATGTGCAAATATCCTCTCTCCACAGCGTTGCCGAGGAGGGAGCCCCATGGAGGCTCCCAACACTCATGTTATTCTTGCCCAGGGCCCTGCTGAAATGAGTGTCAGTCTCAAAGGAAACATGCAACCCTTAAAGATACAAAGCTAAATTTTTTGCAAGCACAGACGATATGCACTATGAACTAATGATTAAGTGGTGAATATCGAATCGCTGATTTGAAATATTTTAAAGATGCACATTTTAGAAAGGTAATTTTGTTGGTCACTGGGAACAACACAGCAAAGTCATATTTCCTAATTAGAGCTGGATGAAGAACACATTAGTTTAAAGATCTACCAGGACTGCGCTGGTACTGAGCATTCCCATTTGGGGCACAGAGAATTCCGTGTTTGCCATAATACCTGGTACTTATGAGTCAGTCTCATACCAGGGCCTTCTGCTACCAAAAAAAAAAAAAAGCAAGTTCAGGATGTTCCATGTACTTCGTGGGATCTATATCAAAATGGAAATTACCTAAAAATCACTTAAGAAGAAAATGGCAGTCTTGACATTTTATGAGCCATATGGGAAAGAAGGGCTTTAAGCATAGCGCTTCTGTTTCTTTCTCTCAACTGAAGATGACAGTAGTCTGGTTGTTTTTCAAGTTTCTACATTTAAGGTTTGCTTATATCTAGGTGAAAAAAAACCCAAACCCCAGACCAACCAACCCTTGTATGACATGTCTGGCCTAAGCTGACAAGCATACTGCATGGGTGATTTATATTTAGAGCAAAGCCCAGAAGTGTCTAAAGCAATCTATTTTCAAAAGTAGAAGTTGTCATATTCTAAATCTGCTCTTAAAGAAAACTGGACCTCAGTGTTATTTTCTGGTTAAAATATACAATACTCAGAAGAAAGGCAATGCTTGAGAACAAACATGTGATGCCCAGAGCATAGTGAGGCACCTTATTTCAGGATGTTTTATACTTATAAGTGCCAAAGCAATTGGCAAGTGCCAAACCAAAGCAATTTTGGTTTAGTCAGTGAGTTGTAGGAATGGTGTTCATGCAAGTGATAGATATTCTTAAACAAGTTACTGGCAAATGCATTGATTGTAGATGGCTGGCTTTTGGGGAATTATCTTTGCCTTCTTCCATGTGATGCTTATGGCACAGGTCCTGCTTTGGGTGCTGTTTTGTAAGTTGATGTCTTCCTCACAGCTGCTGGAACCACAGCATGTCCCTAAGGCATGTTCTCTGCCTAAGCCCCTGTCTTTTGCAGCTACTGTCATTTCAAAGACTTCACATCACAGTGCTTGGAAAAGATGGGAAATGAAAAGGGCTCCTTGTGGGAGATTTGATTGCTCGAGGTTAACTTTTGGGTTTGTTTCCCAAGCAAATGTTTCATCTCAACTGGAGGTATGTTTGAAGATTGTCATGTTTCAAGGCTGAGATATTCTGTTGATCCTTCAGTTATCCTCTCATGTAGATTTTTGGGGATTTTGCTCCACAGTAGCAAAGAAAGTGTTCAAATTTTCATGAACATAGTTCAAAATAAATGAAGTCCCTTTATTTCTTTGTACTAATCTGCATAGAAAACTTTTCTAAACATTTATGGCTTTCTCCGCAAAGAGCATGAAGCAGTCAGGTGTCATGCCTGATGTTGATGGCCACTATGAATGGCCTTCTTGTCAAACTTTACTGCTATTAGCTCCCCTGAGGTGAGCACGTGGGATCTGTTATATTCAATTCGTGTTGTTACAGCACACCTAATGCTATGATAGTTGAATATTTACTTAGAAGCCTTATCTTCTCAAGGGATCAATATGTTTTGATCATTTATCTTTCCATTTAAAAAAAATAAATATGTACATATATGAAGCAATGATTTTCCTCTGTGCATACTTCTTTGCAGTCCAACTTTCAGCCTGAAAAGAGAAAGCTCTTTTGTACTAAATTCCATGGGAAAACTCTAGGAAACAGACCAAAAGATTTTGTATTCTTACAGGATCTGAGAAAATCTGTGGAGCAGTGTGGAATTTCTACTTTACGTTTTGGAAGCAGCAACTACAACTTTGGCTAAAAGCCAGAGAGGAAAATGATTTAAAAAAAAGAATTTAATAAATAAATAAATCTTCTATCCTTGGAAGACATGTGCTCCATTCTTATCAGCTCCTGAGCCTCCGGTCCTCTGGTTTGCTTCCTGTAATATTGGCATTTTGCCAATGGAGACTTTCATCTCTAAAATTAAAAAAAAAAAAAGAAAAGAAAAAAAAGTTAGTGGCACTGAACTACTTCATTAAAAAGCCAGAGAAGAGCATTTGCTTTGAATAAAATGTTTTAACTTTCTTTTCAGCAATACATATATATAATATCTCTGTTCAGTGGCATTCCGCAGGTACTGAAGACTTCTTAGAGTTGTGCTATAACCTCACATCACACAGAGCTTGTGTGTGCTACCTCTCAGAAATAGATCATTTAGTGTACTAAATGATTCCTGAAACTGCAATTTAGGTACAGTTGCCAGTCTGGCACCCCATTAAAACTTCCAGAAGAAGAAGACACACATTTCTTTTCATGACATCTTTTTGCTGCCTGAATGAATCATTATGTATCCAGTGGTTAAGGAATTAATCCCTTAGACCATGTCATTTTGCAGTGCAATTAGGTTCAGAAACTCTGAATTTTTCTTAACTTGCAATGAAGTGTTTCCTGGGAACATGGAGACCATTGTGCTATATCATGCTATATGGGTTATCTCACAGCATCAAGAAGCTTGTTGTGCCTTACTGAGCAATTTAAGTGCAAGGTGAAAACCTTGTCCAGAAAGGTAATCATGAAGATGCCACTGCAACCGTGAACACCTGGCTGTCAGGGCACCATTAATTTTATAGTCCTCCAAAATGATCAAAAGCATAGCAGTGGAAGAGGAAGACCTCAGCATATGGGAGGAACTCATGTCTGCAATTGTTTGAGGGGAGGGAATGAAGGACCTAGAAATAAGTGGAAAATGGGATAAAATAAAATACGGATTTAGCAAAAATTGAGAATGGCTGCAGATATTCTCATGGGTAAGTGCCCCAGACACAAATTCTGCAGCTGTAGGGGTAGGACTAGCAAAGAGCCCTCGGGAAAGAAACTGAGGAAATGGTGAGCTATTTCCATTCAGGGAAGTCCCTGAAATTTTACTCAGCCCTCTTAAGACCACTGATCCTACCCAGTTATCCTCTCACACCTTCAGCCCTCCTTTCTCCTAGAGGATGCCCTGCAGATAGCAGGACTCTAGTCTTCAGCCACTCTGATTCCTGGAAGTGAGCAGCCATATGATGGCACAATTTGTTGTAGACAAATTTGTTGGACAGTGTGGCGGTGCAGGGCTGTGGTCCATCTGCAGCCTCCTCGATGACTAGGAGACAACGCTAGGAGAGCAAACAAAGACAAGAAGAAGTAGGAGACAAAAAGTTAACTTAAAATGGGAGACCACAAGTGGAAGCAGCACTGAATGGAGCAATAGAAAAAACCAGCGGTCACACTACCAGGAAGCTAATGCCAGAAAATAAAATATGATTATGTTTTACTTCTTAGCTTCATCCTCTTTACTCTTTCTATGTAGCTTTCCATAATCTTTTTCATGTTATTTTCCCTACCCTATATTGTCTTCCTCTCCTGCCTCTTAGGTATTTACTGCCTGTTTTTCTGTGTGTTTTCTGTTTACAGAAATATATCATTAGCCTTTATAAACTGAAGTTAAACTCTATTTGAAAATACATATTCTGATTCAAAATCCTGACAAAAACTGCAGATTACCTGACTAGAAAGCTAGAATATGACTGTGCTGTATGAAACATTAAAAAAAACCCTTTTGAAGTCTAACCTCACTCCAATAGTCTTTTTCTTCCTTATTCTACTTTCTCTTCTGTAACTCATTGTCCCTCTGGCCCAGTGAGTCATGAATTCCCGTTTCCAGATTCAGCAGCTTGTAGTTTGTTGCACACCGTCAGAGGCTGAAGGTCAAAGGTACTGAATTTTCCTAAATGAGTACTTTTGCCATTAGTTTATTGTACAGAAGGGGACTCTCTGATGACAGCATCTCTTTTTCTCGAAAGAATATGCAGACAATGTCTCAGAAGACATTCTTGAGCTGGCCAGCTTGTGCAGGGTGAAATCTCTGGGGCATTCCAGTCACCTGTGTTTTCTCTCTCCCTTTCTGCTTTCATGCCACTCTGCAGAACACTTTTCCAAGCACTGGAATGAGCATTGGCACCCATCTTTTCTGCCACATGTGATTTCATTTTATGAGCTAGGCAGTTATTAGACCTAGCCCCAAACGTGTAACGTTACCCATTTCACACACACAACTAAATCCGTTTATAGGGAGTTACCTGTAGTTATGCAACTCTGCCTTTCTGCAAATTAAAATTAAAATCACAGCTGAGCAAATAATTTATTTTATGATTTAAAGCCTGGATCCTAATCACTGGCAGAACTGTGTGTGAGCGGTCCTTTTGAAATCACTGGGATTAATTTTACTAATAAAGTACCACACATACTGAAGTGTTCCCTTTGGCCTCCTTTTTCTTTTACTCTATTTGTAGAACATCTGCAGGAATTCTCCTTTGTTTACGTAATTTTCCAAATTATACAATGACTTTATGTTGCAATTTTCCGAATTGATTGTGAACTGTTTGGGTGTGCACATTTGTTTCTTTGGAAGGAGATGACAAATTATGATACTGAATTAAAACCTCTGTTTCATTTTCACCTCATGTATTTGCTATTTTCTTTTCCCCCTCTTCACATCTGAACACACATATCCACCAAATATTCATGCAGCAATCTAAATGAGAGGCTGGGCAGCTTAGGGTACTTCCACACCAAAGGACGAGTAGTAAGGTACTGAAGGGGCCATTGGAGAGATCACTCTTAACTTTCCCTCCTCAATATAAATATATGCCTGCACATCCCTTCTTGTTACTCAAATATCAGCCTGACCATGCCAATGCTCAGTATAATTCAGTACATCAGGTTGTTTCTTTTCTTGTTGCCCTAACAAACCCTGATTATATTTTAATGAGAAAGTTCTTTCCCAGCATGTAGCCTTAAATTCGCTTTTCAGCAGGTGGCTCATGGTTTCACTCAAAAGCCACCATGTAAATCCCGACAGTAGATTATACTAGTTAATAATATAACACTCAGGTCTTGGGACTTAATGATTCATTTTCCTTCTATTATTAATAAATTCTGCCCAGAGAAAGCCTGGGTGAGGAAAAGAACTTGGTTGGAGTTCTTTCTGGATTCTGTGTTCCTCTGACCCATTATCTTTTAATTATGTCTCACTTTTGTACTTTTGTAGAGCAGTGATTTTAATGATTTTAATGAGCTTTATCACAAGTGAGTGAGATATATAATTTCTCAGTTTGGGTGCACCCTGTAAGATACTGAGCTCCCTGACTCAGGAGAGCTGAAACTTCTCAGCACCTGACAGGATTAAATCCCAGCTTCTATGAAACTCTGCTGTGATGTGCAACTGACTCCCATAAACTCTTTAAAGTTAAGTCTCTCTTAGTTTCACATGTGGAATTGGACAAGCAAACGTTACCAGGGTTTCAACAGCTGGGACTAACCCTGTGTGTGAACAGCTGGTTTTCAAACTGAGTAGCCCACACAATGAGTGCAAGAAAGATTGCACCAATTTCTATATTGATTTTCAAGGTGTTTAGGAAAGGAAACTGAGTTCAGAGAATAACACAAGGTTTAACAGGTTTGCGGTTTCTCTCTGAAACAGTTTGGTAGAAATCCTAACTACATCCGCATACTAAACTTGCAGTAACAGTTATTTTATGGGATTTTTTTAGGAAAGACTAACATTCAAGTGACACGAGAGCCAGTAGTTTTAAATTATGTCTTTGCAATTACCACAACTCCCTTGTTTGCATAGCTGGGGGAATGGAGGAGCTTCACAGACAAGGTGGGAAGGGTCCACAGAAAAAGAAGGGCCAATGACACATACATCATTTCCTTCTTTTCTTGTTCCAGAGGTTCACTTTTTTTTCTGAGTACATAAAGAAGGGTGTGCCAGCAGCTGAAAAGAATCAGCCACCATTAAGCTCTTTCCCTGAGATTAGTTTTATATTAATGCTACTCCACTGACTCCATCAGCATTGCTTCTGCTATGTGAGACAGGAAAACAGGTGCCTTTCTCCTCCCATTACATGTGCTGGGAATTTACACAAAGGACTAAGTCTAATTTTCTAATTATTACTAATGCTATAAGAATACAGAAATTATATAGAAAATATATAATACCGAAGCTTAGAAACATTGGCATGGGCTGGTGAAAAGGGAAAACTTTTTCCTTGATATGCAATTTGCCAGCACTGAAAAGCAAATATATTGTGAATTTCCCACAAAATAGCTATAATAGCATAAGAATAAACCATTACTCGTATGCTTGCAGACTCATAAGATCTCAGAGTATCTCTTCAGGGTGTACTCACTGACCACTAAAATATCCATTGCTGTGTCTTAATATGGTAATAGAAGTGGTGACTTATATATTCTTAAACAGCAGAAAGAACAAACCACAGAGGACAGAATTAAGTTTAGCCTCAACAGAACAAACATCTGAACCTGGCAAGCCAGCTTAGCTTCATATACCCTCATGTCAGTATGAATATGTACTAGCAAACTGATTTGTGGCAGTGATTCTCTGCACTCTTGCTCTGAATACATAACCTATTTTTTTATAATTGTATTGAAACACAATTTTATCCTAAGTTACAGATGATGCTCTGCTGGGATTATTCTTTTTTTTTTTTTTTCTGGGGAGGGTAGAGAGAGGGTAGAGTTGCAAACCTTACTTGTGTACCGCACAGTGAAGTGCACGTTTGAGAGGTAGTCGAGCCCTGTGTGCTTTCCATCTGCAATGCTAGCATTTGTAGGTTGCTATATTTTGAGGTGCCTACACTGTGCTCAGCACAATCTGCTGAAAGACCACACTGTAGAGTACACAGTCCTGTTCATGCCTAAATTATCAACAATAGATTAATGAGAACCTGGTGCTGATTGTGTTCAAATCCTCCTGAGGCAACCTCTTCTTTGGCTTAAGGGTTTACTTCTAAAACACAGACTATTGGCTGAGATGACAGGTTTGGAGTGATGTTTAACTGATGGTGAGACATAACCTCAGTGTTTTAATGTCTCCAGCTCAGCATCTAAGGCCTGCTTCACAAAAACAATGTAAAAAATCACAGATCTTTAAACAGCTTAGGTCCTAAAACATTTTAAGAGGTTGAGAGTGAGCAGAGATTCTCCCCCTTGCGCAAATTCTGCTTAGCATGAAAAGATTATTAAAAGGTAGCAGAAAATCGCATTTTCACTTTCTTTTTTCTAAGCTTGTCTTACCTCTCCTTTTCATAGAATCATACATTCATAGAATCCTTTAGTTTGGAAAAGACCCTTAAGATCATCAAATCTGACCATTAACCTAACACTACCAGGTCCACCACTAAACCATGCCCCTAAGCGCAATGTCCTCTCATCCCCATAACATGTTTAATGAGCATTGCTTTACCTAGTGGTCATTTATCTATAGCCAAAATAATTCGGGGTGCCCAGTGAGATCAGTCAGCGCATAGCAAGGTGCTGAGCACCCGCTGCACCCGTCACTGTGGGAGCCCCCAAAGTCATCACCGCAGCTTCAGACACGCATAGTGTCTCAAGAATTCCCAAGTGGCTGACCACATAAGCATTTGCTAATAGCACAGCAGCAGTGAGGCTGCTGGTGACTGACCGGCCAGCCTCTCTTGCCCTACACCTACATACCAAAGCCTCATATAATTAAACCCTAATCAGCATCCACTTTGGAGAGGTAAGGCGACTCGCATGGGCGATTTTACAGTGACGCTAAGGAGGTACAGTGCTCTAACACAGGACAACTAGATATGAAGTGGGTCCCAAGGCAGCCTGGCAAAACAGACCCCAGAAATCCCTCACAGTTTGCTTGGAATGACTATCTGTCTTGGTCACAAGGGCCCCGACTGAATGGCTCAAGAAACGCAGCATGCTCTGTATCTCTCCTCGCTGTACTAGCATATTATCTTCAATAATGCATTTTAATGTACTATGTGGGCAGACTTACTTTTAGACAAGGTTTTACAGATAACATGTTTTATTCTAGACTTCTAGTTCTTTTTTTTTTTTAAATGAATTTTAATTTTCTCATTCAATGGCTGTGATTTAACCACTTTATTTTTACCAAATAGTTGCTAATTTTTGTTCTAGAACATCTTGTACAGTTTATCACAGGAGGATGATACCTGTAACAGCCCAACCTGAGCCTCTTCAAGGCAGCCACAGCAAGAAGCCTTCTGATCTCACCTGCACCTCCAACTGCTCACCTCTCCACCTCCTTCCACGGGTGACCACTATGGTGCAGAACCAGCACTGCCTGTGTCCCAACGGAGTTGGCACTTTCCAGTCTGCAGGACTGTTTGGGTACCCATCTGGAAATAAAGTTTTCAGATATTTCTCTTAAAAACAAGTGCTTTGATGACGTTACCTTACAAGGCCCTTGCAAGTAGTCTGACACTCATAAACACCCAGTAGATTTGTTTGCAAGAAAGGGAAGACTAATCTGTCATTAAAGGTTAGTTCACACTTTTGGGTAATAAAAGCCGAGGAAGCAGGAAAAAGAATCAAGAAAACCCTGATTCACTTTCCTTTCTAAATTTCTGAGCCCCAAGAACTGAAGTCTGTTGATCTCATCTTGTGTAGTACTGATCTGCAAAGTGCTGATACATTCAGTTTGCCAGTACCAGAAAGAGTAAAGTTTTGTGAACACTCAATGGGACATAGTTCAGATTCCTAAGTGTAACACTTGGCATGAAAGAATTAATCTTTGCTTTGTCTTTGAGTACTTAGGCTTTGCTTTCTTCTTCTCTTTGTAGATCTGCAACTATGACTTTGTAGAAGGCTGTTACAGGCCCAAGGAGGAGCCAAGATATTTTACAATTATATTAGCATGTTCTTCCTCTTTGTCAACTTAAATCCTGCATGAAAGAGGCTTTTAAATTGAAGTTTCTTGTGCTGCATTCAGAAGGAATCAAGATGGGCTTGCCCTCGAGTCCCACTTCAGACTCCCATCATGTACTATCCTTGACAGCAGCCGCCAGGATGGATTGCAGACGGAGAAAGATGGAGAGAGAAAAAGAGAGGCATCCAGGCAGGCTCAAGCCCACTGCGAGGTTTAAAGACTAATGCTGAAAGCTGACAACGAACACAATTTTAGAAAGAGAGTAGCTGGACAGGTACCAATGTACTGTGTTTCCACTGACTTAAAAGATTGTTTATGATGTGCTAGGCTAACTCCTTTTTTCACATAGTTTTTCATAGTGGTCCAGGACGGAACAAACTGTGAAAGGCATATTGTGAATGGCACACCTGATGGGAAAGGGGCTGAAACAGGACACTTAACGGCCTTTCTTTTATCTCGATGTTTAGGTGTAACTAATCCCAGAACGTGCAGGAAGCCATCTGTGACTTTGACAGTCAGGGGACACATCATATAAGATGAAGTAAGAACTCCTGCAAGCCCTACAAAAAGATAATTGATATCAACTACATTTTTTTCGCATCTAGCTTGAATGTGAACAAGTTTCTTCCCTGTTCCCTCCTTGGACTGACTAGAAGAGTATCTCTTTCTTGACCATTCCTTAAATATTTAAGGTATCTCACATAGAATATTATCACAGCGTTTGTTACTCTGAGGCTTTTGATGTGCACGCGCTGCCTGTGAAAATGACGGGAAAATACTGAAGAGCGATCAGAAAACAGCATTTCTACACCTGGCAGCCAAGGGAAGGGGCAGTGGGAGTGCCTGTGGACATCTGGAGGGATGTTGAGGAAGACAAAGCTTTCTTTCTGCTGCAGTGAAGGGAAAAGATTAGGTGGGTGTGGGCGAGAGAAGGTATGATTGTTTTCTCTGTGTGACAGGAGCAGTTAGGGAAATTGTTTATTTCTTTGTACCAGTACAGGAAATGTCTTTGTTTATGCGTGTATCTGTGGCACTGGAAGAGGCAAAGTCTTTGGCAGCAGCGATGAATTTTTGTTTTTTTAAGGCATAGGAAAAAGGGAGATTAATTTTTCTGCCTTTTCTTCTGTGGAAGGGGATGAAGGGCGGCCTGTCTGCGTTATCTACCAGCTGTTTCAAAAAGGGAAAATATGCATGGTCTGTACAGACTTCAAAAAGGGTAGAGTGTAGGTAGGAGAGTTCATTTCAGCGCTGTCCCAAGCTGAGCAAATGTTCAGATAGCTATTTTTGGCTCTAATGACGTTCAAACTGACAAACCAGGAATTCGAAGCATTGTACTCCACAAGGCACGTTGTACAGTTTGGAAAACAAGGCAAATAACGCCACCCCCCTACACACACCCTGATTCCCCTCATTCTGGCTTGAGCCACTTACGACTCCAGGGCAACCCCCAAAGCTCTTTTCTCTCCCTTTTTTAAGTTTTCATCCCAATTTAACGTTTCGATGCATTTACCCTTCCTCCCACGGTGCCATCTTTGCCCTCCACAAGTGACCCCCCGCTGCCCGAGGAGCTGGCGATCACACACAGACACCCACCCACACGCTTTCCCCCACACGCCGATGTCCCCGCCGCCATGGCCGCACACACCGCCGCTGCCGGGGCCGGGAGGCCGGCCCGCCCCTGCCCCAGCCCCGCGGGGAGCTGAGGGGGTGCCGGGGCGAGGCGCGGGCTGCCCGCCGGCCGCCAAGATGGCTGTGACCCCCGGGGTGTGTGTGTGGGGTGACCAACGGCCCGGCGCGAGGCAGCCGTTGGGCGGGCGGCGGCGGTTGGGCGGGCGATGGAGGAATTGTCTACTGCTAATTGTTTGCTTAGCTCTGTTTAGGAACAAAATGCTAAAGAATAAAAACAAATTACCAGCAGTCAGTTCTGGGTTGCCCAAGGTAACAAACATTCTGCTCAGCTTGTTACTTAAGCATATATGGCAAAGTTAAACACAGACTAAATGAATCCAAACGAAAAGATTTTAGTAATGCCACATGATGAGCCTGGCAATGAAAATTCTCAGACAAAGATGTTGTGTTAGAAATTAGGCTTCATCTATATGGAAAAAAGAAAAAAGGAGACGGGCCACTTTGCCCGCTGTGTGCCAGTCAGGGTCTTTAAGAAGACTTACAGGATCATGGAGGAGAGGTAAAATAAAGCACCAAACACAGGACAGTGGCAATTTCTTGTCACACTCTCTTCTGTCATCAGGGGATTCCTTTCTGGCATTTCATTGACCAGTGATGAGAAGTCTAGGGCAGAGGGGGGGCTTCACTGTGCCCGTTTGGTGTGTTCCCCTGTGCTCTTATACCGTATTCACCTCCAGAATGTTGAAGTATTAGATTTATAGTGTCTTTCTTTTTTAAGGTGAAGCTTGTGCAATATCTAGATAAGTGGAAAGAGTTCAAAAGCGGAGCTGCTTTGAGCTCCCCGTGAATCCAGCAATGAACTCCCTCTTCCTCCCACAAAGGCTTTCATCTCCTGTCTAGATGTTGTCATCTCTTGTCACCCAAGCATCCACTGACTGGTTCAACTTTACATGACAATAGCTCTTCTACTGAGGAATTACATTGCTCCTACATCGGTACTTCAAAAAGGATGTGTTTTTACATCAGTAGCTACCTTCAATGCACCCTCCTATCTCTACACATAATCCTAGCAGAAACAAGATCCTGTTGGTTTTACCTTACTGTAACTGGACAAGTTAAGCCTTCACCTGGTGATTTAAGACTGGTCTTCACTAATTGTATGATGACAGCTGTCTCAGTATCTCATCTTTTCTCGTTGCGGAGGAAATATGCCAGAAAACCGGGTTTCAGTGGTAGAGAAACAAGCCCCAGAGCAGATCCTTTTTGAAGGCTTTGCTTGTATAGCACATACTGTAAAAATTCCCAGCCCCTGCCAGGACTACTGGTGCTATGGTGACATAAATACAGAGAGCTGCCTGGAATTTTTTACATTATTGGCATATCAGACATACAATTATTTTGGTTATAAAAAGAAATCAACAAGATTTTGGTTTCCAAAAACTGCAAATAGAAACATTCTTTACTGCACAGGAAAAGCTGAAGGACAGCAAAAAAGCCACAAACACTTTCAAGAGGCATTTGTATATTTTGCATTAGAGCCTTTCTTCACTTTGAATTGAATTGTCTTTGAAATAATGTCAAAGGACTATTTTTAAATCTATCCTGTATACAGAATAATCATATACTGAAGAACTGACTCTGAAAAGGGCCTGAGCTGCAGATGCATGGTCCTATAAGACAGGAAATTTTTTCACATTTCTGCAGTGGAAGTACTCTGCAAGTGAGAAAAATTTGAAAAATGTGGATACAGTTCTAGAAGATGGTTCTTACTAACCAGGAGGCGGGAGTCCGGACGGGGAGCCTTGCCGCGCCGTCGCTGCTCGCCTTTCGCCGGGTGTCTCCCGAGGCGAGACCGGGCCCTCACGGGCACCCCGGGGCTGGAGAGGGCAGGGGCCCCGCAGCCGCGGACGCCGCGTCCAACCTAGTGACGTGCTTGGTGTTTAAGGAAATTGCATTTAATTTCTACAGTCTCCTGTCAAATGTGCAGGTTTGTTGTGAGGCTGGAGACCCTGTGGCTGAGAAGCAGCTTTCTCCTTCCCCAGCCCCTCTTCAGTCTGGTTTTGTGTCTCATTTTCAGTGACAAATTTGATCTTCCACACTCGCACAGAGGAGCTGTTCTGGTAAATGCATTTTTTGAGATGACATTATTTTGGCAATGAGGTTAGTCACTGTGATTAGAGGGTCTCATGAGCTGTAGTGAAAAATGAAGGCTACTCTCCCCTTACATGTCTGCTTAGCTCAGGCTGATTGCTGTCTTCCCTAGAAATAGCTATGGCTGTACTTGGGGACAATGGTTGGATGAATCGGACTTTATTGCTGCACTAGTTTTCCTAAAGAAATGAGCACTGATGGCATGAAAAGGATGTTATTTTCTGCTTCTGTGATATCTCACACTATCTCCCACTTCTAGTTAATCTACTAGGAATGGAACTTCCCAAGAATGCCACTATATATGGATGAGAGAGGGTATCTCTGTCCTGAAGGCATGACAGAGTAGAGAGAGGGGTCTATATGCTGTCATGTTAACACTAAATATCTGAAATTGTTATTGCATACATTTCCTTTTAAATTATGAAGGATTTCATGCTGACCCTGAAAGGCACTGATGGCATACTTTTCTTAGAATTAATGAGTTCTTCATGGATGCTCACATACTATCTTTGTAAACATATGGCAGAGCTTTAAATGGTAATGTGATTATGGACTAGTGGAAGGTGAAACTATGCATTTAGATAATAGTGTTTCAGTGACTTTCTATGTAGCTTCAGGGGTAAAAGCATCTTATTCAAATCCATTTATAGAAAGAATTGGCTTAAATTAAAAAAATCAGCGTATGTAGGATGATCTCAAAAGGAATGATGAATATTCTGTAAATTCAAGGTGGAGCTGCGTACTTGAGATCAACATCATTGTATATTTATGTAGCTAGGGTATATATCTGAATTGTTCATTGGTATCAACAGCCAAGTTTTTCACATTTGTATACCAGTTAAGTGCTCGTTGATTTTTAGAATTGGGGCAGCAGGTTAATTTTTTTATAAAAACAGAAAAGAAGGAGCGTAATACAAACATCCTGGACGTGGATCGTAAAACTGCACATACAGATGAGCCCACAAGTAAGAGCGCCCACGTGTAACAGAGCCCAGACTTAATTTAGGATTTGTGAAAGCGTGGTAGCCCAGCTATATATCTAGGACTACTTACTAATTTTGGGACTACAGAACTTTGGTATTTTTATACATAGATTTATATGTGTGTATTATAAATAGTGTCTGTGTGTATATATGTGCATATATAAAGATGAAGTCTTCATGAAAGCATGCAAGGGGTGTTCAAGTGTTACATTTCTCTGTTTTGAGTATTTTTATACACATACTGTTGCGTGTGTATGCCTTTATATATATATATAGAGCATATATGCAT
The DNA here is from genome assembly GCF_001431845.1 of Calidris pugnax. Classification (NCBI taxonomy): domain Eukaryota; kingdom Metazoa; phylum Chordata; class Aves; order Charadriiformes; family Scolopacidae; genus Calidris; species Calidris pugnax. The sequence continues at coordinate 21,610,230 of NW_015094506.1, read as the reverse complement.
GTGTATGTATATATACACACATAGAGATGAAATACTTAGGGAAGCACGCAGGGATGGTAAGCATTATATTGCTGTGTCACGTCCCTCTAGATTCTGACTGTGGCAAACTCTGCCTTTCCTTTGTGATACAGAGCCTGCTCTACAGTATTTATTTAGCCTTGGGTACTATTACAGTAATACCTCTGACTGCCTTTCTGAATTTTGTAAGTAGTTATTTTGTGGTTGGCTAACATAACTTTTTGTGGTAAGGATCAGATGTGACATCAGAATGCTGGATTTTAACCTAGAAAAAGGGCTGTATCTGTTATGGGATAGTTCTCTCAACTTAAGGCCTACTGACCTTAGCTGACACTGACTGAAACCACTGGTTTTGCATCTCACTACTTCCTCCAATCAGACCTATTTAAAATGGAACATTTCAATTTTCTTAAACCATTTTCTTCTTTGTATTCATTTGCTTATTATGTTTTCATTCCTGTTTTTATCTATGGGACTTCTGCAATAGCTAAAAATTGAGAGTGTTTCTCTCTGTGTTTCAGACTTTCAGAAGGTATAGTTTGCTTAAGCAGTTGAACTTGATGGTGGCTGAATGTAAGCGCATGCAGTGTATGTATGCTAGTTGTGAAGAGAGACCGAGATTGAAGATAGGTTTTTGTTTAAGCTAAAAAGTTTTTCTTTTAGTTCAGACAGAGGAGAAATCTACTACCTGTCATATTTCTTGCAGCAGTGAGTTGTGTGATCTAGCCTCTAGTGAAACTTGTTTCCTACTTTCAAATGACGTTTCATTGTTTGGTAGAATGTAATAGCATGGGAGAGCATGGTTAGAGGAGGGAAGATGTTTTACAGAGACTTCATGTAACAGGGCAGAGGTTTTGACTGCAGTCTCTGCAATCACAGCAACCTTTGTTGCTAAGCAGACTATTGTGTATTGTACCAGGGAAAGGTTTTGTTTATTTAAAGAATAAATAAATTGTGGCTTCATCTTAGGCTTATTTGTGTTTGCTTCCATCCCTGACTATCTTTTTGGCTCATGGTGAAAACACGAATTAATTTCCAACCCCTTGTCCTCTTCATTTTCATCTCCAAAGTCATTGTTTTCTCTTTTGAAGCCTTAAGTTCTTGCCTTGATGATGGGGACCTTTTTCTGTTCACTCTCTCCTGTTTCATTATGGTGTTCTTACATCCACTTGACATGCTGCAGCAGAGATTATCTTGTTTGCCTGCTGCTCTGCTTGTGTAAATCCCCACCCATCTGTGAGTCCCTCTCCCAGACTCTTCCCTCTGTCTTCTGCCTACCTCCGTCTCTGTTCTTTCTTATTTGGCATGTATCCCTGCATTCTGCACTTTTCCTGTTTCTCTTGCAGTAAAGCAGTCTTAGTCTCTCTCCTCCTGTCTAGTACGGTAAGAACAACCCATTTGCAGTACATGATGCAGTGCCTTCCCTCTTCAAGCCATTTCTAAGATTTCCATACAGCAAGCCTGTTTTCTTTGCCACCAAGGATGATTATCCATATACTTTTGCATCAATTATTCAGCTTAGTCTTAAAAATTTAAATTTAAAAATTTTAAAAAATTAATTTACATTATAATGGAACAGAGATTCTTGAACTTTGTTAACGTGAAGATCTGGTGGGTCACATGCTGCAATTTTTTATTGTGGACAGTGCTTTAAAGCAGGTGAACCCAAATAAAATACCTTCCTATTGTGGTGTTTTCATGTAGTAAATTGCCACAGAGATGCTGTCACGTTTGAGTGGATATGCAGTCATGACCTGGACTTTGCTATATCTAGATTTCTTTGGATGATTCTTCTACATAAAACCTGTAACTAGGGGGAATATGAACCTATCTTAACTTCTAGTACGGGGCTCTGAAATCTGAGCTCCAGCAGTTGAATACTGTGCTATGAGGACTGCAGTACATCTGGGCACATCTCTTGTATGTGTACACATCAGCTTACGTGAAGGGTTCAATTTAGTGTGCATTGACTGTCCTTCTTGGTTTCAACACGTGTAATACATGCAGGGTGTCCCAGAAGTGCTCAGACTCACTGCAGCTGCATAGTCCTGACTGGAAGAAAAAGATGTATGAATCAGTATCACTCTTGAGGCATAGTTCTATTTGTGAAAATACTTGCTATATAAAGTCAAAATAAACTTCTCAAAAAATGAGCTTATGTGGACTAGATAGGACAGCAGCAAAAAATCCATATGGTGTGCTTTTTCTCAGTTCTTGTTGAGCCACAAGCTCTTTAGGACAAGGGCTTAGTCTTTTTTTTGGTGCATAAAACCCATACTCATAATAAAACCATTATGATAATCCTGCACTATTGTTATCGTACTAATTAGCTATTTTTAGTTCTGAACAGAGGAATGCTGTTGAATTCATTTATCAAGGAAAAAAAGGCCTTTTGTACATTTGCTCAGGCTGTAGTCAACAAAATAGGCAGTGAAGCATGCTACACCTGGTACCGTATGCCTCTAGCATGTTAGACACAGTAGGGCTGAAAGTGGCATGCTCAGAAATGCTGTAAAGAGAGAGAGATATAGTGTGAAATTTGTTCTTTAATTAAGTTATTTCTTTGGAACACTATTTCCCCCTTGTCCTCCTGTATGCAAAGTAATGGGAGATAAAGACATTTTAATCCTGTGCAGTCCTGTCTTTCAGCAGGCCATCATAGAATCGTAGAATGGTTAGAGTTTGTTATTAAGATTCATTTTATAAACCTTTTTAGATTCTGATTGTCAGCAAAAGTTTATTTTTGGGGGGTTTTGCTCAAAATAAAATTATAATATATAGCTGAAGTGTGTCTGTCTTGGATAATTTTATAGGGTGCTAATATCACACTGAGTGACTTTTACAGAGATGGAATATGATAACAACTGCATAACGTCGTGGTGCTTTTGGAAGATAAATTTGAAATGAGGCATATGTTGCTGTGGTGTTCAACCTATAGTCATAGTCTTGTAGAAGGCCTTGAAATGTCTTGTAGAGGCCGTTGCATTGGCTGAGCGTTACCACAAAGGAATTGTCAGTCTTTGCCTCCTTGTTAGAAGGGGGGACTTAGTTTTATGCTACTTCTATGTTGTTCCACGTCTGTTGTCTAAGCATAGTAAGTTACGATTCTACTTCTGTCCCTAAACTCGTTTGTGAAAGGAAAACAAAAAACCAAACCCCAAATGTTCCCATCACCCCCCAAAAAGTGTTTTTTGTTTTGTTTTGTTGGTGTCTTTACTTCAAAGGTTAGATGAATGCAATCATAGCAATCAACTTCCATAAACTGAGCAAACCAAAGGTCAAGCAAAACTGTAGTGGTGATTTTGAAGTTATGAAAAGCTACGGAGAGAGGAAAAAAAACCCCAAATTGTAGCATTTGCTGTTTTGTAATTGATGTTGCCAGAACATTTGGGAAGATTAGTTCTTTGAGTTCAGGTTTACCTGTTATTTCAATATGTTTCATGGAGAAATGTGTGTATCAATAAGTTTTTTGAAGTTGTGTGCTATAAAAATATGTAAATCTTAGAAAGTGTAGATGGGTCTGAGCACAGGCAATAAAATACATAATAAGTTGCATAAGTGCATACAGATTGTCACTTGTGTAGGTTGTTTGTTCTGGAATTTACAGGCACATCTGCAGAAGCAAAACCTCTTCAGGCTTATGGTTTCGGATGAAAGCCTGATGGAGCTTCTGTGTACTGTGAACAGTTTGGTACTGCACTAAGGCTGTAGTCCTTTGTAGCTGCCCAAGCCCATTAGTTGTGGTTCAGGGAACTTACAGCGTCACTGGTGAAGCAAGTGGAGCTTGTAAGCAGTGCAAGCCCAAACTTGACAGCAATCTCAAATACCCAGTAGCCAGAAACAGATAGGTAGAGCAAAGGGCTGGTGAGAATTCAACCCTCATCCAGGCTGGAAAGAAAAGAAGAGGTGGTGATTCCTGTGCAGGCAGTACCCTGAGATGGGGAAAGTCCATTTCTCCTGGATGTGATGTGCCTGATAGCTCTGATACTCCTGTTGGGATTTTTGAAAGAAAAGTGAGCTCTCTTCTCCCCCACAGCTTTTGGAATAGAGCCTGCGCTAACTTGGTGTCTTTTCTTCCACAAATAAAACCAGTGCTACTGTCTGCATCTGCATTTGCGTTCCCAAGCAGCAGCCAACTGAAACTGGCAAAACCGGTCACTTTGGATTTGGGGTGAAGCTGGGATAATGCTGGTAATTTCATTCTGCTGCTTGGAAAAAAAGCCAGCTTGAGAGCAGCAAGAGAAATCATGAGGCTGCCCGAAGGTGCGGGAAGCAGAGCTACATGGTTTATGCTTCAGAATTTGTTTACAAACACGCTTTGAGGAAAAAGAACTCTTTAGTCCCTACTGAGAGTGGATAAATGTTTGGGTTTTTTCCAAGCCCTGATACAAAGCAAACAAATGAAGTTTGAAGAATTCCCCAATACATTTATGGAAAGAAGAAGTGCTGAGGAAGGGCAGAAAATAGTTAACTCTGAAAACAGATCATTGAAGTAAAAAAAAAAAAGTCAAGATGTGAACTGAGGCAATGAGTACTTGGGTTCAGAAATTCTTAAAGATGGCTTTCTCCTCTTAGCTCTTCTTCATTGTCTGTACGTCAGTATTGTCTACTCCTGGTTTGTCCAGATACGTTCTGCTTTGTTGTTCAGCCAGTGCTGCAGAAGAAACATTTGTATCTGGAATTTCCTAGCTTGAATATTTGTAGTCTGCACAGGTACTCTGCTGCTTCATTGTTCATTTCTCATGCAGTTCTGCAATACTGCATGTGCTGAACCTCCGACACATCCTAGTGACTAGATCCAGTTCTTCTGAGATCTGTCATGTAGCAGCTCTTGGAGCCAAATTTTCTTTTTTTCAGTAACTGCTGTTAATATAGAGGATCAAGGCAACCTTCAGGATACTGCTACTGCAGTGCTCTTCAAACTTGACCTGAAGGAATTCCCTGTAGGCACAATAGACTCATTAAGTCCTCTTGATGATTTAATTCCTGTTGCTTTTGAGATATCAAACTAGGCAGGGAATTAAGGTCAATATCCTGTATATCTTCACTGTGCTTACATGTTGCAAATGCCTTTGCTCTGAATTGCAATTGTGCGATAATGTTTTCTATGAGATTGATCAAATTTGATAGTGTGAGCCCAAATTGCTCTGCAAATAAACATACAAAGTCAAACTGCAATGATGAAATAAAATGAACCAATTATTCAACACTGAGTCAAAATGGAATCAGAAGAGCAGCAAACTCAGCAGAAGCAAATCCTGAGAGCTCTTGTTCTTAAGTTGTGTGAGTTTCAGCACTGCAAATTCCAAAATATCTAAAGCTGACGCTGGTGTCCGGCTGCCTACTCCTTGGGAACAAGTTACTGAATTTACAAACCCATGATTCTTCCGTATCAGACTGATACCTTAACAGAAACACCAAGTATGCTAAAGTCTGCATTGCATGTTCTGGTTTTCTCATTAGGAAGCAGTTGCAGCACAGATTTCATTGCCTCATACCACAGCACACAACTGACGTTTTCTGATTTCATTTCAGCAACCTTAAGTGACCAGGGAATGTGTTTTCCTTAACTACCTAGAAAAAATAAGTCTCAGATTAAAAGCGCTGTCAACCCTGGTTTGATCATCTGTCTGACAGTATCGGTGAACTTTTGGTTAGTAATTTGGCATAACTGTTACAACTGGTGAATCAGCTGGAGAGACAGCAGGGGAATTCTTCCCACATTCATATAAGACTAGGCAGAAGACAAACTAATTATCCTCTACTTCAGACCAAATGAGAAATTCTAAGGACAGCTATTTTAGTGCCAAGTTCCATGATTGTAAATTTCTCTTTTCTCCTTAAAAATAACAAGTTTTGAGCAATAGTTGTTTTCACACCCCAGTACTTCCAGTGTTTCTTTGCTAGAAAATGCTGAATGCTGCTGTTTATTCTCTTGTGAAAGCTGTCAAGAACAAATGTAATTTCTAAAATCAACTAATCCTTTTTTCTATTCCTTTAAAATAACATTACTTACATGTTCTTCAAGGCAAATATTTTTCTTTCTGCTCAAGTCTCTATCAGGCCCCAAATCTCATCTTGGCTGAAAGTTGTTAAGAGTACTAGTTTGGGAAAGTGCTAAAGGATATGCTTACGCTTCATTGATCTGAATGCGTTGCTGAATAGTGACTATCTCAATTGCAAGTAGTGAGTGGCATCTCTCAAACTTCAGAAATGTACAGGTTTTTTCCTCTTTGTGTATGTCACAGCACGTTCCTTATTGCTTAAAATTGTATCTGGAGCTTTTGATATACGGCAAATTGAGGAACAAGTTAAAATCCTGATTTTTGAGAATAGGTGTCTAGGAGAGCCTTAGCCATGTAAGTTCTAGCACACGTTGTATATTGATCTCCAGCATAAATAAAACTGCTGCTATGTTATGTGAAGTCTAATTTAATGCCTCTCAAGCATACTACTTCATGTTACAGGACTGTTGCCTTAAAAACTTCTTGGAGGAATTGTTAGCTTATCATGGTAGCACATCTGTGATTGCGTTGTTGCAAACATTTTAGAGAGTCATGAAAGGGACATTTGAGAAACAAGGATCTGGAAAACTTCCTATCATCTAGCAGTATCACAGTATATGTGCTGTATTTTTTTAGATTATCTGTAGACAACTGACTTAAAGAAAATGCTTAGTTTGGAAGTGATTTAGGCAGGATGGCAGGTTGCAGAATGAATGGTGAAGTGTAGAGTTCATGCCTTTCTTGTTAACTGGGTATGTATTTATTTTCGATTTTAGGTTGGAGGCAGTAAGCACACAATGAATGAGCACCTCCATGTTGGTAGCCATGGACAAATCCAGGTTCAGCAGCTGTTTGAAGATAATAGTAACAAGAGGACGGTTCTGACGACACAGCCAAACGGACTTACAACGCTAGGCAAATCTGGATTGCCAGTGGTTCAGGACAGACAGGCAGAGAGTGCTCACAGACGACAAGGAAGCTCCAGCTCTTTAAAATCTGCAGATGGAACAGGGAAGGTGAAAGCCTCCGTTATGACACCCGAGCAGGCAATGAAGCAATACATGCAAAAATTAACAGCTTTTGAGCATCATGAGATTTTTAGCTACCCTGAAATATACTTTTTGGGTCCAAATGCAAAGAAGCGGCAAGGTGTGATCGGTGGTTCAAACAATTGCGGGTATGATGATGACCAAGGGTCTTATATACAAGTACCGCATGATCATATTGCGTACAGGTATGAAGTCCTAAAAGTTATAGGAAAAGGAAGCTTTGGGCAGGTGGTAAAGGCCTACGATCACAAGATGCATCAGCATGTGGCACTAAAAATGGTGAGAAATGAAAAACGTTTCCACCGCCAAGCTGCGGAAGAAATTAAGATCCTGGAGCATCTCCGGAAACAAGATAAGGATAACAACATGAATGTTATTCACATGTTGGAAAACTTCACATTCCGCAGCCATATCTGCATGACATTTGAATTGCTGAGCATGAACCTGTATGAACTAATTAAGAAGAACAAGTTTCAGGGCTTTAGCCTGCCTTTGGTCCGCAAGTTTGCCCACTCAATTTTACAGTGCTTGGATGCTTTGCACAAAAACAGAATCATTCACTGTGACCTTAAACCAGAGAACATCCTGTTGAAGCAACAAGGTAGAAGTGGTATTAAAGTGATTGATTTTGGCTCAAGTTGTTATGAGCATCAGCGTGTCTACACTTACATTCAGTCACGTTTTTACCGTGCACCTGAAGTCATCCTTGGTGCTCGTTATGGGATGCCCATAGATATGTGGAGCTTGGGCTGTATTCTAGCAGAGCTTCTCACTGGTTATCCGCTTTTACCTGGAGAAGATGAAGGAGACCAGCTGGCTTGTATGATTGAGCTATTGGGCATGCCTTCTCCAAAACTCTTAGATTCATCCAAGCGAGCCAAAAACTTCGTGAGCTCTAAGGGTTATCCCCGCTATTGCAGCATCACAACCTTGTCTGATGGCTCTGTAATACTCAATGGTGGACGCTCTCGGAGGGGAAAACTACGTGGCCCACCAGAGAGCAGAGAATGGGGAAATGCATTAAAGGGATGTGATGATCCCCTGTTCCTTGACTTCTTAAAACAGTGTTTAGAATGGGATCCTGCGAGCCGTATGACACCCAGCCAGGCTTTGCGGCATCCCTGGCTAAGGAGACGGTTGCCAAAGCCTCCGACTGGGGAAAAGGCCTCGGCGAAGAGAATTACAGAGAGCACTGGTGCTATAACGTCGATTTCCAAGTTACCTCCGACTTCAAGCTCAGCTTCAAAACTGAGGACTAATTTGGCACAGATGACAGATGCCAACGGGAATATTCAGCAAAGAACAGTGTTGCCAAAACTCGTTAGCTGAGATTGAAAAACCCAATGCTGTTAATACAAGAGATACAATGTGGCTGAGCCTTATTTGTATGAAAACGTAGCTCAGATAACATTTTTATTTGCTCAGTAACTTTATTCATTTGTATCTTTCAGCACTCATTTTAAATGTAAGAAATGTTGATTTTGTTTTTATAAAAACACGGGGACAATGCTTTAAGTTTTTATACTTATTTTTTAAGATGTTTGTCTTCTACAGTACAATTAGCCTTACTGTAACTAGTGTGACACAGTAATAAACATCAGTGGCAGGCCACTGGTTACAACATGACTGTCATGCATTGCAGCGTGGTGTCGAAGGTAGTAACCTTTCTCTTCCATGGTTCATATTAGATTTCACCTGGGGTAAATTTGTAAGACTCCATCTTTGGGATTTTATCGGTATGGGTCTTGATTCTGCAAACACTCACACCTATGCCTGACTGGACTCCAGGGAGAGTACTCAAAGAAATAACAGTTAAGCACCTGTAAACTTGTAATTTGAAGTGGAGCGATAGCATGTTATACTGTCATTTTCTATACGGTAGTCCAGAGAAAATAGTGGTATCACTAATGAGACAGTCACCTTCTATGGAATGCTTTCTCTATTCGAAAGTAATGTTTTTGATTAAAATGAGCATTTAAATATAATGCAAAAAAAAAAAGAACTTTGAGGGCTAAAATGACTCTCTTATCTTGCATGCTGTGTGGTAGATTGAGAGGAACGGGCAATCTGAGAAAGAAAGAAGATGGGAGTATGTTTTACGTTCCTCTAAATGTGAAAGTGACTGAGTTGGTAAAGCAAAATGTTCTGGACTTCATTTCAGGTATATGCCATTGAGCATTCACACTGGGCTTCTCTCTCTTTTTTTTTTTTTTTTTTTTTTT